>NW_024870941.1:1927500-2668750 GCF_019054845.1 Dipodomys spectabilis | reverse complement strand
ACATTTTATTCTTAGTTCTTTCTCCACCCTTTCCTTGTCTGTTGCTCACTTTCTTTTCCTTCCTCTTTAATTCCTTCCTGATGTCCTCTGTGAAGGTAACACTATTCTTCAGGCTTCATTTTTTAAAAATTAGTTATACATATGTTTTTATTGTAAAGCTACTGTACAGAGGGGTTACAGTTACATGAGTAAGGTAATGAGTACATTTCCTATGGAGCATTGTTACCTCCTCCTTTGTTTTTCCCCTACCATCCCCTCTCTCCCCACCTCCTCCCTCCCCCCACCTTCTTCTCTGATGTGGACGTCAAGCTGTGTGTATATGTGTGGGTTGGATGGATGGTTTTGTGATGGATTGTGCTCCAGCTGAAACACCTTCCTGGTATTCCAGGTTAGACCCCTTTGGGACAGTGTGTTCCCACAGAGCCCTGTCCACTAACTGTAATAGGGCTCCAGGCCTCCCTTCTCCCCCACTTTCCCTGCAGGGAGAAGTCTTGTCCCAGGACCACATTGTCCTTCGGCCTTCTTTTCTAGCGTCACTACATTTCTGACCCTATCCATCTTGGCTCCATCCCCTGAATGGTCTTGGCAGAAAATACTGCTTCTCTCCATGTGCTTGACACGAGAATAGTTATCATGACCTTTGTATTCAAGGCAGCCTCCATCTGGACCAAACCTGCCGTCCTCACAGAGTGTCATAGACCACAGAATCTGAGGCGAATGAATCTGGGTTTTGCAGTATGAACATTCAAGTGTGCAAACTTGCAGATAACTGCTGCAGACTTCTCAGCACCTAGCTGTTGGATCTCAGCTGCACAAGGTCTCTGGGGTGGTTCTGTCTAAGCCCTCACTTGTGCTGGAGAGAGCATGACTAAATTCCTTTGCTGTCTCCTTCTCTCCACATACAGGGAAGATGGGTTGATGGTGGAAACCTCAACTTGAGAAGCATAGTAGTTCCAGCCTCCCAGCACCCCATCCGTCTAGGGAAATTCTGGAGCACCTTAGAAAAGACATGATCCATTTTTGACAAACATGGCTAAATTAAGACATGTGTTCCAAGCTAAGACAAGGCCATACAGACAGGTGGACATATGAGAGCACTGTACAGTGTGTTTAGAAAAATGCATTGCTTCCAGAAGTTTCTTAGGGTCTCCAGGGCAAATACTTTGTTTAATATCCTTTTGGATGCTGGTGTTCTGGGGTCAAAATCTTTCGGAAGCTTTCTTTTCCCCTCCTCTGTTTGCTAATAAATATAAATAAATAGATAGATAGATAGATAGATAGAAGTAAATAATAAGCATCACAAAAACCACCCTTAAATCAAAGGCAGCACTTAACAGGCACAGCTGTCATCATCAGACATATTGATTAGTACAGAACTCTGCCTATAGGTATGAACATATCTGTCAAATATGTCCATCATGGCTGTGTTACCAGCGACAGAAAAATGGTCCACAAATAGAAGTAGTTGGCTTCACTACCCAGGTGACTGTCTGCTCATGACACAAGGCACACTGTTGCTGGGGTTTGGTGGGAGGTCAGTCAAAACAGAAGACAAGAGGCTGAAGGAGATGATGGCACCCCCAGCTTCACCCAAAAAGCTCAGGAGCCCAAGTATGTATTATCCCCAATACCTGCCACCCAGTCTTCCATCGACAATGGAAGAAGAGTCTCAGAGATGTTTCAGTTTAAAAGCAAAAGCCTAGTTAACAAATACAGTACTGTGGCTTAGTGGTAGAGTGCTTGCCTAGCATGCATGAAGCCCTGGGTTTGATTCCCCAGTGCCACATAAACAGAAAAAGCCAGAAGTGGCACTGTGGCTCAAATGATAGAGTGCTGGCCTTGAGCAAAAGAAGCTCAGGGACAGCGCTCAGGCCTGGAGTTCAAGCCCCAGGACTGGCAAAAACAAAACAAAACACTACTCAAGGAAACTTTTAGAAGGATAATGTTTTATATTTTGGTTTGTTTGGGTCAGGGGCCAGTTTTAAATTACTCCTTTTTAAAATCAGTACTTCTAAACAGAAAGCACTTAACCCCAAATATGTCACAGAATTTTGAGATCCATTAAAACAAAATTTAATGAGAAAAAAAAGTTTTATAAAAGGAATCTTTAGGGAAAGGTTATACATGTGCGTAATTGAACTTCACAGTGCATATTAACATAACGAAGACGTCAAGAAGAGCTGCAGCAGCAATGGCTCCTGGTTGGTGGCACCAGCCGTAAATTTGCCTTACGATGGGGTGCTTTCTGCAGGGCAGTGGGAAGAGCATTGATGACGGGCAGTTGGGTACCACTAAAGGGAACAGAGAAGCGATCACGTTTCCTCTTCTCCACACTCAGCCTTGGGACTCCATGAATCGGTCATCCCTGCTGGAGGTGTTTCATTCCTTTGGTCTCCTCTAATTGCAGCCATGGCTGTGGTAGATATTTCCACATCACCAACTGACACAAGAATCCCACCTTGTGGACCCCCCCCCATCTTTACATGGTCCATCCTGGGGCCTTCTGGACATATCCGGGAGCTGAGTACGCCAGTGTGTGTTAGGATTATGGGGGCATCAATGACTCCAGGAATTAACCTCAGTCTTCAGGGAACCAGGGTCCAAAGACTGATATTCCAATCCCCCGTCCTCCACGTGGGTGGCTTCTACCCAGTGGCATTGCTAACTCCTCCTCCCCTGCTGGTTCTTGTTTAACTTCCCTGTCTCCCTCTTCTATCATGCACATTCCAGGGTCTTCTATTAATACATTATCTGCAGTAGAATTCCTGTGTCGGATAATGGGTTTGAGGGAACCCCACATTAACACACAGTATCTGAGTGCCAGGCTTTGCCTCTGTGGCTTGAGCAGTCCCTGATCCCCTCTTCCTGATTCATCTGACAGTAAGGCACAGGTAGCACGTGGGAGGAACTTAGGAAATCACTGCTCTGGTGTTTAGAAACAGTATTGGAATCTGCTAGGCTTGTATCCATCCCCAACTCAGACGTCTCTGGCTGTGTGGCTCTGGGAAGGCATTCGTGCTCAGAGCTTCTGTCTTCTCATACGTCACAGAAGAATCATCTGTGACTGATGTCAACATTAAACACAACAATATTTAGATTGGCCCCTCTTGCGTGCACAGTCCCCTGATAAAGGATGAAATTACCTGACCTGACCTTCTCCCTGTTCTCCGATGCTCTCTCTGACCTCTCTGTTAGACATCTTCGTGCTGATTGCCTCGGTACCAGTAGTTGCTGTGGGAAACCAGGGCAATGTCCTGGCTACCTCCCTGCGAAGCCTCCGCTTCCTGCAGATCCTGCGCATGCTGCGGATGGACCGGAGAGGAGGCACTTGGAAGCTCCTGGGCTCAGCCATCTGCGCCCACAGCAAAGTAAGTGTCGTGGGGAAGTCACGGACCCTGTGAACTTCTCATCTACCCATGCCCTTCCGTGGATGCCAGTGAAGGAGAGGGAAGAGGAGGGAGGGACCCATGGGCAGCTGACCTTCGTGAGTATGAAGTCAAGGCTGCCTCCCTCCCTAAGAGTGTCTCTTCTTGTGCCAATCCTGGTTGATGCTTCTAGGAACACTGCTGTCAGTACCACTTGCAACCAGAGAGCCCCAGTGCACAGCCACACAGCTAGCTCCTGGCTCCTGCATTCCAGATACCTACGAGCTAGACAGGAGGGGGATTCCTCTGAGACCACATCCACAACACAATGAAGGCACACTAATGGGAATCTCAGGGCAACTTAGTTCAGAATTCAGCTCCATCATCTTCCAACTCTAAGACTTCAGTTATGTCACTCTGTATAATTCTGAATACGTTCCACTTCACAGATCGTATGGGTATACATGCAGTCTTATAGGCTCCACTTAATCAGGGCTGTACGCTCGGAAGAAGGTGTCCTTAGATGCTTTGTCACTGTGCAAACATTTCAGCCTGTACTTCCAAGATGGTAATGAGATCAGGAGGTCTGATAAGTGTCTGGAATCGCCGTCATACATTCAATCCCTGGGGACTGCAGCATCATTATGCAGCTGGTGGCTACATCAAGGAAATTAAGAAAAAGATAAAAATGCCTGGGAATCTTTCACCTCAGGAGGCCATTTCTTTTCATGAATGCCTTACTTCTCAAACCTGCTGCCTCTGGCCGCAAGAACAGCAAGGTTAGGACTTCCTGTGCAGAGTCCCTTCTTCCTCCTGACATCCGCTCTTTTGTCAGAGAACATGTTCACAATGTCTCTTTCCTCTCCCCTGGGTTCAGCCATTATCTTGAGTCCATGGGGTTGAGCTGACAGAAAGCTCTGTTTGAAATGGAGGCCCCCAAATCCTTGGCTTAGGATTCTTAGGATTCTTGTCTTGCTTTCCTGGAGCCCTAAAATGACTCCTAGGGTTTGCTGACAGTTTGCTGTGTAATGGTGGGCAGGGGACCTGTGCATGTCAGGTTATTCCAGAGGAAAGACAGGGTCATCCTGTAGGCAGGAAGTCTCCGTCAGAGTGAGGGAAGGCTCTGGGGCAGCTCTCAGTCACATCCAGGTTTGTCCAGCTCTTGCTACGCTCCACGGTGTAGATTATGAGAACTCATGATGTGTCGGCCTGTCAGAACCAACAAGAAGTTCTTCCGCAGGATGCAGAAGGTCTTGGAGAACAAGCATGCACAAATTCACTTCGTTTGTTCATTGCACTCCAGGTTGGGTTTTGTACTTGATCTAGTCCTGTGTTATACAGGTCTAGATTTTTTTTAATACTGGTGCTTAACTAGTTAGGATCAGCATAGGTTCAACTCCCAGAACAAATAAAACCTGGGGTTTCTGCCACCTAGCACAACAACGTTCATGTCCGGTTCCTACAGTGTCTGATGTTTGCCGTGTGGGCCACATCCATTTGGAAACTGAGTCAGTGAGGCAGGGGAAGAAGGTCTAGTATATTCAATGGAGTGACTTAAAGGGATGGAAAAGGATGGCTCCCACCATTTCCCCCATATTGGCCAGATACCAGTCCCCTAGCCCCAGATATAGCAGAAACGGATTCTGCCACAGAGCTGCTGGCAAAAAGTTGTGTAAAGTCAGAATTTCCTTAAAAAGTGTTTGTAATGACTGCAAAGCACAGAATTGGGACCTATTTTCACTCCCCGTTGACAACCATTACACCATGTTTTAATAACCCAGCACAGCCAGTTTATCTGTGAGCACACGAACAGCAGCTGTTTCTTTAGTTGAGCACCAGATGAAACTTCTGACTTGCATTTGGAGGCCAGGGGGTCTATGAGAAAACACAGGGCCGGAACTGATTCTATAAAGCAAGAAGCTCATGTTCAGATAGCACTGGGGAGAAATTCACCCTTCTCAAACTTCCCACAGCCAGATCCTAGCTGAGGGGAAATGGCAGCTGGGTCACCAGAATCTTCTATAACCTCACTTGCTATTGCTGTGTGAGCCCACATGAAGACAGCTACAGTGCTTGTGGCACTGTGCGAAAGGCCAGATCTATGAACAAAGGATCATAAGCAAACATCAAGCAATGTGTATCATTTAGGAAACAGGAAATGCTAGGTGGGAGCTGTGGTTAGTTCTCACTAACTAGTGGAACAAACATCTCATCAGGTTTCAGAATGGAGATGCCATGAGCCTGAAGATATCTTCAGATTCTTGAATTGGCCCCATCGACAGGTTAGGGAAGATGGGGTAGCAGAGTCCATGTGAGCCAAGGCCCCACGTGGAGAGGCAGGAGGCAACCATGTCAGTGGGATTCTGCCTTTAGTCAGCTGGCTGACTGCAGGCGTGCAGCCATGGGACGATGATTCCATCGACTTCGTTCTCTGAGCTGCCTCAGGAGAAAGCACAGCAGGCTTCCTCTCCACTTTGGCTTTCTTTCCACCCAACTTACCATGTTAAACCTTGACATTGGAGGAAGAGGAGAAAAACCAAGGAAGCTCAAGCTGGAAGTAGCAATGTCTCCAGCAGAGCTTTTGCAGTATTATTAATTTATGACTTTATTTCCTCCCCATAGTATCCTTAGCATTTTCCTTTAAATCCACTTAGTCTTGTCAACCTACTCTTTTGCCTTGTCTATTGTACGATAATATTGAGACGCCATGTGCCATTTCCTTTTCACATGATCTGAGTCAATATACATGGATTCACATGAAAGTTGTTTATTCTGAATCCCACCTGTGATGCTGTGCCACTTGTAGAATCCCAGTGGGCCAGTCCCTTCAATCTGCAAATGGCAATGCTAAGCATGGGACAGACGGGATAATTTGCCTTGGATTCTACAGAAAGATGGTGGCAGGGTTGAGTCTCTGCCCATCTGTCCCTTGACATCAGTTTTTCCATGGTTCTGAGCATTGTCCTTGCTCAGTATAGTCAGAGAAACTCTCCAGCCTGCACAGATGGGAGCCTTCATTTGGGGGTTACTGTCCAGTTCCTTGTGACCTCTCATCTTCCCATGACATCTCCTGAGCTGAGATATCAGAATCCCCCTGACCAGAGGCTGCATCTCCTAGAGCCATATGCAGTTCAATCAATTAATTATGGCAATAATGTCTATGTTCCTGATCTTAATTTGCAGTGGTGGGATGTAGAGGTCAGAAGATTAATAGTCACAGGGCTGGTAAACCTGGACTCCACCTCTAGTGTGTCTGGCTCACAAATCCACCTCAAGGTCTTCCCAGTGATGCCTTCCCTCCCCCACTGTCCATTCTTCCAGGAACTCATCACTGCCTGGTACATCGGGTTCCTGACACTCATTCTATCTTCATTCCTTGTCTACCTGGTGGAAAAAGATGTGCCTGAGGTGGATGCACAAGGAGAGGAGATGAAAGAAGAGTTTGAGACCTATGCAGATGCTCTGTGGTGGGGTTTGGTAAGTAGCTCCCTGAAGACCCACGACATGGGGTCTGCTCTGCACTCAGTCAGAGACGCAGGGGTGGAGGGCATGGCATGGGTGCAGTCTATAGTCAAAGGTGAGACCTACATGTGTTCCATCTCTAAATCTAGAAGTAAGTCTCGCCAATGGGGCATGCCCATGGAATGAACCTTGAACCAGTCATTTAAAGACCTGACCTCAGTCACAGGATGTTTGTAGCAAAACTGCACAAAACATTCACGGTGACAGATACACACAAGTGAGCTCAGACCTGAGGATGCACAGCGCCAACCTGCTCTGTATTAAAGCAGCGTTTCTTGAATTCTTATTTTGCTCTGGACTATCATTATGAGCATGTTTTCCTTTCTAGTATACCTGAAACTCAAACCTCTGTTATTACCCTCTTTTGCAAAATGAGGAAACTGAGGCAGGAAGAGATTTTTTTTTTATAACTAGTTTACTTAAGATCTCTCATCCACTAGCAGATTTAGCTTGAGATTTGAAAGTGGACAGGAGGGCTCCAGAGGCCATAGTGTTTCCTCATTTGTAACCTGTTCTCCAAAAGTGGGCACACGTGAACACATGTGTATGTACGATAACATAAATGTGGAATATTACACTGGAATGTATGACACACATATGCAAATATACACAAATGCACTTGGAATCACAATTCATGAACATGGTTATGCATGAAGTCACGCATTCACAAGTATATTCATTCATCCCTATTCACAAGCGCTTGGTTCCAGGAGCGCATCTCACCCCATCCCTGGAAGTTATCAGAATCTGAAGACGCTCAAGTCTCTCATTTAAAATGGTCACATAGCCTATACATGTTTGTCTGACTATATACTTAAATCATCTCTAGCTTTCTTATAACCCCTGCATGCTATATAAAGCATTGTTATAGTATAGGTTTATATATTTTTATTATCTTTGACTATTTACAAAGGAGTTGCCATTCACATAAGCAGTTTATGAACACAGTGCGTCTTGATCAATGTCACCCCTTTCAATATTCTCCCCCCAGCCCACCCCTCCCCTCATTTTTGTTAACTTTGTAGGATATGTAGCAAATTTTGTTGCCCTTTAACAAAGTAGTTTATGAATGCAATGAGTCTTGATCGATGTTACCCCTTCAACAGATTCACCCCCTTCCACCACCCCTTCCCCTCTTCTTCTTGTGTGGTATATACAATGAATTCTTGACTGCATTCTTCTCCCCTTCCCCCATTGTTTTGTTGTGTTATGTTATATTGATTTGTCTCATATTTTTGATCCAGTTGGTTGAATCCAAATATGTAGAATTCCCATGTTCAGAAGGCCAACTGTGCATTCACCCATGAGTGCACACATACATACTTGTAATTATTTCACTATTTGTTGACTGAGAAGTAGCACATCCTTGACTTAAAGAAACAGGCTATGGTCACAAGGCTTCCATTTAAATTATTTAGTAC
Source organism: Dipodomys spectabilis (assembly GCF_019054845.1). Lineage (NCBI taxonomy): Eukaryota > Metazoa > Chordata > Mammalia > Rodentia > Heteromyidae > Dipodomys > Dipodomys spectabilis. The sequence continues at coordinate 2,660,442 of NW_024870941.1, read as the reverse complement.
CAGGTGGCTTTTATCCCATGGAAATTTAGTGATAAATGGGAGCAACACCCCAGCAGGTGTAGAGGCTTAGAGATGGAGCTCAGCGGATGTGTGGATGATATTCCCTCCGTGGGCAGCCCCCGTCTGAACTCTTCTCTCTTCAGATCACACTGGCCACCATTGGCTATGGAGACAAGACACCCAAGACCTGGGAAGGCCGTCTGATTGCTGCCACTTTTTCCTTAATTGGTGTCTCCTTTTTTGCCCTTCCAGCAGTAAGTACCTTTGATGTGTGACACAGGGCTCCTTTCACTGCCTGGCCCCAGCTCACATTTCCTCAGTCTTTTATGCCTGAAATTCTACACCTCACAACTTCTCCAGCTCTCTCCTTACATGTGGTGGCCCTGTCTTTTTTTAATGGCCAGTTATGCTTCTCCGGGCTAGGAGTGATTCTTTCAAACATCCTTTTATTATCCAAGACCCAGTGTGAGTATTGCCTTCTTCACACTGAGGTACTCACTCCCTGTTCTGGGCATAAATCTGGAAAGGCACTATGACTGTGCTGGGGTTGTGCATTTCCATCTCTGCCTCCTCCTGGGAGACTGGATTTCTGTCTTCATATATCGCAGAACTCTGTCTTCCTTTGTCCTGTCACTTACTAGATATTTGCCCTGTCATTTACTAATTATTCATTTTTCTCAGGCAAAACACTTGGCATAATATGATTGAAAATGGCCAGAAATGTAATAATGAGAGTAAGAGGGGAAAAAAGGCACTAACTGAACTTACTGTATATCAAAATAGTGCTAAATGCTTTAGCTATATCACTTGACTTGGTCTTCATGACAACACTGTGAATTTGGTGCCATATTTTCTCCATTTTTCCAGATGGCAAAACAAAGGCTTAATTAGGTTAGTAAATGTAGCTGGGTTGTGGAGACCAGAATCTCACTAGTCTGACCAGTTCTAAAGAATGGCTATTTTGACACAGAGCTTGAGAAGAGCATTCATAAGTAGCCATCCTTCATTGCTACTTAAGATTGCTGCTCATCCTCCCTTCACTTTAACAACTTTTTAACTTATTTTTGTTATCTCTAAGGATCTGTACAAATTCAACATGTCAGTTTACAAGTACAGTGCATCTTGATCCATGTCTTCCTTTTCTTTTCCTGGTGAAGCTCCCCGAGTGCCACTGGGCACCAATAGGGCTTAATGTGCCGTGAGTCTGGTGAGGCCAATGGATATTGTGACTTCCCCCTGCAGGGCATCCTGGGATCAGGGCTGGCTCTCAAGGTGCAGGAGCAGCACCGTCAGAAGCACTTTGAGAAAAGGAGGAAGCCAGCTGCTGAGCTCATCCAGGTCTGTTTTCAGGGGGGATAAACTGGAATGGAGCCCAGGATGGTGTGTGTGTGTGTGTGTGTGTGTGTGTGTGTGTGTGTGTGCGTGTGTGTGTGTGTGTGTGTGTGTGTGTTCACATGTCCAGGCAGGAGTAGGCCAGCTTGTACGTGCTGTCTTACAGACAGCCATGAGGTTATATGGCTAACCATTATATGTCCCAAGTTCACATGTTTTATTAGAAACGTTATATACTTATCTATATGACCTCTGAATGTTCTACAAAGGACAGTCCTGTCACTCTCCCACCCAGCTTCTAAAGCATTCCAGAAACAGATGCAGGACTCACAAATAAAACCAGCTACTTTTACACCGGTAATGCTGGAATAGAGAATTTGTCTTAGATATGTGGCACTACTTAGCTTATTTTGCATTCTACTTCACACCCCAAGCTTCACCTAGGAACCCACAGAGAAGAGGCATTTACAGTCTAGGTGCTAGGCAGTGAGCTAAAGGAACACTAGAGTCTCCTCCTGTCTGCTAATGATAGAGAACCGTAAGTCAAGAAAGAAAAAACTTGCCTTTCATGTGAAGAATACCGCATGCTTCACAGAGTTGTTCTGCCAGATAGACAATCATGGACCAGTAGCTTTCGGAGCCTGCCTGTTCTCTTTCACCATTGCCTCCCCAGCCGAGGGCAGAGGTTACGACAGACAGAGGTCCTCCCTCTTACACGTCACTGGGACTTCTTGCCTCATGAGTGTGTAGTCTGTTGGGAACAAGGAAAATGAATTATCCCAGTCATAGCTACCTGAACGCTCAAGACACACTCACCCGTGTGTGAACGTGTGTCCAGTGTTAGCGTTGTGTTTAGCTCTGCTCCAGCATGGTACCTGATGGCATTCCACATGTTGCAGTTTTAAGATTAGTCCCCATTATCCCCCAAGCCCTGAGCCATCAGAACACTCTGGAAGTTCTACCATCTAAAGATCTAAACCTCTTTTCCCAGGCTCTCTCTTGCACTCAGAAACTCTTCCTAGTCCATTGACTGAGCAGTCTCAGAGAACATTCTAGAAGGAGTCGTGCATGTTCTCACCAACCATAATAACAATTAAAACTCCAAGATAGTCAAGAAAGGTTTTCTTCCTAAAGGAGCTAGAATAAACCGAACTGTCTCAGTTGCTCTGGTGGCTTAATTGCACATTTAAACTCTTAGTGGTCAGTTGCCCAAAAGTTGTGATCATGTCATGCGATTCTGTGTGGAAGTTTCATCCTGTCCCTCTTTTCCCCTCTGCAGGCTGCCTGGAGGTATTATGCTACCAACCCCAACAGGTTGGACCTTGTGGCGACCTGGAGATTCTATGAGTCAGTTGTCTCCTTCCCATTCTTCAGGCAAGTGCTCGCTGGGCTGCACACTCAGGTGTGGCTGGCCATCCCTGCTGTGGAATCTATTTGTGCTGTGGTCTCAAAGTTTCCCTGTGGAGTCATCTTTCAAGGCTACAGGGAATGATCAACGTGGACTATGCCTTAGTATCACCTAGGCACTTATAAAGCCCTACTGCCCATGCTATATCCCAGGCTAATTAAGTTAATATTATCACTGAATCCTGATGCTTCAAGACTGAGCCTTGGGCATCAGTATTTTTAAAGCATTCTGGAAGAATCCAGTTTGTTGCTGGAGGTGACCAGTTGGACAGCTTGAAGTAGCAGATAACAAGATAAGATCTGATCTATGTGGAAGGAGGGTCAGAGGGCAGAGGAAATGGGAGCCAGTACAATCAGACACCGCAGCCATCCTGGAATGCCCTTTACCTGGCTGTGTTCTGCATCCCCAGACCACTGTGGGCTTCAGAGAAAGGAAGAGGAAAGGGAAGGGCAAAGGAGTCCTCTGGGGACCCAGCAATGCCACTTTGTGTTCTCAGAAAATGGAATTAAAGTGCTCAAGGGAGGCGGTAGATAACCTGTTCCCATGACCAGCATATAGAAAAAAGGAAGAATAAATTAGCATACATTGGATGTTGGATGTGTTCCAAGTTCATATTTCATTTGGTTCTCACAGAGCTCCTCTGAGCTAAATCAGAGGTTCTCAAAAGTACAGATGTGTCAGAACTGAGGGGGTATTTGAAAAGGCAGAGCCATCATCCACCTTCAGCAGCTCTGATGGAAGCGTGGTAGTATGAGCTTCCTGAAGGAGACCCTCAGCATCAGGTCTCATGCTGTTTCAGAGTTGATGGTACCAGGCTCCACTCATTGTTTCGACCAGAAATGTGGGCCATTTTGACCAGTGTGTTAACCACATCTAGAGGCTGCTAGTGCCTATGGCCTTCTCCCCAACAGGGCGTCTAAACAGGCTGCTCCTTCCTGGGGTTTTGATACTATTGTCCTGAGCTCAGAATTTTAAGTCTCTGGATAGATGCTGGACTCCTAGAGTCATCTTTGACATAGACAGACAGCTTGTTCCTGTCACACTAGCATTTTGAAGGGCCATAGTATGACCCCATAGTAGAGAAGTGACTCCTTTTATTGCCTTCTACTCCATCACACACACAGTGTAGGATCTGTTGATCTCTGGACACTGCCTTGTTTATCTTTCCATTATCATTTCCAGATTGTACTAAACAATTTAAAGAACTAGCAGAAAACTATATTTGATTAACCCATTTCCCTGTTATAAAACATGAACAAAAACTTCCAGTGGGCAAACATGACAAATGGAAAGTTGAAACTTTACCCTGAACTTCAGGACCTAAAAATCAGGCTCCACACACATCTCTCATCTAATCTACCAATGTGTTTTCACTTCTCAAGGGGATCTGGGGCAATGAGCCTCTTTCAATTAGAAGTCTTCAGACTGTCAGTATTTTTGAACCCAGTGTATATGCTGAGCACTGGGTGAAACTAAAGCCAAAGCTTTGGCTAACGAAGCTTTGATCCTGAAGGTAATGAGAAGCTATAGGAGCCAGAGAATAATACAATCAAGTCTGTGTTCCAGGAAGCTGGCAGAGTTTGAGGATGGAAAATGGATGAAATGGACTTAAGATTCAAGACAAAGCGATCAGGTTGCATATGTTTTCAGGCAGGGCTCAGGGTAGGAGGAAATTAGACTACTACCTTGCAGTTTAACAACATGAGTATCAGGAAGTTAGGACCTGTTTTGTCAGGAGTGGGTGAGGCCAAGGAGAGGGGGAAGCATGAACAGGGAGAAGAAGGTGGATAAATACAGTCATAATGTTCAATGTGGAACCAGGAAAACTGGGGGGAGGGGAAGGGATACTGACACAAGTGGTGACATTGATCAAGGTACACTGTACTCAGAAAATGATACGTGGAATTGAAACCCCTTTGCACAACTACTTAATGATAACACAACTTTAACTAAAAAAAGAAAGAAAGTAGGGCCTGGACCAGCTCACAATGGATGGATGATTTGAGAAAGAGCTGTGGAGAAAAGAGGAATCAAGTTTTTGAAAAAATGAATGCTAAGTTTGGATGAGGGTACTTTACCGAGTCTTAGGAATTATAATTAATCTTAATTGCTCAGAATATAATCTATATAGTTCCCTTCCTTTCTATAATCCTTTCTATAATTCTAGTTTCGCTATCATTTCTAAGATGTAGGGTAGCATACAGCAAAGTCTTCCTAGGATGGGCAGGTGGTTTAATCTTAAGAGAACACAATGACCTTGAGCTCAAAAACAAAATATGTACACCCACGTTGGATGCGGAACCAAGATGATTTTCATTTGCTATGTATCTCAAGGCCTTGGCAATGGGCCTATTCTTTTGGGTTGATTTATTATAAATAAGGTATTGTCCTGGCTGTCAGAGACTCCGAGGGCTACATTGTGCTGCCAGACAGCTGCTGTGATACGGGAATGGCTTTTAAAGGAAGAGAGAACATTTCTTTCTTTCTTTTTTCCCCCAAGGACAAAAGTACAAAGTCACTAGAGACATTCACTTAGCAACCATTCTGCAACAAGGCAATTCCTTGGGAAAAGAATGTCCCTGAATTCCAACTCAGGTCATGTGATAAGGGTAAAGAAATAAGCGATAATATGCTGGTATGTCACCTGCCTTTGTTAATTTTTAATAGCCATTATATTGAGATATGTTACCCTACCTATGCAATGTACACGCTTTAAGTAGAACATTTGGTAATTTCAAGAATATTCACGAAAATTTGGGTATCTGTCACCACTCTGTAATTCTAGAATGACTTTACTACACCAGAAAGAACGCCCATACTCATTAGCAGTTACTCTTTGGTTTTACATTCTATTTACTTTTAATTGATAAACTTGATAAACATTTGCGCTGTTTCCATTTTTGAGCTTGTATGAATAATACTCCCAAGAACATGTCACTCTGTGGACATATTTTCAACTTTTTGGGAGAGATACTTTTGAGTAAAATTGGTTAACCTTTGTCTCACATTTTGAGGAATTATTAAACTGTGCTCCACAGTCGCTAGACCATTTTTTTTTGGGGGGGGTCCGGTTGTGGGGCCTGAACTCTGGGCCTGGGCGCTGTCCCTCAGCTCTTCAGCTCAAGGCTAGCGCTCTACCACTTAAGCCACAGTGCCACTTCCGGCTTTTTTCTTTTTGCTTATGTGGTGCTGAGGAATGGAACCCAGGGCCTCGAGCATGCAAGACAAGCACTTTACCACTGAGCCACCTTCCCAGCCACTTGCTAGACCATTTTACACTCCTGCCAAGGTTTGAAAGATGGGATTGTGTAGCCCAGCTCAGTAATGGGGTCATATAAAACTTTCTGCTCAGTATAGGAATCTAATTTTCAGTTATGTGTTTTGGTATAGTAATGATAGATGATACTACTTGGTTTTAATTTTTTCTTGATTACCACTTATTTGAATTACAAAGAGCCTGGCCTATTGCAGGTGTTTAGTCTATACTGGACAGGAAGGATATAGATAGATGGATTCTTTAGCACAGAGAAGGTGAAGAAGGAAGGAAGACACTGTGTGTCTTAATTTTAGTCTTGGGCACAGGGTTCAAGCACAGTATCTGGAATGGGCCTCCAAAAGGTAGAATGAATGGATGAGTCCTCTTCATATTCCATGAAGGGAAGAGGAAGGGGACTCTAAGCAGAGCCTGAATAATAGCTCAGCATCCTAACTGTGTGCAAAGCACGTGTGCTGGAGCACTCACATGGTCTAGGTTCAGATCCTGACTCAGCTGCTTCATGAGACCTTCATTTGATTTCTCAATGCCTCAGTTTTCTCATCAGGAAAATGAGATGTTAATAGTAGTTATATCACAAGGTTTTGTGAGGATTGAAAGAGGTAATACATAAATGGCACTTTAGCTATTATCTGATGATAGAGGACCAAGGGATGAAATCGTTTGCTCAGTGAAGGTTCACAGGCCAGACATTATTGACTCTGATGATGGTGGTGGCAGAGTGGCGGGATGTGGAGCTGCACCATGACACTCATGTCTCCACTATTAAACACCCTTAAACCCAAAACCAGCCTTGAAGTAGAGTCGGTACTTACCAACTATTTTCTGAATGAATGAATGAAAGAATGAATGAGCAGCTGAGAAGATCTTGAACACCTGGAGCCAAATGGTTGCTGCAGAAGTAGTCTGGCTGGGAAAATAGTTTTGTTACTTTCTCTCCACCATTTCCATCTGTCCTAGAGTGCCCTCTCTTTACTTTCAAAGGGAAACTTTGGGGAAAACTTTGGAGAGGGGTTCCACTGTTGCACATAACATGCTGTCTTTTCTTCTCTCTCTTCTCCTTACAGGAAAGAACAGCTAGAAGCAGCAGCCAGGTAAGTTTCTAACTGTGAATCTTCCTCTTTTCCTCACTGTCATGCATAGATCTTGGGGTCATTCTCCTTGCTGACCACGTATGCTGCAACTAGATTTACTCAAAGGCAACTGCATAGAAATCACAGCCACAGCCTCTTGATGAATGAGTCCTCTGGGCTAGGTTCAGAACATGTTACCTCATGCAGTCTTCGCGGCATAAAGGGGAGTCTAGGCTGTGATATTCTCAAGGCAGGTATCTGTGTTGACAACACCTGCTTGTTTGAGCCCACTTGTTCAATTTATATTTGCAAACAATTCAATCTGAACAACGGCCTTCAGGTTTCTTCTGTGCATCTGTCTTCAAAAGGAGAAAAAAAAATGTCTCAGGAACCTTCCTTGCTCTTACCTTCTGATTACAAAGCTGTTGAACTTAGTGGATCAAAGAATTCAGTAGCTGAGATGGAGAGGTGAGATTTGGACCAATTTTATTTTTCCTAATGCCTGACATGTAACGGAAGGCATGTCACCATTTGCCTTTAGGAATAGTTGTGGAGAGCATGCCTATTTATTTCACATCTCTTTACCTCTGAATTAAGAGATGTGGTTTTCTCAGAGAAGGATGAAAATATGGATTACATTTATTTGGTAAAACATTGTTGGCTCTAGGGTGACAGTTTCATAATATTCCCAACCAATTCTGGCTTAGAAGGAGGACAGGGACAGAGCTGATGCTCTCTAAGTCAACAGTATGGGTCAATCCAGGGCCTGGCCAGTCCCGTGGAGCAGAGAGACTTGTGAGAGGAAGAACACATGTGAGCACTGGACATTAGTATGGAACCTGCCCAGTCAAGGAAGTCTGGCCAAAGGCGAATGCATATGTTCAGCATAACACATAAGATAATTTAATTTCTGTCTGGGGACAGGGCTGTCATCCAGGAGAGGGCTGGGGGGATTTACCCAGTTACGCTCAGAATATAGAAATTCCATTGTTTATACCTTTGTTTTGTTTTTATTCCATTTTTAAAATATGGGAACTGATTGCACACTTCATGAAAGGTTACATTTCATGTGGTCTTTCTCTACCCATTAAAAACTTCATTCCTAAGACATAAGTACTGTCACAGCCTCCTTACTTGGTTCCTAAAGACTGAAAACAATGCCTATACCTTATTATCTACCTACTGGTCATTGGTGGCTATATTACCACAAACATGACTCCAAACAGGTATAATGGCACACCTATACTTATCTAGGAACAACTGTATCAAGTATGACTATACTTGGATGTCTTAGAATTATACCAGATTGACTTACAACAACAAAGATTTATTCTCTCTCAAAAGAGACTGGAATTAAGAAAACAAGTTGTCTAGGCAGTACTCTTTGCAGAGCCATTGGGGAGGGTGGGGGGTGAAGTTGCTTGCTTCCTCCTGCCTTCTAATGGTTTCTAGTGGAAATCTTTCATTCACATTACTTGGCTTGTAGACACATCACTCCAATGCCTGTCTCCATCATCACATGGCTTGCTTTCTTCTAATTCTGTCTGTCTCTATCACATCTCCCTTTTTTTCTTATAGAAACCAGTCAAAGGATTAAATGCACATCTAATTCCCCTATGAATTCATCTTAACTTGGGTATATCTATAAAGGTTGTGTTGACAACCTTTATAAGCATGGTCTAGGGTTTGAACTTGTTCTAAGGGGATCCCATTCAACCCTCTGCCATCTAGAAAGGCAAGTGTGATGGGTTTGCATATGGTAAGGAGCTGTCTCTGCAGATTCTAAGACCTGTAGTTTTGAGAGGGACTGTTTTGAAAGGGTTGGGTTTCATTGTGCCCCCTACACTGATAATGCTCATAGATTTCCAAACTCGCTGGGTCAAACCATACAGACCACTGGGCTCAGCAGAGCTGACTTCACAAACCTGTCCACATGAGGAAGAACTAGATTAACACATTGGGCTCTTTCAAAACTGTGATGTGTGTGTGTGTGTGTGTTTCTAACCTAAGAGCCAGTGATGATTCTGCTAGTTCCTGCTAGAACCACCCATCTTCCTCCCAGCCTAGCCTAGCCATTCATTTAGGAGCCTCTTGTCACCTAGGCCAAGTTTCCTCACCACTAGATGGCAGCCATTGGGCCGTGATTCCCAAGCACCTGAGGTCCTGTGTGCCTTGACCTTGGGGCCTAACTAGCAGAACTGGAGCCAGGTGATTTTCACGCATAAGACACTGTGGGTTAAAATTCATTTTGAACAATTTCAGCTGTGTCATTTTGGGCAGATTCCTGAATCTGCCTGTTTCCTTCTGGATATGAAGGGTATACTTAAAAAAAAAAAAAAAAAAAAACACCCACCTCCTAGGACTATTGAAAGACTGTTCACTTAGAATCCAGCTGGACCATTGGTAAATACTCGACTTGCCTTTGTTATTGTTGTTGGATTGGCATCCACATTCCTAGATTTTCTGGGCCCAGGGTCATTTCATATGACATAGGACTGGCTCAGGAACGAATGGAAATAGCTTTGAATTTTGGCTTTGTTGTAACCTTCCTTCTTTTCCTCCTTCCCTCCTTTCTTCTTTACCTACTCCTTCCTTTCCGTCCTCCTGCCTCTCTTCATTCCTCTTCCTTCCCTCCTTCCTTCCTTTCCTATCTTCTTCTTGTCTTCTGTTTTTTCTTCTTCATTTTTCTTCCTTTCTTCTTTCCTCTATTTTCTTTTCCTTCCTCCTTCCCTTCCTCCTTCTTCTGTCTCTTCTGTTCCTCCCTTCCTTTCTTCTTTTCTTTCTTCCTTCCCTCCCTCCTTTCTTCCCTAAACACTGAGCACTGTAACCTGAGGTAGGAGCCAAGGACAAGATCTGTAGAAGCCAGGGTAGAGTAACCTTAACTTTACTTTTCTGTCACCATCCGTGTTTAGTTTTACAAATTCATGCTTAGAGGTTGTTCATCTGTACTTAGCAAATCAGGGACTCTGGTTTTCTTAGGAAATCAAATGTCTGCTCTGAGGAGGATTTTTCTTGCAAGATCTGCAGGACCTTCCTAGAACAAGGTCTGAGTTATACACTAGAAATCCATAGGGAGGAATGGAAATGGGTTTTAAATTTCAGAGGTGAACTTTGCCCCACATTTGATTATCCTTGGAGGACTTAGATTTCAAGCAACATGATTAAGAAGCTGAGATCCATTTTGCTAGAGGAAGAATCCTTAAGCCTCTTAGGGGTGATAGCTGCGGGCTACTCAGAGCTGAGGTTTCTGACTTCTGCTGACATGTATAGATTCCTAACAAGGTCTAAAGTGTCATTTGTGACCAGTGGGGTATTAAATGAATATGGCTAAAGCAATTTAGACTCTTAGAGGTTGCAGTGAAGCAGTGAAACACTGAAATGCCAAAGAAACCAAATTCTAAATCCAAGCACATAGGGAATGAGAGAGTCTTCTCATTATCTTTCTGATATTCAACAATTAAACTGAAATTTCAAGGCAGGAATAAGTAGCTGCTATTAACTTTTGTCATGCTTAGTTTATTTGGAATTCAGCTCCTCACAAATCTCCTCTTGAAATGGACTACAATGACAATATTGAGTTTGGAGACTTACATTAAGAAGTATTATAAGATAATATACAAATCCCTAAACCCAGCTCAGCTCAGCTTTTTAAAAAGCAAGGAAATTGGATCCCTCCTTTTCACAGATGCCATCAGACTTCCACTGCTTCTGTGGGAAGAGGATTATTTACCAAGATAACGATGACAGCCAGCATTTACTGAGTATTTCCTGTACCCTAGACAGTAGGCCAAGCAATTTATGTACATTGCCTCATTAAACTCATAATCGATACGTGATGTGTAGTGTGTGATTATCATCTTGCATGTGAGCAATCTGGGGAACAGAGAGCACAAATTACATGTCCTAGGCCACATGCTTTGTCAGGATGTCTCCACTGAAGTGGGTTTGCCCCAGAGCCCACAACCTGAAGTGCTATGTGGAGCAGGGAGGTTTGCAGTGTCTAAAGATAATGGAGCAGAGTCACTTTCTCACCAGGCTACATAATCCCACGAGACAAGCATATATAGAAATGTAAACTTCATAGTGTATTGTTAAATACTGGGACAGAAAAATACCATGTCCTCTTTGGAGTATGCCAAATTTCCAAGAAGAAATGCTTAGCCATAATTTTGAAAGACACAGAGGAATGAAATTGCCTAAGAAGGCAAGAAAGGACATACCAACAAAAACATGGGTTTCTTTGTGTGTGTGCATGTATGTGTGTGTATGTGTGTGTGTGTGTGTGTCTGCGTGTGTGTGTGTGTGTGTGTGTGTGTGTGTGTGTGTGTGTGTAGACCTCTTTTTTATGGCAATGAACATGGATTCCTTCTTAGAATAATAATTCAGGATCCATGAATAAAATGTAATATGCAGTTGTAAAAGAAATGGATCATATTGACACAGTTATCAATACATTGAAAACTTTGAGCTATTGTCAAGCAAGTGACCACCTTAGTGAAAGATCTAATGCCAGGTTGAATACCCTTGTCCCCTTGAAGCTGTGGTGAGCAAAACCAATACCTTGAGATAATGAATAAAATTACCTGGGGTTCCTGTTGTGAACAGTCATAAGCATTGTGTGGTTTGTTACCTATACTTATAACTGAATGCAAAATTGGCAGAGTTGTTTCCACCCTGGCGTCTGTCCACGGGGTCTGTCCTCGGGGTCAGCGGGTTCAAGGTGCCTGCTTTATATCATTCACATCATTCCGCTCCTTAGAGAGGGCATTCAGTAAGGATTCTTCCACGTTAGTCACTATTCAGACACCATGAAATGATAAAAAAAAAATTAATACAGAGTAGAAGGACATCTAACAGGACAAATGTTTGCGGAAAGGCACTTTATAGCAACTCCTTTTTATCCACAAGGGATGTGTTCTCAGACCCCCCCCAACTGAAACATCCTAAATGCATCATTTACTGCTCTTTTCCACACACAGACATACCAATGAGAGATTTCATTTGCAAATTAGACATGGTGAGAGTAAACCACAATAACGAAGAATTGCAACAATATACTTGTACCAATAGAAGTTATGTGGCTATTCTTTTCCCTTCCCCACCATCTCCTCTCAAAATATCTTAACTGCTCACTGTATTATAGTATTATTTTCAGACAGGTCCCTGAAACTGTGGCAACGTTGGTAAGGGAGAATCATAATGTACCCTGTGTCCCGTTTAAGCTCCACTCCACTTAAGCGCATGGAGAAAGTGAAATTAAGGAATTTGCCCATGGTCTAATCACTAGTAAATGGCTGGGCTAGGACTGCAGTCTTTCCCCATCCTATTCTAAGCTGCTAAATCTGCTCATTAGCACTGTGAGTGCACAGGACATTGTGGGTACACAGGTCCCTCCAACCCCTGGAGGAGAATGTGAGGGTCTTTATGGAGGGATGGGAAATTACAAGAGCCTACACTGAAGGAGGAAAATTGTTCACTTTTGCTTATTTTGTAGCCAAAAGCTGGGTCTCTTGGATCGGGTTCGCCTTTCTAATCCTCGTGGTAGCAATACTAAAGGAAAGCTATTTACCCCTCTGAATGTAGATGCCATAGAAGAAAGTCCTTCTAAAGAACCAAAGCCTGTTGGCTTAAACAATAAAGAACGCTTCCGTACGGCCTTCCGCATGAAAGCCTACGCTTTCTGGCAGAGTTCTGAAGGTAATGTCCTTCTTCTTCCTCAGCTTCTTCCCCTCCAAGCCCCTCCAACTCTCTTACCGCTCCCTCTTACCACAAGATAGCCTGTCCCACTCTGCCCTGAAACAACTTCTTGCTTCATTTTTTTCCTGTCCTTTGGTCTGTAGTGTGAGACTTATGGGGGAGGGAGAGTCCTAATTCTACGTGCTCCTAGGTCAGAATCACCTCCTTTCTCTAGCTTAAACCTTTCCTTGGACCCTTACCATATGTGATGATGACTTCTAGTAGTGGCCATGGTGAAGTATTTGTCATAGGGGTCAACTGGAAAGATGGAGAGAGGTGAAATAGAGAGCCAGATGGAGATTGACACATTATCTCCCCAGATAAGGAGTAGATAGGGCAGAAATGAATTCATAAGCCAAGGGGCTATAAGAACAATGGCCCCATGAGCTTCTTTTACTTATTAAATCGGGTGGGAAGGAAAGCACAAGAGCATCTTCAGTGCCTGCAGCCACCCAACCCTTGACCTTCCTCAGACTGCTGGAGCCCTTATAAGCTCAGTGATCTCCCAAAGATGTCAGGGTAGAGATGAGCGCATCAAGAATTCTGAGTCAGGTATGTCTGACCTGTGCTCAGTGCTGCTTGTTGCTGCCTTCAGAGCAACTCCGCATTTGTAGACCTCACCTGGCTCACCTGCTAGGCTTCTCCCCCACAGGTAGCCCTCAGCTGCTCACATCTCTGGAAAGTAAAGGGGAGATGAATGCACAGGGCAATTGGGATGCCAAGGAGGGGTGAACAATGCCACAAGTAGACAGGAGAGCGGTTCCACAAAAGAGGTTGGCAATGTTGACTCAACAGTGAGTCTTTGGGCCTCTCCACATGCCACCACCTGCATCCATGTGTTTCCCTTGCAGATGCTGGGACAGGTGATCCCATGGCAGAAGATAGGGGCTATGGGAATGACTTCCTCATTGAAGACATGATCCCCACCCTGAAGGCTGCCATCCGAGCTGTCAGGTGATGATCCTGTCCACCCCACCCCCACCTGGGAGCCTCCCCAGGCCGTAGTTCAAGTTCTATAGGACATGGCTTGCAAAGAACCTTTGGGCTTTGGGACGGGGCTAGATGTTCCTCTAATCACCTTGAGTCAAGTCCCATGGTTATGAAATCCTCTATAGAGGATACAGTCTCCAGGAAAAAAAAAAGGTCATCATGTTGTGAGTGAGTCCTGCTTACCTATTAAAGAGGACTGTCTTCCAACCAACTCACTCCCCTCTGGCTTTAAGCAGCATTCATTTTGAGGGATGTCTTGGTGAAGATACTGCCAGGGTATATTGACACGTTTTCTGCTTTGTTCCTCACTTGACTTTTCTTCTGTTTCTCTTCCTCCATACAGTTCTTTTTAATCAGCATTTTTTAACAAGATAATGAATTTCAGAGGTTTTGTCTGTGTGTGAGGAGACAAGTTAGGGGACAGAAATTAAGCAATCAAAGCAAAAGAGAGAGAAAGAAGCTACTGACTGAAGAAAAGATATACTAATTGTCCTCAAAGAGAATGCAGTGTGTCAGTGACCAAGCGTACAAGCCTGTCAGGACACAGGCCTCAGTCTAAAGACCAGCTCTGATATCATATCCAACATGTCCTTGGAGACATCAGAATTCTCTGAGCCACAGTTGCATCATATATAAATTACTCTATGAACCCAATAGTCATAATATTTTGTCCACCATGCAATGAATGCTCAGAAAATGTTAGCTCTCATTGGTACTATAATTTTCTTTTTATTCAAATGATTGAAAGAGAGGTACTAACCAGTGAATTAAGTGTGGTTCAAAGGGACTAGCGCCAGAAACCAAAGCCGAAAGTTTGCCCCATCAAGTTGGATTCTCTTCCTTCTCTCCTTATGTCCCTAAGTTTTCTTGCCTCATTTTATATTTTTTCACTTTATACCCATGATATACAAATGCCTCTACTTTGCCTTGCAGAATTCTACAATTCCGTCTCTATAAAAAGAAATTCAAGGAGACATTGAGGCCTTATGATGTGAAGGATGTGATTGAGCAGTATTCCGCAGGACATCTGGACATGCTTTCCAGAATAAAATACCTTCAGACAAGGTAGGACCATCTATCCAGAGGGCCTGTATATTCCCAACCATTTGGGAATCAAAGACATGGGAACCCTGGAGATTAAGATGAAAGGCATTCAGAAGTAATCCAAGGTGCGGGAGAGAAAGTTCAAGGGAACAAATGCTCAACAAGCACTGTGAATGGCAGAGCCAACCAGTATCAGGCAGAGAAGTTCTAGGCCATTGTCATAACCAAGGGCAACACCTTGACCAGGCCTGTTGGAGAGGAGAAAGGTCTGTGTCCAGATGGCTCCTGACAACAATGCTTTGGATGTTGACATCAAAACTGGGGTCGTGTAAACTGTATCCAAGTGGCTAATTCTAAATGTAATTTTTTAACATTTAAAAAAGTACTACTAAGAATAGTGAAAAAATAGAAACAGCATCAGTTTCCTTTTTTGTGTGCCTCTATTATATGGAGCACAGGAATGTTCAACAGATTCATATCTAGGCCCTTAGAATGCAATTAGATGCTTATGACATAACAGGTGTCACATTTCTTATGAAAAAAACAAAGCCAAAGGGACAAAGGACTAACAAAAAATTACTCTGCTAGTAAATTGAAGAGCAAATTACCACAGATTTATGTGTTTCTGTATATATAATCTAGTAAATATGCCCTGCCTAGATTCTCTGATGATATTTACTAATAAACAGCTGATTACGGTGTTGCTTGCCTATAATCCCAGCTACTCAGGAGGCAGAGGCAGGAGGATCTTGAAATTGAGACCAGTCAGAACAAAGTTAATAGACCCTCTTTTAAAAACCAAACCAAATTAAAACACACACACACACACAACTAAAAACAAAAATGGCTGCAGGCATAGATGACGTGGTTCAATAAATGCCTAGCTGAAGTGCAAAGCCTGGGGTGCAATTTCTAATGCTACAAAAAGCATAAATAAGTGGCATACTATATATATTGTGATATGATTATAAAAATGCATACACATTCCCGCATACAGGGGGCTAAGAGAGAAAATGACATAATTCAAGTTGACATGAGTCCTTCTGGATTTTAGTCTCTTCATCCAAATAACAATTCCCCATTGGACTATCTTGCTATGTTAACACAGCATCACGCTGAGGGGGCTGAAAGGTCATGGTGCTGTCTGCGTGGAGGTAGGCTTATTCATAATCTTGCTTTGTACCTAGCTGGGACATCCACTTTTATTGCCTCCCATAGTGGCAAGCACAGAGTCAGCAGTACTTAATTCCCACTGAAGAAATGGATATGTGAATGGATTCTCAGCTTTACATGGTACTATTTGTGCAAGGAAGGCTCTCTGAGCAATGGAGGAAGAGAACATGATGTCTAAGACATGCCAGGCTCCAAGAACATTTTCCAATTTTAATGAGCATAGAATGGACTGTTCCACTGTCATGAGTTTTTTTTTTTTAATATTTATCAGGAAAATGTGTTTCTGGGAATTGTGGCCGGAAGTTCCTTGTCTAGATGACAAATTGCATCTCCTCAGCCCTGCCAATACTGCAATGGAGGAGAGAGAGGGGAGGACTGATTTAAAATGATGCACAGCCTGTCAGCATGAGATGCAGTTCCCAAAGGGGAGACAGTGATCCAGGACAAGTCTGGATGTACAGTCTTAATGGTCATGCTGCCATGCCCCAACTGTACAGTATGGAGGAGAACATTTCTCTCCATCACAAGTTACCATCTCCTGCAGAAATGGAAGCTGAGTGCAGGAGCTGGGGTTGGAGCACCCAGAGATATATGTGGTTATCTCAGTGGATTACCTGCCTCCCTTCACCCAGGAATGAAAAATAAAATGTTCTCAGTACCTCCAGGGGGAAAAATTACCATAACAATATACTGAGGCGACAAGCTTCTCTGTTTTTTTTTCCTCACAGAATCTGTTTGTCTGTCTCTCTTCCTTTCTCTAGCTTATTCCAAACCCACATCTGAATTAGGAAAAAATAGAATGATATGTCTTTCTGAAAAACAAAACCTTGTGTTATGTAACTTCTCTTTTGTTTGTTTCTTTCAGAATAGATATGATTTTCACCCCTGGACCTCCATCTACTCCCAAACACAAGAAGTCTCAGAAAGGAGCAGCATTCACATATCCATCCCAGCAATCTCCCAGGTGGGGTTTGGGGTGGGCATGGATAGGGGAGGGAGGAAATGGGGGAGGGAAGGTGGCAAGGCCTGTGGAAGATGCCTCTCTCCAGATCTCAGCATGGGTCCTTTATGTGGATGAAGAGAGTTTGAAGGCTGTTTCAGTTTGTGGCCACTTAAAAAAATTGTGAACACAACACTTCCTGCCTCTCTTTCCATTCCATGCAGACAATACTCTTGTCTTTGGGTTTTGAAAATGAAATAATCATACCACTTTCCTAGCTATAAAGCAAGAGGTGACTTATAACTTCTGTTGGAGTGGGCAGAATACTTCCTGTTATCAGTATCCATGGGTTAGGTTAGCTGGTTTGGTTCGTCATGGACAATCTCCCCTGGGATTGACTGAAACCCTTCCCAAGACAAACCAGAAAATGCAACCAGACACCGCAAAATTATATCCACACAGCTCTCTGCCTTCCAAAACATTTTTGGTAAATTTCCTTTAGAAATTCCACCGCTTGATTCCCAAATGTTTTTGAGGAAAGCAACACAAATAAGTGAAGGAACCTGATGCACCTTCTTTTTATAAAAGAAGCAAGAACATAAACATGATGGTAAGAAGCATCTACTCCTCAGAAGAGTAGTGGCTAGAGCAGGTCATGTAGGGACTGTGGATGGAAGCCCCATGGTCCCATCTAAGAAACCTAAGCATTATTCTGCTTTGTTGTTTCTAATAATAATAATGAGAGTCCTCTTTCCAAGGTATTCCAGTATGTCCAGGAAAGCTGAATATTCGGACCTTCTGAAATGTCATTTTGAAGTTTTTTAAAACTTTCACAGGACAAAAAAAACACTTAAGCAAAACACACACACAACACATACACACACACACAATGGATAAGCACAAACCAGTAGAACACAGGCCACTAACTTATGACATCTGCTTTAATTCAAGACCATTCAGGTAAAGTCGGGGACTTAGCAGGGGCACCACCTCATGAAACATGAATGGCTTTTTTTTTTTTGCTACTACTCCTGGGGCTTGAACTCAGGGCCTGTCTTCTGTCCCTGAGCTTCTTTTGCTCAAGGCTAGCACTCTACCACCTGAGCCACAGTGCCACTTCCAGTGGTCCTGAGGAATCAAACCCAGGGCTTCATGCATGCTAGGCAAGCACTCTACCACTAAGCCACACTCCCAGCCCATGAATGGCTTTGAGTAGTACTGAGTCTCTCTGAAACTTTGCATTTTTATAATATATATAAATATTGAATATTAACCACATATTATGTACCCCACATCTTGATCCCATTCACACCAGTCCCATTTTGGATTAGCATTTGTTTCCCATTCTTCCCAAAGTGGACCTGATGAAATATTTTACCCACTCTTTAGAGCTTTAGAGATTACACAACCCCTCCACCACACACCACACACACACACACACACACACACACACACACACACACAGTGAAAGGTCTCAGAGCTGGAAAGGCAAAGGGATTTAATTACAAGGATTTAAATACACTACACTCTGGTAGCTTCTTTATTAGCAATACAAAGTGAAGCCTTCTTATTAGCGGCTTCACATTTGGCTTCCAAGTTTTCCTATGTGAAATCAGCCGTGTTGAGACTCAGAAAATGCTGGCTTCTCTTGACTCACACGTGATAAGTATAATCTTTCCCTGGCTTCCAAGTGTGAACATGAGCACCATGGCTTGGGGGTGAGGGCTTGCTGAGCTGAGGTGGCCTTGCAGGGAGAAAGCATGCACGCAATCTATGGAGCTGTTGGTTTCTTCTTAGGAATGAACCATACACAGCCAGAGCATCCACGGCAGAAACCGAAGACCAAAGCATGATGGGGAAGTTTGTGAAAGTGGAAAGACAGGTGGGTCTGGCCTTTCCCTCATTAGAAAGCAGATGTATACGGTTTATTTGCAAATGCCATCTCCCTCTTCCTACCCTCCCTACTTCCCACCCCAGGCAGATAAAATACTTAAGTAATCCCATGTACCACTCAACAACGGATCTAGAAAGGAATTCTATGATTCAGCCTTTAATGTCCAGTTGATCACATATAAGTTTATTAGTTGTCCTGAGCCTCAGGTGTCTTTGTCTAATTAGAGGGATTTTAATACCTTAAAAAGTTTTAGTGAGAGTTAATCTAGATTATTAGCAGTGAACAGCCAACAACTGACCACTACCATCACCATGTGCTACAGAATGATCCCTTAAAAAATACTAGTTCTCTGCTATTTCATGAGTCCTCAGTCCTTCTTCTGTCTTAATTTCCTGTCCTTGTGTGGCCTGTATGTGTAGCCTAGAGGGGTGAAGGCTTTGAGTGAAAAGCATTCAATGAAATCCTCTATAACGCACCTTGTACACCTACAGGAAAGTGCTTTATATTGTACCTTTCTCCCATAATTTGCCAAAATTCATATTCAATAAAGGACACTGTGATTTCCCTA
This sequence comes from Dipodomys spectabilis, assembly GCF_019054845.1. Taxonomy (NCBI): domain Eukaryota; kingdom Metazoa; phylum Chordata; class Mammalia; order Rodentia; family Heteromyidae; genus Dipodomys; species Dipodomys spectabilis. The sequence continues at coordinate 2,641,010 of NW_024870941.1, read as the reverse complement.
CGATTCACATCAATCCCTTTATTTTATTCAGTCCCAAATTAGATCCATTCCAGAGACAAATAATTGAACATTTGAATGCTTATTCTTCCTTGGCATATCAATGATCTCATTGATCATTTTTATATTTATACTCTTAGTTCTATTTATTAGCTATCTAACCTGGGACAAGTTACTTCAGTGGTCTGTGCTGTTATTTCCTCATCTGTGAAACATAAAACACAGCAGTTTTTACCTGGTAAGACTGCTGTGAAAATCAAATAGAATCAGCAAAGTACATAAAAAAAAGAGTTCTTCTTGGTAGCTGTTCTCTAGGTATTAGTTCTTACCATGCCTCGGGAGCAGCCGGCCACAACCAAGTCCTGTGCTGCAGATCTCCATCTGTCAAAGGAGGGATGCACTTTCCTGACCACAGTGTTTCTCGGTCAGTTGTCAGAGAAGGACACACACACACACACACACACACACATACACACACAGAATAGATGTGAATTGTCAGAAGGAACATCACACATATGTGCACACACACTGTATATATGCATTGTGAGAGATCAGCATCCACATGTTTGCACACACACTATGTATATAAACTCACAACATTCAAACCAGTGCCTGATTTAGGATGCAAAGGCACAGGCAGCTTTCTCTGTCATGTTAGGGTACCAAGTACAGTCTTTGATTCTGAGAAGCACCATCCTTGCTAACTATTTGCCTTGCATTTCTGGGTCCTGGGTCACCCAGAAGAAAAACATGCACTAACAATCTACATACATCTATCTGAGGAACTGTTCACAAATCAAGAACTCCCATCCCTTGAGCAGAGTGAAATCAGAATGACCACCTTCCCCACAGGGGGACAAGGAAAACCCCTGACTCTTATTCTCACACTGTCTCTCAGCATCCAGCCTTGGCTTACTAAAATACCCTTGCCTTGGTTGTTTCTCTACTGACATTTATATGCAGGGTTTGCTTCTTGGAGGTGTGAATGAAATTAGCAGTTTCTGTGATTAGCTTGCAAGGCTTCTGTTGCTGTCTGAAAGTGAAAACCATGATTCCTCCCCCAGAGTAGCAATGGTCGCCATCTTCCAGGGGGGAACGGTAATGGCCGACCGCTTGTGTTTGGCAGGTGCAAGACATGGGGAAGAAGCTGGATTTCCTGGTGGACATGCACATGCAGCACATGGAGCGGCTACACGTCACTGAGTATCACCCGACTAAAGGCCCGTCCTCGCCAGCAGAAGGGGACAAGAAAGAGGACAACAGGTATTCTGATTTGAAAACCATCATCTGCAACTACTCTGAGACAGGACCCCCCGAGCCCCCATACAGCTTCCACCAGGTGCCCATTGACAGAGTTGGCCACTATGGTTTTTTTGCACATGACCCGGTGAACCTGTCCCAAGGGGGACCCAATACCACAAAGACTCAGGCCACCCTTCCTTCCTCGGCCAGCACGCACGCGGAGAGGCCCACCGTTCTGCCCATCTTGACGCTTCTCGACTCTCGTGTGGGCCACCACTCCCAGGGAGAAGCACACGGCCCCTCCTCTGACCACATCTCTCCCAGGCAGAGACGCAGCATCACCCGGGACAGCGACACGCCTCTGTCCCTCATGTCGGTCAATCATGAGGAGCTGGAGAGGTCTCCAAGTGGCTTCAGCATCTCCCAGGACAGAGATGATTATATGTTTGGCCCCAGTGGAGGGTCGAGTTGGATGAGGGAGAAGCGGTACCTCGCCGAGGGGGAGACAGACACAGATACAGACCCCTTCACACCCAGCGGCTCCATGCCTCTGTCATCCACTGGGGATGGCATTTCGGATTCCATATGGACCCCTTCGAATAAGCCCACTTAGAAGGGGTCACTGACTGGCTCTTCCTGTCATGTAGACAGACCTTGTATAGCTCACTTACTCTCACACCCAGCGCTTACAGCGGGGACTCACGTGGCTATGTCAAGAGCATGCATGTGCGTGGTGGTCCCCACAGGCAGGGGCTTCTCATGGCCTTCTTCTTCCCCATGTCACCACAACGAAGCCACTTCCTTTTTCAGCATGGTTTGCATGACTGGACACTATATAAATGGCAGCACTAATCTCTTCTAGGATTCACATTTATCTGCTGTTCTTACTTTTAATCACGATTGGACCAGTACAGGGAGAAATTACTGACGAGCCGTGCTATTTGTTTGTTTGGTTCACTGGTTTGGGTTTGGGTTTGGTAAGCAGAAGGCATAGTTTAAGTTATTTCTAGGATCATTGCCCCTTGGTGAAAGTGATCCAATAATTCAGTGTTTTCGAAAGCAAGGAAATAACTTTCTCAACCAAAAACACATTGCATCCAAGTGGGGCTGAAAACTGAGCAACATGAGAAAGAACAACAACAGCACACGAAACAAGATCTAGATTCAATCTCCAAGGCCAAAATCTTTTTGAAAATATTTTTGGTTAAGGAAATGCTGGTGAAATCATTTTAAAGTTCCTAAAGGGATCTGTTATTGGTCTGTCATTGTTCAATACTGTGCCTCAGTTTCCTCATTTGGAAAAGATATAGTTAATCTCGAGTATAGCATCTCCAGTGTGTTATGAATTGGCTAGGAGAGTCTCTCACTATACACACACACACACACACACACACACACACACACACACACACACACACACACACACACACTACAAACACTCAAATTAAAACAATTTCTAATTCATGTAACCAAAGATGAATGAAATGTCCCAGGAGTAGGATCCTCCTTTGTGCAGAATCTAAGTTCAGTGTCATCAAACTGTGGTTCCAACTTGTACTTGTCCCTGTGATATTTGAGTATAGCATATCCATCTAAAGCAGAAATGAGAGTTAAGAGGCTATGCAGAAATGTTCTTTTCTGATTGTTTCTATTCAAAACTGAGACATTTTGGGCTCAGGTAAAGTCACCTGTCCAGGGCAGTCTGTTCTACTCTGGTGAGTTGTGACTTAAAGACTTACCTGCTTACTCTCTCACTGTCCTGTCTCCCCACTCTGTAATTTGCATGATGGGCCGGAAATCATGCCCAGAAACCAGTACTATATGTCAGTGCGAAGCAATTCCTGCTAGCTTCCATGGTAGGAGGGGATGTCTACCTCTACTGGAAACCATGCTAGCTTGATGAATTGCATCTGGGATCCAGAATTTTTTTTAAAAAGTAAATTATAGCTATTGATATGCAAATAGGCGAAATCCATCCAGTTTCACTCCCCTGGATATTTTTGGTGAAAATACTAGAACCACACCATGAAGTATAAGCTAATAGCTTGGAGAACACTGCCCTAGTAAAGAAGTGGTAATATTAAGCACAAGCCAGCCAGTGATCCCTTAGGAGATGGAAAACTGGAAGAGATTGTTAGGCTTGGGGTGCACTAACCAAATGACCACACCACAGTACTGCGGTCCCAAATACAGCTGAGCACTGGTTGTGCATGGTTGCTATGTAACCCTCAAAATATGCTGTGTAAATATCTACATGGAATCAGCCCTAATATTCTTCCTCAGTCTTCTCAATAGCAATTGTTGCTAAGGCAGAAGACTTTCGGGTTGTCTTGTCAATACCTTATGCAGGTGTTCTGCTCTGTACTTGGGAGAGAGATTGGCTCCTCTCAAACCCATGTATCAATGGGTCCTGTACAACAGACTAAGAACATGTTAATGATGAGATCTTGGCCCGTGATTATGGAACATTAAAGCCAAACCATGAAATCTATGGATAAAGGCAGGAATTGTGAATAGTAGTAAGGATTTTACATGGGTCCCACAAACAGATATTGACTTTGACAGGACATAAACACAAGAATAATCACAAAAGTCAGACATGAAGCCATTCCACTCTGGTTTTGATTTGTCCTTCTGGCAATCTGAAAGACAAAAGGTAGGGACCATTTGGTCCTCTTTGTCCACTCCCTGCAATATGGTTTCAATAATGTCACTTGTGGTATACCTAAAAAAAAAAAACTTGATGTCCCTTTATAGGGGTTTGGATCTTGGTTCTGCTCTTCCGGGCATGCTTTACCAAAAATGACTGTGCCATCTACCATCTACCATCTACCACATTACTATATTGGTGTGTGTGTGTGTGTGTGTGTGTGTGTGTGTGTGTGTGTGTGTGTGTGTGTGAATTATTGGAAAGCAAAAAAAGATGGAGAATGTATCAAATGCTCTGATTATCTCTTCTAACTTTTTAACATTTTTTGCAGAACCTAAGAGCATCAGTATATTAAAAATTGATGCATTTTTCCCAGGAATTTAATAGAGTTCTTAGCGAAAAGACAGAGATTCTTATCCTCAAGGTCAAAATATTTACCATAGATGTAAAGATAAACTAATTTAGTTTGGTAAGCAGAAGGCATAGTTTAGGATCATTGCCCCTTTGTGAAAACCATCCAGCATTTAAGTGTTTTTGAAAGCAAAGAAATAACTTTCTCAACCAAAAACACATTGCATCCAAGTGGGGCTGACAACTGAGCAACATGAGAAACAAAACAAAACAAACAAACAAAAACAAGATCCACATTCAATCTCCAAAGCCAGAAATTTTTAAAGGTATTTTTTGTTAAGGAAATGACAGTGAAATCATTTTAAAGCTCCTAAAGGAACCTGTCGTTGGTCTGTCATTGCTCAGTACTGTGCCTCAGTTTCCTCTTTTGGAAATTGGAGCTCCTATCAGTTGCAAACCACAGGTGGGCAGTTTTGCTTCCTGCTGGATCACACAGCAGAAGCTGATGTTCGTGGATCACAACCAGGTTGACCTGCTCAAGGTAGACACAAACCAAAGGCTTATGCCATGAATGGATGATAAGAAGTTAAGAGGCATCATTTCTCTTCTAGATAAACAACCACACTCAAGGGTCCTGGTATGATCCTTTTTTGATTTTTCCTTTACACCGTATTCTAGAGAAGCAAGTGAAATCTGCTCAGGTTGTGTGCTCACAGAGAATACTATCAACCACATGACTAGCACCAAGGAAGCAGAAGCTCAGGGTCTGGGTTTCCACATGAGTGGTAGGTAGAAACAGTGTGTGCTTCCACAATGATCTTTCTGTCAGACAGAGGGACAAATTAGATTAGAACATGTCAATGGAATTGATTAGCAAATGGGACCAAGACCCCTCACTATACCAGTAGTTCTGTGGCTTACCTGGGGAATCACAGCAGTTTGGGCAGGGTCCTTTGAAATAGTGACAAATTAATTCCATCACAAAAGCTAGAAATGGTTTTCTCAGGTTCAGTTTGATCCCAGTATGTGTATTTGCCTTCTCTGTGTTATGGTACATAAAATTTTAACAATGGGTTCAAAGCAGTAGTTCAGTAGTAGAGTGCTTGTTTAGCGTATGTGAAGGCTTGGGTTTGATCCCCAGTACTACAAAAAAAAAATAGAGGTCATTCTTTAGCAAGATCAAAACTAATAAGGTAAATCTTAATAAGTATTAGCTGAAAGGTTCTACTATTTGGTACTTGGTTCAGGAAAAAAGTACTTGAGATCAAGTGTGAGTTTTGATGATCAAATACTACAACACACACAAACACCTAAAAGTTAAGAAAAACAGAAATGGAGAAGAAAAAAAGGTGGGATTTTAAAAGCCCACCAAATTGAGAGTCATTTTTCCATCCTGTTCTTGTACTTGCAATAGAAAATTCAGGCTTGACATGACACTGATATTACAAAACCCTAATTTCCATGAAAATGTAAGCAAAAAACTTCCACGTGATGAGGTCAAAACAAACTAGTTAACCAACAATTACACATCCTATGCCTATTTTTCTGACTTGTAGACACTGTGAGTTGAGAGAGTATCCGCAGAAAAACACAATATAACAAGAGTCTACTCATAATTTGCCAAACTCATTCTCATTATTCTGTGCTACTGAGTGGGAGCATAATAAAGGACATTTTATATACTTATTTATTCGAAAGGGTTTATTAAACTCCACTATATGCCAAGAACTGAGCAACAGAAATCTGGAGATCAAAGACCCCAGTTTCTGCTATAAGTAGCCTCTTTCAAGTAATCCCTTGGAACTCTTCCTACGGAGAATGGAAAATACCTAATTTCATCAGCACAGACAATGCTTCACCAACAGAAATGCTTCCTACTTGGAAACAACCACAGGGTCAATACAGAAGAAAACAGAACAACAACAAAAATCACATCAAAGTGACAGTGATCCCATCACTCCTGATGGCTGAGTGTGTTGCGCAGGCACTTTGAGTTTAGGTTTATTGCTTAAGACTTTATAGATCCAGATAAGCTATGCAAGAAGGTGATCTCTGAAAAAGAGTCTTGGAGAAACCAGCATTTACCTTCTCACTAAATCCCAGGCTGGAGGCCAGGGAAGATGGAGGCCAGTCAAGAAGCTGAGCTACTTCTATCTCATCATGCCCAACTACTGAACAGGGCACAGCACAATATTTATTTGAAGAGGACATTGCTCTGCCTGTGGGAACTTGCAGGTGAAATTCTTTGGGAGCAAGAGAAGAAATTTGCTGGAGGTCCTCTGAAGGCAACTGTACATCTAACAATGCTGCCAGACACCCCAGATTGCCTCGCATCCTTGCTTCATCCGAAGATGCCACCAAGCCTCTCTTTGGTTTTCATGAATGTTTCCAAAGCATCTAAGACTGTCATGATTTTCTTTTCTTTCTGAAGCAAGGGCATCTTTAGGACTTGGTCTTCATCTGTCCCTGGTTTGCTTACTTCAGGATGAAGTTTTTAAGTGTAAGTCTGTTCTTTGCATGAAAATAAACCCAACATCCTTGTATGACTGATACTACACCATTCAAAATTGAGCCAGCTGGCGATTTCCACCGAAATTAGGTATCAGACAGCATCTCAATGATGCCCAGCTTAGGACATGTTAGGGGATAGGCCATCTGCCTAGCATTCATGGTTTTGGAACACAGCAATAGTAATATCACCGAGATACAACGAATCTAGAGATCATCTGGACAAAAAGTTGTGTTTGGGAACACTCAGAAGTATTTAACTCTACTGTTTTAATTTCCAAATGAGACAATCAAGTTTATTTATAAGCCCTTAGCACAGCAACTGAATCATACTATGGACTACAGTTCCTAATTCATGCTCGCCTTGGTCTTTGATATTAATTATGAACTCTAGATATACAGAATATCTTTTTGAGAGAAAAGGCTGGTAAAGATGTAATTTGTCATTTCATGACAAAATCAGACAGTTGCAAAATTGTTCTTTAAATGTAGACATGGCTGCTACTAAATAAAATTACTTTTAGATGTAGAGTACCAAGGGTAACATCATTCTCTCAAAAGATTATTTTTATGAGGTAAAGCCAAAAAGAATTATTTAAGAAAAGTCAACTGTGTTATGACTCCTATCAGACAACTCCCTTGGTGTGAATGACCTATCTTCCAGAAGAAGGAGTTAAAAGCCTGCTCAAATCCTTTCTTGGGATTTGAGGATTTAACCACCTCAAATTTAGCATCTCTTTAGGAAAATTGTGTTTCCAGAATTTTGATGTATTCTCACAGATATAAAGAGATATAATTCCATAGATTTGGAAATGCTTAGAGCTATGATCACTGGCAGTGAGTATGAAATCATTCAGAAAAATCCATCTCTTATCTCAGAAAGCACAAGCTCAGAATCCAGAGGATTCTACCAGGTCTTTATGTAGTAACATAAGCAACAAAGTAGATCAAGTGGGTCTAGAATCTAGGTTTCCTGAATCCTTATCTAGATATTGGAGATTAAGAAGTATTGCTACAGAGCTAAAAAAATCGAATGAAAATTTTCTGACTCACTGGAGAAACTGCAGAAACAAACACACTTTTTGATCATTCCTCCCATCTCTAGAATAGAGTTGGTGCGCTAATGTCTTGAAAGGTAATAATGGTTGTTGTTCTTGTTGTTGTTTGTTTGTTTGTTTTTTCCAAACTCTGGCTATCTTCCAAAGGCCCAGTAAATCTCCTGCTGCTTGGAACAGTTGAGAAAGGAGATGAAGGACAACTCCTTTCCATTGATTCTCCTGCTTGACCCTTCTTAGTCTTTTCCTTTTCCTTCCAAGATTGGCTGGTGGTTCACTTCCTTGGCCTTCCTCTTAGATTCCATTACACCTAACCACACCTCAGGTCATATTCACATCTGTGAACCTACTGAACGGGATTTCTTTATGGGTATGATTTAAGGAAATGTGGCATTATTTCATGGTCTGTATTAACCTCAATTGCCAGTTCTACCAAAAAATATGTCCCATTGTGCTGGGATTTCTCCATCTTTTCTGAGCCCAGCCTTGTACTTTTTCCTTTGTCCCAGAGAATTCCCATAATGACCAGGTCATAATCTCTATGGCATTATAACCTAAAAGGAAGATAATAGTATTTAACTGAAGACATCCTACATTGGGGACTAGGGTATTACTTAAGCAAGCCCACATGCTACTTCTGTTGTGCTTGGAATAGATTTGCTATAATTGAATTGGACAGAACTCCCTCACAGTCCTTGTCAAACCTAGCGATGGATGTCTAGCTCTCCTGATTTAGGCTGGATCAGAAGTTCCTGAAAGTAAAAACAAAAGCAAAAAATGGTTCTTTGATGGCAAAAGTTACCTGAGTAATTTTTATATCTTGTCATTCTAAATCTTCTTCCTCTAAGAAGCTTACTTCTGGGATTTAAATAAGTTTCAGAGGAAAGCCATGTTTTTTTTAGACACATAAATTAGGGTCTATATAATCTGAGAATGGCTTACAACTAATCAGTCAAAAACTAAGCCTAGTGCTTAGAAAAGTATTGAAATCCTTCTTATACTTGTCACATGGGCTATAATTTGCAAACCTAAGTATTATGAAAAATGAGAGCATGTTTTAATTTTAATGTCCAACTCCCTTCCTCTTCCCATAAACCTAAAGTCATAGGAGAGGAGAGAAACTTATCCTAAACTCTCTTTATGGATGGCATGAGATGAAATAGCCCTGTCTTGCCTGTACCAACGTCATCACATGTTGAGGAAGGTGTTACTGTCCTCATCTTACAGATGAGGATACTGAAGCAGAGAGGAAAGTGACCTTCACAGGCCCTATATCACGAAAGGAAGAGCTGAGATTTAACCACAGCCCACTGACTTTAAAAACTCATTATTTTTCCCTAACCTAGGTCAGAACAAATGCTTCCAATTCATGCCTTGTGTTTCTCCCAAATCCCTTCTTTGCTCTGTCCAGCTAGTTTTACAGCAACATGATCCCAGGCCCACCGTTTCCCTGGGGAGGGGAAGGCCAGGCCAGGCTGCTTTGCCGTGGCTGTTCAGCAGGTCTTCTGAATGCTTTGACAATCCAGCTATCCATGGCGGAAAGCAATTCCACATAAATTATTCACCTGGCTCACGTTAGCTCTTGGAGTGTGGTAGCTGCAGATAATCCCACAGCACCCTTTGCTCTCTGTCCCCAAGCATCCTCTGTCATTGTTTTTAACCAAACAAGTTCAAATGTCTCCCAGCCTGTGCTGACTCTGGTCTTCAATCTCTTGACTATACCTTTATTTCAGGCTTTAAAATCTTGTAGAAATAGTATTTAAAAACAAAAACAAAAACACCTTCTCTATAAGGCCAAAAACTCAGAACAGTTGTGTCTCTCCCAATATTGAAGGATCAAGGTTCTGCATGGAAGCCAACCGGATCCACTAATTGAGCTGCTATTTACTTCCACCGATTACATTTCTGAGAATAGAGACCTCAGACCCGTCCCTGAGGCTCAAGAGGCCAGGTGGTGGGCAAAGGTCCATGCTCTGGGGGCATCAGACATTGTGCTGTTTAATAGGTAAAGCAGACTTCGTCCTGTTCAGATAAATCACCTCAGAAGGAATGGATGCGCTTCCTTAGATTGGTCTCTTCTTCCTGTTTTGAAGAGAAAAGTGATCTCTCCCTTGCTTCAGATGGGATGTGACTATGTTTTCCTCTTTCTGATGTACCTGTGATGGCAATACCAGTCACTGAAGAACAAACTAAGGTTTCCAACGATGTGAACCCATTGTATTTGATTTGGGGTTGTCTTTTCTTTTAACCTCTTTTTACGGCATAGAATTCTGGTGCCTTGCTCCCTGGATTTGTCTTTCTGCTACAAGTAGGCTTTCTTCACATTTCTGGCTTACACGGGAACACAACTCTTCCACAAGTGGCCTTTAGTGCTCTTTATAATATGATTTCCTGTAATTTTTAAACTCTATGTGTAATTTATATTCTGGCTCTGTCCAATATTTGAACAACTTTAATGGGTTGATTTCCATATATATTATGCAAACAATTCTTACCTGATTTTTTATGTTCTATCTTAAAATAAATAAATACTGCACCACTTATTAATAGACGTTTCAGTGATTATGTAGAAGACTGTTATTTCTTTCAAAACAGCTACATGATATTGTCTTATTTAGGGTAAGTAACACTGGTTGCTGCGATATAAATACATATATATATATGTACACATAAATATATGCAAATATACATAAACATATATACACAAAACATACACAAATATTTACAAAATTTTATTTAAAAGATACACATTTTTTTGTTAAAGAGATATATGCTTAGCTCTGGTGGTTCATGCCTATAATCCTAGCTACTCAGGAGGCTGAGATCTGAGGATCGCAGTTCAAAGCCAGCCTGGGCATGAAAGCTCATAAGACTTTTATCTCCAGTTAACCACCAAAAAATCAGAAGTAGAGCTATGGCTTAAGTGGTAGAGAGCTATCCTTGAGCAAAGAAGCTCAGAGACAGTGCTCAGGCCCTGAGTTAAAGCTTCAAAACTGGCACAAAAACTAATAATTTTTAAAAGATATATAAATATATACAACAACATTTATTTCTCAAATCAATGTAATTTGCTTCAGTGCCTGAGCAAGGTAAGGTATTGAACTCCTTCCATTATGAGCTCTGACATGCTGCAATCCTTCAATTTTAGTTTCATAGCCAGGCCAAGAAAGGGGAAAATGGAAAAACTGTATGAGCTTCTAACTGTGGTGGACTCAAAGTGACTCGGTATTTTACTCATATTCTTGTTGGCCAAACTCTACCGATTCAGGCATAAGGGATCCTGAGAAATGTAGTCTTCATACATGAAGAAATGTGTTGGATATATAACTTCAATCACCAAAGGGATATTATGATTGATTCTACAGAATTCACTTGTTATATAGTATTGAGTGTTGACAAGATATAACAAAGAAATTGTTATTGGCCAGAGAATAAAACAAGAAAGTTAGAAAGTTTTCCTTTGAGTCACTGCATTTTCAACTATATATTTGGATACTTGTTACAATGCTTGGTTTTTTCTTCCAAAAGTATTCAGTTCCACTCAAGAAAAATTTGTTTAGCCACGTGCCAGTGACTCACGCTTATAATCCTAGCTACTCAGGATGCTGAGATCTGAGGATTGTGGTTCAAGGCCAGCCCAGGCAGGAAAGTCCATGAGCCTCTTATCTCCAATAAACCACTCCAAAAACTGGAAGTAGCACAGTGGCTCAAGAGGTAGAGCTCTAGCCTTGAGCTGAAGAGCTGAGGGACAGTGCCCAGGCCCAGAGTTCAAGCTCCACAATTGACAAAAAAAATGTTTAGCTTAAGAAATATTAACTGAGCCAGGGACGAGTGGCTTACATCTGTAATCCTAGCTACTCAGGAGTCAGAGATCTGAGGATCACAGTTCAAAGCCAGCCCAGACAGAAAAGTCTGAGAGATTCTTATCTCCAACTAACTACCAGGAAACCAGAAGTGGAGCTGTAGCTCAAATGGGAGAACACTAGCCTTGAGAAAAAAACAAAAAAACAAAAAACCTCAGGGACGATGCCGAGGCCTCGAGTTCAAGCCCCATGACCACCATCAACAACAATAAAAGGAAATATTAAAATAAAAGGAAATATTAATGGACTTTGTACCATATGCTAAGTACTGGAGGTGTGCTATGTCCCAACTTACCACTGGAAATCTAAAAGAAAAAAAGTTGGAAATCTAGTGTCCTAACATCATTTCGGTTCTGTAGAGTATGATAATAGAGGCACAGAGGGAACAGGAAGAGAGGCTCTGGCTCATATTAGAGATACGAGGGGAGGTGGTTTCTAGGAGAAAATGAGGACTGAATGGAATATGTAGGGTGATTTGGCAAAGCCACAATGAAGGAGTGGAGGACCAAAGCCTGGCAACAGGATGTGCAAGACCTTAGGGGGATGAGACAAAGTCAGTTCTTCTTAAAGCTGCCATTTTAGATCCTTGTTGTCATAGTAACTACTGCCTTTGGCAAACCAGTCAAAGGCGTTTATAGCATTTATAGCCCTTGGGAAGGAGGTACTATGTCAGGGTCCACAAGGAGGCCTGCCTATGTCTTTAGAAATGCAGAAGGGGAGGAGGAGACCAGATCTTGCAAGTTCATTAGTGTTTTTGGAATTTTCTGTTCTTTAGATCACATGGCAAGAAGGAAATCACTTCTCCTGATCTGAATCTGTACCCTCCTCCCACCTCTGTCTCCCTCTCCACTACCATCTTCAGAATGTGTCAATGGAGACTTCCCTCCAGGGGAACAATTCCCTTCCTATCTAGAAACTGGCAAGATTCTCCCAGTCCTCTGGTCGTTGTTCCTCCCACTGATGGAGTTAACAAATACGGTCACCCAAGAATCAGCCCACTATCCTCCAAGTTCAACCTGCACAACCCTTCCAGCCCCCAGCCAGAGGACTCAGGGTCCACCGAGGTCTCTACCTTGCTCTCTCAGCAATCTTCTTGCCACACTTGCTCCCTTCCTGGTCTCCCAATTACTCTCTCTGCCTCTAGCTTGTCACTTCTAATCCATCTCTTAAAGACTGTAATAGTCTTTAAGAAATGTAAGTGCAATCATGTCGTTTCACTGCTTCAACTTTTCAGTGGCTCTTCTACCCTACCTACAGTTTAAATTCTTTACAATTGTTCTTTGGAACACATAATACAGGAGAACCAGCCATGCTCTCACCCTATTGTTGTCTGTCCAGCCAGGAGTTATAATTCCCCACCCTCCCACTCAGCCTCACTCCACTACACTCCCTCTATGTTCTTCCACTCTCATGAAGCCTTACAACTCCACAGACTCACTACACTGTTCACTAGTCAGACTCCCTCTTGGTCAACAGTTCCTTTTACCAGGGCAACACTCCTAAGACAGTGCTAAGAGTCAGTACTTGGTGAAATGATTCCTCAGTCCCTCATCCTCCAAATCCAACATCTCTGTTTCCAGGATGTTCTCCTTGGCTCCAGTATCTGTCTGCTTCCCACCACATAGTCTGGAGGTTGCTTAAAGGTAAAAGCAAATTCTTACTCCTCTGTACTTTCAGAATCAAGCACAGTGTCAATGGCTGGAGAATGACCCACAGACTGAATGGGGCCACATTTCATATGAACTTGTTATCTGCAGCACACAATAATCTCACTACATATGTATGTAGCAGATTAAAAAATAAACAGACACATTTATTATACCAGTTTCTGGACCAGCATTCCAAGTTCAGATGCTTCAAGTCATCTTCTCCTAGGTCTCACAAGGTTATAATGAAGTTGTCAGCCAGTGCTATGGGCCAAACTCAACAGGACAAGAATGCACTTCCAAGCCCATGAGGATAACTTGGTTCCTCGAAAGTTATTGGCAGAGCACCTCGAATTTCCATGGGTGGTTGGAGACAATCTGCCCTGAATTTCTTGCCATATGGGTTCACAGAGCTACTTCAGCCTAATGGCTGGTCTCATCAAACCAAGTAGGGGGAGACTCAGTGGTGGTAAAGGAAGTTGCCATTTGAAGTAATATCATGGAATTAACATCTTAGCACCTTAACACCTTGAAGTAATATTATAGAATTAACACCTTATCTTACCGCCTTACTGTCTTGCTTAAAAATAAATAAAACATCCATGCTGTGTTCATGAGACGGGGATTACATAAAGACCTGAATGTCAGGAGCTGTGAACATCACAATCGTCTTAGAGTATACATGCCCCACCAGGTAATTAAATTCTCCCAGTCAGCATGGACTAGTCTAATGCTGCTGTTTCCTTTCTGTGTCTAGACTGTGTAGGCCTCTTCCAGAATCAGTTCTACTGGTAATAATAATAACAACAACAACAGCTCATATTCATTGAGCATTCACATAGAGAAGGCATGTTGGCTAAGCATTTTCCATGAGTTGACCCATTTAGTCTTCACAAAAAAAATAAAAAAATTAAAAACCCTCAAGTTTGGAAACCTTATCAGCCTCATTTTGTAGATTGAAACACTGAGAATTAGAGAAGCTTGGTCACTTTCCCAAAGACAGTTTGGCAATAAATAGTAAAGCCAGAATTCAAACTCAAGAAGTCTGATTCCAGAGCTTTGAATTGGCATCTAATTCATCAAGACCTTTTATTATCCATTGTGTAAATACCCACAGTTAACCATGTATATTAGTCTTCAAGAGTTAGCTGTCTACTTACTCCTACTTAGTTTCTAACCAATACAACCTCCCAACCTAGAATACCAATCTGTAAAAGATGAGGAGTGAACAGACTTACATTGAATGAATACAGACCCATCTCTTCCCCCAACAACGCGAAAGCCCCCACGGGGAGAAACAGGAGTCATGGTCAATGGTGTTGGAGTGCTGTCAGCCTGCTGAGAATTCCACCATAAACACACATGAACTCAAGAGCACTTCAGAATCCTACAAACCCAAACCTCTGTGTGAACTAAAGACCAGAGTTGCTCAGCAGTGGGAAAAGCTGGTCATGACACCCACGGACACAATTCATTACAGATGAATGCCTCTTGGCAAGGTTGCCAGCTGTTGCTCCTCTGTAAGAAGGCCCCCATATCACCCCAAGACTTGTGACCAGCTTTGCAGTCCTGGCTAACCACCTACCGAGCAGCCAAAGTTTCCTACCACCCTGTCCCCAAACCAACCACTCCTGTTCTTACGCCACTGCATAATAGAAGAACCAAAACACTATATCCCTGAGAAAACCTCTTTCCACTGGCATGAATGGAGCGAAGCTCATTCATACCCTCATATGCCAGATACTCCTGGGAACAAGCTTTTGTTCCCAATAATGTGGGCTCCCAACAATGACTGTAGGCATCCACTTGTCCTAGAACCATGTGGCCTGCACACACTGAGGGTGGGTAAGGTGTCTCCCCTGAGAGAAGCCCAGTCACCCTGTATCCTACCTGTCCACCCCGTTAGAAATGCTCCCAACCATCTGCCCTCCACTTCTGAGCAGACCAGCCTCTGACTAGTACTGGGCAAAAGGGAGTTAGGAGAAGGAAAGCGAGCAGGAGATGAAAATGGAGAAGTAACTGAAGGGAGGCATGAAAATCAGAAGCCATTGTTTGTTTTTGTTCATGGCAGAAGGGAAAGCACTGCAGGGGTTTTGAGTAGAGGGGCGGCCGCGGTACTGATGATACACACAGAGAGCCAGAGAGTAGACTAAGAATAGAAACGGGGAGATCAGTCAGTCAGGAGCAGCAGGGCGTTGGCAGCGCCTGAAATGAGGAGCCAGAGTGGCTTGGAGCAGAGCCGCCACAGCAGGTGTGGTGGAGCTGTTTGGAATCGGGATACGCTCTAACAGCAGAAATGGCAGCGTCCTGATGAAGCGCACGTGAAGTGTGTGAGGAGAAGAGTCTAGGTTGATTGCAGAGGTTTTTATGTGAGCACCTGGACGGGATAGGCATTGTGAAATGACAGGATAAATCAGGAAAAGGGCAGATTTCGCAATAAGAATATGAACTTGCTTTTTTTTAACTTGTTAAATTTGAAATGCAAGTGAGACTTGTGCTGGAAATTCCCAGGAGGAAGGTGAACGTAGAACTCGGAGGAATGCTCAGAGCCAAATAGTCATCACTACGTCTACTTATATCAGCAGCTATAAATTCAGGTTCTTATACATAACTCTGTGTGTACATGTGCTGTCTTGAACTCAGGGCCTAGTCACTCTCCCTGAAACTTGCTCAAGGCGAGTGCTCTACAACTTAGGTCACAGCTCTACTTCTAGCTTTTCTTTGGTAGTTTATTGTCAATAAGAGTCTCATAGACTTCCCTGCCCAGCCTTACTTGGAACAATGATCCTCAGAGCTCAGCCTGCTGAATAGCTGTGGGCCACCAGTGTCTGGCTTTTATCCATAACTTTTAAAACCATGAGACAGAATGCTATCACTGAGTGACACAGCACAGACAGGAAAAGGGACTCCTAGCTTTGGGAGGCTTAGGACAAAAGAGGAAAATAACTCATTAATACTCTTTAATATTACTTTCATGCTGAAATGATAAAATTGTAGACATGACTGCAAGAAGATTTAAAATTGTATGTGTAGCTTGCATTACAATCCTATTGGATGGTCCTAGAACTGGGTTAAACAGGGGAAAGGAGTTAGTTTGTACTGAAAGCTCATATGGCTAATAATTGTTTATTCACCCATTCATTCAATAAAATATCAGGTATTGCAGCAGATTCCAGGGAATGGTGGCCAACAGATAGAGTAGATAACAGCTCTAATCTCATAGGTCTGAAAGCACTGGCAGGAAAATAGATCATAGAAAAACAAACATAATATAGTTTATGATATAATATTGTATACAGAGTAATTACAAGAGCATTTTTAGGGAGACTTCTATTTTAACTGACATTCACATGGATAACAAAGATAGAAATAAATTAGCCATTTGAGAAATTTAGGAAAGAGAATTCCAATCATAAGTAAACAGCCAGTACAAAAGTCCTGGGGCTGTTACTAAAAGGCTATCAGCAAGAGTAAACACAGAAATGTAGTTAGACATTCAGAAAGACCACAGTGTGGTCTTAGCCTTGAGGGCTAAGGTAAAGAACTGGAATTTTATTCTAAATGTACAGTTGCTCTATGATCTGATTCATACTTTAGAAAGATTTCTCTAGCCACCTATTCCATGACTCTATTTACATGAAATACCCAAATCTGCAGAGAAGAAAGGTAAGTAAGAGCTTTCCAGGCACTGGTGGTGGGCAAAGGAGATGTGGATCATCTGTGAGTCAGCAGGAAGTACCTGATTGGGAGACAGAAAAGTTCTAAAGCTAGACGGTATTCCTGGGCTAACATCATTAAACTGTATGCTTAGAATGGATGGATTTAACAGTATGTCAACTGTAGCTCCATAAAGTTGCTTAAAAATGCATCTTTATGGAAGATGCAAGAGCAGTGGATTCTGAGATACAAAGGTAGAAATAGAATGAGAAACTAGCAGGCAATTCCTGAAGTCAAGATGTGGAACGGTTATCATGAACTTGAGCTCTTGAAGTAGAAGGAACTTGGAAGATACGGGCTCTTCTAGGCTACCAATTGGCAAATGTTTTCTGGTAAGTGCCAGATAGCAAATCTTTTAGAGTTTTATAGGATATCTGGTCTCTGCCACTGCTCTCAGTTCTGCTTCTGTAGCCCGAATTCAGCTTTGAAATGGTGATCAGATAACGTTCCCATGAAATTGTATTGATGGGCTGCTAGTATTTATTTATATAATGTCTTGATGTCACCAAAATGTTCTCCCCTGAGCTCAGTGCACTATTTAAACTCTAAAAAAAAACCCTAGGTTCTCAGGCCATACACACAGGCAGAGGTGATCTTGGCCCTTCTGTTCTAGGCACTTGCCAACATTGACCTCAGTCTCAGCCACTTCAGAAGATTTCCACTGGCCATGCTCCAGGTGATGCTGGGCACACAGACCTCCAGGGCAGGAAGGGAGAATCATCACCTGCTAACTGGGCACTGCTCTTTCAATACTGTAATTACCATCAGGCAAGTTTTCCCATCCCTGGCTGAATTGCACCATTGTAATTCTGCTCACGGATGCTTTTCAGTTTATCACACAGGCATTTTTCTCCAACAGAGCCGATCGCCTTTCAATGCCCAGTTTTGGGTAGGATTATTATTCCATTTTTTTCTGGGGGATTTAAAGCAAAGTTATCAAGCCTTCTCCCACCCCCTGTGTCTTTCACTAAGAACTCATATAAATCCCATGGCTGGGACTTTGCTACTAATCCTTCTGGCTGTTTAAGTTCTTTGAAGTCATTCATGCTGCTCAGGAGACAGGTAAGTCATAGAGTGTAGATACTTTAAGCCCTTTATTAGTTCCCCCCTCCTTCCCAAAAGATGGAGTCAGCAAAGGACCATATCTGAGCTAACTCCTGGCCTTTGTTATCCTGGATGCTGAATGATAGGAAAGTGGTTTCAGCCATTCAGTGTCTACTTGTACTGACCCAAGACTCTGTCCTTGACCAGTCTACTTTTTCCCCATTTTCCCCTATAAGTGATTGATTAGACTCTTAATGCACGCATCACTGGGCAGATAGCTTGTCCTCGCTTCTGTGATAAAGGAAATGGAATCTTTAATCCAAAGACTAGACTGAGAAGACATGGCTGGCAGCACGCTAATCACAAAAGATAGTAGTTCTACTTTCTCAGTGGTCAACTCAGAGTCCATCATGGGCTTCGGAGGTAGACAATATCTATTCTCCTGGCCAACAACAGCAGCCTCTTGGGTTCTGGTTCTTTGTTGGATATCCATCAATTAGTAGCCCCTTCCATCTTTGCATTTCTAATAGGCTGGTGGAGCTGATTGCCTCAGTTTATAATCTAGGGTTTTTATCACCAGTTTAACGGCCTCAAGCAGCCTAGAATCCACACTGTACTTCCCTTCCCACTTTGAAAGGTAATGAAACTTCTGGAATGATGAGTTCAGAACGTGCAGTGCTTAGAGGTGGGTGGTATATTGGTGGAACTTTCTCTTCCCCACTCCTTGGTTATTCTGCTTCTGTCTAGGCATCTTTATCCCAATGTTAAGTGAGAAAGTCAGGTTTTCTTGTCAGGTTAAACTAAATGTTAGATGTTTTTGGAGCCTTTATAATTGCAAGTAATTTGATGTTTAATTAAGACTCTTGAGGGTTTGTCCTCATCATTCTTATCCCCAGCTCCAGGGTTGTTGATGATAAAACAAGGACAGATGTTGAATTAATCCACAGGACTCTTGGGCAGATTCTCAGCTTGTCAGTCAGGCCAGGGCTTTCCTTACCCTGGCAGTGTCATTAGATCTCTAGCCCCCTCATCAACAAGAGACTTTGCAGTCAGCTGTGTTGTTTGCAGTATGGAGTCTTTCCTGCAACACTATTAGACGGTATTTTGCAGGAAGGAGAGATTAGAATAAGGTAAAAATGGACACAGACTTGGTTCACATCCCAGATCTATCATTTAGGAGTTATATGGCTATGAGCTGGAGGCTCTACTCTGATCCCTAGCTCTTTCTCTCGTGTAGCACAGTTTATCATTGACTCTCTGTAACAAGATGTTGGAGAAAGGAAAGTAATAGAGATCATGCCCAAAAAGGGGGAAGCTCAGTAAATTGTTCTGTTGAGGTGGAAAAAAGTAAAATCTATTTCTTCTCCCCATTGAGTGGCCTGAGGCCCCATGGAAACTGAACTGACCAAAGATAGATGAGCTGGAATAGACTATTTGTTTCAAATGTTCATTGCAGGCCTAACAGAAGTGGAAGGAAGTCCTCCAAAGAGGCCAGACTTGGATGTTTATATTTTATATACCAAGCAAATGAAAGGCCAATACATTTGTAGAGAAGTAGTATGACAAGGAGCAAAGTTTGAAGCCCTTATAGGTAGTGGGAAGTGAAGTATATAGGAAAATCACAGAAAGTAAGGATCACTTTAGTAGGATTTGCTTCTATAAGGGTCCAGCTCAGCAACACTAAATTTTTATGGCAATGAAACCTCTCCAGCAGGCGGGATTTATGACAGTCTTCATTTCTTAGGAAGTTATTGACTTAGACAGAGGAACCTCTATCTTTGAGGGATTCTTCTTCTATTGTCAATTCCTAAGAAGCCTTCAGAGCTCAAAATAATCCATGTGCCAAAGCAGCATGTTTCTGGGTGATTTATTCAGCGCCTCTCCAGTACATTTCCATTGTAACAGGCACATACTTCGTTGCTCAGGCAGTGTTTTTAAAGAAACAAGGCTTTATCCAATAATAGCCATAAGGAATACAATGCAATATGGGTCATTTGGCTTTTGTAAAATTTTGGACGGCTAATTTTTCAAAGATATAACTTTGAGGATTATAAGTCTATCACATGGAAAACACTTTCTGGATGGCTTGTTGGAATGCTGAGTTCTTGTGTTAAGTGCCATCATTTTAAGTATATGTTAAACAGCCAGATGGCCTTTGCTCTATGCCAGGTGTTGTCCATTGTGTTTTATGCATGTGACATCTTTCTCTTGTGTAGCTTGAGTTATCAGTGTCTCTCCAGCCATGAGTGACAGAGAGTTTTAGTAACAATGGGAGTGCACTAGGAAGCAAACCCAACAAGTCTGACCCCAGAACCCATATTTGCAATGACTGAATTTAATAGTGCCATGTATGGCTTTCAAGTGAGTGAATGTCCAATTTGAGCCGATGACCAACTCAGGATTCAAACCAAGTCTGTATGACTTTGAACCCATGCTCCTTGCCCTGTCCCATGCTGTCCTACAGAGGCCCAGGTTTGCAAGGCTAGAAATGCTGGAAGTATTCCATTCTGCTGCTCTGTGTATATGAACTTTCACATGCTTTAACAAAACCAGTCTCCTCTCCAAACCAGGGTTGTCTCAAATATTGACCAATATACATTCAAATTGAACTCCAGGACCTATGTTTTGATTTGCTAAATCTGCCAACCGTCTTCCAAACACACTATTGATTGAGAACAATGCAAGCCCAAACTGAAGGAAAATTGCTTTTTCCACTATGAAAGAGATCCACAGAAACTATAGTCATAAAGTAATAATAAAGTTTAATATGATTACTTGTAATAAGTGGGAGATACTGGTCAACGTAATGAATCAGGTATCAACAAAGAAAGAAATGTGTGTGTAGAATACAGATGCAGATAACTGCTTTCTGTACTCCCACTGAATACAGGTTCACACCAAGTGTCTCTGCTACAAAACTGAGCCCAGGACCAACACAGAAAGAAGTAGGGAAGGAGGAGGAACAAAAAAGATAAGAGACTGAAAAAAGGAATTAAGATAGCCAGGTATCTATTGGAGTGATCAGACTCAGCACGGTTTCATTTAAAATATCTTCAAGGTAGCAATGACAGCCCATTTTATCTACAAGGCTCAGAAAGGTAATGTTGGTATAGCAATCAGGCACTATATGAAAGCATGCTCATTTATTGTCCATATTGTTTGCTCACTTCCATAGCCAGTGGCCTTATGCTGGAGAAAATGCCAACCTTAGATGTGCCAGCCTCCTTCCCTCCTTCCCTTCTCTTAAT
The DNA here is from genome assembly GCF_019054845.1 of Dipodomys spectabilis. Lineage (NCBI taxonomy): Eukaryota > Metazoa > Chordata > Mammalia > Rodentia > Heteromyidae > Dipodomys > Dipodomys spectabilis. The sequence goes on along the minus strand of NW_024870941.1, from coordinate 2,619,689 downwards.
CCCCCCCTCCTCACTGCTTTGAATATCTTTGAGGGGAACTTAGCACCCTGGAATTTACATGTGAGTAGCTATTGGAGGGAAAAGGCAATGATAAAGCAAATCCCTTTGTCACAGTTCCTGGTGCTAGAGTTTGAATGTTATGCAAGTGCACACAAATTCATTGAACAAAATATGGATTTTTTTCAGGCAATGATTCAAACAGTGTAATTCCTTAGAAAGGTTAACTTATGGTCCAACAAAGTGAATACAGGTACTTGAAAGATGAGGGAAAAGGTCAAGGAGAGGTAGGCGGACAAAGGATGAGAAGCAGGGGAGAATACAGTCATAAAACATAGGCATATCCTACCAAATTAGAAAAACAATTGAAGGGAGGGATAGGGTTGGGGATGATGAAAGGGGTGAGATCAATCATGATGCTAAATGGCAACTCCTTTGTACAACTACTTAAAGACAATTTACCAAAAAAAGTCATGCATCAGAAACAGCAGTGTTGTGAGTAGGGGCCTTGGGAATGTGTTCCGGTTGGGAGGGCTCAGCCATCATCACTGGATTCCTGCCACTATAAAAGGAGATCGATCCTGGGAATGGGCTCACTCTCTCTTGCCTTTCTGTCTTCCATAACATGAGGATGAAGGAAGAAGGCCACAACAGATACTAACTGTGAGAAATAAATGTACATTGTTCATGAATTACCCAGTTGATGTAGTCTTTTACAGCAGCACAAAACTAAGACACGGGCTATTTGTACTGAATGTCACCATATACTAGTGAAGATAGTAGATGGAATGCTTCCGATACACTGTCTTAAATCCTCACCAAACTCTGCTAGCAAGAATCACTGATCTCCATTTTAGAGATGATAAAAACTGAAATTCCAAAAGTAACAAATTAAAAAAAAATGAAACTCCAAGAAAGCCCAATCTCTTCTTTCTCATAAGATGTGTCTGTGTCTAGGGAAATGTGGGGAAGAAACACTAGTGAGATGCCTACGAATAACTAAAAAACAATTCAGTATTTGTTGGGATGCATCAAGAGAAATTTTCACAGGGATTTTCCTTTCCTAATAGGGCAAATCTTTCAAATGCAATTTTCCATGAAGATGGTAAATTCTTGGAATATTTTTTGCCCTCATAATCTTCCAATAGGAAATTTCTACATTTTTCATCTCAAGTGTGTGTACCTTGCATGTTGCATGGAAATTGCATTAATATTTTCACACAGAGATTGCATTGTTATCATGTAGTAATATGTATCAAGAGCATTCTGCGTGGCATGGAATAAACAAAAAGTACTCAGTAAGTATTCACCATTATTCTCTTAGTCTCAGCTTTGCATGTTTAACCAGCATTGCTGGTTTTTACATGACAAATTCCTAAGGGGATAGCTGGCACTACAGAGATTGAAAAAGATGGTGAAAAACCACTCACAGTTGGTAATAGCCATTTCCCTCTTTATGTGTAGAGATGGTATTTGGAGGATATTTCTCATCCACTCAGGAAATTCAAGGAAGAGTTTGAGCATGGTAGTTCACATCTATAATCTCAGCTGTGTGGGATATAGAGGTTGGGAGAATCACAATTTGGCTTTAGCCCAGACAAAAAGTTAGCAGGGTCACCTCAACAAAGTAGCCAGCCGAGTGCATGGGAGGCCATAGGTAGTAGAATCATGGTCCCAGGCTGGCTCTGATCAAAATGCAAGGCCTTGTCTGGAAATATAATTGAAGCAAAAGAACTAGGAACAAAGATCGAGTGGATAAGTGCTTATACAGGAAGTATAAATTCAACTCCCAGTCCTGCCAGAAAAGACATGGAAGGAGAAGAAAACCCAAGGATTTCTGTGTTCTCTAAATGCTGCCCTCTGCCACATTCTCAGGTTTCCTGCTACCTTGTCTGGCATAGGCTAGTGTAAAAGTACTCAAGAATTGCTGTGAGCCCCTCCAACTCTTCTCTTCCCACCACCATAATGAATCAGTGGATAAGCGGGCTTCAGCTACTAGGCTTCCAGGTGGAGAACTAAAAAGTAACTACTAGAACTAACTAGAACATCTACTGACTGCGTGAAGTGAGCTCTATCAAATTGTTTAAACTCAGAAGAATGGACTGTAAAGAGGCAACCTTCATTCAGCCAGAGAAATTATGGGGTTAACTTCTTATCACCATATAACCTTACCTATCTTCACAAGTACAAAGCCATTAACTCCAAAGAATTAAAGGATTCACTAATTCTAATGAATCCCCATACATTGTCCTCAAATATATTCCACACATTGATGCGTCAATGTGCAGAATATATTCCTATACTAATAACGGGGCTGGTTCCAACATTGGTTTGTTTGCTTCCAGGTCGCCAGAATATCGCAGCATGCTACGTTTGCCGGTGCATGGTCCTCCGGTGAGGTTGTTTGTGGGCCTCGCGTGTGTCCTGACCCTCTCAAATGCAGGTGGGGCTGTCAGTTCTACAGAAGTCTGCTCTCTATGTAAATTTGGATCTCCACTGGGCTTTGAGAATCATGGTGGCCAACATTTTAAGCCACAACCCAAAGTTAGTCTGATCAAAATTGTAATCATAAATACCACTCCTGGAGTTCTTTCCCTTAGGCATTCTTTGCTTGAGTCCCACTCATGCAACAGAAGGCTGCTCACCTTCACGTCACCATCCTACACAGACCACCATCTTCTCCTTCCTGAACCACTGAGGAAACTTACTAGCCCATCTCCCTTCCTCTCCTCTTATCTCCTCGTGATTCACTCTTCACCATCAACATGAGTGATCTTTTGTAAACCTCATTACACACATCCTTGCGTTCCTCTATGATTCTTCTTCCATATGGTGTCACATTTACTCAATGATACCCTTCTCTTCAGGTAGTATCCTGGAGTATCTGCTCCGCAGGACCTCACTCACCTCACCTCTACCTGGCCCTGCAATAGCTCACCTCCTCCTCAGTGCTCCATCACCTTGGCCTTCAGTCAGCTCTTCCAAGAGATGCTTGAACTCACTACAGGTCTTGAACACGTGCTGGCCCCTACTCAGCGACTACCCCTCCCTCAGCCATCTAAATCCTACACAAGCATTATCCACCCTCAGATCCCAGATCTTCGCCTGGAAAGGCTTCCGGATCACCGATACAAGGCTTCTTGTCACCCATCCTAGCAATTCCCCTCCAAGTATTAAGGAATATTTGTAAGCATGGTCTTGAGTTCTTTGTGTCTGCCTCCTCTTTACGTACAATATCTCACTAGCTCTGGTGTTAACATTATCCATCACTAATGTAAGGTATATTAAATAGGTAGGTTTCAATTAGGTAGCAGATGAAGAGAATACCACGCCCTATTCGGGCAGAAGAAGTTTATTTACCGAACTGCTGCCCCCTGCCGTGCATGGTGGAGAGGCGTGGCTAAAAAGGAAAGGGGTGACCCACCCCGGGCCAGGACTGATCTAGGCCAGGGACAGGAAGAAATGTGGCCATGTGGGGAAAAGTATGGCCACACTGGATCCAGACATGACCTCAGAGTCTGGGACCCTCCTAGGGTCAGATGGGAGGCATGTGACCAAAGGTGCCCCAGGATATGTCCTAACAGGAGGGGAAGGTGACTGCTTCCAGGTCTGCCAGTTACCTAGGTAACAGATACTGGGCAGAAACTTAGCGGAGTAGGGAGGTATCCCTGTGCAGACCTTACAACTAGTATTATCATATTTCTTCAGTAACTATTTTATGAATGAATGAACAAACTACATATGGGATTTTTAAGCAAATCACATCAAAATTCAAGATCATAATTTTCTCCTCTATAAATTGGGTTATTTGGACTAAATTCTGTCTGATGGCAAATTTGGGTTAGAATTTCTCTGATGAAATGTGTTTGTTTGTTTGTTTGTTTGTTTTCACTTTACTGTCTGGCCCTAGAGGAGAAGACAAGCAAGAAAAGGGAATGACTTTCCTTCCTGGAGCAGGTGAACAGACAGGTCAAGTTTCTATCTGTTTGCCAGGTCAAGTTTCTTCCCTTTTCAACCACAAAGGGAGACCAGCTCTTCATCTAATGCCCTGATGTAGTAATGGTTTCATGAACTTTTTATTCTTTTGTTTAACCTTTATTTTTCTGGTCCTGGTGCTTAAACTTGGCCTAGGCTCTGTCCCTGAGCTTCTTTTGCTCAACCTAGTGCTCTAACACTTGAGCCACAGCACCACTTCCAGCTTTTTCAGAGTAATTTATTGGAGATAAGAGTCTCATGGACTTTTATGTCTAGGCTGGCTGTGAACCACAATCCTCAGATCTCAGCCTCCTGAGGAGCTGGGATTACAGGTGTGAGCCACCAACACCTAGTTGAGCTGCTCATTCTTTATGGTTTGTTGCATGCTTGAATTCTCAGAATGATATAGAATCCACAGAGGCTGTGAAGTTCTGTCAGTGATATGATTTATCACAGAGAAGTATTTTTACCTGTCATCACAGCCTTCATGATACTTTTGTCTGTCTTAGCCTTTCTTTTTTCTGATGGTGTAGAATTGGCTCTTCAGGGAGATGTTGAAAACTTGCAACCTAAAAGAGAAGAGACAGGGATGACATTCCTCTTCCTAAATGTTTTTGATGAACAAACAGTATTATTGTTTTCTATTCTTTTGTGATTTTTTTCTTGGGGGGGGGGAGATGGAAATTACTCTTTTATTTCCTAACATTTATTTTTAATTTGCTAGAGTATTTACCTAATTGAAATAACAAATAATATAAAAATATAGTTAAAATAGTCTCCCAAATCAGCTGGTTTTCTTTCCCAAAGAACACTAGTTGTACCAATATGTTCAGTAAAAATAGAATAACTCCCTATAAACATATGCATGACACTGGTAGACCTTGTATTTAATGAAACGAACCAGGCACTATATTCTTACACAGGGAAATGAAATAAAATGACCTGGTCAGAGAGCTGAGGTACCTGTGTTTTTGTTTTATCTTACTTTCTCTCCTGGCTGTGGAATTGAGGCCCTTTTCTGAGCTCCTAGGTCTGACTTTCCTCATTCTTCAAAGGATGTATAGGACAAGAAGATTTTTAAGGATGCTGTTGAGCATGTGAGGTTGTACTTCCAGGACCCTATTTCACTGGTGGGATCTTTTATTTTAGTGTCTGGAAATAAAGGTTTTAAAAAGGGAAGTGATGGAGCTGTCCTTGGAGAAACAGGTAAGGAGGCCAGCCCCAAAATCCCGACTTACTCAGGTATGTTTCTTACACTCTCTGTGTCGTCGTTTTCCCATCTATCAAATGGACATCAGACAGCTTCCAGTGGAGGGACCCAGGGGAAACAGATGCAGCAATGGTACTCATTAGACACTATGTTGAAAACAAACTATACAACTTGTGGGTGACGATGGGAGGGAAAAACTGGGGTGACATTGTCCAAAAAGAAATGTACAGATTATCTGACTTATGTAACTGTAACCCCTCTGCACATCAGCTTTATAATAACAATGTAAAAAATAAAAAGGTATCTTCTCACCCATATGAAAGATAGTCCATGCAAACAAAACCAAAACCAACTACAGTGTGGTTTTGACATCCTCTAATTCAAATCATGGATCCTCCGGTCTGGCACCTCCACAAGGAGACCTTCTCAATCCTGCTGGACCAGGTGAGTGTCCTTGTAAAGGTGCTCAGAACACTCCTCACATGTCATTACACACAAACTTCTTCCTCCTCTTCTTCTCCCTCCTCCTCCTCCTCCTCCCCCTCCTCCTTCTCCTTCTCTTCCTCCTCCTCCCCCTCCCCTTTCTCCTCTTCAAGCTGAAGATAATAGACTGGAAGTTCAACAGATCTAGATACTGGAAGTCCAGTGTCCCTATGCTTTCAAAGGGCTGCTACTCTGCATTCCTGTACAATTCAGAGGAAGCAGGTTTGAGCTTTTTGCTATTACTGTTCAGTGGTGCCAAGTGAGGCGAGTTACCTCTCCTCTTTGAGCCTCAGTTTCTTGACCTAGCTAAGGAGTTGGATACCCTAGCCTGTCCATGCTACAATTATTTATTAGCACACAGACTTCTAAGCGATACCAAGCCTAAGAAGATGAGAATCCGGAGGTGGGAGATCCTGGGGTCTGTATCCATCAGTGTCTCTAACTGGCCTCATGATGATGAGCCTAAGAGTTGCTACAGCAGAACTCCAAGCTTCTCCAGCTTCCTGGGACTGGGACTGGAGACTCTTGTTTGCTTAATAAAAACTTATCTTCCCCAGTGTCTGTTCTTAAGGAAGAGAAGAAGGAAGAGGCGATGACATTTCTTGCTACCACAGGTGAGTCGCTTACTTATTTCCATCATGCTATGGGAGTCTGAGATGCTCAGAAAAGTTTCTCACTTCTGTTTCCAGTCCTTACAATATACATAATGACATCTCTGTAATTATTGTCTGAACATCCAGTAAGAGTTGGAAAAAACAATTATTGACCAGTATTTCCATGTGGGCAACTGCTGTTTCCAAGTTCTCAAGGAATGCTTGGGAGAAGAGGGATTTTAACACTGCAGATCTCTCCACCTGCCTGCACACCAGCATCTTGGGGCTTTTTTTCCCCCTGACATCTGGGTCCTATCCAGGGCCTATTAAATCTGAGTGTCTGAGGATCAGAAATACAAATTTTTAAATACAATCTTCAGCTGGGCACTGGGGACTTATATCTATAATCCTAGCTATTCAAGAGGCTGAGATTTTAGGATTATGGTTTGAAGCGAGAGCAGAAAGACAAATCTCCAATTAACCAGCAAAAGGCTCGAACTGGAAGAATCGCACCAGCCATGAACAAATGAGCCAAGTAAGGTCCTGAGTCAACCTCCAGTATTGACACCAAAAAGATAAACAACAAGGAACCTTAGCCACATATTAGCGGTGCACACCTGTCATCCTGAATGCATAACAGGCTGAGATGGGGAGAGTTACATTCCATGCCAGCCTGGGCAGAAAAGTCTGTAAGATTCCATCTCGGTGGAAGAAGCTGGGAGTGGTGGTATATGCCAGTCATCTAGGCTACAGAATGGTGGTATAAGACAGGAGGATCACAATCCAGCCCATGTCTGGATGGAAAGCAAAATTCTGTCCCCAAAATAACCAGTGCAATAAAAAAAAAAGCTGAGTATGGCTATGTGATAAGAGCATGTGTCTAGCAAGCAGGAGCCTCTGGTTCAAACCCCAATTCCAACAACAACAACAACAAAATCTTCCCAGTAGATACCAATGACATCTATTGCATAATGCACTTGTTTCCAAATTCAGGGATGTTGAGAATACCTGTGAGGTCTTCGGGATTTGCAGGATGGAGGGAACACTTCCCACAGGATTATTTGTATCCAGGCTATCAAAGATACACTTCCTGAGGTCCTGGAAGAAAATGCCATTTGTTATGAAACCCCTGGCCTAGCACTTTGGTGTATATTCAGTATATATGTCTCAAGAGATAGATTATCTGCTCAAAATTCAGAAATGAGCAACTATTTCTGTTGCAGAGAAAAGCACACCAGGGCCATTGTCTTTGTATGTTCTTTAGAGCTCCCTGCCAAGTCTGTGGATCTGTCTGCGCTCAACCTGACGGAGCTTGTGAATGGGATGCTGAGTCGAGCTTTGAAAGGTAACCACTTGTATCACTATCATTCTTCTCCTGTGCCAGCTTCCCTTCTGGACTATGTATGGCCTGGGAGAAACACATTGCTCCTCTGCCTCTCCATGAGCCCATGTTCATAGGAAAGGATCCATTGTCCCACCATGAAGGAGAAGGTCTGTGAGTCTCCTGGAAGCTGACTGCACTCCACACATTCTATGTGTGTGCACCTTCATCATTGCCTTGGGGTGTGATGAATGCTTACAATATTATCCCAACAACTATTCCAATATTATTTCTATTGTTTCTTTCTAGAAATGATTATAATAAATTATATATGTACTTTAGGTTCTAGCAAAATAATTTACAGATAGCTTGTACTTTGTGACTGGGCAATTATGAATCAATAATAACCAAAATCAGAAGATTGAAGTTCAGGGGGTAGAACAATTCCCAAATAAGAGCAAAGCAAATCCCTCATTGAATTCCTTTCTTCCTTGGCTACTTATATTCCACGTTAGTCAGTAGATATTTATAGAACAGCTACCATGTGCCAGGCACTCACACTTGTAAGTATTGGGGGTAAGACAGTGGACAATGCTGGCAAAATATCCTTGTCTCAGGACAATCACATTTGCCCAAGCAAAGTAGATATGATAAGTGCTGTGCAGAATAAGGTAAGTAGAGGATTCTGATTCTAAACTGAGCTATACCAAGGTCTTTGTGAATGGATTCCTTAACCATAATTGCACAATGGGCACTTTGGCTTTAAACCTACTCCGTCACTTCTGCAGGGAGTGGCATCTGAGGCCTTATCCCAGCTCAGTCTCCACATTTGAAGCTGTAGGCACAGAGCTATGGCCCCTACCCTCTCCTTGCTCACATGAGAGTTGCCCTTGATGGGAGAGTCTGGGGAGGTCTGTGATAACCTGGCATGCTGGAGTTTTGTGGGAACTCTGGGGAAACTGAGGCATCAGAGGGGGGTGGGTCGCACTCCTGAGCTCTCTCCAATTCTATCCTGCCTTCTGCAGGGGCCTTTGTTGGGTTCTACCAAATATGACAGATCCGAAAGCTTCGGATTGTGCCTCCAAGATGCTCCGCTCTCGGCGCCTCACAAATCCTGGCAGGACCTCACTCCCATGTCACACAGGGAGCTGCGAAGGCGCGCCCATGGCTCATTTGTTGGAACTCAATGCCTGAGATGTAGCCCAGAGACTTTGAAACTGTCTATGGGACAAGAGGCCTGTGGTACACTTATTATCTACCCAGCCCCAGACTCGACACCTAGAGATTGTTTCCAGTGATCTTAGTTGGGCCCAAATGTGCCCTTATCAAGTACCACTGGTAACTCTTCTGATCAGAAAGGCCGGAGAAAACTGAGCGTTAAGGTACTCAAGTGTTGTGGCATACCCTCCATTCTCCAAAGGACCTTGTAAAATCCAGATCCGGGGCTTTCCTCCATGTATGGCTCCCTAGGGAGCTACAGGCGTGTGGGCACCACTGCAGACTGACATACATGCACCAAGCATCTGGGATCATTCATTCCAGCCACTATCCCAGAGGTTCACAAATTTATACAAATGAAAGGAACTTGACACACCCGCTAAAAGAATTCAGAATCCAGGGCATACCTGTCTCCAAAGACTTATTGCCTGTAGAGCTGTGAGAACATCTGTTCCTGTTGCTTAATCCACCAAGTATGTGAAATGGTATTACAGCAGGCCCAGGAAACGAATATACCCAGGACTCTTGTCCCTAGAGGTTCCGAGCTCTCAGCAGGTCACAGAGCCAGGTGACACCCACTGCTGGGGCAGATTTGTGTGCTTTCCTTTGGTTATTGGTTTTGTTTTTGTTGTGTTATTGTGTGTGTTTTTAAATCTTGGCTGATTACGCTATTGATCTCTGCTATGTTTGTTGATGGTACTGTTTCTTTACTACTATTCTGGCAGACATTTGGCTGTTTCTTCATCTCCTTCTCTTTCTGCAGAGAGCAAGAAGTTCTTCTCCTTGCTAACAGTTACATCCTACAGTTCCTTCGCCTTTCACAAGGTTTCCATCGCTATCTACAACAGTGAGTTCTGCCTGACTGCCTGTGGGGAATCAGGTGGGGGGGGGGGGGCGGCCTTAGGGTCAGGATCTCTGAATGAGTCATTTCTTTTCACAGTCTCCAATCCCAAGACAGTGGACCCTGCCACGTTTCCCACCAGGTACTGCTACTGCTTAAACAACCGTACCAATGACTTGTCAGGTGGGTGGAGCTGAGCTTCAACTTTGTAGTTTTTCCAAGCTTGCTTCTACTCGTTTAGATATATTTTTCCCCACAATAAGATAGGAAACACCTATTGCATTTAAGAGGGGGAACATTCATTGTCCCACATAATTCCTTTTCTGTTTTACTATAGAGAAACAGCTGAGCACACACTGAACCTTATATTCTTGCACTGTTATTTTAACTGCAAGATTAGGAAAGAACTTAAATTTATGTCACTATGGAAACAGTCAATTATATAGTCAACTTTGGAAAAGAGCTACAGACAATGCACATTGAGTATGGCCACACTTTTTCCCATGTATGGAAAAATTCCCCAAAAATTTTATTCAGGAAAAATAGTTTTAAAATAATACTCAGAATATGTCTTTGATGAAACTACACAAGACTGGACACCATATAGGCTATTACCTGTGAAAAGAAGACTGGAGTGTGTCCTTAGAAACTGGTGAGCATTTATTTATTAATATGGCCTTATAATATCTGGATATTTTTCAATGTCATTGTATTCATATGTTACTTATATAATGAAAACCTAGAAGTATTTGCTCCTTACATGTATGTAATTCTCAGTAATAGAAGTGAAAATTACTTCTACTGACCCACTCATACTGACCGCTCATTCAATAATATTTGGGTCTATATTTTTCCATTGATCGGAACTTTGGGAAAGATGTCTTGGTTATAATTAAATGATTAGATCTGGATTATTTTCTTCTGAGTATTATCAACTCTAACATATAACCTGCCTTTGAAAGCTTATTTTCACATATATTTTCCCTAAAAAATAACTTAAAACACAATATACTGTGATAGCAAATTTCCAGAGAACATGGAAAAAATATAATAAAGGAGCCAGAAACACCTGCTATCACAATATTCATAGGTTATCATTAGTCGCATTAAAAATATACTTTTGGTTCTGGTACTGGAGTCAGGAGAGAACATGGAAAAATATAATAAAGGAGCCAGAAACACCTGCTATCACAATATTCATAGGTTATCATTAGTCACATTAAAAATATACTTTTGGTTCTGGTACTGGAGTCAGGACCTTGTGCTCTCCCTTGGCTTTCAAAGTGCTGGTGCTCTATCATTTGACTGACACCTCCATTCTGGATTTTTGCTGGTTAACTGGAGATAAGAGTCTCACAGACCTTTCCGCCTGAGCTAACTCCAAACTGCAATTCCCTGATCCTAGCCACCTGAGTAGCTAGGATTACAGGCATGGGGCACCAGTGCCCAGCTGTTATTCACATCTTGATCAACATTATCTATAACCCATCAATCCATCCTGCCTGTCATTTAACATACTTTTCTAAAGTACCCATTTACTCCACTATCTACCCATGTAGCTGTCTATCCTACTCCACACACAGAACTATTCTCTACATTACTGCAACTATGAGCTGGCCTACAATAATAAGTAACCACTAGACAGGATAGCTTAAAGAAGTTAAATGTGTTTATGTGTGACAGTATATGCAGATATACCAAGGCCCCTTGGAACATTTGATGCTTTGGGGGCCCAGGATCCTTCTAGCTTGTTGCTCTGCCTTTCACAATAGGTTGCCTTTTGTTTTTGGTGTGAATAATGTTTTTCACCATATCTACATCTGGTCATGAGAAAAGGGCAAAAGGACTGGGAAAAATTCTCATTTGTTACAAACTTATAGTATAGAGATGTTTGTATTTCTCTCTTTTACATTGTTTGAAATTTAGCAACATGGCCACACCCACTTAGGCAAATATAGCAAAATTATGTTAAATCACTCTGCCTGCAACTAAAATTTGATGTTCTCTTACTAAAGAATTTTGGGAGAGTATGTCCAAACCAAGTATGCCTCATCTATTATATGAATAGATGGTATTCATGGAAAGATGGTACCATGGTTTTTTTAATTTGTCTCCTCTTGATGGAAATGTAGTTTATTCTGGGTACTTTTCAAACTATAAACAATGCTGTGAGGAACACCTGTACAAAATCAGTAGGAGTGCTTGTCCAATTATCTCAGTAGGATAAAGCCCTTGAAACAGAATTGTTGGCAGACAAGGAAATAATCTTGTGGTGATTCAAATCACTAAAATTTCTTCTAGAAATCTTGCATATGTTTATACCTTTATTAACAATGTTTGAATGCATCTGTCCACACCCTTGCGAAAACTGGGTATTAAGAAGACAGTCTAAAATCATTTTCCTACCTTATATCTAAAGGTATTCAGAAATAATTCATCTATGGGTACTATAGTAAATTAGATCATGAAATTGCCATCAAAAAAGAATACCTTTGAAATAATGATCACTTTATTTCTTCCCAGCCTATTAGACAGATCTGAAAAGCGGGTTCACGAAGTGGGGGAGGGGTTGGCAAGCAACATGTTGAAGGAATGGCTGTAGGAACATTGGGAAGAAAGGATGCTTTGGCTTACGTATACATTCTACCACCCTATAGGACTCTCCGAATCTCGAGGGGCAGAACCTGGACCGAGTTCTTGGTGTCTAGTTCCACAGCCTTTCTCATACCTTCTATGCAGTCTGAAGAGTGCATTCAAGCCTTGCATTTTATTAGCCTGTTAATGAGTCTTGATTTTCCATCAATGTAGCTTCTTCTGTATGTTTTCCCAACTCCCCAGAACCTAGCAGATGTCTGGCACACAGCAAATACTCAATGAATATTTATTAGGTAAATGAATTAATAAACAAAGGAGAAATTTGAGAAGTAGATGGAAATAGGTGGAATAAGTAACGAGACACTGCCTGTCTTCCATTTCTCCAAGATGGATGTAGAAGGAAGATGCCCACAGTTGCCAACTTTCGGCACAGATGGGAGTCTACGGCCACATGGTGCACTACTGTTTCTCTATCCAGGAAATTAATCACGTGTCCATGCAGACATAGCAAAATCACACCATGGCTCAGACTCACAGATAGCAATACTTACCTTCTGGTACTCTAGGCATACTGCACAAACCAGTGATTATCCTAGTACATATTCCTGAAGATCTTGGTTCTGGGTTTGCAGGCCAGCTTGTTTTGGTCTAAACTCATAATCTGATTAATTGCTAAAAAAGCATTTATACAAAGCAGAATGGGAAATCATCAGTGATCCCTAATACTTTTTTATTCTGAAAAAAAAAAAAACCTGCTTAAAAACGGCTCCTGCAGCAGGACCCTTTTTCTGATGGAGAATCCAAGATTTTTTTTTATCCCAAAGACCCATAGATGGACAGAAATGTAGCTGGAAGCCCCTTGTCAAGAAGTGTATCAGGCTGGGTGCCAGTGACTCCTAGCTACACAGGAGACTGAGATTTGAGGATTGTGGTTCAAAGCCAGCCCAGGCAGGAAAGTCCATTGAGACTCTTATCTTCAATTAACCATCAAAAAGTCAGGGCTGCAGCTCAAGTGGTAGAGTGCTAACCTTGAGAAAAAAGTTCAAGGACAATACCTAGTCCCTGAGTTCAAGCCAAGAACTGGCACACATGCACATGCACGCTCATGAACACACACACACACACACACACACACACACACACACACACACACAGAGACACACACACAGAAGTATATTAGGAAATCTTAGTGGTGTGTGGTGCTTACCATGTCAAGCAAAGGTCCTATTCAAATGTTGCTGAGAGAGAAAATTCTACAAGATCCCATAAACCTAAGTGCTGTAAATTCCTCCCAGGCTTCCTTTACAGCCCTCCAAACAAAAGAAGAGGTCCCGTCTGAGCATGTATCAAGGGCCTTTTCTCTTTTGATAGTCTGAAGTTTATAACCCTTTGCATTGTCCAATTCCAGCGCTGTAAGTTTACCTTACATATGTGTGTGCCTGATTACCCTCCAATGGATATGGTGTTCTGAAATAATTGAGTGAAGTGCCAGAAGGGATGGGGGGGGGGGTTCCAGAAAAGCCACCACTCACTGCCACAGCCCTGCCTAGCTCTGTGGCATGAGCAGAGTTGGGATGGGAATTGGGCAGTGCAGGAGAAAGGGGATAAGAAAACTACAGGGGATCCTAAGGTTTTCTGCTTATCAGAATTTCACCTATGATTACCATTCCTCAATTCATGGACCCATATCACACTTGTAAAATCTATTGGAAAATATCTACACGTAATATGTTTCCCCTTAAGTCTCCAAATCAGAAATTCCAACTTCCCCAATCTGTCTTGCAGATTTCACAGCCTTGCTGGTGGATATCATTGGAAATTCGACCAGCTACCTCACAGAGATCTTTAAGTCCACCTCCATCCTCTCAGGTGCGTTCATGTTGAAAGTGCCTCCCAAGTGTGTGATCTGGCTTTCATTGTGGAGTATTATCAGAACTAGCAGATTTCCCCATACCAGGCCCTGCCATAGGCCAGGCTGCCTAGTATCTGCAGATAAGCTCAATTTAGGCAATCAGCAGTGTGGAGACCTAGAGATTTAAGCAGTTAAGCATTGCAAATGAAGGGGTTGAGCTTTTACCAATTTGAAGATGGAGATGGGTAAACTGAGTCCAAGAGGAGTCAAGCAGGACTCAGGTTTGCATAGTGCATAGCCAGAACAGAGTTGATGTCATAACCAGAAGTGGACTGCATACAGGCTGTACCATCGGCCTGTATGTTAGACTGCCCCATGCCTCTCCTCCTTTACCCCTTCCAATGCAAAGAAAGAGGTCGCACAGCAAGTGTTTTCTCAAGAATAAAGAGTGGGTCTCCTCTCCTCCATCATCCTGAGCAGGTCCTTGCAGTCTAATTTTCACCCCAAATAAGACTTGCAGCCTCATGTCTAAGTCGTGGTCTGCGGGTTCTTCTTACAGTGAGCCAGACCAATGATTCAGACTGCATCTTCATCTGCGTGATGGCAGGGAGGTCAGGTGAGCAGCAGCAGCTTTGGAGATCCCCTGGGAGCCTTCAGTAGGACTGATGAACTCCAGGTTTCATCCTACTGGTGTGATTTGGCAGGAAGGAATCTCTCTGACTTCTGGGAGATGGCAGAACGATCCCCCGTGCTCAATTACACCTTCACCAGTAGTGTGGCTGTGGCTGGTGTCCTGGGTGAGTGTCAAGCGCCAGCTTCCTACCAAAGAGCCTGGGGGTTTGTGGTGTCCTGGTGAGTGTCAAGCTCCCAGCTTCTTACCAAAGAGCCCGGGGGCCCCCAAACCTGGGGCAGACAGGAGACTAGATGCTGACTTCAGACATTTTATTTACCCATCTATAATGTGTTTTTTGCTAAAAAAAAAAAAAAAGGCAAAAAATTTCAATATTTTAAATACACATGTGTATAACCATAAATATATAAAATATTTTAAATATATATAAATATAACTTACATATAAATATTTAAACCTTACAGATACATATTTAAATATATATTAATATATTCATACATATGTAGTTTTATATATATGTATATGTACATGTGTGTGTGCATATATTTCTACAGTCTCTTCAAAAGATGATCTGGGCACTCCAGATCCTTTCTCCTTCTGGAAAAGCAGCTTCTGTTTCTGTTCTCACATTAGCACAAATACCTTGCTCTGTACTTCCCACTGGCTCCTGACTCACGCATTATTGCTTGTATTTATTATCCAGCTTTCATGGGTATTTGAAACTTGGACCCTGTTTTAGTTGATAGATCAGGATGCTCTTAGCCCCAAGTCTAACCAGCCTGGGAGCCAGGCTCAGGCTAGTGATGGTAGGTAGTGTAAAAGGTCTAGATGGGAGACCTATGGGAGGGAAGAAGGCTGCAGAGCCATCTCCTGCCAGTGCATCGATTGGACCCTACCCACAGTTGTCTGTCAAAGGGACAAATGGGAATGGAAACCTAGAAAAGACAGAGGAAGAAAGCCTATAGGTTAGTAAGAGGCTCTCATCCTCCTCCATTTAATCCTTCCCTAGGGAAGGCATGAATTCAATTTAACACATGAGCCTCCTTCTCCTGGGGCACTGGATAGATTTCTTTGAAAACATCTACCAATCTGCCTGTACAGTGACTCTTCTCTCAAGCAGCCAATCCCGTAAATTCTACCACTGATTCCTGGAGGTTCCCACAGAGCAATAGAGCAAGCCTATCACCTCTCCCAATTCTCAATCCAGAGCCTGGTGGTGGCTGAGGACTATGAAGTAGAGAGAGGATTCTGGCTGCACTTGACATTACATGTCTGGCACTTCTATGTCTGTCACCTTCGCATTCTGCTGACAGTGACTCATCACGCAGCTTTTAGTGAGATTGACATTTTAGCTTCATTTGTTATTCAAGAAGGAACCTGTCTTTTGGTGACATTTGGTTCTGTCTGGAGGAAAGTTGAAATCTCAGCTTTTTGTATACTTGCTCTCCCATCATCTTCCGGTGACTCGATAGCATCAAACAGTCTAAAGCGGTCCCTGACTGTCTCCCTGAAGGTACAGCTACCAGAAAAGCCACAGAGACCTCCAGGCTAACAACCCAAAGCCAGCAGACACTACCAGAAGCAAGCCCCCCCAACTGGACCCAGAGCTCACACCGGGAGTCTGCTCCGAGGACCTTCCTATGGGCAGAAACAAGTTCTCCTTCTGAGAGAGAGGTTGAGGAGAACACGGCGAGGCTGATTCCTTCTACAGCCACACAGAGGGATCCCTCTCACACCCACTCAACTTCTGGTAAGGCAGTCTCCACGTTTTCTCCTCCTTCACTGAGCCCCTCAGATCACCCTAAACTCAAATAAATAAGTAAAATTCTTGCTATTATTGCTCTCCACCACTGGGAGATATGCTCAGGGGCGAAGCCTATGAGTCAGTATAGCTTCCAGTAGGTCAAGCAGCAAATGTCATGGGCACAATGCACTCCAAGCATTTATCTGTGTTTGTGACATTTTACTTTAAAACTGTTTAAAACTCAAAGAAATTGAAAGGATATGATCAAGGGTTGCTCCTGGATCATGCTCATTTCTCCAAATCCTCATACACTGTGGCACAAGGTAATTTTGTTTCAACAAAGTAGTTAGTGATCCCCCTGAGAAGTGGCAGGAAATGATGGAGTCAACATTTCATGGCATGGTTAGGTTAAGAGGTTAACCATATTGTGAACATGTTCATGGATTCACACCGGCATGAGATGATGCTACCAGTGGCTTACCAAGGGTCCCTCCAGTTCCCACAACCTAGCACACATGATCAGCCATGCTGCCCCCATTGAATACTCACAGACACCTGTGACTCCCTACTTGGAAATAATACAAAACTGAGGGGTTTTTTCCTTTCATTAAGCATCAATTAATTTATTGATTCACTCACTATAACATACATTTACTTTCAGCTACTAAAGCTGTTGAAAGCAGCTGTAAATGTCTCCCTTCTCTCCTGAGATCATCATCAAGTGAGAGACATAGGCAAGGAAACAGAGTCACCCGCCAGCCTTTAAAGAGCTATTGTATGAGGAGAGCCAGTGAGAGGATCTCCCACTCAACATAGAAAAGATAAGACTTGCCAGGTATTGGTGGCTCACACTTATAATCCTAGCTACTCAGAAGACTGAGATCTGAGGATCACAGTTCAAAGCCATCCTGGACAGGAAAGTCTGTGAGACTCATCTCTAACCAGTTAAGAACCAGAAGTGGAGCTGTGGCTCAAGGGGTAGCATTCCTACTAATGACAGAAAAAAAAGTGAAGAAAAGAGAAGACATGACTTGCTCAAGTGGGTAAGAATCAGCAAGACTCAGCAGACAACGAAACAATGAGGACAGAGTAGAAAGAATAACATTAACCTCATTAACTACAAAACATTTTAAATTTCTATACAAAAAAAGAGAGATCCCTGCCAACATGATAAGTAAATGGAATTAGAAAACTTCACTGTGTGATATGAAAATAGATGTGATTTTTAGAGACAAGAAAAGTTATAAGACACCTGTAGTTGTGACCAAAATGGGAAAGTTTGGTAAGAAAGACAACCAAGCTTTAATGAAATTAATAAAGGAATATTTAAATACACGATATTTAAATACCATGTTTTAGTGGAGAAATCAGTGTTTTAAACAGTTGTGTCCCCAACTTTTACTCACAGCTACTAAAACCACCACTGGGATCAATTTTGCAGAACTTGAGGAAAATTTTCTACTGTGAGAAACAATTTCTTAAAAACCAATTAAGGAAGATTTAGCATAAATAAGGAATTATTAGTATCACCTACTTTAATGATAGGCCTAAAAGTAATTATATAAGTCACTCAAAATTTACAAGGTGAGCCAGGCACCGGTGGCTCAGGCCTGTAATCCTAGCTACTCAGGAGGCTGAGATCTGAAGATCGCCATTTGAAACCAGCCCAGGCAGGAAAGTCCATAAGCTCTTATCTACAGTTCACCACCAAGAAGCCAGTAGTGGAGCTGTGGCTCAAGTGTTAGAGTGCTGGCCTTGAGCACAGAAGCTCAGGGGCAGCAGGGATAAGGCCCTGAGTTCAAGCCCCAGGACCAGCTTGAAAACAAAACAAAACAATAGCAGCAACAACAAAACACCTCACAGGTGGTAAAGGGGCACAGCTCATGTCTCCAGGCCTCTGCACCTCCATCTCTACAATCCTCCCATTATGTCATATGATTACAAAGCATTACTTAAATTTGATGCAGGGTCCACTGGCCCCTGAGCACAGTTCCTAACTGGTTTAGTGTTCAAGGGGTTTGGAGGATATGTCTGGTACACAGAGGCAAATTGCAGCTTGCTCTATTTATTCTAGTTCAGAATAAAGCTTAAACCCATGAATTATCTGCAGACATATGTGTTCTGTTGGTCCACGAATGCCATTTCTATGAATCTGCAATTTTTATATAAGAATATAAGAATAAGTGCTCAAACGTATCAGAGCCTTATGGCTGTCACTTTGAACACACAGCTTCAGGGAAGGTGACCAGAACACCACGGGTGACAGCCAGCAGACAGACATGGGCTTCTGCATTATCAGTGTCCAGGGCTCAGACCACGAATGAGAAGACACCTGGAGGTCCTCCCTGGAAAACCCGCACCCCCACATTCACATCCCCCCCAGAGGCCCAGGAGGCCATCGATTTTGCTGAGATATGGGCCGTGCCCAGCAAAGTGGCTCGGCCCAGTCCAGATTCAGGTAAGAGGGGACATTTACCCCAGTCCTCCTGTTTGAATGCCTTTCTAGATTTTGAAACAACCAATAGACAAAAAGACTAGTAGTACATGAGTGAGAAACAAAATTAACCCATCATTAACCATCATAAAGTCTTCTTTTTATCCCACCTCCTTTTCGTCTCCTCTGTGAATAAATGAATGAATGAATGATTCTTCCTCATAGGAATCCCTCACCTCCTCTTCTCTTATGTACAATCACTTTCCAAGTTTTCTTTCATTCATATCACTGTTAAACAAGGGACCAGTGGACATCAACCTAGTTTATTCCAGACCCAAACTGTCTTCAGGTATAGTGTTAATATGTATTATGATTACTATTAATCATTATGGCTATTCTGGGCATGTGTTGATATGTATGTTTTATTGTTGCTATTAATCATTATTGATATTTTTATATACACACATACATTTATACATACATATGTACACATGTATATCATTCATTAAGAATTCTTAACAGGCCGGTGCCAGTGGCTCACACCTGTAATCCTAGCTACTTAGGAGGCTTAGATCTGAGGATTGTGGTTCAAAGCCAGCCTGGGCAGGAAAGTCCATGAAACTCTTATCTCCAATAAACCACCAGAAAACTGGAAGTGGCACTGTAGCTCTAGTGGTATAACGCTAGCCTTGAGCTGAAGAGCTGAGGGACAGTGCTCAGGCCCAGAGTTCAAGCCCCATGATCAACAACAACACCAAAAAAAATTCTTAACAATTTCTTAGGGAATATTATTGGGAGGACTAAATGGATTTTGATAGACATAAATGCAACATCTTGAACTCAAAAATCTCAGTTGGACAATCAGGCCTTGGAAGGGTATTTTATTGGCTTTATCTATATGAACACCTGGCACAAGTTTCCCAGGCTTGAGTATCTATACTAACGCAGGGGAAAATGAAAGCTAAAGTGCTTTGGTCGGGTCCTCAGGACAGTGGAGGCCTCAGGCTGTGAGCTGCAAGCTATTTGGGACCCAGCTGAGTTGGAATCTCGGCCATATCCTTTCAGTCACATAGCCATGTCCTGCACCTCCCTGAATCCCATTTGCTCACCTCTGAAATGCGTGTTTTCAGAGTTGCTGTCATAGTTAGCTTCAGTGATGTCTGTGCCATGGCTGTCCTCATGCAACTCAGGGCCAGTCTGCTTGCCTGCCCTCCCCAACCCACGGTGGCACCTTGTGGCCAGCTGTGAGATTCAAGCCCTGGGTCCCTCACCTCAGGCCTCTAAAGTCCTCCAGACTAACTGCAAATGGACCTCAAAGACAAGCAACTCTGAACTTGTGTCCCTTAGACTGGTCCCTTTGTGAGAATTACATAGAAACACATCTAGGCAACATGCATTCACCGACAGAGTTGGGGGCATACAACGCAATGCTCCAAGAGAAACGCAAAGGAAAAGCTACCTCGCTAAGAAAACAACAGGAGTGCCCTATTGTCACGGACCTCCTGCACGCACTGGTCCGTGTGGATGGGCCCAGTGCTCACCTCCGCACTCACACAGCTTCACAGAGAGGCAGCACTGATAAAGGACACGCTACGACACTCCAGGCAGAGGAGCGTGATATGTGGGGAGCAGTTTGATAGCTGTCCCTCTGAGCCTCACCTAGCATCCTCGCCTACAGCTGAAACACCTCCATTGTGAGATCTATTTCCCCTTATCTCGGCCTAATCAACACTCTTCATTGCTGGTTTGGCTAAAGAGTAAACAATGTCTGGACAGGGCAGGCCGGGTGGCAGGGGGCATCTTCTCTAGGTGGGGACCCACTGAAAGAAATAACCACTCATGTCTCTCTCCCATCCTCTCAGGATCAGCCACCCCTGGTACACGGACTCCAAGTCCAACCAAGGCACCAGCCCCGAGAGATCCCCAGATGGGTAAGATGGCACCACTGGAGAAAGAAATCCAACACCATAGGATAAAGCAAAGATAGGGCGAGATGAGGTGCACCTGCATCATGGGCTCTGGTACAGGGAGGAAGCCAGCTTTTACATTTTGCTGGTTTTTACAAGGAGAGATACAGAACTGGTTTGTGAACTTTACTGTGGTGCTAACCCGGCCTGCGATCTTTGATAAACCATTTCCACTTGGCTACAAGTCCCTTACCAATTCAAGCAGTCTTTTTATTTTTATTTTTAATATATACATATTTATTATTGTAAAGATACTTACAGAGGGGTTACAGTTACATGAGCGAAGTAATGAGTGCATTTCCTATTGAGCATTGTTACCCCATCCTATGTTTCTCCCCTACCACCCCTTTCCTCCACACCTCCCCAACATCTCTCTTCCCCACCAAGAGATTTTATCTTTCTTGCTGTTCTTTTTAATGTACTTATAATGTATCATGTGATTTTTTTTTGTTTCTTTGTATGTTCTTCCCCCATGGTATAACCCCTGTTGTCACTGTATTTGATTCCGGTGTCCTGCATCTTGTATATATATTTTTCTAATCTGGGGAGGGGAAGGGAAATAATAAAATGCTGACATAAGGGTACAGGCTGACCCATTGTAACAATGAGATGTACAAGACACCATGTTTAAGCACACTTTATCCTTAAGGTTTTTCTGATTCTCCAGTTCTGCGTACAACCCAATGCCATTTCATTCTGAAGTTTTGTTTTAAATTCTGTTCTTGTCCTTTGTAGATGATGTCCCTGCAAGATGGCCACTCACCCCTGGAGAAGACGCAGCTTTGATTCCTGCACCCCACCGTGTATCAAGTGAGTAGCAGCATTTCACTGCTCTTCTTGTATTTATTGTGAAGGACGCTTCATGAGCTAATAAGGAGAGGTTTGCTTGACAATACGAGACTCCGACTGCTGGGGTGCAGATCCCAGTTCAGTCCTTGCTGTGAGGTGGTTTCTGGACATTCAAAAGGGTTCCAGTCTCCTCAACCTAAAGCAAGGCATATCACAGTGGTTGTGAGGGCTAGAAATGTCTCTGTTGTCATTTCTCTGTACTTTTGTATTACATACAGTGATGTTCATAAAGATGATGTGGGATTATAAGGCTCTGTGTAATAACGCTCAGCATCTATATAGGGTGCTGGGGACTACGCAAATGGAAGTTTCTCTCAGGACACGCATGGTTGTAGGCAGTGAGAGGGGGGAAAGGAAGGAAAGAGGACTCCAAAACCCAAGCCTCTCTCTTTACTTGTGGTTTCCTGTGGCTGTTTTCAAAAACCCCTACCTGCCCCATCCCTGTACACACACACACACACACACACACACACACACACACACACACATCCCTGCATACCCCATTCTTGTGCATCTGCGGGAAAGCTCATTCCTGGGCTTGTGGCTGTTGTCCAGAATTTCAGAGATGAGGTCATTTTTGTATCTTCTTTGGAGGATTGCTGCATTTCCCCCAGCTTTTAGAGCTCTTAGTCTCTTTTATTCTGTTATGACAGTTCCATACAAAGAGATTTCCCTCTCCCACTCCCACTTCTAGCTTTTCTAGCCCCCCTCCCCCCCCCCAAGTGTTCCGGGCCATTCAGTCACATGTTTACCTGGCATTAGCACATTAGCACATTATTACATTGCTGGAGTCTGCACAGTCACTGTCTGGTGACATTCAATGTCTGCGTCAACCATCACAGCCCATGTGAATGGTGAAGGGGCCTTTCAGAAGCAAAGACATGAGGGTGAGTCCTAAGGAGATCATACGCCCTCTCTAGCAGGAGTTACACAGAAACACAGTGGTGGTGAAGAGAGGTGGCTGTCAGATCACATTCTAGAAACGAGCTGACAATATCTGCCTCACAAGATCCTATGGGGATTAAATAAGATATGTAAAGATCTTACTGAAGTGCTTGAGTGTCAGTGAATAAAGTCCTGACACATGGGTGTGGATATTGGTCTATAGGGCTGAATGTTATAGTTAACTCAGGAAAAAGTGAGAGAAATATACATACTACTTGAGCCACTGATTCACTTCCAGTTTTGGGGGGGGGGGGGATGATTAATTGTAGATAAGAGTTTCAGGGATTCTTTCTGCCCAAGCTGGCTCCTACTCATGATCCTCAAATGTCAACCTCCTGAGTAGCTAGGATTATAGGCATGAGCCATTAATGCCTGCTCCTTTCTATATATTTTTGTAAAATCTTTCTTAACGTTATGGGTTCTTTTTTACTTTATAAATACATTGTTAATTAAACTTTTTGAAAACCTAAATAAATTCTTTAAAATATATGGTGAGTGCCTGTTAATGTTTCAAAGATGCCATACCAGAAAAATGCCAACACTGGATCAATGGAGATTTGTGAGGCACAGGGGATAACAGATCCAGTCAAAGGAAATCTCAAGTGATCCTGTTAGTGAATTTTTTCTTCCATTTTTGCTGGTACTGGGGGTTGAACTCAGAGCCTGGGCATTTCCTTTAGCCTTTTTGCGCAAGGCTGTTACTCTACCACTTGAGCCAGTTCCACTTCTGTTTACTGCTTAATTGGAGATAAGAGTCTCACAAACTTCCCTGTTCAGGATGGCTTTGAACCACAGTGCTCAGATTTCAGTCTCCTGAGTAGCTAGGATTACAGGCATGAGCATCTGGTGCCCCCCCTTGAGGTCTTCCTGCAGGAAACCAAGTCATCAGGGACTCTGAAAGCCACACCAGGTTGTCCCAACATGATTCATTTCCCTGCAGTGTTCTAGATCCTTGTCTAAGCCAACCCATTTCTGCTCTCTAGGAGCTTGATCATCACCTAGTCTCCTGATGCTTACCACTGTGTGTCCTGTCTGTCTCAACCAAACCATATTCACCTGGCCTAGGACTAAAGAAAGGGAAAGAGGTCAGCGAATGGCTTGATTTGACTTGCCTGAGATTGCATCTTCCAGGGTGTCCTCGGTTGCCCCTCAAAGAGGGATCCATGACAGCTGCTCCTCTTCCCACGGTCATCAGGAAGCTTAACCCGTGCTTGATGGAGCTGTGCCGCTACTTCCAGCAATGCCTCTGCGTGAGCCAGATGAGGGATTCCAGCTCAGAGACCATGAGGTCAGTTGGGCCGGCAGGGCCTTTCCATACCCAATATTCATAGGCTTTTGTTTAAAAGAAAAATTGTTTTGGCAGTACTAGGGTTTGAATGCAGGGCTTGTGCATAAGAGGCAGACACTCTATCACTGGAGCATGACTAACCCTTTGTGCTTTTGGATTCTATTTCGGAGTCTCATCTTTTTCCAAGGCAAGCAAGCTCCAGATGAGGATCCTTCAATAAGTGGTATTGTAGATATGCACCACCACATATGGATTGTGTGTTGAGACCGGGTCTCTATAATTTTCAGCTGTGTGATCCTTAAGCTTTGATTCCCCTTATCTCTATTTGCCAAATAGGTAGGGTTATTATAGGGGATGCACCTAGTATAGTCTTCTTATTCTGCCAGCAATGAGATAGTCAGACATCAAGTAATTTACAGACAGGTTATGGGAAATAGTGCAAGGAACGAATTTTCAAGCGAATCCTCTACTAAATTGTCATTGCATGGCCAGGATGTTTATTGCACTCTTGAGGTTAGTTTGGATGAATGAAGCTGAGCTGAGTTGAACTGTGTTGAGTTGGTCTGGCATTAATTGAGTGATGTTGCATTGAGTCAGGTGAATGGAGCTGAGTTGAATGGATCTCAGATAAACTGAGCTGTGCTCACTAGATTCTGTATGAGTGGAGGGGTGAGTTGAGTCAAGTCGAGCTGGAATGATTGGCTGAGCTGAGTTGGGCTGAATTGTGCTGAGTTGAGCTTGAACAACTGAACTGGATCGAGTTGAGCTGAGAAGAACTGAGCTGAGCTGAGCTGGGTTGAACGGTGCTGAGTTGAGTTGGGTTGAATTGAGCTGAACGGAAGTTAGTTGGTTTGAGCTATGCTGAGTTGAATTGAGTTGGAATGACTGAATGGAGCTGAGATGGGCTGGGCTGAATTGAGCTGATGAGTTAAACTGAATGGAGCTGAGCTGCCTTGAGATGAACAGAGCTGAGCTGAGTTCTGCTGAGATTACAGGTGTACAGCCCCACACCTCGCATGTCATTACTCTTCTGGTTCTCTGTCTTCTCGGTGTCAACACAGGACAGTGACTGTTTCTGGCTCTGATTTGAACCTTTAGGTACTGTCTAGAATTCTACTCTTGGTTTCTAAAGAATGCAACGTTGATCTGTGGGAGGGTGAAGAGAGTCTCGCACTCACACAGTAAGTACCAAACTTGGCGATGCTGTAGCTTCGCAGTGAATGTGTCCTACAGAAGATCGTGGGACTCTGAAAGGGTGTGTGGCATTACCAGGGGCCAGAAGCTCAGCTAATCACCACCAGGACAAAACGGAAGAAGTCTAGGCCAGTTCGGATTCTCCAGCCACTCACTTGATGCTTGCAATAGGGTATAAATACCCAGCATCAACTCAACTATACACTCTTACATATTGTGAGAACTGAGTCATCAGGAAAGTTAAAAAGATATAATACAATCAAAGATAAACTCAATGTAAACCCTTAAATTACAAAACAAGAGAAAATGTACGCAATGAATTCAAGGGACAGGGGAAGCGTGAAGTCCTAGAAAGGGCTTATGGCCCCTGTATCCTAGTCCTGAGGCTAGAAAAGCCTTATCACCAGCAGAAACACCTGATATCATCTCTGTTGGCTGATCTGCTGGTCCCCAAGCCAATGGTCTGTTCTGCTGATGGACCATGAGAGGAGGTCTGGCTTTAGCAGGGGCCACTGGAGTACTGAGCTCCTCCAGTCACCATTAGGTCTAAACAAAAAAAAAGTTTAAGTTATTATTTAGAATCATAATTAGGGGCTCTGGCCTCCTAGAAATCATGGAGCTATATTGAATTCTTTCAAAAATCCCTTCTTAATGTGACCTACATATGTACTGGATGGATGGTACGGGGGCCCTATCTTGACAATGTATTACCTTAAACAAACAACAGCAACAAAAAGAAAAACACAGCCACCAAATCCTTCCTGCAGCTCTTAGATCAGATGGGATCTTCCGCACCCAGGCCTACACTTCATAGACTTTATTCCTGTTCCTTTCGTCCTTCGTTGTCTCTCTCATCACAAGCTCTATCCCACGGCGTCTCTTAAAATCAAGCTCTGGCTCTTCTTTGTTTGCACACATGTCCTCTTCTTCTCTGGCATCCCTCTCCTTCGCTTCTTTCTTCTCCCTCAATTATGGGTCCTTTGTGTCTTAGAGAAAAATCTACCCTTCAACTTCTTCTGTTATTCTTCTACCAACAGCTTCCTTCTGCTGGGGGCAGGCATTGGGAGATGGAGGACACAAGTCAGGGAGAAGGATCTCTTTTCTTGGTGTGGGGAGAGGGGACCTCATGATCTAGTAAGTCTTCTGTCCTTCCATGTTAACCCCCCCACACACACACAACACGTTATGTTTCGTGAGCAGTATATTACTGAACTGAAATCAGCATCATGCAGTCTGGGAGACAAGTTAGATATGGCTGAGGATTGGGACAGGAGCATCGGACTGGGTGGAAACTACAGCTGCTCCTTTCTCTAGTGTGTTACTGACTAGCAAGGAAGTCTGGCGGAGCTCTGCCCGCTCCGGCTCACTCCAGCTGAGTCTCCATCCTGTGCACCTGCCCGCTTGCCCTCCGAAGACACTGACATGCCACTGGTGCTGTCAGAGTTTAATTTCTGTCTCTGTACTGTTCCCACCTCAGTGCCTTCTTGGTCTTTCAGCCTTGAAGCAGAAATGCCTTGAGAATGTCTGCAAGTCTGTATGAGGACCTGGTAGCCACTCCGGGCGTCCCTTACCCTCCGGCTATCCAGCCAGCTTGGCTCTGTTTGCAGAAGTCACCGTGGCTCCCGTGAGACCATCCATAAACTCTTAAGTGTTCCTTGTTTTGTTTTGTTTTGCTCTGAAGTAGCACTTTTCTCTCCTAGAATCTGTGAGAGGGATTGAAGGTAGAGGCCTCGTAGTTAATATAGTAATGCCAGGCTCTCCCAAACTCACAGGGGGCTTCGACCTCTGCTCAAGACACGACTGGTCCCTGCAGCAATCCTCATCACTGAAGAATTCCGAGAGTGGAGGGCACACACTAGTCTGAGCCTAGAAACTCTAACACAACACTCAAAGGACTTGAGGAAGACATCAAGAGGGCCATGTGCGAAGGGCAGAGCCCATACTCTGGAAAGCTTTACATGCAATATTTTCTATATTGTTGACCAAAATATGGCTACACACCCATCAGACTTGTCATGCTGTTGTTTGTAGATTTTCTTCCAAGATCCTAAGTCAGATGATGAAGACTTTTAGCCCAGATAAGGAGCAGAGATCTGTTTTTATTGACACTTTATTGTGATTTCTCTTCTGGGGTTTAACGAGCACCTTTGGGCTTAATGCTTTAATGCTATAGTAGCGAGACCACCAAACTCAGAACAATGGACGCACTATTTAGTACAGCAAAAGAAGACAAATAAAGTTCATCAACAGTAAAAGGCACCTAGCAAAGCGCTCAAGATTGCTCAGATGTTGAATTTCCAGTTCTCTCTCTACATGGGATTGTATCTCTCTACATGAGATAGTACATTGAGCACTCAGTGACAATGTGTGACAACACATATCATAAATCAGGAAAATTCCTGAGCTTCAGTATCTGGAGATTTTATTGAAGCCAGGTACACAGGCATGGAGTTCCCAAATAGCTGAACTGGGAACAACTCCCAGTCCCTCTGTGAGTTAAATTAATATTGCTTGGCCCAAGACTCCCACCAGAAGGCATGTTTACATAAACTACCTGGGACATTTCACAGACTCAAAGGTGATCCTTCAGGAGCTGGTCATGGGCAAGACCTTTTCTGGGGGAGGCACAGTGTTTGAATACTTTACACTGCACATTGAGGACACTATCAATGCTGTACCAGGTTATCAAGTCCCTTTTGATCAGTTCTACAGGTGCCCCAGTTGCCCTGTATGCGCCTGGCCCTGTGCAGAGCATTTCTAAGCAGGTTCGTGCTCTCTGATCCCCTCCACGGGCCCCTTCATTCCTCATTGCCCAGGACAGCTTTCCTCCTGGCCTATCCGGTGCTCCTCCTGAGCCCTCTCACCTTAAGACTCACCTGCTCATCAGTTTCCCACCTCACTCTGATCTATAGTGGCCTGTAGGGCACAGTAACTTTCATTCATAATTCAAGTACAAGACAGTTCTGCAGCGGAAGACAAGTAGATGCCCTGGCAGGAAGGACCATGGAGATGCAGTAGTGGAACTTCAGTCAGGGAAACAGTCCTATGTTCTTCTATCTGGTCATACTGAAAGATTCTTTCCTAATCTCCAGAACATGTGAGAGACCCTCAAAAGTTGTGCAAACGTCACAAATACCTATTGTCCTGACTTAAGGGTTCCCAAATTGCCTTTGGGTTTGCAAAGATGAGTTGGACAGGGACTCAGCAGATTTCCTAGGGGCAAAGGGACTTCTACTTGGGCCAGAATCAAGGATATAATCCTTTGCCCCCGTGGAGGTCACCCTACCTTCTGGGTACTGTCTAAGGATTTTTAGCATGAAAGAATCATCACAGTCCTCCAAAGAATTACTCGCCCTAGGGAAGGTGTTAGCTGGCCCGAGAATTAAGCACAAGGAAGGATTTCTTGCCTAGGGTAGGGTATGCCCACATGGGATAGGCCATCCTGTTCTTAGAGGGTAATAACCAAGCATGACAATACTCTTGAAAGCACTCAAGGTGAGGTCCCTGTGAGGTGTGTGCAGGATCTCTCCTAGCATGGAGGACAAGAGCTCCGAGAACCAGGAGCCAATCACACCATTGGTCACAACAGCAGCAACATCAGGAAGAACGCTGGCTGTATCTTCATCTTAGCATTGTGGAGACTTGGGGCCAAATCATTCTCTTTTGTGGATGTTGTTCTGTGCACTGAAGAATCCACTCACCACTGGGAGAAGCAATGCTCTCCCCATCCCCATGCCACCCCCACTGAGACAGGACAACACAAAATATCTCCAGGCTCAAGATGGCACTGCCCTGTGCTAGGGTCCTCTGATCTCCTGGAGTCTAAGCTGAGGTGATGGCTTGAGCAACAAAGGGCCTGGGCTGCCACTGAACCAGAGAACCATCTGTGTATGTGTATGTGGCTCCCAGTGCTTAGCTGATTAGATAAAAGAGGATGGAGAATGGAGGATAGAGGATGGAGGATGGAGGGTTGAGGAGAATCTACACCTCTACTTGTAGCATCATTACACTGTGTCTTTGCTGGCAGCCAAGTACAGATACATTTCTATTTCCCTTATACCCCTAATACAAGCTTCTTTGGCATGGGATAGAGGGGTAGGGAAGGAAAGAGGGATGAGTGGGAAGGAGAAGGACAGGGAGGATGGGGAGGGGAGGAAAAGACAGGAGCACATTTGTGCAGCTTGGCCTTGCATGTGTGTGTCTCTGTGACACACACACACACACACACACACACACAAACCTTTGGAGTGTGTATGTTTTCTATGTTTCTGTGTGGCACATTGTGTTTCAGGCTTCTGGGAGAAAGGATTTCAGTTGCTCTCATAATAAGTCTGTCATTTTAAAACTTCATTGGGAATATCCCTTTGCTTCTTTAAAAAAAAATTACATGTAAGCAGTTATACAGGGGGGCTTCAAGTCAATAGTCAGTTTATGATTGCAAGAAAGGCATATTCTTCTGTGTATGTGTGTGTGTGTGTGTGTGTGTGTGTGTGTGTGCGTGTGTGTGTGTGTGTGTGTACACAGGTGTGAGCACAGACACCTGGGCTTGAACTCAGGGCCTCGCACTCTCACTTGGCTTTTCTATTTAAGGCTGGCTTTCCGCTGCATGAGCCACAGCTCCACTTAGCCCTTTCTCTCATAGCCTTTCATCTTGGCTCTTGTGAAACTTTAGCTCTTGCGTGTTATACAGAAGAACGACAACCACCACCACCAACACGACAAAACCCAAGGCTCCAACCGTGGGAGCCCAGTGGTTTTCAATCACAGGCGATTAGCTCCTGTGCGCCCCCACCCCGTGTCCAGGGAATATTTGGCATTTTGGCAAACAGCCAACACCTGGGATGATGTTTTGCCCAGGACAAAACCCACAAAAGAGTGATTTCTCCCCAAAAGCCAATAAGCTATCCATTACCATCATACTCCATTGTAGGCTTTAGAGAGAAAGCATCCAATCGCTTGGAAATGTCTAGAACGACTCCCACAGGCAGGTTCTTATGGTCTCTGCATCATCAGGTAGTTACACTTGGGGACGCTCAGAACATGGGTCTGGCTTCCCTAAACCACGTGACCCCACTGACCTGGCGGCTTTGGAGGTGGTGAGAAAGGGCCAGGGTGGCCGGTGTCACCTCTGCCCCAGGGCAAAGCCGTGGTCGGACATCAGCCAACATGGGCACACAGAAGCTGCAGGGCCAGACACACCTCCTCCTCGGCAGCCCTGTAGTAGAGCCTGCTGCGAAGGCTCCACCAAGCACAGCTTTCATTGTGTGGCATGTCCCGCATGTCCCGCCACTTGCAGGGAGCCAGCTGCTGAGCGTTTACCTGTGACCAAGCACAAGCTTGGAGGATTGCTTCTGTCCGGAGGACGCCATGGTGACTGCCTATAAGCAGGAGCTTTTGCTCTGTTCTTCTCTGCTACGGTTGGAAAAGCAGGATAGCGTGGCTGTTGTGGAGGTGATAAGCGCAGAATCTTGCCGACCATTTGCGGCACAAAGCAAGTGCTCAGTAAATACCAGTTTTCTAGGTGAATCCAATAATAAAAGCACCACACAAAGGGCTAGGGAGATCTTAGAGGAAAAAGGAGAGGACCTAGATTCCTGAGAACCCCTAGACCATACACGGCTCCTGGCCCACTTCCCCCTTACAATCGAGGGGCATTATTGCCAGTGGATGGATGTGGAAGCCAAGCCTGAGCGGAGAGAAGTTCAAGATCACGCTGTGAGTCCCATGGAAGGAGTGGAACCTCCGATATTACTCTGCACCACTGCTTGAGCAGGGAAAAAATACCCTCAATGAAATGAGGTATTGAGTTCCCAGGTCCCAGTCCAGAGAGCTATAAGAAGAATCACCCCCAGAGGGTCTTTTGTTGAAGAAATCTCGAGATCAGACAAAGGCAGCCCTTCTCCTTGCAGGAGAGCCGGTGACTTTCATCTTTCATCCCCCACCCCACCCCCCAGCTGCCTCATAACAGAGACGTAACCACTGAGCCATAACCACTGAGCCACTCAATCTCTGAGGTGAGGAGGCCGGGGTGTGGAACAGCATAACCATTGTTCTCTAATTAGAGCCTGCGTCTCCTGGGGAGATGAAATGGCCTCTTAATATGGGGCCTTGGCCCGTGCCAAGCCATAGCATTCAAGCGCCTCCTCCCTCAGGGGCAGCCCACCTGCCCACGCGCAGGGAAAGCAGCTTCTCCATGTGAGTGGGGGAGGGAGTGCATGTGACCAGGGGTCTTCCCTTGGGGTATAAAGGGCTCTGTCTGCAGCCTCACCAGGCCACGCACCACACAGCTCCTCCGGTGACCTGGCGTGGGACCTTCACGGGTAGGCACTTACTTGTCCTGAGGGAGGAGCCCAGGGAGGAATGGGAGGGCTGGAGGGGAGGGGTGGGAGGAAGACCTGGAAGGAAAAGTAGATGAAGAGAAAGAAGAAGAAAAAGGAGGACAGGGAGAGAGGAAATAATGGGAGGAGGGAGAGGATGGAGGGAGGAAGAGGAGGTAGTTGAGGATGAGGATGCTCTCGATGCTGTCTGAGTTCTGGATGTCTGTCTGCCTGGATGGACCTAGAAACCCAGACAGAGGTGCTCTGAGCTCTTGTTCGAGGAGACACAATGCCATTCAGAGAGCACCCGCTGCTTCTCCCGGGGGGAGCAGAACCCAGGCCACATTGGCAAGGTTCCTACGAAGCTGTATGGGCCAACAACCATTCCCAGGGCAGCCGATGTGTCGAGGATGCTGCTGTTGATGGGTTCTCATTAGCTTTCCAGGGCACACAGCTCACAGCTCTGCCTCACAGGACCTGCTAGTCCATTGAGGCCTTACTAGGTCCTGATTGGAGGGGAAACCCCAGTACTATATGTATATTCAGGATTTAAAAAATCCAGACAGCCTCAGGGAAGCAGTAAGCCACAGAGCCCAACTTTCCCCAGCTGACCACTTCTGCCCAGACACTGAGACCTAGTGTACACACGCTCTCTCTCTCTTTCTCTTTCTCCTCTCTCTCTCTCTCTTTCTCTCTGCTGCTGCCTAGAAAGAATTTTTGATCTTCCCTATCAGAAAATAATTCTTTCTTCCCTATCCCCTCTCTACAAAACTTACTAAAAAGAAAATAAAACAATCTAGCCAGTGACTCACGCCTGTCATCCTAGCTACTCAGGAGGCTGAGATCTGAGGATCATGGTTCAAAGCCAGCCTGGGCAGGAAAGTCCTTGAGACTCTTATCTCCAATAAACCACCAGAAAACCAGAAGTGGCGCTGTGGCTCAAGCAGTAGAGCACTCGCCTTGAGCTGAAGAGCTGAAGAGCACAGGGACAGCACCCAAGTCCAGAGTTCAAGCCCCATGACTGACAAAAAACAAAAAGGAAAGTAAAACAATCTATAACAGAGTCCACGTTGCCTATGTAGTCAGATGACTGTTGGATCATTTTTATTCCAATAAATACATCTAAGAAGGATCTGGAGTGTTGCTGTCTCTGTCAGAGAGCATTGACATGCAGTGGGCTGAACTATGGTACCAAAAATAGAGGCAGGACACAAGTTTCCAAACTTGTCTCTGCAGGGTTACTTCAATCTGGAGGAAGGAACGCTCCCTCCATGGGGTCAAGACTACCCCATTCCCTGTCGTGGTGGTTCACCCCAATTCTGAGTAGTGCTTGGTATTGAAAAAGGCATCCAAAGAGTTAAGAACACTGTAGGACAGAGATCGCTATCCTATCAACCCTTCTCTAGTCCTAACCTAGCCGCTAGTGTCTTCACAGTGACTGATGAATGGATGGATGAATGAATGAGCAAGGGTAGAGTGAAAGTTCTTTGAGTTCCTTGCTCAGCTCTGCAGTTCTGTAGTAATGCAGTCGTGGGCTGGTTGTCTTTGGGGATAAAGCTCTGCGTGTGACCTTCTTGAGTCACACAAATCCCACCAGCAGTTAACTCTCTGATGTTAAGTTCTAGATGATTCCTCTTCAGGCTGAAGGTGAGTCTCCAGAGACCTGGCCCTGGGAACTCCAGGCCACACTGGAGAGTTCTGGGATGGCTCTGAGGTCACATCCAAATGACCGAGGCTGACCTGACCTTGGGAATTCAGTCAGCACTGGCCACTCCCTTGTCCAACTCTACTGTTATCAATGCCAGAACAGGAGGTCTTGGGAGGGGCTGTGAGCATCCCCAGATGGGCGTGTTACCTGTGGAATCACAGCTGTGCATTGCTAGGGTAGCATGTTCCGAGATCGCTCAGACTTTGTCCTAAACAGCGTGATCTAGAGAACTTTCACAAGTCAATGAACCATATTTCACCTTTATAGTTATCATCCCAGAGAGTAGAACTTATTTAAATACTTCTGCTCTTTTGTTTCGATCCTTCCCTGTTAAATAGATGGCTGGTAGGCTTTAGAATGCTTATGGAAGTGAACTATTTGGTGGCCTGCGCACGGGGAAGCTTCAGGTGAAATGCTGCCAGGTCCCTGGGCTCTGCCCTCATCCATCCTCTCCTTGTCCCCAGAGCCGGTTTTGAGGTTCATCTATTCCAGCATCGCCAGGAAAGGAGAGGGAAACCCATCCCCAGAAAAATGGTTTGTTGTCAGGCAGCGCCACCACGTGGTTGTTGACTTTATTGCTAGGGGGAGTGCTGTTAATGGGAAGGTTCAAAGCCAGCCCATGGCGTAGAGTTGTATTCTCCTCACTCTGTATTCTGAATTCCTGCCACCTTGCTGTGGTGAACCCACTAAGAAGTAACCACGAAATAAAGGAATGCATAAGTGAGATCGCAGCTGTGGCCTCAAGAAGTGCAGGGTTAAGATTGTATTTCACTAATGGCTAGCCCGTGTCTCAAAGCAGGAACGTGTTCTTCGTTTGGAGGCCAAGCTGGGACATAAAGTTTCCCAGAGTGCCTTCCTCTTGCCACACACCTGGTGGCACAAAGGAGGTGTGGAGCCCCTGCTGGCTCTTCCCTGGGATTCCTGGGGGCACCCTGGTCACACCGCTGGCTTCTCTCCCAGGAGGCTGCTGCAGTTGGTGCCTGCTCTCCGCTCTCTGGCTATGATTGTGCTCCTCCTTGTGCCCATGCTGCTGGTCGGCTATGCCGGTGAGTAACTTCGGTGACAGCATCTAATTCCAGAACAAATCACTGCACTTGAATCCTGAGAGGGAGGGTCAAATTTCATCAGATTCGCTGATTGGTTCTGCATCATTCCTCTGCCTAATGAGAGATGGAAATCTAACTTTTTGATAAGTTATAGGGTTAATCCAGCTCTTCATTGTTGAGTAAAGGAAGGGGGAAATGGGAGCAGAGTGGGAGAGGGATGGTCACAAACCTCCCTTCTCCTGACGATGTACTTTTCCCACTTTCACTACTGATTGGCTGATCTCTTTGGAGCACATTGGTCTTCCCATCACACACTGCACCTTTTCTTCTTGGAATGTGTGTGCAATGTCAAGGGCAAACACCTTCATTCTCCTGCCAAAGTGAGTCCCACACCCCCAAACCCCAGGCACCCAAGCTCCCTGGCAGCTCAGGTGATAGTGTTAACTGCCTTTGAAGCTTGGCTGAGAACTTGAGGCTCTGTCTTCTTTTCTGTCCCTCCCTTCCTCCCTCTTTCTCCCTTCCTTCCTCCTTCCTTCCTCCTTCCTTACTCCCTCCCTCCTTCCTCCCTCCTTCCTTACTCACTCCCTCCTTCCCTCCCTCCCTCCTTTCTTCCTTCTTTCCCTCCTTCCCACCTTCCCTTCCTCCCTCCCTCCCTCCTTCCTTCCTTCCTTCCTTCTTCACTTCCTCCATTCTTCCCTCCCTCCCTCTTTCCTTCCTTCCTCACTCCCTCCCTTCTTCCCTCCCTCCCTTCGTCCTCCTTCCCACCTTCCCACCTTCCTACCTTCCCCTCCTTCCTTCCTTCCTTCCCTTCTTCCCACTTTCCCTCCTTCCTTCCCTCCCTCCTTCCCTCCTTCCTTCCCTCCTTCCTTCCCTCCTTCCCACCTTCCCTCGTTCCCTCCCTCCTTCCCTCCTTCCCACCTTTCTTCCCACCTTCCTTCCTTCCTCCCCTTCTTCCCTCCTTCCCACCTTCCCATCTTCCTCCCTTCCTTCCTTCCTTCCTTCCTTCCTTCCTTCCTTCCTTCCTTCCTTCCTTCCTTCCTTCCTTCCTTCCTTCCTTCCTTCCTTCCTTTCCTCCTTTCCCCCTCCTTCTTTCTTTTTTTTTGGGGGGGGGTAAGATAATGAGTACATTTCTTATCAAGCATTGTAGCCTCCTCCTTTGTTTCCCCTTCCCATCCCTTCCCATTCTCCCCCCGTCCCCCGGCCACCCCCCCCCAGCCTCCTTCTTCTTTCTGATTGAAACATTTTTGTCATGATCTGGGCCCCAGTACCAGACCATCTCAGCCCTTACCAAGACTTCATTCCACCTGATCAAATTCCATTTGTAATTCTGGACACAAATATGAAAAGCTGAATTTTAGATTTCTTCAGCTTCCCATTTTATGGTCAGACTGGGGCTGCCATTTTCTGCAGGCTTCAGGAGCTACACCAGGGGTGATTCTGTTCCCATGAGTGGACCATGATGTGATTGGTTTTATCAACATTTAAACCATCATGCCCACCCCCTTCACATCATCTTTTTCAATCTGTAAAACCAGGACAGCAGGCACAAACCCCAGGCCTTGGGCATAGCACAAGCAAGGGCAGGTGGCAAATGCTTGGTGTCTAGAAGGCCCAAAGAAGCCACTTAGCACAGCCAGGTGTCAAGTTCAAGGTCCGGTAGAGTGGGGCAGAGACTGCTAGAACCAATGGGAAAAGCCTGATGTGTTACTCAGAGGACTGAGGCTGTTTTGTTGTCTGTAAACAGTAAGGACCGTGCCTTGCAGCCTGGGGAAGCAATTCGGATAGGCAATGGGGTCAAAATGTGGCAGTGGCCCCAGCACAGCACAACCCTACCACCCCCTTGTGTGGAGTAGCAAGCCTATGGAGCCAAGTCAATTGAATTCTGCTGACTTTCATTGCTGCTTCAGACCACGATGGCACAAAGAGGATTCCAATAGACATATAGGCATGGCCAAGAGAGATAAAGGAATGCTCTAGAACTTTCTTCATCCTCTTTTTAATGGGTCTGAGAGTACATGCTAGCTTGGAGTAGTTTGGTTCACGGAGCAAAGGTCACATCCCAAGGAAGACAACAGAACATCAGGTTGTAGTAGAAATTAGGTGCAGCGAAGAACAAGCGCTTGTCTTGGCTTTAGGCAGGATCACTGCGTAATGTCAAACACTCAAAATCCGGTATCTTTGTTCCAACACAGGCCAGAGCAAACAAGCCAACCATTTTCCGCTAGCATGGGCTTTCTCCACACCCACTATCCAGTCTACTTCCCGAACCCATTCATAGCTCCCACGAACCTCTAGGTCCCCATATTCTGTCCTTCCATTGACTAATCTATCTGAGACCTCCCTCTCCATCTCTACCCCTGGCCAGACTGTGTGCAGGCTCTAAATCAGTCCTCTGAGATAGGCCATTTAACATTCCAGCTGGCTTTTGTGTCACTGAGGCAGGTGTGTGGTCAGGATGAAGGCAGGCAGAGCACAGAGGTGCTCTAGGGTGTATCATCGTGCAGAGGCTGGGCTCCCCAGCCTTAGCTGGATGGTGGACACTTTAGCAAAATAAAAAAAAATAGAAAAGCCTGGGCATAAAACTGGGCAGTGGTAGAGTACGTGGCTAGCAGGTGTAAGTCTTGGGATTCCATCCTCAGCATGAGAGAGAATAGGAGGAGAGCATCCACACAGCTGTCCAGGAGCTATGTCCGTCAGGAGCCTTCATCCTGCACAGATCATTTGTCTTCAGCTGGTGGATCTGAGCTGGTTGTGCTAGTACCCATGAGCACATGCGCACATACTTGTGCATACTCACATGTGTGTGGACATGTCCACACATGTGAAACACATGCCCACATATACACACACATCCACTGGCATCTAGGGGACAGAAAGATGGGGGCGATGCTAGCTACCCAATGTACAAGCCAATTCCTCAAAGTGGGACACTTTCCAAGCCCCAGTGTCCATCATGTGAGATGGACCAGCCAAGCAGGGCCAGGCTGGACATCCCCTGGGGGCATCTCCCTGAGCAGAGGGCGCTGCCCAGGCCTCCATGAAGTCTGGCTCTTGTGACTTCCAGATTGACAAGGTTCTCAAACAGTGACAAATGGGCAGGCATGGCTGCACCATTGTCAGCTTGATGGAAATGGACAAAACTCTTGTGACAGTTTCAGATGACCCGTGTGCTTTTTATCACTGCGGATACACCAGCATGGCTCCTTAGCGAATGTGTCGGTGGCTAAATGGTCACGTGGGAGGTGGCGGGCTCCCATCTGTGTGTCGCCACGGGCCCAGACATAGCTGTAGGCCCCAACATGATGAAGGCTGGCAGAGGGGATGAATGCATTTCCAGCATGAACGTGGGACTCCCCACCCCACACTAGCACTACAGAAGGAAGGTTCTAGAGTATCAGCTCCAAAGATGTTTGTTGCCCATGGTTGTTTCTAATGCTTGGGATGCAGTGGCTCACACCAATAATCTCAGCTCCTGGAGAGGGTAGGATTGGAAGGATTGAGGTTCCAGGCCCATGGAAGCAGAAAAGTCCGTGAGAGTCCTCCCGGATGGAAGAAGGTGGGGGTGGGGTACTCGCCTGCCGTGTGGACTATGAGAAGAAGCATGAACTAGGTGGGTGGCAGACCGAGTAGGTACCTGGGCCAATAAGAAAGACTATCTCAAAGTAACCTGTGCAGAGAGACGCTGGAAGCATGGCTTGGCAGTAGAATGCTTGCCTCAAAAGCACAAAACTCTGAGCTCCTACCACAATACCACACACAAAAATTAAAAGTGCCAGTTACTGAACTAGACTGGCTTGATCAGACCCGAATGAGTGCGCACTCAGGGCTCAGGAGGGTTCCTGGGCCTGCATCCAAGAATGGGTGATGCCATCCTCATTCCAAACTCCTTGGCACTGCGTCCCTGTCCTTTTAGTACCAGGACTCTGGCTCAAGATACCATAAAACTAACAGAGTATTGGTAAGACCGTCAGCTTCATATGTGATGACAACGTCAAATCCATCCTCGATTCCTGTATCCCCAGCCAGGATGCCTCTACCAAGGCCGGCCACTGTGAGACCCCAGAGGGACCCCCGACACCCCTTTATCTTCTGAGCCCCACATAGATCCAGCACATTTTAGATCCTGGCTTGATTTGGGGGACATCTTTACTGTCTTTTGAAGCTTAGCTCAGCGAGGGGCGGTGGCGATGTGTGTGCTGACCCTGCTCTCTCCCTTCCATTTTGTAGGGGGCCATGCTCTGGACACCCCACATCTCCCACTGAAGTTGCCTCCAGGACTCTCCAAAAATATCAGTAAGGATGTGCTGAGCTTTCCTCAGAAGCGGGGTGGAAAGCTGTCTGGCGTGCTGGCAGAGGAAAGGACCCCTTCTTGGTAGAGAATGTCATCTCTATGGTGGTGACAGGAGCGGTGATTCCAGGGAGACACAATCTCTATGCAGACGCCTCCTGTGGCTGAGCCACCAGTGATTTCTTTTTGAGACAGAGGTCAGCTGAAAGGAAAACCAGGAAGGGAGCAAATGGGTTGTTTGCACCTGAGCTTCCCAGTAGGTCAAAAAGAAGGGGTGGGTGATGCACTTCAGGCCTTGCTTATAGGAAAGGAGGTTTGATACTTGCACCTTGCTGGATTATAAAGATCTTTCAGGTTCTTGTATGGACATCACTGATATCACTGACATGAGGCCTAGGAGACCAGCCGTTGATGGAGGTAATCCTGAGCAGAGTTCACACCCATCATTTCAGAGAGGAGAGGAGAGGCAATCAAAAATTATTTGGCCATGAGCCAATACATGAGGGGTCCACTCAGACCCAAATGGCAAATGACCTCTCTCCAGAGGGTGTAACGCTCAAGACAAGTACAAATTCCACCTAAGTCTTTTTCAAGTAAGGTTTTGAGATTCATGGATGACTCCAGGACTTATCAGGACAAAGAGTGGGAGATACAGCTTGCCAACTGGCTGGGTCAGCCAGGTCTTTTCATCAAGAAAAGCCCTCATCCAATCTACAGAGCAGGTAACTGTCCAGGAGATCTGGGGAGATCCCAGGGCAATGGAACTCACACAGAAGAGCCACACACCAGTTGTCTCAGAAGCCTCATTCTCTACCTGAGCCAGTACCTCTAATAGCAACCCATAGGTACAATATGTAGGATATCTAGAAAGGAATGGCAGGAATCCAAGATAATGACTTCTCTCTATGCATTTATAGTGAATAATTCCTCCAAGCCTAGACTTTGCCATCTAGACGTCATTTTACCCCTGAGCAGCACTGCATTTCATCTTTATCAGGGTTGCATGTCTGTGGAAAGTTAGCCTAACGTCAGATTTATCTCTAGATAAGAGAAAAGATTTTTCCTCCTTCACAACGGGAGGGATGAGAGAAATCAAGACTCTTGGTGTGTTCTCTTTTCCTTTTCCCTTCCTTCCCTGTAGATATTACCATCTTCAATGGGGTGTTTAAAAATGTGGAAACTGTGGCTGAAATTTTTGGTAAGTTCAATGTGAAATTACTTTTATTCCTCAATTATCAAAGATGGAATGTATGTGGAAAATCTGTGAACTTTGCTTCTGAGCACCCTGGGCCCCCAAAGCTGGCTACCAACAGTTTGATTGGATTCCATGCTGCTTGCTTCAGATGAGTCGCTATGGGCTTTCATATTCTTTGTTTTTCTGGCTTTCGTTAATCTCACTGTTCTGACTACAAACTCAACAAGAAGGGAATGCTATCCCCATTTGATAGGTGAGAAAACTGAGTGTGAGGGAGTTAGGTGATTTGCCCAAGGCCACACAGCTAGCACAGTCTAGAACTTACTCGGCCATAGCCCAGTAATTTTATTTCTCTTGCCCCAACTAGTAAATATACACAAAGCTGAAGAACTTCAAAAGTGGTCAAACATTCCACTCATCAGTTCCATATCTTGCATGCAACTACTGGGAACCCATGATGGCTCTCCTCATGGAATGTAGCAGTAGCCCAAAATAAGGTTACACCATGATTAGCCTGGACAAGAATCCTGGGAGCTGCCGTTGGGTTGGAGCTGGGCAGGTTATCAGCTTCTAAGCACAGGTGCCTCTAAGGCTTTGAGTGAAGATTTACATCAACATACCCAAGCAGCCTTAGACAGGTATTTTTCCATCAACCATTGAATCATTTCTTGTATTTTCTGGGAAGGCTTTGTGGAAACAAAGCATGGAAGAGGAACACAGGATGGGTCAGGAAGCAACCTAGATCATCAGCAGATCTGGTCCTGCCTCACAAGCTGCTTTTCAATCCATCTGAGTTCCCAGGTGTGACCCAGTGCATTGCCAATCGGTATCAGAAAGCTGAAGGGAGGGGAAAGCCAGCATGAGGTTTAGTCAGAAAGTCAATACTATTTCCTCGACAATTTTGGTGCATACTTTAGATCCCTTACCTTTGATGTCCTTACCCACGACACGGGGACAACAAAAGAGAGTATCTACCTGGTGGGCTTTGTAGAAAATAATTACCCGATGCGTTGTGCCTTCTATGGATCACATCAATGGTGGTTTTAAAACTACTCTGGGCAGCTTCAATACTGTCTCAAAAATTGTGTCTATTTCCCTCTCCTTCACATACTGACTGATAACTTTATAGTCAGCCCCATCATTCAGGAAACTAACAGGGCTTCGAATCATAGACATTTTGTTTTCGCACGTAACGCATGGTCAGAAGGCTGCAGGATTTGTGCAATAGTTGACCTGGATATCACTGGCACAGCAGGTTTTCTGTATGTCCCTCTGTACCCTGAATACACTGGAGCTTTAACTTCAGGTTTGGGAGCTTCATGATTACAATGTGGTTGCTCTAGTCCTAGCCAGCACATTCTTATCCATATTCAAGGAAGAAGGTTGAGATCTAAATTATCTTCTTATGTGTTTTTATCTTGCATTACAAACAAGTAAACAAGTATTTTCTTTACTTTTTCTTTTCTTCCTTTTTTTTGTGGTAGTACTGGTGTTTGAACTCTGAGCCTTGCTGAGCAGGTGCTCTTGCCACTGAGCCATGCCCCCATCCTTTCTGCTGGGGATTTTTGAGCTAGGGTCCCTCTTCCTGCCTGGGTGCACACCGGGGTGTGATCTGCCTACGTGAGGCTTCCCATTGTACTTAGGATAATGGACATGCACTGACAGACCCTGCTCGCTATGTTGAGATGAAGTTTTGAAACCTTTCAGGCTCGGGATCGCTTCAAACCTCAGGCTTCCCGAGCTCGGCTTTCTGAGTAGCTAGATTACAGGCATGCGTTGGGATCGGTACCCAGCTCAGGAGCCTTCAGCAGACTTCTTCTCAGGCCTTTCTTGGCTAGGTTTGGGTCAGTCACTGAAAGTCTGGCTTTGCCATGACCAGCGAGATTGACCATGAAGCATCCCCAGGAATATAGGGGGGAGACACCCCTTCTTCCTACATGTGACCAGCATCTTAGTAAGGAAGTAGAAGCAAAGTGGGTCAGCAATAACCATGGCTTATAAACCCATTCTCTTCAACTGTCTCAAATCCACAGTAGGTTCTTATTGAATGACACACGATCCAGCCAAGAGGTGAGAAGTGCAGGGCATGGGGTTCTGTCCTCCATTGGGCTTTCCCAGGCCCACACTTGCCTGCCCTCTGCCTGCAGACTGCCTGGGCTCCCACTTCACCTGGCTGCAGGCTGTATTCACCAACTTCCCTCTGCTGCTCCAATTTGTGAATGGGCTGTGGTGCGTGGCGGACCTCTGTCCTCGAGACTTGGAGGACTACGGCTGTGCCTGCCGATTTGAGATGGAAGGGCTGCCACTCGATGAGTCGGACAGGTGAGTGAAGCTATGGTGGGCACAAATACTGCAAGCGCCCTGGACCAGAGACTCAGGAGGGCTCTCCCTCTCTCGGCTCCTGGCAGGGGGCTTTGCTTCCTCCTCCCTGCGTTGCAGTGTCAGCTAGGATCCACACTTCTACAGGCAGTTCTGCAGAGCCTGTGTTATGACGGATGTACAAAAGTGCCCTGCATACTTTTCCCACCTGCCTCAGAATCCCTGGGTACTATGTAACTCGGGATGCCTTTTGATGGAGTCCAGAGCCCTCCATGTTCAACAAGCTCCCCAAAGAACACTGGTGCCTAATAAAGCTTTTGAATTATTGTGTATGTGGAGCAGTTCTGGCCACCAGAATAAAGGCAACTATAAAATACCAACGTATGGGAGTCCTGGGCTGAAGAGAGACAGAGATTGCCCCCCTACCTTTGAAGAGGTGAGTTCCGAGTGGGAAATGGAAGGAAGCACAAGGCCAGGAAAGATGCACTCCAGCTCGACACGCAAGCAAGGCACCTGCCCGACATGATGGCAAAGCTGTCAATGAAATTTAAAACCTAAAAGTATGGAGTGTCAGCCAAGGCATGGCCACACACAGATGGGGAGAAGAAGGGTCAGTTGGGATTTTGGCCGGTTCGCAATCCATGTGAGATGCTCTCTGCTAAAACGTTAAGGCATATTACCCGGGACCCAGTAATTCCCATTTTCAACCTCTTGTTGGCTTTGTGATCTTAATTTACTTGTGCTCCACTTTCTGTATCTCCAAAGAAGAGGTGATAGTAATGTCTACCTTCTCGTATTACCTAGCATCAAATGAGAGAATTGCTTTGCCTCTGAAGTACGTGAGCGAGTGTATTAGAGATTGGTAGCCATGGTAACAGCAGAAACAAGGTTGTAGCTACAGTAGTAACACTACATGAGTAGCAGCAGCAGCAACCCAGAGTAGCCACACTAAGTAAAGTACTGGTAATAACAACTGTCACCACAGCCATGGTACTAGCAGTAACAGAAAGTATGTGGAAATAGGAAGTAGAAGTGGATCACAGCCCCACTGCACTGGAATTAGCCCTAGCTCCAAATCCAGTGTGATGGAATGTGTGCTGCTGCTCATGGACAGTCCTCTCAACTGTCTACATCCCTAAGCACCAAAGACAGTTGCATGCTACCCGAATTGAGCCATGAATCTGTGGTTGAGTTCAAAGGAATACTAATTTGAATTGAGCCACAAATCTGTCCTGTCACCCAAATTAGAGGACAGTGTCTAAGTTTCCAATGGACTCAAATGACATCTTCCATGTGAAGGACCGGAAGGAAGCAGACCCCTCGCCTTGAGTAGATGGCTGGAACTGGGATAGGCAGGGACTGGATCTTTCTGGATCTTTCTGCAGGGGATATGAGGCCAGGGCTATTTCTGAGGGCCTGTTTTTCTTTTTCTTTCAGGCCTTCCCTTAACACTTTCTTTAACTGTTTAATGCCAGGTAGGCCTAATCCT
Organism: Dipodomys spectabilis; assembly: GCF_019054845.1. Taxonomy (NCBI): domain Eukaryota; kingdom Metazoa; phylum Chordata; class Mammalia; order Rodentia; family Heteromyidae; genus Dipodomys; species Dipodomys spectabilis. The sequence goes on along the minus strand of NW_024870941.1, from coordinate 2,576,190 downwards.
TGTCAAAGAAATGTAGCAGAAATTCCTCATTGTATCCTACAATGGTGATCAAAGGATGATCAAAGCACCAGGGACTTCAAAGTGACAGAATGTCAGGCCACACCTATGTCCAGGAACTTTGAACAGTTCAGTTGATGGGAGAGATTTCTGAAATCTTGGAGGATAGCTTATTTCCATCTTGAACCTGCACACTCAGCTGCTCTACTATTTGTTGAGTGCCTATCATGTGGTAAGATTCAGAGAATTGGGCTTCTAGAAATTTCTAAGGAATGCTTAATTGGTAGGCAGTATGAAAAAACGTAGCTTTTTGAGTGTCCACACCTGTCTGTACCATAGTCCTTCTTTACAACATCCTCCACTGTCCTCCTATCTGTACTGCAAAGACCCACCTAACCTTCTAGAACTTTCCTTCAGGATCAGTATCATTGTCACGGATGATCCAAGCTGTTGTGGCTGTGGCGCCGTAGTGGACTGCCTGTTTTTCCTGCTCTAACCCTGATCCTGCCCACCCCTCCCTCCCGCGATTCCCCCTTCCCTCCCCACCCCCGCAGCTGCTGTTTCCAGCACCGCAGGTGCTACGAGGAGGCCGCAGAAATGGACTGTCTCCAGGACCCCGCCAAGCTCAGTGCAGAGGTCGATTGCATCAGCAAGAAGATCACATGTGGTGAGCATCTCCTGGCCTGGCTGCCTCAGGGCAGGGCCCAAGGGTGCCAGAGACTCAATCGTGGGTCAGCAGAAGGTTCTTGGGTCCGCCTACATCACCCCACCGTTGGTGTCTGTCACTGGGAGCCTGTGGATCTGTGCCTTTCATGCAGTAGATACTGCACAGGCTCACATGCAAGTATGTTTTAAAGTAATGGGGTTGATCCAGTGTAGGTTAGATTGCCTGATTTATGATGAATACTGTAGCAAAACTGGGCATTTGTGAAGGGCCAGAAATTTGCGACCTATACACTGTGTTACAATGGGGGCATTTAAAAAAAAACTGATCTGAGCCTCAAAATAGGGAAGAGAAAACCAACTGGAGAGAGATGCTTGGGAAACGAAGCAGTGCTTGTCCAATGGTTACCGCGGAGGTAGAAATAGTGCAAGATGACTGTGGCTTACGTTGACTGTAAAAATCAGATTCGTAAGTCCTAAACCACAGCTTTCTACTTGGAAGTTTACTTGGTGTGTCTGGGCAATCTTGGCAGAAGACGTTGCATAGGAGAAGGTGTGGAAGGAAGAGGGATCACAGCAGGCTGAGAGTAATGGGGCAGAGCGAATCTCCAAGGCATGCCTATTTTACACCATGGTCTTTATACCGAGCACCTCTGAGCTTCCTTCCTAACAACCCTGCCTGGCAGGACCCATTGTTTACAGTTTTCAGACCAGGGAAGGGAAGGTCAAAGAAATTAAATACCTCCCCAGAGTAGCAGAGCCCTTCAGGATTGCGACCTCAGTTAGGGAACCAGCCTTGCTGGAGCAGCGGGGAAAGACAGAGACCTGAGGATGGGAGGTACCCAGTGAGCACAGGAAACAATACCCAATGCTCACTCCACACACGCATGCTGCCTGTCTACACCAACTCCAGTCACCACCACATGGAACCTGCTGACCTCGATGCACTGTCCTCAGCATGGTCAGAGGCTGAAAATACCCAGCAAGTGATATGTCAGATGACGAGGAGAGCTGTGGAGGAAAGCAAGCGAGGGGAGGCGAGGGGAGGGCTGCCTGGGTTTAAAGAGGAAGGGGGGGGTGATTGTGTGGCATTTTCCAGGCTGCCCTGAAACGTTATTGAAGGGCTCTGAATGAATTAAGACATGCTTTGAAGCCAGGTGCCTGTGGCTCATGCCTGTCATCTTAGCTACTCAGGAGGCTGAGGTCCATTGGAGATCCACACACTCCAGGCAGGAGTCAATGGTGGCTTGACCTGGAGTGGTAGAGTGGGGTGCAGAGACATGGCCAGCATCTAATGCAGTTGAACGTCATGTCAGCAGGCGTTTCTGGGTGGGTTGGGTGTGCGATGAGACACAGAGCAGGTGGGTCCCGAGGCTCGTCTACCCAGCAGAAGAGGAAACAGTGACCTGGATGGGAGGGAAAAGGCCCAAGGAGCAGGCCGAGTTCCACCTTGGAGCCTGCGTTAGCCCTTGGGATTCCAGATGAGTGCGGTGACCCCTGCACTGGCCTTCTCTGTGCAGAATCCAGGGACCCTTGTGAGCAGCAGCTGTGTGCCTGTGACAAGGCGGCCATCGAGTGCTTGGCTCGCTCTGGCATCAACTCTTCCCTCAATCTTCTGGACATCTCCTCGTGCCTAGTGCAGACGCCAGGTAGGGAGAGCTTGGCCTGCATCCCCTTGGGGTGGTGATCTGGGCGGGATCTGGCTTAGCGCCCACAGTGGCTGGGTGTCTAAACATGTCAAGAGCCATCCCTTCAAATATCCTCGACTTTGCTGCCCACTTCCCAATGTGTTCTCCCTTCCAGAGGTGACCAGCAGGAGCGGGCTGACCACACTGCTGCCTGCAGGTAAGGCCCCAGGCAGGTGGCTTCCTACGGGGCCCGCGAGGGCCATGCTGAGCAGCCCGTGACCCAGGAGTGAGGGAGACAGGGCATCCTCAGACGGGACAGGCAGGCTTCCCTGGCAACTCCCTTCTTGGCCCCTTCCTCCCTCAGCTCAGCAATTCCCAGCCCTGGTTTTGACGCCATTGGTTGATCTGGCCACCGTTGCTAGTGGGGCCTCTCTTTCTCCAGAGGTTCCTGCAAAGCCCACGGACATGAGCCTGGCGGCCATTTCAGGAGAAGGTAAGCACAAGGTTCCCTATGTCAATTGCAGGTCCAGGAATGGGATCTCGTGGGTTTTAGGATTCTTTCTTCCTGGAAGGGAAAGTGGCCTGGGATGCAAAGGAAATCAGCTTCCTCCAGGAACCTGAAGGAGCTCAGCAGAAGGCAGATGCACATACACGATCACCCTCATAGCTAGAAACACTCACTCCTGGGACTTGGGCAGGACACCAAGGTCCCATTGTTAGCAAGAAGACGCTTGGTTTGTGAGGTCACAAAACAGTCTCCTGAGTGCAGGTTGGGGGAGGGTCTGTGAGAAGACGACACAGGGTTTGTCCTTGTGTGTACCACCATGCAATAACACAGATTTCAGAACCAGGTAGATTTGGAGTTAGGCCTTGGCTTTCCCAAGTCACTCTGTGACTTCTGAAGGGACTTGACCTCTGTAAACTTCAGTTTCATCATCTGTATAAGCCACGGATTGCCCACCTTCTACTGTGGGTCAGGCGGCTCTGCCTGGGGTTATCTGTGAGTACAGCACAAGGTAACAGCAAAGCAGTGGGTGTGGCTGTAGGCCAGGAAAGTATTGTGTAAGGGCCCTTAGTTCACTAACTCCTGAAAAGCCATGATTCCTCCTGCCTCGAGGGTGGCCTAAGGAGTAAATGAGAGCTTCAGATGAATGAGGATTTAACAAAAGCCCAGGAAAGTGTGGGCTGGCATCTTCCAGGAAGTCTGGAGTGGCTGCAATACTTCTACTAATAATAATAATCATAATACTTCCCACAAGTCTCAAGGAACAGTAGACAACTTGTTTAGAATACAGAATCTCATTTAGTGTTCATACAACCCTACACAATAAAGACTACAACTGTATTTGAAGACAGAATTGAGACGCAGAGATGGACAGAGACTCGCAGCTGAGGGGCAGGCTGGGGTTGCCGGACCCCATGCTGCCTCCTTGCTTCTGACCAAACACCCACTGCCGCTGGCAGCCCACAGGATCTGTCCAGCCCAAGAGGGAAATGACAGCTCTTTACTTCCAAAGATGGTGCTTGTTGGTCTTTCTGCCTGATGTAGGTCAGGTGCCTCCCTCATCTTCCCTGCTTGGTGTGGTGGAACTGCTGGAGCACTATGGGTGGTTAGGCTTGGGTCCCTCACAGGTTTGTCATGAAGCTGGTTGGTTTATTTTCACAGTCACTGGTGACACCAGAGCTGACAGACGGACCACGCTCTCCAGGACAAGTAAGCAGCAGGGACTCCAGACCCACTGGAGAAATGCCACTGTCTGTCACTAGTGTCCCCTTGTACATAAGACTCAAGGAAATATTATTATACCCCACTCACAGAACACACAGGGCACTGAGGTTCAGGGAGTGTCAAGTGCTAAGTTACTGGACAAGTCATTCGGTGGCCTGGATGGAGTAGAAGTCCAGAATTCAGGCTGTAAAACTGGTTTTTTTTTGTTTGTTCTTATTTGTTTTTACCCCGTACAATAGTGACTTACGTGCTTCTCTAAAGTTATCTAGTACAAAATTTCACCAGTTCAATTTGATAGTTACAAAGGATGGATAGATAAGTAAGCGGGTTCCTTGCTTAATAGTGGTACTATGGTGCATGATTGTAATCCTAGCAACTCAGGACATTGAGATCTGAGGATCATGGTTCAACACCAGCTGGGGCAAGAAAGTCTGTGAGATTCTTCCCTCTAATTAACCACCAAAAAGTCTGAAGTGAAGTTGTAGCTCAGATGGTAGAGAACTAACTTTGAGAAAAAAAATCTCAGGGACAGTGTCCAGACCCTGAGTTCAAGTCCCAGTATTAGCCCATGTGCGTGTGCGTGTGTGTGTGCATGCGTGCGTGCATGCGCGCGCACACTCACACACACACACACACACACACACACACACACACACGCTACTGTGGAGGGCATCCAATGGGCTCACTTGATCTGAAGCTCTTCATGTACATTCTGAGCATGTCATTGCTGTGTCACCCTGTGGAGGAGAGGCTTTTGTCACTCACCGGGGTGACCTGGCTTAGTGGTCCACGTTCTGAGTTGGTACATGTTGTGTGTGAAGATCATAACATGTTTGCTCTAAGAATGGTCCATTCCCTCCCTCCCTCCCCACACGGTCATCTGTGCTTGTACCAGTGACCTTCCAAGCCAGATCATCACACACTACCATCAGGCCCTGATTTGTGAATATATTAAATAGAAGGCAGTTCCCCCCTTGCCACAGAATTCTTTAATCATCATCTCTAGCTCCTGATTCAACCAGAAGTACAAGTTTGCTCGAGTGCCAGCTTCAGCCGAGAGGTCTAGGTTTAAATCTTGTCACTGCATAGCTCTGTTGTAGAGCTTGAGTTAGGGACTCCATTCCTCCTGTGTCTTCTCATCTTTCAATGAGGGCGAGCAGGTACTGCAAACTCATGGGATTGTTACTGAATTCAAACAGCAGTCTTGTCATGCTATGTGGCAGGAGGTCAGAGCTTGATAACAGCTCACAATTCCCAGAACTGGGGCTCAGTCACCTTCCTGGGTCACCTACAGCACCCCAGTCTACTTACCTCTGTACGGTATGCCACTCTGACCAAAATTATCATTGTTGCTGTGGTTTCTGTTCTCCCTCCAATTTCTGGAGAAGGAACAGTCCTCAAACCAAGTTAACTATAAGGTATATTAAATGAGTAGATTTCACTGGGTAGATGATGAAGAGAATACCACGTAGTATCCAGGCAGGAAAAGAAGTTTATTTACTGAACTGCTGCCCCCACCGTGCCTGGTGGAGAAGCATGGCTGAAAGGAGGTGACCCACCCCTCGGCCAGGCCTTATCTAGGCAGGGACGGGAAGGGGGGGGGGGGATGTCCACACTGGATCCAGATGTGACCTCAGGGCCTGGAACCAGGGGCTGCCCAGGATGTGACCTAGCAGGAGGGGGAGGTGGCTGCTTCCACGGTTACCAGTTACCTAGGTAACAAAGATACCGGGTGGAAACGTAGCCAAGAGATAGGAAGGTGTCTGCACCAGGCCTGAATGGCCTCTATCTCCACAATGACACCAGAGATCTCATGTACAGCAAGCAGAGGGAATAGCCGCAGCATAGCAAAAGTAATCTGGAGGCTATGATGCTAACAGCTGGAGCTGGTACTTAACCTTGTCTCCCTTCTCTTGGGGGCAGAACTAGGCCAAGATCCAGAAGCTGACACGGCTAGGCCCACACTACCGACAGGTAAGGGCCCTCGCCTCCTCCTGCCTTTCTATACATCACGGTCTTCCATACACTTATGAATCAGTGCATTCCAAATGAGCCTATGGGCCAAACCTGGAGTGGAAGAAATCACTGAAGCCTATTCACTTATCACATGACCCCTCCATAGAAAGCATCAAATGGCATCAGGACGTACACAGATACATTAGCTGGAAGAAATAGAAAGTCCTCTAGTAAGAGATGCACCTAGCAAAATAAACTGTATCGTTTCCCATTTCAATAAGTTGCCATCCCATAAGTATAAACACTGTTTTTTCCCCATCCCTTCCCATCTCCCCCCCACAAACACTGTTAACACAGTATTTGAGGATACTTTTTGTGATGTCCTCCCTCCAAGCTTCTCTATGAACATAAATAAAAGGAACTTAAGATCACGTGATAAACCTAGCTTTGCAGTATGAACTGTGTCATGAGTACCATGTGATGCTATTTCCCTGAACTTATTATTTTGGTAAACTGAGTTTGTGGTAGCTGTAGAACAATTTCATATCTGGAAACATAACTGTTTCTAACATTTCATTATAAATGGTACAAATAAGCTTTCTTTAATCTCCTGCATCTCTGACTAATCTTTTAAGATAAAATGTAGAATTACTGGGCAAAAGGAGTAACCAGGACCCTTGCAGACTTTGGGATGGACCGTGCTTCTAACTCTGAACAGCCCGAGAAGCTGGCACATTTGAATGAGAAAATAAGTTAAGGAGGACTTTTGCTTGCCAGTTTGTGTACCACAAGTCTTCACACTCTGTCCATTATTCCCTTCACCGCTTCATTATGATGCTTAGCGCATACCGAGGGTGCAGGCATGAACACTGCAAGATCACAGGCCTCAGCAGCCGCCCTGATTCTCATCGATGAGACATCCAGGTGGTCTAGCCAGGCTCCTGGCAGGGGTAAGGCTGCCATAGAAATGTCATAGCTATCCTTTCAGAGTTCATGAATCTCTGAACACTTACCACAATGTCAGCCAACATCACTTTTCCCAATGCTTCCATGTTCTAAGAGAACTGTCTCCACTTGACCTTGATCACATCTATCTGCCAGTCTCTCCCTGAGCCCTCTCTGAACCTGAACCATCTCGTTTTCATTGTCAGGATCTGCAGAGATTATTGCTACAGCTAAAGATATCACCCTTGTCCCAACTGGCATAAAATCTTCAGGGCTGGTGGTGTCATCCGTTGACAGTGGTCCTGAGGAGACAACTGGGAAAGGTAAGCGGGAGTCAGCAGAGGACTATGTGTCCTCACCACTGTTCAGGTCCTTTAGTTATACATAAGCCAAGCACCGTGGCCACCTTATCTGATGGTGGCCCTCTCGTGGTGCTGTGACTAGAAAACATGCATAGTAACACTTAAGGTCACGTGACCCACCCAGCTCCCTGCAGCTGTTCCAGGAGACAGCCCTCTCTCCATTCTGCTCCTACCAGTAGGAGGGACTTGGCACCTCACCTCACTGTGGTTTCCTGGAAAAATGATGCATTTGGGTTTTAGTCCCTTTTCCCCTGGTCTCTCTCTCTGCTGCAGCTGAGAGAAGCCACAAATAGCTAGACCTGGAGGAAGACTGTGTTAATATCTGGGCAAGCCCTCCATATCAGTCAGTGGGGTGGACAGAGTTGAAGTTGAAAGTTATAGGCTGAGGGGGAGGGGGAGGAGAGACCAAAATGTGGGTTGGGGGGGGCTGGGAAGATGGCTCAGTGGTAGAGCGCTTGCCTTGCATGCCTGAGGCCCTGGGTTCGATTCCTCACCACCACATAAGCAAAAAACAAAAACAAAAACAAAAAAAAAATGTGGGTTCGGGGAGATAGAAGCCACAAAAACCAAGGGGCCTCAGAGGCATGCCCACCCCGGGTGCTGACCTCCTGGGGCCTGCAAGGTAAGCCCCAAATTCTGGGTTTCTCGCGGTGGTACAATGTGGTAGCCTCAATGTGGTAGCATCGTTGCTCCTGCAAGTCCTCATCGTTAGGGCACAGAGACCCTCAGATTGCATGCATCCTAAAGAGAGGGCTAACTATCACCCAGGTCCCACAGGGGGAAAAACATATGGGAAGAGGAGAGACAGAGGACTTGGGGTTGTATCTGTCCAACCTGGGGCACTGCCCTCCTCCCTCGGGCACGCCTCCCTGAGTCCCTGTTTCTCATCAGCCTGTGACAGGCTCAGCTTCCTGCGCACGGGGGGCGAGGACAGCAGGGAGGCCATGCAGCAGCTTGGAGAGATGCTCTTTTGTCTGACATCCCGCTGCCCAGAGGAATTCGAGTCCTATGGCTGTTACTGTGGGCACACAGGAAGAGGAGAGCCCAGGGACACCCTGGACAGGTACCGATGGGAAGAGGGTGACCCAGGTGTGGTGCAGGTGCTGCCTGAATTCAGGAGGTAAGAGCCATCACTTTATGTTTCCCAGAGCTTGCTCAGCACACTCGCTCTTACTCAGGGCAGCTCCCTGGTGTGATGAGCTATTTTCCCATGAGAATCTGAAGCTCAGAGGCCAACTTGTCTGAGGCCAATCAGCTGGGAAAGGGCCAAGCCCGCGTAAGCCAAATCTAGGGACCTTCAACCACAATGACAAGGATTTCCTGGCTGACCCAGGAGGGCTCATCTGCCAGCACTCTTCAGACAACCCCAAATTGACCTCATCTCCAATATGGAGAATTGGGGTCTCCACATGTTTCATCCCAAGAAAGCAATACTGGAATTAGCTTCTCATCAATTTCAAGTGCTAAAACTTCTATCCACCATGCTGATCTCATACATGCATTATTTATTCATGTATACACACAATTCATGCCATGTTCTTGTGGTTTTCCTGTGCGCCAGGCACTATGCTAGGTGATGAGGATACAAAAATTGTAGCTAAACAAAGCAGGAAAAAGCTCCCATGCCCAACAGAAACCTGCATAGAGGAGATGTACAAGGAAGCAAAAAGAACACAGAATATATGTAGTAAAAAGAAACAGAAGATACTCTGGGAAATTCAAGCTGCGTGTCACGAATATTTTGAAAGTAGAGATAGTTAAGGCATAAAGACTACTTTCATTTGGGGGTTGTCTGTGGCCAATGGAAAAATCTGCATTCCAAAGTTAGACATCTTTTTGGGGTGTGTGGTTGATATAGCTAAAGCAACAACTAAATAAATTGGAAATACACCAGAACAAAACTAATCACAGTTCATGCAAAGGACAGGATAATGGTTGGAACATGAAACCTTTCAAGAGCAGGACACACCGTGTCTGGAGGGATGGACTACTTGATTATTCACCCATCTTCCTGCTCAGCTCCAGCACTTCCTACTCAGCCTTGCTGGCCTTGTTACCCAACATGAACAGACTTACTGAGGGGAACCAGAGGAAGCCTTCAAAATGTACCTCTCCCACCAGGTGATCTGAATGGTATTTAGTACAAGCCACATTATGGACTCATACACATGCTCACATTAGATTCCCTAGCATACCTTCCATTCTACAAGATGGAGAACATAAAAATAGTGTCCAGATTCCTGGGTCCCTAACACAAAATGTGCTTAAAAAGAGGGAGGGAGACCTTACCACCAACAGCCTGTGTAGTATCAAACCCTAAGAGAAGAAGGAGGTAAGTGACCACAATTCATCCAAGTATGACAGCTTCCTGACATATGAAGACTGCAAATTTGAATGCCATGTGAAGGCCTGTGGAGCAGTTAGTCAAACTGGGTTTCTCATGATGTCTTTTCAAAACCATGTATTCTGTTCACTGGGAGCAAAATGAATGATGTACAAGAGCCTATGACTTCTGATCCATATCGACTTTAGATTATGACTATTACATTAACTGTCCACTTTGTCAAAAGCACATACCAGACAGATACAGCCCAATGTGCAGGCACTGGGCTGCAGCCCCTGGGTAACGTGGGCATCCGAGGTGGGGTGCTTCCCATGTCTGTAATGCTGACACATGGATGAGCACAAGGTAGGTCGACTTCAAGGCTGTGACTCACTCTTGCTTGGGCTGTGGTCTCTAAGATGTAATGACTGCTACGAAAGGGCCGGGGGCGGATGAAGGAGGAAAGATTTGGGGAGTCATTTCAGTTTCCTGTTGTCTGGAGCCATCACAAGTCTCTGCAGAATGCCTTATGTGAGGGGACAGTGGAGACACCATAAGGCAGTGTGGGCAGGTGGACAGCGTAAAAGGAAGACACAGATCCATCCCTGAGCGCTTTCTGAAGTTCTGCTCAATGATGGACCCTGTTCTAGATGCATTTCCTGATGGCTATTTTGCTTTTAGGCTAAGCACTGGGTGGGAGGGGGTTGTATCCCCTGTAGGCATGGACTTAAACTCTACTATGTGTAAGGTTGTTGGAGTGGGTCACTGCTACCCAAAGTCAACCTTTGTGCAAGAAAAAATGGTGACTGAAGACTTCATCTTTCCATCTGTTGGAAAACAGCTATAATAAATAGTCACCCATACTTGCCATCAACCAAGTTATAATAAACGTAAGAAGAAAATACTTAATGTCAAGGTATGTACAATGTGGCTGACGCTATCCTGCATGTGGCCTCTCAGTGAAGTAACACCTACAACAGCTTCTGCATGAGTCAGGGAAGGACATACTGGCTTCGCTCATCTCACAAGATGTAGACAGCAAGGCAGCCTCCCTTCAGGAGAGACCTCGGCCAGTGGGGAGCTCTGGGCAGTAAAGCGTTTCTTTGGTTTTAGGTGCTGTTTGTCCCATCGCTGCTGCCTAGAGCAGATGAGGCGGCTGGGCTGCCTACGCGAGAGGCATTCTGGGTTGGAGACGGTGTGTGTGGACCACAGACCCAAGTGTAAGTGCTGTCATCCACGGATCTCAAGACCCCCAGGGCAGCCTTCTGGCTATGGCCGCTTCTCCAAGTGTATCTCCATCTGTAACATGGTCTCCTCCTCTCCTCTTCCACTTTGAGATACACATCATTATGCCCATTCCACCAATGAAGAGGCTCAAGTTCAAGAGCTTGAGTCAGTTGCCTTAAGAGATGAAGCTAGTTAAGAGCATCAGGAGTGGTTTCCTAGCCCATGCTTCCTGCATACATGCTATGTGCTGGGCTAAGCTCTCAGTAGCTATCAGCGGTTCACCCTGTGGGGCTGGGAAGGTTGCTCAGTGGTAGAGCGCTTGCCTTGCATGCATGAGGCCCTGGGTTCAATTCCTCAGCACCACATAAGCAGAAAAAGCTGGAAGTGGAGCTGTGGCTCAAAAGGTAGAGCGTTAGCCTTGAGCAGAAGAGGTGAGGGACAGCGCCCAGGCCCAGAGTTCAGGCCCCGGGACGGGCAAAAAACAAAAAAACAAAAAACCCAGTTCACTCCATCAATCCCAGGCGGGCAGTCCTGTTCCTTCCCACATACAGCGGAGTTACCAAGGGCCCCGCATACACAGGCAGAAGGGAGTTCCAGGATCAGGATGTAGAATCATCACTTACCCAGTGGGTTCAAAGCATTATCTTCTAAGCAGTCCTTGCTGTTAATGAGATATTCTAAGGCATCCAACAGGGAGGGAGGGAAGCTTCTGAGGAAGGGAAACTGAGGTCCTTTGTGGCTGTTCGAGGCCTCCAGCAGACAGTCTGCAAACTGCAAACTAGTTGCATCAGAGACAGTCTGCAAACTGCAAACTAGTTGCATCTGTATGTGTACATTTTCTAAACTTTCATGCACATGGCCACGATGCATTTCCCTTGTGCTTTGCAGCTTAAAAGGAAATGTTCAGAATTTCACAAGAATCCTAAGAGGGGGTTGGTCTCATCTTCATTTTTGTCTGAGGAAACCCTGGTCATGATCTTCTTCTTCCTTCCTGCCATTACACTTCCTCCATATGCTGCATGGTCCAATCTGTCATCTGGCCTCGCACGGTCATTTATGGCTGTGTGCTCACCTGTCACTCACCCATTCATTCATCCACTCACTATTTTTCAATCATTTACCTACTCCATTCATTTATGCATCCAATAATCTACTCACTCAAAATAACAACTTATCCAAACAAAAACAAAAACTAACATCAAGAACAGAAAAGTAATCCTAGTAGTGTTTCCTCAGTGTGTCCAAATACTAGAGAAAGCCAATCTACAGGAGGAAGTGCTCATTTGGGGCTCCTCGATTCAGACTTCAGTCCACAGTCACTTGCCTCCTAATGGGAGAGGGGAGGGGGGGGGGGGGAGAGAGGGACACACACACACACACACACACACACACACACACACACACACACACACACACAGAGATGAGAGAGAATGAAAAAGAGAGAGGCGGGGAAGGGATTAAGAACAGGCAAATGCCACCCTCTCTGACGCTGCACCCTGCTCTTATCTGTCAAGGTGTAGGACAGAGCCTCTGTGAGAAGCTGCTTTGTGCCTGTGACCAGACAGCTGCTGAGTGCATGGCCTCGGCCTCCTTTAATCAAAGCCTCAAATCACCAGGCAGACAAGAGTGCCAGGGCCTGCAGGTGGCATGCGAGGATGGGCTGACACTGGGAGGGCACTCAGCCTCGTCTACGGGCTCCAGCTCTGAGGAGAACAGCGAAGAGGCTCCACCGCACACAGGGGGCCTTAGAAGAAGCAGAAGGTTTCTGGGGAAGATGCTTGGTCCCCTGGAATCCAGGCTACTCCCTGGGAGATAGATTCTACGCAGCATGGCAAGCACACTGTAGTTCTGCTCCTGCTTCTGCCTTAGCTCTCTGGCCCCTAGGCCTCTCCGTTCATTGGAGCCTTAGTGGAGGTTCAAAGGGGACAGAGGAAACCACACCTGTGTCCCTAGGCCTTCTGACATGTCAGATCACAGATGTGCTCTGCGAGTGGGCAAGGGACCAACACTTCTGTTATTTCCTGTAGTGCATGACTGGAGCTCAATAAATACTCCAATCCATGTGGTTTGTTTTTATGAATTTAGTTGCAGACACTATTGCACGAGTGAGCTGTAGAGGTGAGATGATGAACATGGTGGAGGAAAAACAGAACATAGGTTTAAGCTAAACTACTGAAGAGAACATTTAATCAATCACCTAAGGGTTAGCAGTAGGCTACCAGGGTGAATGCCAAGGGCTGAGAGAATGGCTCTTCTGGGAAGGACCACAAATAGATTTCCCAACCTCACTGAAGAATAGCTTGGTGCCAGTTACCACCATGAGAAATCACTCAATACTGTGTCCTAGGTCTTACTTTTTTTCTTCTTATGTAAGGATTAATCCTGTGGCCAAGTTTGGGGAATACAATGGCCCACTCTGACAATTTAGTATTCTGGTGATTTTCAAGTCTGAAATCGGATCCATCCAACCACTCATCCATCCCATTCACTCATGCAATAGTCAAAAAGACTTGATTGCAAACCAAGCACAAAGTCTACCAGAACTCCCATTAGTATCTAATAGGGACATACATTCTGTCACATCATGTCTTTGATTCTCAAGTCTCATAAAAAAGTCTTGGTGCCAAGACATCAAGCTGACATTATTCCCCTGCCTTTACAGACCCATGTGAGAAGCATCTTTTCATAAAGCCCAATATTTAGGATGTAACATGGAGATAATAAAGCCCATGGAGCCACAGCTGGCCGTGAACAGAGATCAAAGGGCAAATACTTCCCCTATTTCATGCTGTACGTAGACAGGCCTGAGGTTACTTCCTGAGGCTCTGTGACATGTTTCGTAGGTGGAATCTTTAGGCAGAGATTGTTTCTTGGCATTACTTCCAAAGGCACTATCTACATATAAAGCCTTGCCCTGAGCTCTGCTTTGGGGAATCCCAGGCTATGGCAGTGCTTTGTTTAGTCTGCCTCTGTCTTTAAGTGTTGAGTTAAAGGCTGGATGTTGAAGTCAGAGGCAGAGTTTGATCTCCACCTTGGCTCTGCTTTTCTCATTAATTCACATGCAGTACCAAAGGCCACCGTTTGTCAGATGGAAGAATAGGTAACAGAATCACAGCATGTGAAGTGGGAAAGCAAGCCTGCAGGACACCTTTCCAGAGGGCTACAAAACAGATTCAGAAATGTGCACACAGTGCCCGACAAAGCTCAGACAGACCCAGCTTCCTACGTGCTAGTCTTGTCAACTCAAGGATTGTGATTAATGTTTATTGAATCTGAACTTATGGTGCCATGTAGGCATAATACAGTGAACTTCTATTCAGACCCTCAGATAGGAAGTCATGAAGCTGGATTTGAACCAGAGCCCAAGCTCCCACTTCTATGCTATACTGTTTAATACAGTGGATCTTTGATGTCCAGTGGCATAGGGTACTTCAGAGTAGCTACACTTTAAAGAGATGCTTCCTGTAATTAATAGAGGAGGTTGGATGTTTTTTGTTCTTTATATTCTATTGTAAAGATACTGTACAGAGGGGTTACAGTTACGTGTGTAAGGTAATGAGTCCATTTCCTATCGAGCATTGTTACACCCTCCTTTATTTCCCCTACCATCCCTTCACACCCCCTCCCTGGCCCTGCCCCCACCAAGTTGTAAAGCTCGTTTTCAACATAGTGTCTTGTGAAGAGACTAGTGCAGAGAGGGCAACGCTGCACATGCGCAGGTCTCCCCTTGCTCTCCCTTGCTGTGACTGGCAGTGATTGTTCTAATGGATTCATTTCCCTCCTTCCTGCCAATAGATGTATGGGTAAATCCACTTGGCCACTTGACTTTTACCCAAAGCACTCTGTTTTCAATTAACGCAAAAATGGAATAAGTTTAATTGAACAAAAATACTGGCTATTATAAGCTGTACTTATATACAAGTAACTCAGTTTCATTTTATTGCTTACATATGATTGCACAGTGAATTTTTACATTAAAAAACTTACTTCATTACATTAACACATATATCAGCATGAATCAGACAAATAAGTAATATTCTCAAGGATGAGGAAAAGAAACCTTTTGGGGAGGGGGGAAGTTATCTGCTGGTTAAAAAATAGGAAGGAAGTGTGAATATATTCATGTAAAATACAATTGAACTCTGAGCAGCTACAGACAACAAAAGCCCAGTAAGAACACACATGAATGGTTCAAGGTCATGCAAAAGAATATAAGTGACTATGAAAAGCAGAGAATGAATGAAGAACTATTTAATTCGTTTTATAATCTACCAAAGTATAGCCACACAAGAACTTCAACAAATCCCGTAGTTGCAGTATCTGAACCAGCTACCTTGCAGCGTACACACCTGCTCCCTGCAATGCCTCCTGAGACATGGGAGGTCCGCCAGAGAGAAGAGCTATTTCTTGGGAATCCTTGTCAACAAGGCCAGTTCAGGCTACTAGACCTAGGTTATATAGAAGTCTACAGTGATTTAAAAATAACAACAATTAAACCTCCCCAACAAATACATAGTAACAGTTTACAAAACCCAAGAGAGAACTATGGCCAACAATAATTGAGATGGTTTTCCTTTACATGCAACACATGCATTTTTAATATCACTGAGAAACACAAAAATTTTGTAGAGTAGTTTGGTTTCACATGAGTGCAAATGAATATATATTTTTCTTACACTATTAAATTATATATATATATATTTCTTCCATACAAAACCACACAGTGTTAATTTATAAAATGACATCCAAGTGGATGATGATTGTTTTTGCATGTCCCCCTGCTTATATTTTAAATGCAGTCAAAAATTAATATTCTAACTTACAAATGTAAAGAGAAATAAAAAAAAAAATGTAAGACTTCACTGAGTAAGTGGTGATACGCTTTACCTGTTAGGAGGGGGAGTCACGTGACAGGGCCACGCAGGGCCTGTGCAGGGCCATGCACTACTCCAGGAATGACTGTCTGTCACTTGGAAAGTAAGGGCTGGTTTATCTGCACTTAACCAGCAGCACCAGACCTTTCAGTATCTATGTTGCCCATTTAAATGACTAGACTCTTTCAAGATGTTACACTTCAATTCCAATATTCAAAATTTTTTGTGGATATTTAGCATTATCATGTCCTTATTTATTTTCTATTTTACTAACAGTGCCCAAAACCATAAACACAACTTAAAAAATCTCATTTTTTGCTGCAATTTTTCAAACAAAAACAAAATACAAAATTGAATTTTTCGAACAACTTTAAATGCATTAAAAAAAATTTTAAAAAAAAAGAACCTGAGAAGGTAAAACTAAGGTGATTTTATAAAAACATCCTAAGAGAACTTTCTGAGAACTGCAAAGAAAGCTGTTCATTTTTACCCTGTGAAGAATTCACTGAAGTGTTAAGAATGCAGCTGGCCCTGTGTCTGGGAGCAGCTCACACTGACACACCTTAGCATTTGACTGCTGAGACACAGGAACTGTTAGGAAATAATGCAATTAACCCTAAACAGAGATGTGCCCAAGTTTCTGTTCAAATTTCACAAATTAAGATCCACTCTGGGAAATTTCTGACTATGAAGAGTAAAAGGAATGCACAATATAAAAATGTAAATTATGTGCTCTTAGAAACTGAAATGTACAGACTCCTCACAGGTGAACTAGTAGCTATTTTAAGTCTTTCTTTTCTATTCTAAATATATGTTTCACTCAATTAATAAAGCCAGGGCAAAATACGACTATAGGTTCAAAACACAGCCTGTAAACTATACATCTTATGATGTAAAAAATATTGCACAGTTCGGTACTCCAAAAAGTAAGCTGCTCTAAGCGGTTGAACTTGACAGAAAACACAGTGTTACAAGAACCAGACAATTTTAAAATATGGCGATTTTCAGGGTCATAACCTAGCACTAGTATTCAATAGATGTGTTACCACCACACAGCTGCTGAGGAATACCTATTGCACGTGGTTACAGCAAGTGGCTGCAGGTGTGCCCAGCCCACGTGTCTCGAAAGCATGAGGACAGGAAGCCGCACGGGAACGGTTCGGCAGGCAACCTCTGGAGCGGGAGGAGTATACTTACTTTTGCAGATAACCAGAAACTAAGCAATTCTACTTCTAAGCAGTTGTGCGGTGGTTTAAGAAATAATAGACACATTATACATCTTCTTTTCTTTTTTTAAAAAAAATACATGTTTGTGAAAAGTCGAAAATATACTGTTTAACAGTGGAATTATGTGAGACCAATACATGTTCAGCTTTAGAAGCTAACAGGAACCTCGAGACAAATTTACATGGTGTTAATCTATCTTCAAAGCTACTGTAAATAATATATGGTTCCCAAACTTCTACTACAGTGTGCCAAACGTTTGGTTACAGATAAATTCCACTGTCATTTTCCAGAAGTATGATTACAAGCATTAAGTAAACCCTAAAAATTCAGCTGGGCCTTAAGTTTTAGGCTTTAAAATCCTATGCTGAGGTCTTCACTCAGTACACACAGAGGTCTGGAAACTTCATCTCATAGACTGGGACAGACTGGTACTGGGCATGCCCAGAAGTAATGGTCAGTGTTCCTGATGGACTGGGAGGTGGACTGTAAAAGAAGAACACAGCATTGTCACCAGGTGGAGTTAAAAGCTGTCATTTCACACTATTCAATGTAGTACCTGCAAACAGCCGAGTTAAGACTCCTTAGCTGCAGAGATGAAAACAATGTAGGTGCTGGTCAGCTATATTGATATGTAGAGAACAGACAATAGTGTGCCCAGTTAAAAACAAATATGGGTGTACACCTGTGTGTGTGTTTATGCATAATATATATATACAATTTTTGTAATGAGATTATACTCTGTGAGTTCTTATGTTACTCTGTGTCCTAAATAAATCTTTTATATACATGTAGATTATTCTTATTGATGACAGTGTGATATTTCAACAAAGAGGCATATCATTTATGTAATCCAATTAAAATGTAAGATCATTTTCACATTATAAATAATGTACACAAGTGTACCCTTTGTGTACATAATCTTATCATGCCTGTCTTCAAGCAGAACTTCTGAGTCAAAGTGGATTCACAATTTTGACCCTGATATAACATAGCTGGAATGCTGACAATGTTAAGTCCAGCTGTGGAGTGTATTTATTCTACTACACCGTTTTAAACACTGGGTATAGTCAACCTTTGTAATTGTTTTTGTATCTTTGTCCATCTGGCAGGCAAAAAGGAATTTCATTCATATTTTTGTTTTTAGTTTCGAGTTACTACTACAAATAAACTACTGTGTTATCTTCCTGCCACCACCCCAAAATACACATAAATTTCCTTAATATTTTCTAGGATTTCTGTTTTTCTAAACAAAGATTAATTTTTCTATTTTGGTAAAAGATGGAAAGTCATTTTTAGCAGCTGTTTGAGTAACAGTAACTGAACATTTGCTCTTTTGAGAACCTGCGCTTCCTGCTATCTGAATTTTCCTCTATTCTACTTATTTGTTCAAAGGACAAACATCTACCATGGTTTTCTAATATGCAGAACACCCTCCTTGACGCTCTTGCATGTGGATTCTTCTACACTGCCCTCTGCACCATTTGTTCAAATACAAAGAAATAATACACTGTGTGAACACTGACTAAAGCTAGTTTAATCTGCAGAGAACTGACACCTTTACTGTATTACTTTCTAGAAGTAGGCATAAGTTTTCATTTACATAAATATTCTAAAGTATAAATGAAGAGATTAATAGTTACTCTGTAAGGCCTACAAAGGTTTTTTTTACTTAATATATTATTGTTACAGTTTTATTAATATGAAAATTTAATAACTGTAATTATTTTAATTAAAAACTTCTCAAGTTATTCAGCTAGTTCTGCTATATTTTCCTGACATGTTAAGTTCTGTTAACAATTATTTCAATATTTAATGTTGGGGATAGGTTTCACTAAGTGAAATACAGAAATCTTAGCTGCACTGTTTAACATGCATTGACAGATGTGTGCATACAAGTTAGTCAGATCACAACACTCTGAATACTTTCATCATCCAAAGACGTTCAAGAGCAAGCGTCATTAACCTTCAGTAACAGGGAGAAGACCCTGTTAGCTGCACACAGATGCATGCATGGGTGTGCTCCAGTGGGTTAAAGCTGGTTAGGGTCACAAGAGAACTTTCTGTACTCTATGAATAGCCACTCAAGTTGACTTACAGTATACAAATCTCCCTTATCATTTCTAAATTTTGGTTTACTTGAGTTATGTTTTGATATTTGCACAGAAAGAATGTAAAAATTTGTCTGTACAATTACTCTCTGAAACAAAATGACAGTGAATACAGTGGAAAATGAACAGGGAATAACATGAGTCATGGATTTAAAATTTGATTTGGCCACTCAGTAGCTGTACAACTAAAGCTGTTACTTTAATTCTCTAAACTCTTGGGTTTACTCCTGGATAAGGAAGAAGAGCATCTCCCTAGCTTTCAGGGATGTGATGAGAACCAGCAGATATAAGTGATAAAGCCAGGGGCCGGTGGCTCACGCCTGTCATCCTAGCTACTCAGGAGGCTGAGATCTGAGGATCGTTGTTCAAAGCCAGCCCAGGCAGAAAAGTCCGTGAAACTCTTATCTCCAATAAACCACCAGAAAACCAGAAGTGGTGCTGTAGCTCAAGTGGTAGAGCGCTAGCCTTGAGCTGAAGAGCTTAGGGACAGTGCTCAGGCTGAGAGTTCAAGCCCCACAACTGACAAAAAAAAAAAAAAAAAAAGAAAAAAAGAAATAGATGATATAAAGCATGCAATGTAAGAACAAGTATGCAGCCGATATTTGATATTACAATTAAAATACAACTTAGAAATAAAACCCCTTGTTTAGCAACTTACTCTGAAAACAAAATTAGTCCAATTCTCTGAAATTCTGGGAATGTAGTAAATGAGTTCTGAACTTAAATAATTCTCTTCTTAGTAAGAGTGGTAGGAATAGTGGGGAATTACCTAGCTTAAAATGTAACACTAATGCAACTTACATATGGAAAGAGAAAAAAGGTGACATAAAAAAATCAAATGTATCAGGCAGGTGAAACATGTCTGAGTCCCACTAAAGCAGGGTCTCAAGTCCAGGCCAGAATGGATGACAGTGAGATCTATCTCAAAAAGACAAAAAACCAAGCAGACTAGAATAGTCACCAGCATTCTGAATTGTAAGACAAAAGGCAGAAGCAACACAGACTTCACTGATTAACCTAAGACCATGTGGAAGCTTTTTCTCTGCAGTGAATCTAGAAAATGCCTTTCCTTTTTTATGGGCTGCATTAAAAGATAAAATATGTTAGACACCATTATGTTCTAGAGCCTAGTAACTCACAAAGGACTCATGGCCACGATGTAGGAGTGCTCAAGGGAAGCCAATGATTCGAGTGTGCTATCTGCACAAGGTGCATTGTGACTGCCCTGGAAAGAATCACAGCAAACTGCAGTGATTCAAAGCAAACAGCTTCCTGGTGAAAGGTACTAGAATGGGTGTCTTCCTGGTCACTCAGAAGTCCTCTGAGTATCAGCATAACAGAATGAATGTCTCAGAGGAAGCTAGAAAAGCTAGGAGAGAACTGGACAAGAAGCACCATCAGGCTCCACCTGTTAAACAGAATGACTATGAAGACTAAGGCTCACCTAGCATTGAATTCAACCTCAATGAAAAGCAGTTACTCCAACGCAACCAGCCACCTTCATAGAGGGCTACACATTTCTATTTTGGTGCAGTTGTGGTATTACTATTCTGGTAACAAAATCCTTACCGTATGGTGAGTTCCAAGATCTGAGCAAGTCTATCATGAAGCAAATTTGCCTGTGAAGTTGAAAAAAGGTTAAGAAACCTTTTATTATCTTCAAAATACCTAAGAAACACATACTACTTAACTATTAAGCTAATGCTTTACTGCTGCTTTAATGTTTTGGTTTGATCTGTCCCTATTGTAATTAATTTAATGTAGGATTCCTCTTTTTTTTGTTCCCTTTTCTAATCCCACTACTAAAAACTACTGGAAAAAAAAAGTATCAAAGCCACAACCATTATAAATATCTAATCTTTGATCTGTCATTCCCATCAGCCTTGCCAAATCAAGAATTATTTTGGCTTCATTCCATGCCTTCTGTGTCCAGTCCTGGTCTGATATACTTCCCTGTACTCCCCAGGCTTGTAACAGATCACGAGGAGTCCCACAGAACCCAGCCCCCTCCACCTCCTCTCCCTCTGCTCACTTACTTTGGATTCACACTGTGCTGCTATTTCTTCAAATGGTGCTTTCTGGAACTTCTCTATTACAAGTCGTCTCTTTTCCTTTTCCTGTTCTTCCATTCCATTGGTGTCTACATAAGTGTTTACAAAGACCCATTAAAAATTTCATGAAACAGAATGACTGTAAGAGTGAATGTTATATAAACATTAAAGCTCTTTTTTCTTTTCTTTTTTTTTTTTTTTGGGGGGGGGGGGTCCAGTCGTGGGGCCTGGACGCTGTCCCTCAGGTCTTCAGCTCAAGATTAACGCTCTACCACTTGAGCCGCAGCACCACTTCCGGCTTTTTTCTTTTCACTTATGTGGTGCTTAGGAATTGAACCCAGGGCCTCATGCATGCAAGGCAAGCACTCTACCACTGAGCCACCTTCCCAGCCCCAACATTAAAGCTCTTATAAAATATATATATATATATATATATATTATTTTATAAAATTTTTTTTTAGCTGGGCACCGGTGGCTCAGACCTGTAATCCTAGCTACTCAGGAGGCTGAGATCTGAGGATCACAGTTCACTTTGAACCCAGTTTAAAATAAAATTTTATAAACGGAAAATATGTAAGATTTAAAGGTGTACTTTATAAGGAAAAAACACGAAAGACAAGATACTTATCCCCCGCATATGAAAATAGAAAAATGTCACAGCCTAAGATCCTCTTTCATAGAATACTTTTGTCAAGATATAATAGGAGAGAGCAGCAACTTCCTAGACTTTACACAACAGTTAGGTCTTTTCTTAAGAATGGTTCTACAAGCCGGGCGCTGGTGGCTCACGCCTGTAATCCTAGCTACTCAGGAGGCTGAGATCTGAGGATCGTGGTTCAAAGCCAGCCCGGGCAGGAGAGAGTGTGAGACTCCTATCTCCAATAAACCACCAGAAAACCAGAAGTGGTGCTGTAGCTCAAGTGGTAGAGCGCTCGCCTTGAGCTCAAGAGCTGAGGGACAGTGCCCAGGCCCAGAGTTCAAGCCCCACGACTGACAAAAAAAAAAAAGAATGGTTCTACATCATCCTGCACATAGAAAACACTAAATATTTTCTTACCTGAATCTTGAGTGGAGTAACTAAAATTGAATGGGTTCATTTGGAACCATACTGTCTAGCCTCTTCTACAACTTTAAGACAGATTTTTTTTTTTTTTTACTTAAGATCCTAAGAAAATTTGTGAAATTATTTAAAATTACAACTGTATCATTTTGATACAATTCTGTTTAAAAGGCATAACTCTGCCCAAACTACCTTAAGAACAGTAATGATGAGACAGGACGACTTCAACAGACTAAAAATAAATGATATATGGTTTTTTATATATGCCTTGGTAAGGAAATTAAGGAAGAGGTACACCTTAGGAGAAAGAAGAGAAAGCATGTCTCACCAATCGCTTTCTTCAGTGCCTCAAAGGTGATTTCTTCCGTGTTACTAACCTAGAGAAAATAATTTTAAGCATAAATAATTTTAAACAAAGTAGCTAAGAAATGTCAAGAGCTTTACCTAGTTACAGCTAAGAATATTCACAATTACATTCATCATCTTTGTGATTATACTCCAAACAACAAATACTCTCTGCTTTTTCTTAGGCTGTCAACCATGGCCTACTGCAATGTTCCCCAAACAAGTGTATGGACATATCCTTACAGTGGTGGAATCAGCCTGGCCGCAAAACTCAACTTACTCTTAGAGACAGAACATACTACAGTATGGCTACATGCAATGAGATTTGAAGCCCACTCACTGAATAGTACTATATAGGTACACAATGCTTTGAAACAGCAAAAGCTGAGATTATTACACAATCCAATCTAGCTAATATTCTATAGCCTTTATGATTTTCACACAACATTTAGCTTTCTAATCAAACACAAAATATCTAAGATTTTGAAAGGTTTCAAAGTAAGAAATCAGAGGTGTCCATTGTTAAAATAAGCACATTCCATCTCCTAAGGTTTTTATTTTCTGTAAATACCCTTTAATTTTATTTCTCAGTATCTTTTTCTTCCCACCCCTGGGTACTGTGTTTTCAACTTTGGTTCTTACGCTTGCTACACAGCATTGTAATTGCTGAGCAATATCTACAACCTTATTTTCTGTGTTATGTTTGAGATAATGTCTTGCTTTCTGCCATTCTGGCACTATATGCTAGTCTTCCTACTGTAGTTAGGATAAGAAATGTGTGCCTCTGTGTCCTGCTCTTCACTAACTCTCAACAACCTCAGCCTCCCAAGGAGCTAGGTTTACAAGTGTAATCCAACAGCACCTGGCTCAAATTATCTCTTACTTTGAGATATGTAAAAGATAGCTGCTTTATTTTTTAAGATTTTAAAAACAGCTAATGATACTTTTTGTGATAAAAGACAATAATACCTTCTGTGGCACCAGAACATTTTTAGAAAAAATAATATATCCAGTCACCATAGTATCTCTGACTAAAACTTAAGAAACAATACATGAAAGCACATGCCTGAGACTTTGGTCATCCCTAATTTTAGCTCATAAGCTTTTTTTTTTTTTTGCTAAGTCTAAGGCAACAACACCATGAAAGCAAAAGACTTCATGCTTTGCACCTTAGCCTCTCTGCAATACAAAGGCTTTATAGCTGGAAATCAGCAGCAAGAGTTCCACTACCTCAGTTTTTCTACTGAAGGTTCACATTCTAGTTGAGGTCAGATTAAACTTGGGAATCTTCAGTTGCTTTGTTCTAGATATTTGGAGCAGACTTATAAGATTAGGTTCTGGCTGGTCACTTACTTATACCTAGAAACAATCTAACATTTTAATGAGAAAACTTGTTCTCAGACTTGGCTAATAGCTTTGGACTTTTGAAAAATAACTGTAGTGAAGGAAAAAAAACATGGGAAAAGTTAGGAAGCCATACTCTTAATTCCATTAACTTTAACTTGTAAGTACTTACTAGTAACTGGTCAATAACTACCTGATGTAAATTGCTCCTGCCCATGCAATAAAATTAGTTTTCACCTAGAGAGTAATTTTGTTCTACTGTCTGGAATTTGAACAATCATCTCTGAAATAAAAAAAGCATATTTAACAATAGCTACTGAGTTTGAAACTCAAACATGCTTGAATAAATGTGACAATATACTGTATTTTTCAGATGTTCAATGTGAGATATATTTTAGTTAAGATTGATAGCAAATGGGAAACAAAATCTTCGGAGAGCTAATAAATGCATCACTAATGGACTTTAACATGAAATTCACATCTCACAAAATAAAAATTTTAAACACCCATCTTACCCTTACATTAAGTCATATAAATCCTTTTTTGGTTCATTTTATGCAATGGGCTCAAATGATAGGTACAAATTTTTGGAAGACATAAAAACAGTTAGCAAAAGGAAAATGGAAAAATACCAGTGTAATGAAGCACTATAGAAAAGTCTATAAATGGAAGCTTTAAATAAATTTCTTCATTCAAAAGGTAATAGCAATTTCTTAATCATTTTGTGATAGAACTAGCAAATAACTTCTTTGTTAGCAAGAACTGAAATTAAAGTGCCTTTGAAGAAAGAGGTGAATTAAGGTTAAGTAGACAAAAAACTTTAACCAGAGGAGACTGGGAAGGTGGCTCAGTGGTAGAGCGTTTGCCTTGCATGCATGAGGCCCTTAGTTCGATTCCTAGTACCACATAAGCAAAAAGAAAAAAGCCGGAAGTGGCGCTGTGGCTAAAGTGGTTGAGCACTAGCCTTGAGCTGAAGAGCTGAGGGACAGTGCCTAGGCCCAGAGTGCAGGCCCCACGACTGGACTGAGAAAAACAAAAAAAAACTTTAACCAGACTTAATGTCCTAATTTTTAAAATGAATTCTTAACTACCTAATGTTAACCTCCTAGCTAAACTAGTTAATACTTAACTATTCCCAGTGCTCAAAAAAACTTAACAGAAATTATTAATGGGAAGTTGAATGGCATAGAGGATAGAAGTTAGATGGTTGTTTCTTGACCACTGAATAATCTTAATTTCTGAAAATGAAAGAATTGGTAGGGTTTGGGAGGGGTGGGGTAAACGAAGGCTGAGAGAAGATGTGTTCAGCCAACTTCCTTTCCTTTCTTTAGTGTGGCTCTTTCCAAAGAGAAATAATGAAGTATACAGAAGGCAAACAATGGATAATTCACAGGAGAAAGGTAACTTACAGACTAGCATTTCAGCACTTTTATTTGGCTATCAAAAAATTCAGTGGTGATTTGTGTGGGATAAAACCTGATTGCCTGTTGCTTTTCTCATTTGTAACTTTGAAAAGTAAACTTTGGTGCTCTATTACATAGGAAAACACTAAGCATACAGAGTGTTGCAGACAGTCAGAGATCTTTAATAGTTCTCTAGCACAGCCTGAGATACATCCATCACATCTACTACTCAAGATGATAAATTGATCTGAACAGGGAAAGTTTGATGCTTTCTAAAGGGAGTAGATATTTGATTCCACACACTACTGTAATTCATGCTTCTTGAATTAAAAATAAAGGCTCTAGAGAGTTTAGCAGTTTACTAACAGGCTTGTATGGCATTACTTATGAAAAACTTTTATTATATTGAAATAAAATGTAAAAACCTAATAATATACAGTATTAAATTTATGTATCTTTCCAGACTGCTGAAATGAGTTCCATTATACCTAGTTAGATTTGGTATCTTCTAACAATGCAGTTGCTTTGGGGATTAAACATAACAAAAGTAGAGCTGTAGTTGTCCCTGTTTGTTAGTGTGGAGGGCAAAAGTTTCTTTTAAGGGATGTCAATCTTAGGACAGTAGTGCAGCCTAAACTTCCAGAACTTACCACATCATCAGAAGGAATGCTGTTAGATAAAATATCCACTTGAATTGATACAGTATCCACAATACTTTTCCTTCTAGAAAGACGATCTTCATCTAAAATAAAAAAGGTTTTCTCCATTATTTGTTAGTCAAATGTTAACTGATTTTCATTTATACTCTTATTTCGGACCCTAAAAAAATTTCAGAAAGTTAACGTAATCCTTTTATATATATATATATATATATATATATATATATATATATAAATACATGCATATATATACATATATACACATACATATAGTATATGTAGAGAGAGAGAAATGTTTGGGTTCATGATAACAACACAAAAAGGATACATAATCAGAACTAAATATGCTTAGCTTAATTGAAAATTGACAGAATTGGCTCACATCTAGATTTTTTTTTTTTTTTTACAAAACAGTAGCTGTTCTAGGATCATAGTTTGAGAACCAGTGTATACAGTGTTTACAGTGAATCTGTGAATTAAAAGAATCTGCTGGTTTGGTAAATAGTTAACTCTCTACAATTTAGGTCATTCTCTCCAATGTTTTTTTGTTGGTTTTTTTTTGTTTTGTTTTTTCCTTTGTAATTTGATCACCTGAAGAGAAAAATTTCTCTTCACCTCCGGGCTGTTTTTACAAACTTGTTGGCCTCGCCTGAACCCTTTGAAGAAGATAATCCCACCCCAACTTCCTTCTCTCTTCCTAATCACTCTAGCATTCCTAACCCCCTTTCTGCTTAACCACACCATGGAAATGTGATTTGCTCTTTACAAATATCTCTGCATACTTTCTTTACTATCCTTTTCTACTTCAGTCTGCCATATTCAACAGACCCACATTAAGTGACCAGAGACTATGTTAGGTGTTACACTGACAGGACCAACTCGGGAGCACCAGTCCACAACGTCATACGGTTTAGTAAAGCAGGAAGACAGAAAACAAGCACAATTATACAAATAGTAAAGTGTGATAAAGAAAAGATGCTGAGACCGCCTACCAATCCTAATTACATCAGAAAGAAAGCTATCCTGTACATCCCAAAAATATAGTAGATTAAAGGCTGACTGACATTTTCAAGTGTCTACTGGCATTTAGAAATGGCTACTTCTAAAGAAGGATCTAGGAAGCTTCAAATCAGGTGTCTGTTCATTCAGATGCTAACACCAGTTCTGGAAGATAGTAATAATGCCTCCTCCCCTAAGTTCACATGTCGCCTGCTTTCCACTGCCCTCTCAGAACTGCAGAGCTCATGTTTCCTCCTCCATCCCTAAAAGAAGGCTGGAAGTGGTCTGTCCACCTGCCTAACAGACAAGCCCTGAGTTTAAATCTCAGGTCTGCCAAACAACTAGTGATCATCCCTAAAAGAAATCTAAAGTTACCTAAATCACATTTTTGGTCTCAGAGTTGCAGCTGGCACCTTGGATGTAATCTACAGACACATGGAAGACTGACCAGTGTAAATCCAGCGTTTCTTTTTCTCTGTCTGATTTCAATTCATCAATTCTCTTTGGCATATCCTAATGCCAATTCTAACATTTTCTAATAAACCATCTTTATTTACACACTTTCTTTGAAAGAGTGTGCAACTATTCAAAATCTTGACCTTTTTTAACCTTAACCTTCATCTTAGGGTAATTTTCAATCTTTTTTACTAATATATCTCCTCCCTTTATAGTACTAAAAAAGATAGAAGCATTAGGAAAGAGAATAATGTCTTTTCTAGAGTGGAAGGAACTGAGAAGTAAAAACACTTGTTTTAAAAAATGTCTACAAACATTCACTACAAATGAGGAACTAATGCAAGAGGGAAAAAGGAAATACAGCTAAAAGGAAGGAACAGCAAATTAATAACTAAACTAAATTTACAACTATATAAAATATACAGCCACGGGCTCCATTTTCTAAAAAGCACATTTACTGACGCAAGGCAAGGGAAAAGGTCATCTACACTAATGGCTCAATTTACCTTTGTACTTGTGCCTGTGCTTATGAGGCTTTTTGCCTGAAGGAAAAAGAGCTAAATCCAAAGTATAAGAAAATGTAAAGTCTTAAAAACAACCTTTAATTAAAAAGTGGTACTAATTTTATGTTTTATGTTTTGGATACAGGTTGCCGTAGGCAGCAGTGCGGGGCGACCACAGACTTGCTATGTAGTTCATGCTGGCCCCAAACCTGTGATTCTCCCGCTAGACTATGGATGTCTATATGTCTATATGGATGTCTATGGATGTCTACTTGGCCTACTCATTTTATTTTGAAAGAATTTGTGAGAACAGGATCTGTTATAACATTTTAAGGAAAATGCAAAAGTATCTGTGGCCACCTGATAGACTATAATGCAAATAATGTAAGAATGTGTATGTTTTGGATCT
This sequence comes from Dipodomys spectabilis, assembly GCF_019054845.1. Lineage (NCBI taxonomy): Eukaryota > Metazoa > Chordata > Mammalia > Rodentia > Heteromyidae > Dipodomys > Dipodomys spectabilis. Next base: position 2,547,922 of record NW_024870941.1, on the reverse strand, counting down.
ATGTCATTGAAAGACCGCTACTTGCAAAAAGTATACTACTTTTTTGAGTAGTCTAAATTAACTGGAATCCAACAGTTCCATTACAGCACAGATGTACTCCAAAGGAAAATCTAGTTCTTCTAGCACATTTAATATAATCATGAACTGACAATACAAAAAAAACTGAATCTAAGACACCATGTAGAGTTACATTCTAACTCAACAGAACTATTTTTAGTCAATGGAAAGAATAGAACTACATAGTTAGCAGAAATAAAAGTATTCCTATCATGAATATATCTCATTTTTAATAAATTCTTTCAAATGAGAAAAGTTTCCTAAATTAAACTCAATAATCACAAGCCATTTATTAAACAATTTCTATACATTACTTAATAAAGAACTTCTATAAGGATACTATGGTTTAATGAAAAAAGATTTAATTTTTCTTCTTTGTTTAAAAGACAGTAATAGGCATAATAACATGACTGAAATACTAAATAAAAACCTGTAAGAACATCTTTTGCTTACACTTAGACTTAGAAACAAGGTTTTCAAAAGCAAAAACTTAAGAATTCAAATTGTTTAAAACAGTTTAAAAAGGCTTTGCTATAGTAATGACACATACTCAATTTTCACTACCATGTAAGATAGTGAATTTGGAACCAAATCTAAATCAGTCACAAATGTCAGAGCTGCAACCCTTCCTCTTACCTGTTACTTGCGGTACATAGGGTACTGAGAGTTTCTCAACACTATATCCACTTCCACCTAGGGACTCTGCAATCTTGTTGGTCAGAAAGTACAAATTTTTGTCATGCTTTTCTAAAGACTTTGGAAGCCTGTTGGGTTGATAAAAACAAGTCATCTAATATTAATTCCTAAGCAAAAACAAGTAAGCAAAAAATTCTAGGTTCAGAACCTCGATATCCTAAACACAAACATAAACTGTAGTTAATGCAAAAGCAGTGTATTTTAAGGGAGTAAACTGAGTTCTTTAAAAAACATATGGCTATTGTCCTATGTATTAAATATGCTATGATTTTTCTCCCAGCAATATTTTACTAATTAATTCAACCTTGTATTACTCTTCTGATATATAAATATTAAAGGATGAACAAATAAAGTTCAGTCTTAATTTTTGTGCTAAGTAAAAATCTACTGAGAGGGAAAAGCAAAATTGCAGTTCACTGATCGTTCACAAAAAGCCCATCACCAGTAAGCTTCAGAGTGCTTATTCAGCCACAGCAGGCTCACCTTCCTATGTAATGCTGCTGGACTCAGCATGGCATTGTTTCCAGAGCCAAAAGTTTGAGTTAAATATGGGAGTACTATTATTCACACAATTGCTTTTTGGAAAGCAAGGAAGAATATAAAGTATAATATATCAATTTTCTTTCCTTTATCTTTGTCACTCAGTTTTATGAGTATTAATCTCTATTACTGAAAGTTTTTTTGTTTTGTTTTTTTTTGTAGGTCATGGGGCTTGAACTCTGGCTTGGGCACTGTTCCTGTGGCTCTTCAGCTCAAGGCGAGAGCTCTACCACTTGAGCCACAGCGCCACTTCCAGTTTTCTAGTGGTTTATTGGAGATAAGAGTCTCACAGAGTGGCTCACGCCTGTCATCCTAACTACTCAGGAGGCTGAGATATGAGGATCGCAGTTCAAAGCCGGCCCGGGCAGGAAAGTATGTGAGACTCATATGTCCAATAAACCACCAGAAAACCGGAAGTGGCGCTGTAGCTCAAGTGGTAGAGTACTCGCCTTGAGCTGAAGAGCTGAGGGACATCAGGCCCAGAGTTCAAGCCCCACAACCGACAAAAAAAAAAAAAAAAAGACTCTCACAGACTTTCCTGCCTGGACTGGCTTTGAACCGTGATCCTCAGATCTCAGCCTCCTGAGTAGCTAGGATTATAGGAATGAGCCACTGGAACCCGGCTATTACTGAAAGTTTTTAATGTGATAAAATTTTATTTTTGAAATGGAGTGCTCATTGAGAACAGACAAAAAAAAAACACTAAAGAGATATTCATATTTTAAAAATGAGATTTTTTTCATTTGTTTTCGATAGTGCCTCCTTGTATGTAGGAGTCTACATTTATAATATACAAAATACTTGTTATACATCTCCCTTCTTTATTAAGGGAAAAAGAATGACAGAAAAATGAGAAAATGATTATGACAAAGTATCACTGTATGTGTATACATACAACAATAATTTGTTTTCTATAATCATTGCTGTTTTCTCTAGGCAGCCTTAAAATGTGAAGAGTTAACTTACATGCACTTATCTCTGAAAATATGCTCTGGGAGAAAATAAGGAGCTTCCATAGTTCTAATTTCAATAACCTGAAAAAAATACAAACACCAAATAAAAGAGAAATCAAAAACTATTAGGACCCTGCAATAAAACTGGTAATCAATTGAAGAAACCAGAAAACAATCCTTAAACATATATGCAATACCATCACAGTTTATTTTAGGATTCAAGTTAAGAGCCCAGATGCATAGTTCATTTGTTTTTACATTATTTTAAAATATCAAGTATTAAAAAGCAGATACACTTAAAAAAATTTTAAACAGAGGCACTCTGCACATATTTGTGTCTCTGACTATAGGCACTGCCTATTTTCTCAAATGCTTCTTTGATGAATTTTATTTCCCCGAATGTACTTAAGATTCTATATTTTAATAAAGACTGAATACGTAAGATTCTGTATTTTAATAAAGACTGAATATGTGCTTTTAGTTTCATAAAAATGATTATTTTTGACAAATGTGTTTAATAGAGGCCTTGTGCTGCCAAGTAAGTTAGGTATTCTGAAACATAAAATCATGCAAGTACATGAGTTATTGTTGAAAAAAAAACAAAATTAAAAGATGACAATATTCTAAGAGACACACTAATCCAACTTTGAGATCTACCTCAGATCTACTATTACAAAATAATAAAAAGTAGCACAACTTATGGAAATGTAGATAATAAGATTATAATAATGGCTCAACAGACAAAAGTAAAGAAGAAATGATACAGAAGAACAAAACATATCCTAATGATCTTTAAGGTACTAACAGCTACAATCTCAATTTAGTCACCTTATATTTTTATGGAATTGTATTTATAATTTGACATATAATTATCAAAATTAAAAATAATCATTCTGGAAAAAAATTAGCCATTTTTGGAAACAAATTTTAAGGATTTTTTGTAACGCATTACCTTGCTAATGTGCTGGCAAAATGCAGGAACAGCTATCATCTGACTTACAAAGTTGAGATACGCGGCAACCAGTGCCATAATTCCACACCGATGGAACATGGGCAAATTATCCTCATTGATAATCGCGCTGTCCTTTAATAAAAAAGAAACACATACCCAATAGATACAGATTTCTTCTTTTTTGTTGTTGTTGTTGGTTGTGGGGCTTGAACTCTGGGTGTGTGTGTGTGTTGTCAGTCATGGGGCCTGAGTGTGTGTGTGTCAGTCATGGGGCGTGTGTGTGTGTGTGTGTGTGTGTGTGTGTGTGTTGTCAGTCATGGGGCCTGAACTCTGGGTCTGGGCGGGTGTGTGCACCCCACCACTTGAGCTACAGCGCCACTTCCGGCTTTCTGGTGGTTTACTGGTGATAAGATTCTCAGTCTTTCCTGCCTAGGCTGGCTTTGAACCATGATCCTCAGAGCTCAGCCTCCTGAGTAGCTAGGATTACAGGCATGAGCCACTGGCGCCTGGCTTCAGAAGTTATTCTTTAGAAGAATCAATGCTCATCAACCATAGTTGAATCACAGAACTTAAATGGCTCTTTCTTAGGAAAGTCATTCCTGTTCACTGTCTCTCATACACAAAAACACATCACAACACAGAGATATTGACAGAGATAGAAATGTCATCCTATGTTCTCTTTTTATTCTGTAACATGCAATACAACTAGCCATGTGACATAGAATTTTTTTCCCTTTTCTTTTTTTTTTCAGTACTGGGCTTCAAATTCTGCCTTGAGTTTGACAGGCAGGTACTCTTTCACTTGAGGCTTATTTTCAGCCCTACAATTATTAACCTTGAATGATATTTAGTACACAATATGCACTTATCAACATGAATGTGACCAGCATCTTGAGTACAACTAGATCTCAAACTGAAATTCTTGTTCTTAAATAAATGCAACAATTCTTTAGACAGTAAGTATGCTTCATTAAAAGGAAAGAATAAAAAGGTTATAAAAGCATACCTGTAAAGCAATGGCCAATCGGATAAGGTCAATAACTACCTCTTCATTGGCTAATTCAATAGTTATAAGAGCAAGAGAAGTATATAGTAGTTCATAGTTTTTTTGAACATTGTCTTCTTCTTTACACCCCAAATATATGTGCCGATATAGCTGTTGGCCATTCTGAATAGACAAAAAATTAACTCTGCTTAAAATGCAATAAGGGCATATTTCACAACTTTCTAAAAAGTAGTTATGTTACTTCATAATGTATCATGAAAGAGAAACAAGATAATCTGACTGTCAAATTGTATTTCATTATTAACATCAACAAATAGGCTGGCCTACAAACTAAGAGTAGAGTTATGAGTAGAGTTAAAAATAGAGTATGAGTAGAGTTAAAACAAGAAAAATAGTATATACACAATATTTCCAGTGTAAATAATAAGAATGTTTTATTATAATTTGAGAAAACAAAAGCAAGACTATGGATTGGTCTGAGGGGAAAAAAATAAATTGGATAGTAGAATCCTGAGAGACAGTTCTAAGACACAGTGTTGACAATAATGAAAAATACTTTTTTGATGGGGACATGTGATTTTCTTATCTGGGAATAATCCTGCACTGCTGTTTGGGAGCATGTCAGGACGAGCATGGGCAGGCGCTACAACACTTCCGAAGTTTCAAAGGCAGGTCTCAAGCTTATTCAATGGATGAGGTCATAGGTCCTTCTACTCCCACAGGGACTTTCAAGAAGGTCTGCCCCTCAGCAGGCCTACACATGCTATGTAATGGAGTATTAGCTAACGAATATTAATTTGTAATGCATGTAAAAGCCTAACCAAAGCATTCCAAATGAGAGCTAACAGAAATAAGAGCATATTTGCTATCTTGAGTCACTGTGTAGTAATGACCTCCAGTGGGGCCTTAGTGACCGACTATATGCTACAACTACATTTCTCATAATTCTGACACCATGTAGTGAACATTTGGTTCTTGTTTGTTGTTGTTTTGGCTCCAGATATGAAGCTATGCTCTTCTATCAGAGCACTTCATGTCTGAATTTAGTATTCAGGTATCTACCTTTCTGAATCCAGTTTGTCTGTCTTTCAAACAGTTCTATACTTTGGTAGGAAAGAAAGGTCTTATGTGTCAGGTCCTTTCAAGCCTAAGAAGACCTTTAGGTTACTGATCATCATTAACAAACATTACAACAATTGTTATGAGTTTAGAGTTCAGGTCCACTAAGTAATTCACATACCCACTCTACCAGGTAAATAAAAATAAATTTGGCAATATGTGCTAAAACAATAGTGTGTAATGATTTCATGAAGTAGTGAATTTAAAGAATGTACCTTCTATTACTTGAAATTACTTTTACATGGACTCAGAGGAATGGAAAAACACAACATAATACACATGCCACTATGTTCAGGAAACTGCAAATATTTGTCTACAAGAGAGGAGTAATTGGTGACAAACTGATAGCACCAATACCACTGTAGGAATTTCAGGAAGACATTTTACTTAAAAGAAGAATTCTGGGGCTATAGCATGCAGCAGGCTAGGGTCCAAGTTAAACACAGGCTCAGGCCACTGTCAGGACCACTGTGGGAGGGTAGGGGAGGTAAAGCTGGCAGCACAAGGTCTTCCAATTCTAAGTCCTATAGAATCACTTTAAGATCGCCCATGAGTATAACAACTAACATTCAAGTGACTATCGCCACATCATTCATTTGTTTCTTAGGATATTCCCTTACCTTTTTCATGAAACTTGTGTCTTGCCTACAAATTTTTTCTCTTTTTATTTTCAGATCAGCTACATCTGGTATTATTCTAGAAACAATCAATGTATCATTTTTAATCAACGGCACATTTTATTCAAATACCTTGCCTTTTAAACTTGCTTCTCTCTTATTTTTATGAACATTCTTAATATGCTTCTATGAACTATTGAATTATCACCTTTAGTAAAAACTACATGATCTTGACTCTCAGAGCCATTCTAAAGTTTAAAGCAAAACTAAAACTAAAAATCCACATAATTATTACTAGGCAGATAAGCTCTCAGCAGAGGACATTAAGTGACAGTCCAATATTTTTTACTTTTAATGCACTGCTTCAATATCAAATAAATAAAATCTAAAAACCCCAGACTGAAAACCTCACAATATTTAAACACCCTGACTTAACCTGAGAAGGTTATCATGAAGCCCATTTCATGATGACATGCTACCTGATGCCTCGAAGCTTTGCCCTGTTGTCATGGCGGTCCATGAGGTTGTGCATTACTTCCAAGACTAACTGCCGCAGTTCATAATCTTCCATGAGAGACGGGGATAACAGAGGGTCCAGAAAAGACCCTGGCAGTGCAGTCACAATTGTCTTGGCTTTGTATCCAGAGGTTACCTGGATACAGGGAGGAAAATAAAAAAATAAAAAAAGTTGCATAGAGTCCTTGGTAAAATCCTCACATTATTTTATAAGTCTATACATTTAAATCAAAAGAAAGAATGGACATCAGCCAGAGGAAATATATAAAGGATATTTGTAGGGTGATGACTTTATTGAATTTTCAAAAACAAAAAAATCCAAGAATGAAAATAGTTCACATTTATTATGAGCTACACAGAATTCTAAGTACTAAGTATCTACTTTGTCTTCACCACAGACCTACCTATAAGGAAGCTACTAGTTTACCCCAATTTTATAAAGAGAAACTGAGGCTCAGATAGGTTAAGAATACATGTGATAAGCAGCCAGGAGGAAGAAGATACAAAGAGATTATGTGGCAAAAGATATTGGTCGATCTTGCAAGTGATAAATTTTAATTTGAAAACTATCATTCTCAGGTATGTAGTAGTTTAACAGCAATATATTTTCATTTTGAAAACTGTAGTGTATTAGTTACTTGATTTGATAGCATGACTGCCTCAGTTTCATCTGAATTTAAAGCTTTTCAGGAAAGCTATTTATCATTTTAAATGGTGTATACAGACATCATACTATAGTCTAGTTAGGATGTGATGCACAATTCACATATGGAATCTGTTTAAAGGAAGTCAAGATTTAGAGCCAAATGGCATTTTGGGTGAGGAATTTCAACTTGTTTTCAGGATTGTAAAGCACATTTGGACAACCTGTGAGCTAGAGGTGATTTTTTTTTAAGCAGAAAAATGCGTAGAACAATTGTTACCCAGGGGGGAAAAATATTCATGCCTCATACCACATACAAAATTAACTTCAAAGTGAAGTTCTAAATGTGGGAAAGTCTAATTTTTGAGAAAATTTAAAGGAAATTTAAAACGTGATGTTGATATTCTCAGAGCAGGTAATGAGTTCACAAACATGACACAAATGAAAAGGCACCTAACACCTGGGAAAGGCTGTACAAATCTTCGTGTATTAGGTTCACAACTACCACATGACGAGTAGCAGAAACTCTAAAAATGAAACCAAAAAGGCTATTTCTCTGCACTTATACTCAAGTATAAGATACTGTTTTTAAAAAATGAGATCAAGGGTCTGGGAAGTTGGCTCAGTGGTAGAGCGCTTGCCTTGCATGCCTGAGGCCCTGGGTTCGATTCCCCAGCACCACATAAGCAAAAAGAAAAAAGCCGGAAGTGGCGCTATGGCTCAAGTGGTAGAGCGCTAGCCTTGAGCTGAAGAGCTGAGGGATGGCGCCCAGGCCCAGAGTTCAGGCCCCACGACCGGACCCAAAAAAAAAAAAAAAAATGAGATCAAATACAAGGAAGAGCTGTAGAATAAATCTGAAAGTTATTAATTCTGAAAGAGCACACATTTCAAACAACTCACCCTTACTTTTCTTTAACATTATGCCAGGTAGGTAAATTGAAGATGAACATAATAACCATGAACCAATCAAGGCTCAGTATCTGGTATGCCTTTCCTTTCGGTTTGGGTATGTCTTTCTTTCCTTTGTAGCTTTCTTTTTTTTTTTTGGGAGGTCCAGTTGTGGGGCCTGAACTCTGGGCCTGAGCGCTGTCCCTCAGCTCTTCAGCTCAAGGCTAGTGTTCTACCACTTGAGCCACAGCGCCACTTCCGGCTTTTTTTCTTTTTGCTTATGTGGTGCTGAGGAATTGAACCCAGGGCCTCAGGCATGCAAGGCAAGCGCTCTACCACTGAGCCAACTTCCCAGCCCTCCTTTGTAGCTTTCTATAGCCAAAATTACAGTGGTAAATTTTCATTTTTATGAAATACTTTCTTAACAAGGCATTATTTGAACAGTATGTAAAAGAACATGACATAATATGTAGAAAAATTAGTCTAAGTTCTATTCTTTAAGCTCAGTGATTCTAGTGAACCTCCTCAACTCCTATTTACTGTTTCTGAGCCCTCATATTTCCAATTCTAAAATAAAATTTCTGTTTTCTGAACATTTCATCATAATGAAGTACAAACATGTAGGTAAGTTAAGGAACAAATAAGAAAACATACAGCATAACAAAAAAAATCATTAAGAGTTGAGTGTATACACTGGAAAAACAACTAGCTATAATTTCTTAACTGAATAAGATAGCAAGCTGACGATGTGAAGTTATTCCTTTGATTTTTTCAATATATTTAAAGATTCTTGTCTGCTTCACCTGCATTAAAGTCCTTACCATAAGCAAAGATCTCAGCAACATTATTTGGATCCTCCTAGTTCCCAAATCTCTAAAATGTAAAAAACAGTAGTAATATTAATAGCAATGAGCATTCACAGAACTTTACTTACAATATTTTTCTTGATTTTGAAAGTTTATTATTGGCTAAATAGATTTTATAAGTGATGGCTTACTTTAAAAAATAAGGTGAAATTGGGCTGGGAAGGTGGCTCAGTGATAGAGTGCTTGCCTCCCATTCATGAGGCCCTGGCCCTGGGTTCAATTCCTCAGCACCACATAAGCAGAAAAAAAAACATGTGGTTCTGTGGCTCAAGTGGTAGGGCGCTAGCCTTGAGCTGAAGGGCTCAGGGACAGCGCCCAGGCCCAGAGTTCAGGCCCCATGACCGACAAAAAAAAAAAAGACTTAAAACAGTTAAATGTAAAAGAAACAAGTCTGAATAAAAAAATTAAGTTATTGTCTCAAAGACATCAGACAATATAGATAATGATGAAATGAAAATTAAACTATACGAGTATAAAATTAAGCAACCAAAATTGGTACTGAAGTATTTTACTATATACAGCCTAAGTATGTACAACTATTTGGTGTTAATCAAAACACTTTTATAAAAGTCCAAGGAGATAAAAATGTTAGGTACCGTGGCTGATCACGGCATGCCATATACAGGTAATGCATGATTACCCTCTACTTCATAATTCAAATTACGTAATTTTAAAGCAAAATTGTACTTTGTTGTTTTATTTATTCTTCTTACCACTACTAACCCTTTCCCATTCTTTGAACCGTCTGCTCTTACTCATTTAATGATACATGTTAAAGAACTATTCATCCACTACAATTACAGTATTTTTTCCAATTATTAATATTATACATATTAAATTATTAATATTTAAATTGTTACTTTAATTGTACATATTTATTTGGCACTGTGTAAAAATTTAATACATGTACACAATGTGTAACAATCAAAATTAAGGTAGTTAGCATTTCCATCTCAAATATTTAACAAATATTATGAGCACATAATAATTGTATATTTCTTAATAAATTAGCAAAACAAATGTCATAAATAAATCTTAAGCATGTCACACCAAATCAAATCTATAAAATATAGGAGAAGCTGGGCACCAGTGGCTCACCCGCCTGTAATCCTAGATACTCAGGAGACTGATATCTGAGGATCGCAGTTGAAAGCCAGCTCAGGCAGCAAAGTCCATGAGATTCTTACCTCCGACTAACCACCAGAAAACCAGAAGTGATGTTAGGGCAGAAGTGGTAGAGCACTAGCTATAAGCTCTTGAAGAGCTCAGGGACGTGCTCAGGCCCAGAGTCCAAGCCCCATAATCGACCAAAAAAAAAAAAAAAATTATACACACACACACTGGGGAAAGAATAGATGACCTTCACAATTACTTTTGTTTCTATAATTATAGTAATAAAATAGCATTCATGATATTCTGACATTAATTTCTAAAAATTTTACGGAAACTTGAAGCTTAGTCCTTTATATATGTATACACATAATGTCCAGGCTGAACAAATCTTTACTTGATTAATAAAGTCATGAAACTTTTGAGAATTTATGATAAGCTGAAAAATAGTTCTAAAAGAATGCAAATGTTGGTTCAATTACTTAGCAATATCTTTCATACCATGTAAAAATTATTGATTTTCACTGAGCTTTTATAACTAAGATTAAATAAAACTCAACATTTAACTAATTTAATATTAACTTTAATGTAAGAGTAAATTCACATTTATATCTAAAAACATACCCTAGTTGGCTGATATCCAAAGTATGAGTAGATGTTCCAAATACAGGTACTTTGCCCATAATGAACATCATGATTTCTGACCTCTGATAATCTGGTAGGTTACTTCCAAAAAATCCTACAAAAATATTAAGATAAATCTTAATTTATATTTTGAACCAAAATTGTAAAATGCTATTAAACAATGATCCTGTTCACATTATATATAATACTAAAGGTGCCCTTATTTTCTCCTGTTCAAAAATCAGGTACAAGATATGTACTGTAGATAAAAACCTAGATATATTATTAGTATTCTTATGAAACCTTTCCTTTATATTGTGAGTCTAAATTCTTGTTCAGTGGTCAGTAATTATACTGAGTTCAAATAGCGGTATCACCAAAAACAAACATTGAAATCTTACTCGGTGAAATCTTACTGCATTTATTTGCTCTCATGTTTTAATTCTCATGTTACTCTGATGTGTTACATTACAAAAATATTACTTGAGTGTGCTATATATACACATTTCATAGTAAGATATTTAAACAATAAATGAAATGTCCTAAAGTGATATCATAATATTGTGTTGATTAGAAGTCACTGAAGCAATTTAATTCTGTGAAAATAAGATTAGCTGATTTGATATGCAAAATATCACAAAAAATTCATATAAAATGAAGTAAATGTAAGAATCACCACAGAAGCAGGTTCACCATATATTGGATCAGCTTACAAAATGGAAATATGTAAAGACTGCTAAAAATACAGCTTGAGTAGTATATATATATATTGCTCCTATTTGCACAACATAAATACTCATGCACACGTGTATGTACAAAGAGAGGAACTAGAGAGAGAGGAGAAGGGCAAATAAAAAAAAAGCAGTTGTGTAAGATGGTATGTCATTATTAAACTAGGTAAAGAACAGGGAGGGTATTCTTTGTCCAAGTATACAATTTTTACAAGTCCAAGCTATCATCCCTGTTTGGCAATGGTACTTTATGTGAGAACTTTTTCATCACTGTTGAATATGGTAAGTGTGAATGGTGAAATACTCACCTATTGTTTGGATGATAGCATTCTGCACAATCTTCTCATCATTGTCTTTGGAACTTAAGGTGACACTGCCTACAGATCCCCTGTGTGAATCACTGGCTTCAAATTCAACACTAAGACGCAGGTGTTTGAGTAAGGTATTGAAGACTTCCAGCACTGTGGGCCCTGTCAAGGATTGGCTGTGAGCAGATACACTTTCCCAATAATGAGCATATATGAAAGCAATCTGACTTCCCAATGGCTTTTTTCGTTATTTATTTCTAAGTATTTATTTATTTATTTCTAAGTATATATTTCTAAGTATCAAAAATGCATAGTAATTTATGAAATTTATTTTGTAATGTGAAGTATTTAATCAACAAGGTACTTTAGTTATACCAGCAAACATTTACTAGGTATCTATAAGCAATTCCCTGTCTGACTATGCTATAAACATATAAAAATGTGTATGCGCACACTTACCTATCTAATCTGTAAAAATCAAAACAATGTATACTGAGATTATATTTGATTGTTGGATCAGAATCCACACAAATTATAGTATCCCACAGTTACACAAAAAAATACTGTATAACTTACTAAATTAAATGAAGAATTCTCTTAGTGATGGGACAGAAACTAATCAGCCTATCAGATTCACTTCACATCAACTGATTTATTCTCTGCCTTCACATGTTTCTATTACTTCATCTAGGGGTTTCATTTCTGGCCTTTATTCTCAATTAGAAACGTCCCAAGAAAGGGAGCCATGGTTAAGTATTTTTTCAAATGTACAGAGCCTAGCACACAATGCCTAACACACAACAGACATTGAAGTATGGGGCTTCAAAACATTATCACTTCAGATTTCAAATAACTTGCCAATCAAAAGCTTACTTTTATTTTTAAAGATAAATTATGATAATGAAATGTCTGTAGACAAGTGCCCATCATTATTTAACACTGAAGAGCATTAGAATATCTCTTTTCATTTTGATTTTAAACAAAAATAGTTCCATATTGCTATTACAGACCTTTCTAAAGAAATAATATACAGATAAAACATCTTGGCTCTTAACATGTTCTCTTCATTCCTGACTATACAGTTCTCAAGTCCTACTAAATGAGCACAAGGTCTTTCCCTTGTACAGACAGTGGGGTTACAATGTATCTTCTCTCTCCTCCTTGCCCTTCCTCCTTTCCTCCCTCCCTTCTCCCTTCCCTCTGTCTTTCTGATGCTGGTCCTGGGGCTTGAACTCAGATACTGTCCTTGAGCTTTTTTGCTCAAAGCTAGTAATCTATCACTTGAGCAGCAGTACCACTTCTAGCTTTTTGGTGGTTTACTGCCTGGGCTCGTTTCAAACTGTAATCCTCAGGTCTTACTCTCCTAAGTAGCAAAGATTACAGGTGTGAACCATTGGCATCAGCTATAATGCATCTCTGATAAGACTATAGTAAGTCTTTAAGATGGTCAATGAATTATAGGACTTGGTCGAAAATACATTTGCAATTTTAACTTCATACCATTTCTCTGACTTCTTTCCAACACTACACAATCTACAAATAGGTCATATAAGATTTTGATGATGCTATCCATTTTATTTCCCTTCTTGGAGCCCTGGTTTTCTCATGATATGTGATCAAGTCTGCTTTATAGTACGTAGAGTTAAGTACAAGTAAACTACAGGTTCAGTAAACCTGTCACCAGAAGTGTTTTAGATTTTGGAATATGTGCATGTGGGTGGGGATGCTTATAGGTGTGTGTGTATATGTGGTTTGAATGTACACAGACATATCTACATAATCCATATAATGAGCTATTTTAGGGATGTGTCCATAGTCTGAACATAAAATTCGTTTGTCCTTCACATACACATGTTACACATAGGCTGAAGAGAAATTTACATTAGCTTTTAAATGCTCCTACATTTTGACTATTAATATCACATGATGTTGGTTGCAGAATTTTACTTGTGGCATCATGTCAGCACTAAAACTAGTTTCAGGTTCTGAAGCATTTCAGACTACAGATTTTTGGATTAGGAATGTTTAATCAGTACTATTTTTAACTCTGTCTTCTGCCAATGCTCAGTAGATAAATTATATTTAAAAACCACTGTCCAAATAGAAGGAAAAGAGACTGATTGAGAAAAATGCTTATCTATGCACTAAATAACCCTGAGAATAATGACACAAACCCAAAATCTCAAGAGAAATCATAGCACATGCAAAACTATGTATACATACATAGTCAGAGCAGTACTTCACACACTGCTATGCCTACTGGAGAAATAGACCCTGAAACATCTTGATTCCTTGATTTTGTTGTTCTGACAGGCACTTACCTATGGAACCTTTAGCAGCAATGGCAACAGCTTCTAACAGAACCTGAATGATACCTGCACGAACCCGTGGAGAGTCTTTCTTACGAGCATCAAGGTGTCCAAGAATCTCCTGGATGACATGGTGAGAATACTGAGCCTAAAGGAAGTTGACAGCAAAAAAAGTGGAGAATTCACATCCAGGTATTTCTGACTTTTCTTTAGTAACATAAATACCTTCATAACAATCTAGAAAGCTGAATCACCAGATGTGGGAACCCCATGTAATTAGAGTCTATCTTAATATGAAGGTAGCCATTTGATTTAATGCCCAACCAGGATACATTAGAGCCAGTGAAAGTACTGAGTATTAGATAGCATTATTACTCTTCAATTGGTGACTTGGGGGCTATTATGTGCCTTCCTATAGCATTGAACATATCAGAAATGGGGACAAAATGCACTTTATTTTCAAAAGTAACCAGGTATCAGACACATTATAAATACTTTACATGAATGTACTTCATTTCATGCACAAAAGCACTATGAGAAAAGTTCAATTCAATTATAACATGCAATTCAGTGCAAATAGGTCAAATAGTAACTTGCCCAAACAGACAAACTCTAAGAATATACAAAAGTAAAGTCTATTCTGACCAAAGTATGATTAAGAACCGAGCTCAATGCTGCACTTACCCCCACTTACCCAGCATACCTAAGGCCCTGAGTTGCCTCACAAAAAAAGTAAATGGTGTCTGAAAGACTTCAAATCCTGTTTGAATTAAGAGCTAACCAGTTCTTTTCACATTTTGAGGGGTAAAAAAACAACAACCCAACAACCAAAACAAGTTTTTTCCTTTGCAGTTAGGTATTTAATCATAAGGTTCTATTAAGACTGGTTAATAAGCCGGGTACTGGTGGCTCACGCCTGTCATCCTAGCTACTCAGGAGGCTAAGATCTGAGGATCGCAGTTCAAAGCCAGCCCTGGCAGGAAAGCCTGTGAGACTCCTATCTCCAATAAACCACTAGAAAACCGGAAGTGGCGCTGTAGCTCAAGTGGTAGAGCACTCGCCTTGAGCTGAAGAGCTGAGGAATAGCACCCAGGCCCGGAGTTCAAGCCCCATGAGCAACAACAACAACAACAAAAAAGACTGGTTAATAAAAGTACGTCTCAATAGTAATCAGTAAATGAATGTTAGTTGTTACAGCAGCTAAATTAATTGCTGGTATAAGTGAATTCAAATACCAGTTCATCAGTTAATATAAATACATAATTCATATATTAAGCACATGAAAAATAAAGAGTGCCACCATAAAGAATTTTAGTTCTTTTTATAAGGTATTTTTCATCTTAGCAAATGAGAAGTGGTACAGAAAAATGAGACAAATTGCTAAGTTAAAAACCTTTTTTATGCTAGTTTTCAATAGCTGCTCAATGATGTGTTTATCCATACAAATTACTTATATAAAGAATAGTTAACCAAATCTTACCTGAATAGAATACATTATGATTTTAAAGCAATGAACTGCAAATTCATTAGGATCCCATAATTTGTGATGATCTAAATGCCTGTAAAGTAACAATTAAAAATTGCTTTAACAATTCTCTGGTTAAAATCTTTCCTGCATAGCTTCTTTAACATTGTAAAGAAAAAGTTCTGACAATCTCACAATTTTAAGCTAAAATCATCCAATAATTACAGGTATAAATATAAAATATTATGGTCTCGACAGTGTAGTCTATACTTTCTTAACTCACATTAGCACTTAACTTATCCAGTATTCCAGTCAATGGTATCAGTGTCTTGTGCTCACTATTGATTTAAAACATGTTACTCAAAATTCTTGCTGAATCATTCATTTATTCCCCATAGAAACAAGTAGCAATGCAAATAAAAAAAAAATCCTACTTCAGTATTAAACTAAAACATTCAGTAAAATATCCACAGCAACTTACCATCTCTGAAATTCTCAAAGTAGGCATGAATTCTTTATAGTGAAATGCTAGATCACTTTTTACTTTTGTTCAGTCCATATTTTATCATTATCATGTATGTTAATCATCCATCAAGTATGTTCATTATATAATCCCCAAATATCTGGTTCTTTACTTGTTCATGGCCTTTCACATTTAATTAATTAAATAGCTAACAAATAACTACATTTTATTTAATTAACATTTGGTTTGATTAACATACAATCAGGATTTAAGTTTAAGGATTTGTAGAAAAGAATGTAGCTAATCCAAGTTACTCAAGTTAATTTCATAATCTTACTTCTAGTCTAGCCATCTTGAATTCTAACATTAAGTCAGTATACAGACATTAAAAATAAAAACCTTTCCTTTAATATTGTTAACTTAATTCTGGTATTTTTAGTAACATTTTCATAAGCCCACAGCCTTTAAACAGTTGACCTAACAGATGAAAGATCACAGAAGTTTTCAAAAATGTTTATCTGATTTCTAAGATAATTTCACAGTTTATAGATTCTTGTAACTTAAAGGTCAGTTTTGAACCATATGACAAAAACATATATCCTAAAGAATTCCAAATGCTACATTCAGAATATTCTTTATATGCTAATCCCATTATCATGTTTTGATGAAGAAAAGCATATGGAAAACTTTAACAAAAGAAAGATTAACCGAACAGTTCAACAATTATGTAGTATAGAACATTTTCATTTGATGGGTCAGTTGGAAAACAAAAGGCTTGAGAGAATGTTTACGTGGAAAAACTCAGAGCTCAAAACTGTATTTTACCTGGAGTGTAGGATGTAAGGACCAAGGAGATACTTAACATTTTTGCTCTGAGTTTCTGAATGAAAGATGAATCTTACTTGAGAAGTGAGAAAGACCTAAAGGAGCCCACACTTGGTAAAAAGAAGGCTAAGGGAATAGGAGTTAGTATAACAAGGTCTTTCAGACATGACTATTGTATTTAAATATGTCACTGCAAAATGCATCTCAAGGTCTGTAAATAGATAATTCAAGTTATCTGATGTACATGATGTTAAATATGTGAGTATGGCTTGTATTTACAAGGGAAACACTAGTTTAGTTGCTGAATTTGAGTACTTAAACATACATTCAGATTGAATGTATGTATGTGTCTATAATCTGACTTAATATGTATGTATTCAGACTGAATCCTACATTACTTCCACAATGTTTCAGTTTCCAATAAAAGCTCAGCCATGCAAGTAAAAAAGTATTTGTCTTCTTAATTAGATAACCAGGAAACCACTAAGTCCTTACGCAAAAACTGGTCTAACAGCATTATTCATATTCCCAAAAGTTGCTCGCCCCAGCAGTTCTCTAAAGCAGTTCTCAGCCAACACAGCAGGATTCTCTTCTTTATCAGCTGCGGAAGGAGAAGAAGGAGGGCCTAGGCGACTAAAAAAAAAGAGAAAAATAAAGACTGAAAGAAGAAGTCTAAAATTAGTTTTACCAGTGAAACAGAATAGACTTCATTTCCCAAAAATGTTACAGAGACATTTTCTTTTATCCCTAAGTAACTTTAAAGCTTTATTCTGACCTCATGAATGTACTAACACCAAAGCTAATCACATAATCTTTCAATAGGGAGGACTAAACTCAGCTGGTAACCTATTCTAACAGAATGTCTTTTCATAAGTAAAATTCAGCAGCTTGTTTCTCTTGTACTTCCATATATCTCTACATTACAGCAAAGTCTTAGTAAGAAAAGTGTCCAAAGGACCACAAAGACCACGTCCTCATTTTAACTGCAACGGGATAAAAGTAAGATGCACACTTGTATATACAGATGTCTTTAATACACAGAATTTGTTTTGTTCATGTTTTAAAACATTGGTTTAGACAAAACATGCAATAATAATAACAACAAGCATATCTCTGGCATTGTACACATGAGAAAACACAATTTCTTCAGATTTTACAATCTAGTTTGTTTCTTGAATCTTACATCTTAAAACTGGACTTGAAGAGCTGGAAGTATGGAAAATGGGCTCCCAATTCACTAATTTTTACATTGTAAATATTTTAAGTAAAACAGCTTCAGCTATAGCACCAAAACAAGAAAAAGCAGGTGAAAAAATTTATCAAATTTCACACTTTTAAGAAAGGATTCTAAAGTTGGAAATCATCACATCTAAGGAACTAAGCATAAATCCTTTTTGTAGTTAGAATAAACTGAAATGAACAGTGATTGAACAGCCAATTCTAAACTACTTTTATCTGGATGCTGTATATATCATTATGATGATAATTGTTTTTAAAGAATTAACTATAGAATGAAGTCTGCTCCAGATTTTCCTCTTTAAATTTCAGATCAGGATTGTAAGCAAATTAGAAAACTCTGGTTTTTTAGCTGAATCACACAGTATCTCCAACAACAGACTATGTGCTTCTGGCACTTGAAGAGGAGACATAAATATGTGAACACTATGGAGGAAAAACAAAGCCAACATATATCCAAAATCAGTATATTACTCCAAAATACCTTAGGGAAAAAAAAGGAACAGTGCCTTAATGTTTTGTTGAAAAAAATATATGGAAACTCATTATTATTGCAATTATTATTATTTTTATTATATTATTATTAGTTTTAACTATCTAAGAAAGAACATGCTAGGTCTCAAAGGAATAATACGAGTTCAGCTACAATTTTTATTTCTCACAGTTTCATCTTTAAGTAGTATTAATTAAAAGTGCAACCTAGATGTCAATAGTATAAACATTCTCAAAGAGAATAAGGCTCTAGTGTATGAATAAAAATTAGTGGCTAGTATGTTTGATGTCACTCCTGCAGTATTTTTTCCTGACAGGCACATACTTTTAAATCCACTTAAGTCTGTTATATCATTCTTAAGACAAAACACCTTTATCCTAGGCAAGTACAAGAGCAACCCAACTCTATCATCTTTATCCCGTACCTGTCTGCTTCCTCAGTCTTCTGCATGTTAAACAGAAGGGATGGAACAATCTTGTCCATATGCTGAGGTTCCCAAATGGTAGCACGAAGCTCATCGTTAACTGTTTTGCGAACCACACCTTGAATTCCTCTTATTCCAGCGATTCGGATTCTGTGATGATGAGGTAAAAAAATGAGCCATGAGAAGTTATTTTAAATGAATCCACTTGCTTACCTAAAGAGTGAATATTAAGAAAATTGTCTTAACAATTAAATATATTAAAGTAAAAGTCTAAGAAATAAAAATCTAAACAAAGGAGGAGGCAACAATGCTTGATAAGAAATGTATTCATTATCTTGCCCATGTAATTATAATCCCTCTGTATAGTAGTTTCACAATAAAAATAAATAAATAAAAATCTAGGGTGGACACCGAGATATGTCCAAGAAAGACTTACTGTGAATACAACCTTTTGAAAAATCAGCATTTAAAGTTTAAATACAGAAACACCCAGGACATATCATTTGCTGGTTAAAAACAAAACAAAACAGGTCTTCTTCAATGCTGGAGACTCACATCTCCAAAAAAAAAAAAAAACAAACCCCAAAACAAAAAGAAACAAAACCACAACTAAACCAAACCAAAACAACAGGTTTTCCTAAGATGACGATGATAATTCAAACTAATGTGAAGGAGATGCTCTCCATTTCTTGTCTACAAGTCTAAAGGCTGACTGAGGAGGATTTCATGGTTTCTGAGTAGCTTCACCAAACCTCTCTCACTGTTCTTCCCCAGGGGCCTTCACCTCTTAGGATGAGATGTTCTTTTTTTTTTATTATTATTCTATTTTTATTATCTTTAAGTACTTGTACAAAGGGGTTACAATTGAACATGTCAAAAGATGCTGCTTCTTAAAAAAGCATGACTATTTAGTACATACATACATCACTTGTACAAGTGACTTATAATCTATCAATACATAATTTATTAGTGCTGTCCCATCTTCCCATCCCAGTTCACAGTCTCCAACTTCCTCAAGCCTTTTTTTTTTTTGCCAGTCCTGGTGCTTCAACTCAGCTCCTGGGCATTATCCCTGAGTCTCTGTGCTCAAGGCTAGCACTCTACCACTTGAGCCACAGTGCCACTTCCGGCTTTTTTGGAGTAGTTTATTGGAGGTAAGACCTCATGGACTTTTCTGCCCGGGTTGGCTTTGAACCATGATCCTCAGATGTGAGCCTCCTGAGTAGGTAAGATTACAGGTGTGAGGCACTGGCATCCTGCACTTCCCTTACTTTTACTGGTGGAGGTGTTTGGGTAGAAGCTTCAAGGAGAAAATTGATTAAACACAGCTTTTAAAAGCTGTAAAGGGCAAGGCAAATGGAGACCCTAAAATATATTCCTCCTGTCCAAACTGCTTCCATTTTTCTTCTACTATTTCCTACTACCTGAAATATTCACCATTTAGAGGTGTACTAGCTTATCTACATTGTCTTTCAGATACTATAAACAGATATGGAGCGTGGAATATCTGGAGAAGGAAGCAGCAGTGCTTCACAAACCATAGAGAAACAGTGCAGGCATTTCAGAGCAGAAAGGGAGAATGGGAAACAGCAGTGCTAGGTGACAGATGAAAAATCAAGCTGGATATCACGGGCAAATGTTGTCTATCCCTAAGCTCTGGCTACAGAGGCAGTTTTCAAAAACAGAAACACATCAGGAGGTGGACAAGCCTAACATGACTACAAGTGGTCTGATTTACAAGCCTGCCGCTGCTATGCCATGGGTGACAAGAACAAGGTCGCAGAGAACCCAGCACAGAAGACTAGTGGAACAGCAGATGTTGGGCCTTACTGAGGAGTGGGGTGTGCTAGTGCTACCTTCCAAGAGCTAGCACGCTAGCATCCAATCCAGATTGAAATCTGGCTAACTGCCTTCTAGCCATGGCCCCCAAAGGAATGTTAAGTAGGATCCTCATCAGTGTCTATAGCCTAGGAATGCACTAAAGACTTCAGTGACAGCTGACACTATGCAAAAGGAAAGGAAGGTACACATCACCTGATGTGGAAGAAATAACTGTATTGTCAAAGCCCATAGAACTCATAAACTTTATTAAAAAAAAAAGAAAGACTTCAGTGAGTCGATTCACATAAAGGGCCTAAACAACTCCTGCCCCAGCCATGGTGAGGATGACTCCACTACAGCAGAAAGGTCTTCGGGAGCTCAGAGCTTAAGCTTGTGATATAGGAGTTTACTAGTGAGAACCACGGAAATGTTTTAAGAAAACCTTGCTAGTTACCAGCCTTACCCCTTCTGTCACTCCTCTGGCTTCTGTAAGACAGGGTTCTGATGAAAATGTGTATCTAAGTTAGAATATGAAAGGGAATATAAATGCATCTGAGGAACCTAAATGAGCTTTTAATTAAAGTTAAGCAAGTAAAAAAAATCCTCTGCCCTAAAGCATTTAATTTACTCATTTGCTTCACAATGATACAAATGAAATCTTTTCATTTGGGAAGTTCAAATATAAAATATCAGAAAGATCTATGATTAGGAAAAAGAACTTTATATAAGCCTTTTTTTGTATACAGAAACATTTCAAATTCATTTTGTAATCCCTAAAAGCATAGAAATTTGTTCTAAAGACAGGATATTTCACTAGGGGGTGATAAGTGCCTAGAAATAAGGTAAGCTTATACAACATGTCTATGATTTTACTTAATATTAAATGCATCCTTTTAGAAATACTGTGACTAGAAACATGAAAGTTTTATGAAACATTTAAAAACTGTCCTTTAGGAAGAACAAAAGAATTTTAGTGGTGAATGGAATAGGCAAGAAACTATTCACCAGGCACCAGTGGCTCAGGCCTGTCATCCTAGCTACTCAGGAGGCTGAGATCTGAGGATTGCAGTTCAAAGCCAGCACAGGCAAGAAAATCTGTGGGACTCTTATCTCCAATAAACCACTAGAAAACCGGAAGTGGCGCTGTGGCTCAAGAGGTAAAGCACTCACCTTGAGCAGAAGAGCAAAGGGACAGCGCCCAAGCCCAGAGTTCAAGCCCCACGACCAACAAAAAAAAGAAAAAGAAAAGAAACTATTCCTTGCCATCTTCTAAGGGAACGCATTCTATAATAAAGAATTAACAGCCTAGGGCATATCTAGCAAGCTCCAGAGCTAGAGGTGAAACCCATGTATGATCAATTTAAAAAAAAAAAAAGGACTGTAAAAGGCCTATTATTATTCTGAGGAAAATTTATACTAATAGAAAAGTCCTATCTGAAAAATGCTTATTACATCTTCCCCTTTTTTCAAATGACAATAACTTCCAGGAGAGGCTTCATTTAGTTAAAACAACACCACAGCTTGCAAATTCTAAGCTAGTTAAGTCTCTAAGTACTACTTTATTTTAAAAGAAAACTAAAATTTATAAAGAAGGTTAAATCTTCCACTTCCACCTTCCCACGATAAATCTAAATTCAGGTTGTTTCTTTTTTTTAGATGAATAGCATACAGTAATGCTTAAAATATTTTCTATAGTTAGTATAGCGATTTGTTGGCTTTACAGTCAATGTTTCTCATTTATATATAGATATCAATTTATGTTTTATATTCATATAAACACCGGATTTTTATTAGGAAATATCCAGAAGCAAGAAGAAGATGCAAAGTCAGTGTTCATGACAATCATAGTCTAACAATGACTCATTCAGCAGAATACATTCTTTTCTTCATTCTCTGAATAAAGCACAATGCAGAGTGCTTATTGAAACAGCAGTCCTCAAAACAAAGCCTTTGTCTCACTGGAGTTTCTACTACAGAAGAGTGAGGAGGAGACAAAGATATAATAAACAGGAAGACCAAAAAGAACTAGGAGTGCGAGAGGAGGATTGATGTTTAATAAACGAAGTCTAAGGGAAATCTCTGGTAGGGAGACATTTGAGGAAACACTGGAACAGACCAAGGTAACAAGCCTTGAGGACAGCCTGGGAGTTGTGATAAGCAGAGAAATCAAGGTGCTCAAAGGCCCTCAAGAAGTCTACCCACATGCTCAGCTGCTTTGGAGGGAGCAGGAGCAGATGACAGGAGGTTCAGGACAGGTAGAGAACATGAAAGGCCGCTGTAGGCTAGAGCCCAGGCTGCACTTCAGAGAGGAACTGGGAAACCACTCTGAGCTATGGTGGTTGTCTGAGCTCCTAACAGTGCAAACTGGTTCACTCATATTCTCAATTCCTTTGAAAATCATGATCTAATATATGAACACAATATTTATCTTTAAGTTAACACATACTCTGTTCGTATTTCAGGATCACTGTGACAGGAATGACACATGGCACTGAATCGAGATACAAAGAAGTCATATCGTCTGTGATAGGATGGTGTATCTTCTTCAATATTTGCAAATTTGACAAACTGAAAAACAAAAGCAACAATATGGACAATATTTATCTTTCTGAAAATACCAAACTCATTTATCTCCATTATCTGCGCAAGCAGCAAATAAATAAAACAAATATATAAAACATCAAATGCCAAAAAGTACTGCATATACACAAAAGAATTTTTTCCTTTTGTGGTGTTGGAGCCTTCTACTTGCCACACACCTCCAGTCCTATTGCTATCCGCTCTGTAGAGACTCTTCTGCTAACTGAACTCACTGAGCCCACGTGAGCACTGGGACAAATATCTGCCAGTTTTAAGCCTGTCATGTGTCAAGGGGTCTTTGCAAACTTATCTGCCTAGGCTAGCCTCAAACTGTGATCCTCCCATCCTCAGCCTTGCAACACAACTGGAATCTGGCAGAAGAAATTTTTTAATAGTGAACTCTTCTAATATCATGGACATAATAGTCTAAATATTAAGCACAGTCTATAATGTGTGGGCGGCATACTATGTAGAAGGAGAGTTCATACTCTATAAAGCTTGTTTCCATTTCTTGGATTCTGATAGTGTTTCTTTCAGTAATGGGCATATTTAGGCTATAATCTCTACCAAATGGTATCTTTTGGGTTTTTTGGTTTGTTGAGACTGGGTCATATTGTACACACCCTATTGAATCTTTATAATCATAATGTTCTTGCCTCATTGTCTTTCTCCAGTGCTAGGTTTATTTACAAAAATCATGTACTACTATGCCTGGCTCAAATTGTGTTTCTTAACTGTGAATAGAAAATCTTTTTATCAGCTACTACATGACAAGTGAAAGTATCCAAATGAATAAAATTTATACAAGATGGGAGAACAAAATATCTGGTAGGAAACATGATCACTCAATAGTAAATGAAAATACTTAAAAGGATAAGAATTTATTCTACTTCCTTTTATTTTTTTAGACAGGATCTCACTATGTAATCCAGGCTGGCCTTGAATTCATGATCCTTCTACTTCAGTGCTCTGAGTACTAGGATGATAGTACAAGCCACCATGCCTGGCTTGTTTTACCTCCTTTGTAATCATTAAAAATATCCATTACAGGGAAGTGGGGCTTTGGCTCAAGTGGTAGAGCGCTCGCCTTGAGCTGAAGAGCTAAGGAACAGCGCTTAGGCCCAGAGTTCAAGCCCCACGACCGACCAAAAAAAAAAAAAAATCCATTACAAGCTGGGAAGGTGGCTCAGTGGTAGAGTGCTTGTCTTGCATGCATGAGGCGCTGGGTTCAACTCCTCAGCACCACATAAGCAAGCAGAAAAACCCAGAAGTGGCCTGTGGCTCAAGTAGTAGAGTGCTAGCTTTGAGCTGAAGAGCTGAGGGACAGCTCCCAGGCCCAGAGCTCTGTCCCCACAATTGAGAAAAAAAAATCCATTATGTCTAGATTTTCAAAACTCTACACGCGTTAGATTCAGTCCCTAAAACTCCTTAATACACATTTTTTCTAGCTAGCTTTTTCATTCACCTGGTAATTTATTACTTCTATATACTAAATTGCCTGATTTACCTGTAAATACAGAAATACATGCATATACTCCAACCAGGAGTATATAGAGACTGACAGATTTTAAAATCTCTATCCAAAAAGATTATTCAAACAAAATCATGTGTTATTAATCTTTGCCTGAAAACAAAACTGAAATGAGCACAGAATAAATCTGGAAAAAATAAGATTACAAAAAGATATTAAGTTACTCTGACTAGGGCTAAGCTGTTTTACATGATTTACATTATCTAGAAAAGGGTACTAAGTTCAGACAGAACACAGAACCATTACCTATTTTGTATTATATATTGGTTTCATCACCAGAGTCCTCTCTAAGTGGTCCAACAACTTACAAAGAATTCCATTCACTCTATAGCTAGAAACACTGCATGTCAGAGGCTTAGTCATTTTTTTTTAATTGACCTACTTAGTGAATGTTGAACTGCCATGGCAGCACAGGGATTTGACTGCAATTCTCGAGAGTGCCGCATTATATACAAACTACATGAGTAGAAAACTCCACAAAGGGAAAAGGGAGTGCTAAGACATATGATCTGTATATGCAATAACTACTAAAGGTAAGAAAATAACCATTGAAGAATTACTTCTAAATTTTGGAATTGACTTTGCATTCACTTTACCCTTTTATAATATTTAGCATTTTCCAAATTTGTTATAAGACCTTACTTTTAAAACAGAAAAAGGTATTAGAAGCAAAAAAGTTCAGTGTTGTAGAGAATTTTTAGAAGGAAAGATTTGTTCTCTTGTCATTTACTGAAAAATCACAGTACTAGCAAGCTCTGGTAATTATTAATAGAAGTAGAACCTATATCAAATACAGTGAAAACAGGTTATACTATGGGGGAGGAACATACAAAGCAACAAATAAATATCTTATAAATATGTTAGAAACAATAGCAAGAAAGAAAAAACATTTGAGTCCTTATCTTGGGGTTCATTTCTCCTAACATCAACTTATCTGACCGTTTCTGCTTGTCTCAGACATATACTAGTTATTGCAAATAAGGAAAACCATGAGACCTATGTTTCTTTGGGCCTGGCTTACTTCACTTAATATAATTTTTTCCAAGTCATTCCATTTCCTAACAAATGGGGCAATGTCATTCTTTCTGACAGAGGCATAGAATTCTATTGTGTATATATACCACATTTTCTTGATCCATTCATCTACTGAGGGGCATCTGGGTTGGTTCCATAGCTTAACTATGGTAAATAATACTGTAATAAACATGGTTGTGCTGGTAGCTTTAGTATGGTCTTGTTGTGATTATTCAGGTAAATGTCCAGAAGTGGGATTGCTGGGTCATAGGGGAGCTCTATGTGGAGTCTTTTGAGGAACCTCCATACTACTTTCCAAAGTGGTTGAACAAGTTTACACTCCCACCAACAATGCAGTAAGGTTCCCTTCTGCCCACATCCCCTCCAGCATCTGTTGTTTTTAGAGTTCTTGATTTTTGCCATTCTAACTGGGGTGAGGTGGTATCTCAATGTTGTTTTGATTTGCATTTCTTTTATGGCTAGGGAGGTTGAGCATTTCTTCATGTATCTATTGGCCATCCTTCTTGTTTTAAACAGGGATACAGGTGGACCCAATGAGATGTACAATGAGATGTACAAGACATTATGTTGAAAAACGAACTTTATAACTTTGGCATGGGGGGAGAGATAGGAAGGGATGGTAAGGTGAAACAAAGGAGGAGGCAATAATGCTTGATAAGAAATGTACTCATTACCTTGCCCATGTAATTGTAACCCCTCTGTATGCTATTTTCACAATAAATAAAAGTAAAAGAAAAAAAAAAAGCAGCAGCTCCTACTAACTGCACTTGAGCATAAAGAAACAGATAAAATTTGAGTGGCTGCTGTCTCAGAGAACTGGATGGAGCTCATCTTCCTTCCCAGTCTATGAGTATATTTTGACTCCCCTAACCTGGAAGCTTTTTGGCATTAAATTCTAACCATATAAGGTCTATGATAAAATACATCAGTAAAAGTATTATCATTACAGATTTATCATCTGTAAGGAAAGAGAAGGCATATTGAGGAGAAACAGTATGAAGAGATTGCAGTCTGGCTGTTAGATAGTGGATTTGAATTCTGGGTATAGAAAGTTTCATGAGAATTAAGTTACATAATATATGTGGCACTTACCACATACTATATTATATCTCTACAGACCTTGAGCCAAAGTTGTATAAAGTTAACATTCATAACCATAGTGGATTATTTTTATAACAAAAATTAATTCAAGTTGAAATGCTCAAAACTAAAAGTATTTCAGATTTCATTGAGACTTTATTTGCATAGAACATTTTCTTCACTTTGCTAGTTGAATATCTGTAATCTGAAAATCTGATCCACAGTGCTCAAAAATGTAGAGCATTAGTTGGGCGCTGGTGGCTCATACCTGTAATCCTAGCTACTCAGGAAGCTGAGATCTGAGGATGGCAGTTCAAAGCTAGCCCAGGCAGGAAAGTCCGTGAGACTCTTATCTCCAATAAACCACTAGAAAACTGGAAGTGGTGCTATGGCTCAAGTGGTAGAGCACTAGCCTTGAGCTGAAGAGCTGAGGGACAGTGCCCAGGCCCAGAATTCAAGTCCCACAACCGACAAGATAAAGTGGAGCATTTATAATTTGCTATTAGGGATACTCAAGTAGTACATGTTATTATTTATCAATAGTATTGTTGCTTAACATTGTTCTTGCTTGATTCAGAATATACATTAAGCATACTCTATGTCATCTCTTACTCTTTTCTATATTTGAAAGTTTACAAAACAAAAATAAACACAAAAATAAAAAATACCTAGCCAAATGCCTGAAACAAGAGAACCTAAATAATTACGTATATTAAGTCATACTGGGTTGGCGTCAACAAAAAGTGGCCATTTCAACAAATTAAGCATACAAAGTCCTTTAATAAATATAAAATACCATTCATGTTGGGGATGGGAATGTGGCCTAGAAGCTCTGGGTTTGATTCCTCAGTACCAAATAAACAGAAAAAGCCAGAAGCCACACTGTGGCTCAAGAGGTAGAATGCTAGCTTGGAGCAAATGAAGTTCAGGGATAGTGCCCAGGCCCTGAGTTCAAGCCGCAGGACTGGAAAAAAAAACGAAACAAAAACCATTATGCTTGATGCACTCAGCACTACAAAGAAACTAAAATTAGACTTCCAGAGATAGATACATTGTGTTGGTCAAGACACATTTACTTGAAAGTAGACAACTGGGGATTTTGGTCTTTTGCCCAAATGACTCATTAAATTAATCCTAACAGTACTGTTGGCTGGAAGAAACTTCTGGAAACACACACTACCCCATGCTCTCATGCTCTCCAGCTATGGAGCTATTTCCCATAAACTTTCCTGACCTAACTGTAAAAGAAATAGATAAGTCTTAAGGAACTATCTTTCAGGAAATTAAGTTTATCTTATCATCTACTATATCTGGAAATACCCAGTATTTCCCACTAAAATAAAGAGACAAAATCATTTTGTATGATGATTTTACTTATATACTTTTCTAACAAGCTACACTGCCAGTAATTATAATTAATTCTACATACATGAATTAAACTTGAAATAAGGAGAGAATAGTTTTGCTCACAGAATTTGTTCCAAGAACTTGAAGCTTTGGTTCCCCTGATTCCAGTAGCTTTGCTACCATATGAAGAAAGCTTTCTACAAATGGCTTGATGCTTTGAGAGTGGCAGGCCATAAGAAGTTGGTCCAAAGCCTCCATAGCAATTAAAACATACCTATATGCAAGAGAAAAGCAATGTCAATTCGTTTCTAGATCTCAACTCTCTAAGTGATTTTTAAAATTAGATTACAAGGAAATATTTAACAAAGTCTTCAGTCTTTAAATTAAAATTGTTTTTAGATAATTTTCCTTTAATAACCACTTATATAAACCACCTTTGCCAGAACCTACCGACATGTTCTAAATGGTAACAGTATAAAAGCACAGAAGCTAATGTATCACCTGGAAGTGGATTACCCCAAGAAACTAGGTGATTAAATGACAACACAAGCAATAGTTAAAATTCAAGTGGCAAAGTCACTCTTGTTCAAGAGCACTGAGGATGGATCAGGCTGGTTAGGTCTCTATTCAAAGGCAAAAGTATATTTAGTTCAATTCCAAATTAGTGTGCTCATATCCACTGGACCTCGATAGCAAAGCCAAACAAAGTTATTTTTTACTCTGAGAGGTCAAACTGAAACTATGTCAAGAATCACTTAGTTAACAGGATAGTTCTGTTTGTTTCAATTTATAGGTTGATTTGTAAATTATAGAATCACACGTTAAGAAAGTCAATTCTCAATGAATTATCATCAGAGGAGTTCAAAACTTAATGGATGCTAAAAGCTAAAGGTAACTGATAATTTGAGTATATACCTAAAATCTAAAAAAACATGAGCTGTAAAATCTATTTTACACATTTCTTTGTATATTATTGCAATGTTTTATCCTATAGTCTTTGCCTGACTAAATGGCAAGGTAATTTAGAATAAGATACTGAGACTAGGAAGATAGACATGAATAGCAATTATCTTCCTTACCCAGAACGATGTCTGACAACATCCCTGCTCAGCCTTTCTGCTAGATAGGCACCTATGCGATCCAGCTTCTCTGGAGCAGACACAGCATAAAAGGTCAATTTCTCCATATCAGCTTTAACGAGGCCATCCTATAAACAATGACAGAATAAAAAGGTCATCTATATTTCTATGCTTCAATTATTTGGTTATTCTTTGCTGTCTTTATTGTTTTGGATTAGGTTTGTTTTTGTTAGACAGGGTCTTGCAATGTAGCCCATTTTGAACTCATCATCCACCGGGCTTTAGCCTCCTGGGGTTTTTGGACTGTTTGGTTTGGGGGGGTCTTTGTTTTAAGTGCTGCTTGCTTCATATTTCTCCTTTTGGTTTGATTCTAAGTATAACCTCCTTACTGCTACTAATAACCATTCTAGATTATATGCAACTTTCAAAAAGTTAAATAACTCAGTAAGGAAACCACTGAAATGGTACTTCATAAACAATGAATGGATTCTAACATTTCCTTTCTAGAGAAATAGCTCAACTAACAGTAGTATATAGGTAATGAAATGCATTTTAGTGAAAAGATTTCAGACAAAATTTGTTTCAGTTTAAAACTCTTAAATGTTTACTATACCTATAATCCTTTACATATACCACAATAAACCGTTTACATACACAACATACTGCTGTTACATAATGATTCAGAACTCGGTATCACTATAAAGTTTTGTTATAACTAATGAATAAAAAGCATCCAGAACTGTATTAATCTATGTTTAGTCTGTATTTTTTTAAAGTTACATCAACAGGAGTTCCCAATATGGAATTATGAAACTGCTGTCTCCAACCTCTAAAGATACAAAATTTGTCTAATTATTTCCCCCAACCTCATGTAACCATGTAATCATAATTACATAATCATAACCCTAAATACTTTGGTCAGGCAGAGCTACTTTACTAAATGCTGTTTAGGATTACTAGAGTAGGTGGGAAAGGGGGTTAGAAAATTATGTTACAAAACTAAAATTTCATGAACTTGTGCTTTCAACCTCAATTGATCTCTTGACATTCTCTGGTTAGTTTTCTGTTTCCCACGTGGAGTTGCTCTCTGATATTTGGACCTATGACATTTTCCTTAAAGTTGCTACTTTACAATGAAATCAGAAGACTCCCAACAATTTTGTGCATAACTTCTTTGACTTAGCCCACCTATCTGCCTTGAAAATCCTTTCCTGCTTCTCCCAGGTAACTCCTACTGGTAAGCTGCTAACTCTCAGATTCCTCCAAATCACCTTCATTAACCCACTCCAAGCCTTCTGGTGAGGTTGCTTATAGGATGTTCTTTTAGCTGGTGTTTAGTGTTTATCTTCACTACTAAATTTTATATTTATTTATTTGTTGTTGTTGGTTGTAGGGCTTGAACTCAAGGTGTGAGGACGGTCCCTGGACGAGCTCTTTTGCTCAAGGCTAGTACTTCCAGTTTTCTGGCAGTTAATTGGAGATAAGATTCTTACAGACTTTCCTGCCTGGGGCTGGCTTTGAATGATCCTCAGATCTCAGTCTCCTGAATAGCTAGGATTACAGGCGTAGGCCACCAGTGCCCAGCTCACTGTTTTATTTTATAATACTGTCTCTTCTTTCATTAAATAAATATTAATCAAATGCCAATTATGTGCCAGGCACCAGAGAAGCAACAGTTGGCAAAGAATTATTATCAGCTGGGTCCTTATGAAAACTTCTTGGGACAGCCCATTTATAACTTCCATTACTGGATGAGAAATCAGAAGGCTCTTTGAAGGGAGGGACTCTGCAGCTACACTACTGTCTGACATGTTTGAATACACTCCCAGATTTGTGGATGTGTTAATTAAAAAATAAGACATATAGCAAGTGAGTAATAACTACATGTATGTACAGTTGACAATTTCCTTTTAGCTTCTTTTTCAGACAGCTATTGAAATGAACATTAGCTGAGCCCTTGACAAGATAATCATTTTGTAACCACTTCTATTTTATTAGCTCTCACACACGAGTACAAGTGAAAGTGATCGAAGATAATGCCTTGCTTGTCCTCCATATTCTGTTCTCTACCTCCTTCTTTAGTAACTATGTCCCAGACTTCTCAGGAAAACAATTATTTGAATATTCTGTCTTTTAACTAATACATTTGAAATTTCAAATAAGAAATCACGGTCAACACCATTACCACCAAACACACAAATGAAGGTTTCAGGAACCTTCATTTGGAGTTTTAATAGATCAGCTTGCTCCTAACCCTGAATGTGTCTCTTACTTTCCCATACCTTTTCTTTCCCTTCCTTGCAGTAAAGGGATACTCTTCTGTATCTCTCCAGATGGCATACATCCTTTAATTCCTCTGAGAATGTTTCCTAGAGATTACTAAGCCACCTGATTCACTTAGCATTTTGCTTATTGATTTCACTCTGTGCCTTAGTGTTTAATAAGCTTTTGTTTTATGTCCATTCCTTCAAGGCAGGCACCATATCTTAGGGTTTATTTATGCCACAAATTATCCAGGATATTGACAATCCCAACAGTATTTATATATAACTTGTCATATATAGATAAGTGTTTAGACAGATTTGAGATCAATTTCAAGTTAATGTTAACATTACTGAAAGGTTTTACATGCTTTTTAAAATACAGCAATTTCTAGGAGTCAAACACATGTAACAATTTGTGTTCATATTCATTTAATGGAAGACTACAGGCATTTAGAAAGTTTAGGGCAGCGTCAAGTAAAAACATACAAGCCCAGCTATTTTGAAACCAGTAATCTTGTATGTGCTTCAGTATTTTTTATAAAAAATTAAAATAATATTTAAGTAAAAAATATTTCAAGCACTGTCTACAACAGTCCTCCATTTCTTTTATTCTCTAAACACTGTGTAGCAAATTCCGACTTGTTCTTTGGCTCCTTCATTTTCTTAAGGTCTTTCTTAAAAGTACAAGTCATTGTGCTTCAATCTGTCAAGCAACATCTTGTACTTCATGTATCTATTACAACAATATTGTGTAGCAAATGGTGGGAGTAGAAAGCTGTATTTTTGTTCACAATTGTATCCTGAGCACTTAGAGTAAATTATCTAGTACTAACTCTTAAGTTTTTGATTAGTGTTACTTAAATTAAGTCCTACCTAGCCTACAGAAGAACAAAGTACTGAATCTTTCATTCCAGATTTGTGCTGAACCTGATAAAAGATCTGAAAATTAGACCAGCAAGCAAGGATCCCTTAAGAATTACAGAAGTATAAAAGTAGTAGTGTACATGAGGAGACATAGGGATAAAAGTAGAGAAATGAAATTAGGGAAACCTTAGGGAGGTCAGCAGGGGGCAGAATGGGTCAGCAAAGAGAAGGATCAGTAGATGTAGATCAAATTACTTTTGGGTCTTCAGGGAATATGTTGTCCACCAGGCGTTTGTAGCGAGGACGCAAAGCAGAGCAGCAGCAACATACTCCTGTTTTAAGAAAACGAAAGACAAAAAACAGAAGGGATAGAGATTAATACTCTAAACCAATATAGAAATACTAAGAAGGCGTTTTCAGAGAAAATATTCAAACTACTATAAACAGAAAAGGCACATAAATTCAATAAATGATTACGAAAGGATAAATTTCATCTCTCCCCCCAAACCAGCATCAGCTAAGATTTTACATTAACACATATATACTTATCTCCTCTGTCCTCACCTAACTTTCCCAACAAATTCCAATCTAATCTGCATATCCCAGACTACTTCACCCTAATCATATGGTCTCCTATAATGCTAACAAGTCAGGTATTTTCCAACTCTTAATTGCCTAGAAAAATCCAGGTATTAGACTGTCATCTCCTACATTTTTTTTAAATTATATTTTATTGTAAAGAAGCTGTACAGAGGGGTTACAGTTACATGAGTAAAGTACATTTCTTCTTGAACGTTGTTACCCACTCCATTGTTGTTCTAACACTACCCTTTCCCTCTCTCCACTCCCTCCCCCAAGTTATAAAGTTCATTTCTGCCCTAGTGTCTTGTATCTTTGTTGCAACGGGTCATCCTTTGTTCTTCTTTCATCATTTTGTTATTTCTCTTCCCTGCCCCAAATCAGATAAATGTATATACAAGTACCAGAATCAACAACAGAGACTGCCAATGATAAACCAATGGAAAAAGAAAAATGAAGTAGAGTAAGAAAGAACTAGATACAGTACATTGGTAACATCAAGGTTGACAACTGGGAAAAAAAAAAAAAAGGTTGACAACTCCATATCTTGGAGTTCCTTTCAATTAGCATCATTGTATATGGACAGATGTACATAGCTCTTGAGCTATTATGATTCTCTGCCAGGACTATCCTAGGCATATACTAATTGTTATAAATGAGGGAAACCATACAGCCTATGTTTCTTTGGGTATGGCTTACTTCACTTAATATGATTTTTTCCAAGTCTTTCCATTTCCTCATGAAAGAGGTGAAGGATAAAATTCTATTGTGTATGTATACCACATTTTCTTGATCCATTCATCTACTGAGGAGCATATGGGTTGGTTCCATATCTTAGCTATGGTAAATGATGTGCTGTAATGAACATAGTTGTGCTGGTGCTTTAGTGTGACCTAGCTTGAGCACATTTAGATAGATGCCCAGAACTGGGATTGCTGGGTCACAGGGGAGGTCTATGTTTAGTCTTTTGAGAAACCTCCATATTGCCTTCCAGAGTGGTTGAAGCCTCACCATCCTTACCCTTCTCTAATTTGTTCTTCCTGCAGTGCTATCATTCTGCATATTGAAGTGTTTATTGATTACCTCAGGTCTCCCCTCACAAGGACACAAGCTCAGATGACAGATGCTGCTTAGCTCACAGGTTAATCTTAATCAATTGTGGAAGCACCTGGCAAAGTATATGTTGAACTATTGTGTGCATGTATGAATGAACGTATTTGTGTTCAATCAACTTCAGCCATGCCTTCACTCATGTTCTTTCTTTTTTTTGGTTAGGTTTGGGCTTGAACTCAGGGCCTGGGTACTGTTCCTGAGCCTCTTTGTGCTCAAGGTTAGCACTCTGCTGCTTAAGCCACAGTACCACTTCTGGCTTTTTCTGAGTAGTTAATTGGAGGTAAGAGTTTCACAGACTTACCTGCCTGAGCTGGCTTTGAACTGTGATCCTCAGATTTCAGCCTCCTGAGTGCCTAGGATTACAGGCATGAGCCACCAGTGGTGGACATTTTTCTGTTTTTATAACCTAGTTCACTAACCCCTATCTTCTTTCCAGAGCTCACTAACTGGTTCCCCAGACAACCCCTGTGGGTAGTTTTTAGTATTTCTCTAACATATTCAGTAGTTCATCAGTAACTTGATTATATACAAATGACCTGCTAACTCAGATTATTCTTGTAAACATGTGACTGTTCTGTTGCTAGCCACTCTTTCTACACCACAAACTTCAAATATGCCAAAGCAGCTTAATTTTTAAATCAATGTATTACAGCCTGTGAAACATAGCACAGAGAAAAATAATCTTAAAAGCTAAAATTAAAATGTAAAAGAAGACTAAAAAAATTGCAACGAAGTATGAGTATTTGATAAAGTATATGTCTAACTTCCAAAATTTTGTATAAACAAGACCAATAAATAAATAGAATAAACAAACAGGAATAAACAGAAAAAGGTGTGGCTACTTGACTCGGGCAAGGCACATCAC
Source organism: Dipodomys spectabilis (assembly GCF_019054845.1). Classification (NCBI taxonomy): domain Eukaryota; kingdom Metazoa; phylum Chordata; class Mammalia; order Rodentia; family Heteromyidae; genus Dipodomys; species Dipodomys spectabilis. Next base: position 2,512,923 of record NW_024870941.1, on the reverse strand, counting down.
ACAAGAATGAGAGGGATCAGCCATTTTGTACCACAAAACAGCAAGTTAGTAGGAATACTAGTCTTGAGATATAACAAAATGGCTCCCATGGTTCATGAAATCAGAGTGCATGTGTACAAGTATGCAACAAAACATGATATGAAAGATCACCTGAGGGCTGGGAAGGTGGCTCAGTGGCAGAGCGCTTGCCTTGCATGCATGAGGCCCTGGGTTCGATTCCTCAGCACCACATAAGCAAAAAAAAAAAAAAAAAAAAAAAAAAAAAAACAGAAGTGGCGCTGTGGCTCAAGTGGTAGAGCGCTAGCGTTGAGCTGAACAGCTGAGGGACAGCGCCCAGGCCCAGAGTTCAGGCCCCACAACCAGACCCCAAAAAAAAAAAAAAAAAAAATCACCTGAAACAGGAGTTAAGAAACTTGGTTATAGAAAGACCTCTGCCGTCTTATGAGATAACGCTATACAAGAGACTATTTTATCCAGATCTCATGTTACTTATGAGGTCTGCATCATGTATTTATGCATTCATTTACCAACTGTTGACTGAATGCTTGGAACAGGTCAAAATGAGATTGAATGAAGATATGCAATAGAGTGGAACCACTAAACTAGGGATGAAAGCAAGTCAAGAATTAAGATCTGTACATCATCTTTCCTGATCGAAAAGTACTGAAGACAGATTATTTAACATTTGCAACAACCAAAGGTTTATTATCATGCTAAACAAATAACAATTTCAGCAAAACCAATCATGCAACATACTCAACAATAATGACTGGGTGAGAATGAGTGTCTAAAATTAAAAATCTCTGGGAGTATTTTTATTTTTTGCAGGTTTGAACTCTAAGTTTCCAAGTTGACAGGCAGGTGATCTATTGCTGAGCCACATCTCCAGCCCTCAACATACATAGAAGAGTGTATAAAAGAATAGTATCTTTGCTTGAGGAACTTATAAAATGTTATAAAATAGTGAATAATTCAGGAATATGTACTAGTAATAAAAATTATATGCTAGTAATAAAAAGTTGCCTGGTTTCTAATAGAAAAAAATTACAAATTAGTATTCAGATCAACACCAAAATTCCTGAATTCATTTTAGACTCAAAAGCAAGGCACAGTTGGATGCCAGTAGCTCACGCCTGTAATCCTAGCTACTCAGGAGGCTGAGTGAGATCTGAGGATCATGGTTTGAAGCCAGCCTGGGCAGGAAGGTCCATTAGACACTGATCTCCAATAAACTACCAAAAAGCCAGATGCGGAGCTGTGGTTCAAGTGGCAAAGCACTAGCCTTGAGCACAAGAAACACAGGGACAGTGCTCAGGCCTTGAGTTTAAGCCCTAGTATTGCCAAAAAAAAAAAAAAAAAAAAAAAGGAAACTATAGATAGGTGCAGGTTTCATTACTTGGTAAGGTAGGGAATTAAAAGCAAACAGGTAATGAGTAGTTATGCAAATGCTGAGGCATTGCAATGATGCCAAGCTTATACTCTGATAGGAAGATTAAGACGAATACTTGCTAGCAGTACTGGAAGGCCAAATATAGAAAATTCAAACTGTCATAGCAAAAAGGCTGGCAATGGGGCTAAAAAGTAAAGTCCTAATGCTTCAGATTTTCTGTCAACTTACAGTGAAAAGACTCTTAATAGTAAGCTATTAAGTTTGACGTGCACTGTCACTTTCTGTTATTATGTGTCACTTTCAGTTTAAGGGATCCTGAAGAGTAAATGTGAACCTTGGTGGCAAAAGAGGGGTTGTTTGAGAAGAAAGATTGGAGAGGGAAGGAGAAAATAGTGTGATAGTGTGCATATGAAGTACATCACATATAATGTATACCAAAATAGCAAATAAACACACACCACCACAACAACAAGAAACAAACAAAAAACCCTAAGGAAGAGGGATTAAGAAACAGTAATAGGAGGGATGAACTTGGTTAAAGTACATTATAACAACTGAATAGAAAAAAATTGAATAGAAACATCACAATAAAACCCCTCTGTACAAATAACTTATGCCAACAAAATGGTAACTGTAAATTTAGAATGCAATAACCTCAGTTCCCAATTCTAGGAAGCCTAAGCCTCCCGTGGAGGAGGCAGATGAGCAAAAGACAAAGTGCCCCACAGGCTTCAAACCTACAAAGCATGTGCTCAGGAGTCAGACAGGTGAAGGAAAATCTCCAAGCCTTCATACCATCCAGCCAGGCTGGCAGCATTCTTTGTCTAACTACACCAAAGTCTCCTTATCAACCAAATAATGCCTTATTATTGAAAAGGATGAAGTTGTGGGCTGGAAGGTGGCTCAATGGTAGAGTGCTTGCCTTGCATGCATGAAATCCTGAGTTCAATTCCTTAGCACCACATAAGCAGAAAAAGCTCGAAGTGGCGCTATGGCTCAAGTGGTAGAGTGCTAGCCTTGAGCTGAAAAGCTGAGGGACAGCACTCAGGCCCAAAGTTCAGATCTCAGGATTGGAAAAAAAAAAAAAAAAGGATAAAATTGTATATTAAGTTTTCATTGAAGCCAGGCACCGGTGGCTCACACCTGTCATCCTAGCAACTCAGTAGGCTGAGATCTGAGAATCACGGTTCAAAGCCAGCCCGGGCACAAAAGTCTGTGAGACTCTTATCTCCAATAAATCACTAGAAAATCAGAAGTGGCACTGTGGCTCAAGCAGTAGAGCACTCGCCTTAAGATGAAGAGCACAAGGACGGCGCCTAAACACAGAGTTCATGCCCCACGACCAACAAAAAAAAAGTTTTCATTGAGTAATCATTCAGAAATTGGGCAACCACTATTAGTAATGAAGTAAAAAATCAGTTTTACAATTAATTAAAACAAATGGAAAGCCCTTTAGATAGTATTTTCAAGTATGGATGGGTTCATAATCATTTATAACTTCATAATAAATTATCAAAACTCAGGTAATTAAAATGCTAAGAAATCCCAAATAAATTACACTTACACAGTATCTTCCAAGAACAGCACTAGGAGGGGTAACCACCATTTTCAGAATGCATGTATGGCACTACACATGTCTCCTGCATTTCTAGGCAAGTCTCCAAGATAGAAATAGGCTCAAAGAAGCCAATTTGCTCCATATCACATAACTCGTAAGGAACCACAATTCATACCCAGATTTGATGGCTGTAAAGAAACAGCCACACTAAATCCAAGCACCAATAAACTCTTTAGCTTTCTACAAATCATGACCAATAAATCTGACTTTAGCCACGTGCACCAAATAGATGAAGAATGGACTGCCAATACGAAAATGATCACAGTGAATTTCTCAGAAAGACTCCAAATAGAATGGAAACATTCTTCACCACTTATAATAAAAAGTAAAGGAAAAGCTAATCACTATAAAGATACATGAAATTAGGTTAAAATTACCAATTACTCAGATTTCTATAAATTGTATCAAAGACAATATAAAAACTGAGGCAATTATCATAAAAAATGGCACTTTTAAGTAAGACAGTACCATACTTATAAGCATCACAAAAACATATAGAAGCATTGGGACCTACTCAGACACAGGAACGGGGTAGACTCTCTTGGTGAGGTATATTCATAAGGCTTTTCAAGGTCAGCTGCGGGTACTTGCATGTAATCCTTCATGTTGTGTGGCACTATTTTTGAGTAGATCTTCCTGCTTCTGGATCCTTTTACCTACTGTTCTGGAGTTGCCTAGTTCATTTTACTTCTAATTAATTAGCAGAGGGCACTGACGTAGGTAGCTTATCTAACTTCTTGTTGACATCAAATATAAAGCTATCAAGAACTTGATAATATCCCTATCAAATTCTGCTAACAAGGCCAATTAGCTTAAATAAGAGACTATTAAAGTACTTGTCTTGCTAGTAAAGTAGGTTTTCAGAGCTGAAAAAAGAAAACAAGCTACTTGTACATTTCCCCTTAAAGCCATCCCTACACCTCTTACCCCAGCTTCTGACACTTTCCAGTAAACTCATTCAAGTCCTAAAACCCATTACATTTTCAACTTCTTCCAGAATTTTCTTCATCATAGGAAAATGGAGCTAAGCATATCATAAAAAGCCTTAAGAACTGGGAAGTCTAAGATGTGAATTCCTTTCAATTTAATTTTTACACACATAAAATAAGAGAATGTAAGCATTATCATTCCCCTCTAATAGCATGTGGAATTTAGCTACTTATTACACCAGAAAGAAGAATAACTAGAAAGATGGAAAACTTAAGCAGGTCAACTACACTAAGGAAATGGAACTTGTTTCAAAGCTGGAGAGAGAAAACTATAGCCCCAAACACTACCATATAGAGTGCAGTTAGGGTCAGGGACAATCTGAAATCTGAGCCTTGTGAGTAAATAAGAATACCTTATAACCCACCTCTCATGGTTAGCAAAACTAAAACAATGGAAAACGTGCCTGGAATGTCAACATTAGAAAAACTTATACTCTTTGATCAGTGAATTTTACACACTTCTAAAGTAACCATTTCTTCTCAAAGTCAAACCAAAAAAACATCTTCTAACATCATTCTCAGGTGGATTTAACAATGTTTCCAAGCCCTCACCCAGGAATGAACCTATGAACTTAGCTCTTCCTTAGCTGTTAAATTAATTTTCCGGCTATTCCAAAATCCAAAAGCCGATCAGTCGCAGGAGAATGTGAGCAGCTGCACAGACACTGTCACGGCTGGAATAAAGGATGAATCAGCACAAAGGCCCACAGAGGTGCTGGGAGAATTTTGCAAAATAGAACCAATCAATATTTTTCGGGGATGGGCTACAAGGAAGTACTTACATCCCTGGAAACACTTGCTTTCCCATGCAAATCTGGAAGCTTGGCAAGTAGGATATTTTATAAAGACCTTCCAAAAAAAAGCATCTTTCACTTTCAGCCATGTTACTGGGTACTTGGAATAAAGATGTCCTCTAAAACGAACATGCAATACTTTGAACTCTACTTCAACCCATTATGGAAGCTCTAACAAATTGAACTACATTTGTTTCATGATCTCTAAAGAAGCAGAAAGTAAACAGTATCTATGCCACCTAAGTACTGACCTTACTATCTCATTGAATTCTTTGCCACTACATTCCACACTTTCAATGAAAATGTTTATGATTACTAAGTTTTGGTCCCTCAGTACTTCAATAATAGTCCCTAAACAACTTATTTACCTTATTTATATGAAGTATGTATCACCAGAATGAAAGTTCTGATTAACTTTCATCAATGCTTGGCATAGAGCAGATATGGACAAAAATGTTTCCTCACTAAAGGAAAGCTCACTGACCTATCAATGAATATAATGTCTGCCCATCCATATATCCTATAAAATCGAATCAAATCATAATACATTAGTTACCAGGAAGTATGGCATAAACACCAGAACAATGTGATTCCACCAACAAACAGATGACAAGGTCAACTGAATCATTATTTAACAATTCCTATTTTACTTTTAGGCTGAGCAAAGGCCCACTCAAAAGTCAAGGAAAAAATGGGACAGACTGTTAGAAGATTTTAAAAATTCATCTCTTTCAGAGCTCTACCTCTGCGATGCCTCACTCATATTCCCTTCAAGGTTAAAATGAATTCAATTAGTGTCAAAACAAGATATCTGCCCCATAGAGTCAAAGTCTTCCTTACACATACATACCTTTTGGAAGTAACAGAACACCATACAAACACACTATCAAATGGAAATTGTTCCTGTATTTTGACATAATATTGTACTACAAATGAAAACTACAAGTTTTAAGACATTTGAGCATTTAAGTGCAAGAGATATTTAATATCAAATGAGGCCCAGAAGCAGCTGCAATAGCTCAAGCAGAGAGAAAGCATGCAGCTCAGTGGCAGAGGTTCCACTGAGGGCAGGACACTGGGATTAGAATGCCTTGGGCTCTCATCTACAAGGGTAGATGGTGCTACACACTACAACCAAATGGAACAATGACAGCACCCCGAGAAGGATGGCCAGAGAAAGGCCCAAATATTCTAGAGGCCCAGAGCTTTCAAAATACATGGACAAGGTCATAAGGGAAGCATGGAAAAATTTCGGAGATCTATTAGATATGAGGGTCAAAGTAAGAGGAAACAAAGTGAACCTTATCTTCAGGAAAGTATTCCTTTTAAAAAGATTTTAATCCATTAGAGGAGTATTTTATTACGTGGTTGTTTCCACTTGTCACTCTATACCATCTTTCTTCCCATTCTCAATTTCACTATTTATTCTTTTTTTAATTCTAGACAATTAAACATGAGAAAGAAGACAACAAAGCATAAGTGAATTAAAGCTCCAATTGTGTCTACAATGCATTTTTTCTCTTTTTTCTTGCAACGCAATTCTCTGCTCAACAGGCATAACAGCATATCTGACACACTTTCCCAACTATTATTTTGAGATACTACTGTATGTAAAAAGGAAATAGCTTTCATTTTCCCTCTAAAATCAACTAGTGATTGGTATATATTCCCCAACTGATTTTTCCCACTACTGCGATTTTTAATAACAAAGTATTAGCTACAACTCTATTTAAAAGAACTTACAGACTAAATTATGTTACAAATTTATATCATACTACCATATTTATCTAAAATAAAAATAAATAATACTCAGCAGAGTTTCCCAATGGCAAAGGCAAAAAAAGAATAATCATGGCTTTCAGAAAATATCATTTGGAAAAAGCCTCATTTGAAAAGCTACTGGAATCATCATTTAGAAAAAAGTTAATGCAAGTACTAAAATCAGAAAATATAATCCCTATTCATTTCATTTGATGCTAGCTTAGTCTGCAAACAAGAAGTGACCTGATGCGTGACACAGAGACTAGAGCTACATTCAGGGAAGAAAAACATTCCCACATCTGCGCTGAAGGACACAGCACGTGTCTCATCCCTAGTTCCAGGACCATGTCACAGGACCCTGAAATGCCACAGACTATCTTCAAATGAGCCATGGCAAGGGGAGCATAGCACTCCTGTGTCCTCATCCCCAGAGGTAAGTGCCTAGATGAGGCCGAACTGAAAATTAAAATAGTGTTGATTCCATTTATTACTACATGAAATACAAATGTCCTTTAAGAAAATGTCAGTAGGACTGCTGTAATACAAGAATTAGTATTTTCTTCATGTGCAAGTGTTAGTTATACAGTATGTAAGCCAAGATTTTTCTCTCTAAATAATCATACTGACGTCTACTTTGCAGAATTTATTTCAGATGGAGCGGGGCAATTATGTAAGTACATAATCTAAGATAAAGGTTAGAAACTATTATTTAAAGGATGGAAAATAAAGAAAAAGCAGATGGCTACATCAATTTTTATAATGGAACTAAGAAACTAAACATTAATGTATTTTGGCATAAAAATATTAATAGCAATAGATTAAAACAAAAAAATCTCTTTCAAAGAAAATTTAATATCCAGATAGGGTAAGTTAAAAAGGTCATTAAGCAGTTTCCATCTCTGGAGTGCACTTCAAACAATTAATACCTTTGGAGCTTTCTACTCAAGTTAACTTTTAATTCCTCAGAATAAGTCTTGTAAGTAGGCAAAAAAAAAAAAAAAAAGAGAAACCCAAAAAGATAACAATTTTTCACTTTAAAAATTAAAGTATGAATACAAAGACTGGATTTTTTTCTTTCTTTTGAAACAATACAAAAGAAATTGAACTCACTACATTCCCTGTAGTTAGCCTGATAATAAGTGGATTATTTCCTCTAGGGGCTATTAAACCCCTAAGAAAATTTGTGTGGAACAAGCAAATATTGCTAAGAGTTTTATTTTTATTTATTTTTTTTTTTGGGGTCCGGTCATGGGGCCTGAACTCTGGGCCTGGGCGCTGTCCCTCAGTTCTTCAGCTCAAGGCTAGCGCTCTACCACTTGAGCCACAGCACCACTTCCGGCTTTTTTCTTTTTGCTTATGTGGTACTGAGGAATCGAACCCAGGGCCTCATGCATGCAAGGCAAGCGCTCTACCACTGAGCCACCTTCCCAGCCCCTTATTTTTATTTTTTTTAATATGGATGCTTGGACAGCACCGAATGGTTTGGGAATTCTCACCCATTTGAATACCATTTGTGAAAGCACAATAGTTTCTGCATAACACCAAAGGTTCCAAAATTACGACACTAAAACAAATATATATAAAACAAATATTCTCATCAAAAATGAAGACGTTAGTAGTGCAACTTGTTAGAGGAGACTCAAAAGTAACAATCTACAAAATGTTCCCTTCAAATTCAAAATATGGTAAAGCCTTAACATTAATTCAACAAGTACAGTTGGGCCCCTACTGAAGAGAATGAAGGAAACTTACAAATGACCAATTTTTTGAGTGTTAAGCTTCAAAGTCCCAAAGTATTTACATCTGGCCTCTTGGGAGGGACTGAAGAGATAATGATGTGAGAGCCAAGGGCACCAACTATGGCATCCTACACAAAGCAAAACTCAGGATTAGGTCTTGCATGTTCCTATACTCATCTAATAACGTAAAATTTTTAGTTACAGCTAAAAAAAAATAAGGGAAAACAACAATTCAGCCAGGGCAGAAGAAACCATTTAAAAAAAAAAAAAAAGACAGAAAGAAAAAAAAAAAAAAAAAACTAGAGGAAATTAGAAACTCCAGCTAATCCAGATGCCAGTGGCTCAAACCTTAACGTGTAGCTACTCAGGAGATTGAGATATGAGGACATGACTTGAAGCCAGCCAAGGCAGAAATGCCTGAGAGGCTTATCTCCAATTAACCAGCAAAAGACTGGAAGTAGAGCTGTGGCTTAAGTGGCAGAGTGTCAACCTTCAGTTAAAAAGCTAAGGGTCAAGCCGGGCGCTAGTGGCTCATGCCTGCAATCCTAGCTACTCAGAAGGCTGAGATCTGAGGATCCCGGTTCAAAGCCAGCCCAGGCAGGAAAGTCCATGAAACTCTTATCTCCAATAAACCACCAGAAAACCAGAAGTGGCACCATAGCTCAAGTGGTAGAGCACTAGCCTTGAGCTGAAGAGCTGAGGGACAGCACTCAGGCCCAAAGTTCAAGCCCCACAACCAACCAAAAATAAAAATAAAAAAGCTAAGGGTCAGTACCTCAGGCGGTGAATTCAAGCCCAAATGCCAGCAGAGAAAGAGACAGAGACAAGGACAGAGAGAAACACAAACACACAGAACATTCAGTATGTGACATTTTCTAACTGTTGTCCCTCAGATATTTGAGTTATTATATTTATGCAAATGAGGAGCCATTTTAAAAGTTATGACACAGACTACAACTATAAGCTCAATCTTACATACTGCAAAAAATGAATTATATAAAAAGCACTGCAGAGGATACCCAATGAGGGATGGAAATGAAAAATGCTGTGATATTAAGAACCTATTTCCTTGGAGATGCTATCATGATAATCTATTACCAGAAACAATGTGCTGGAACTTGTGGCTGCCATTCACTCACTCTTCCTGCTTCTGTGTAATTAACATAGAGTCTGGACCCCTTTCTCTGCAAGTAACCACTATAGGGTTCAGGGTAGTCTAAATCAGTGTGCTTCCTTGCAAAATTCTGGGTGTTTACTGTGCTAACTGGAACATCCCTTACTTACACGTGTGAAATGTTTGGACTGGGGTAAGGGAACATAGTAGAAAGCTTGACAGTGTACAGATTTACAATTCAGTTAGAAAGCTGATATTCTGGGCTTGTATATGACTAACTTTAATATGTATAATTCTATAGCTCAAACTCAGGAGGGGACAAGGGTAGAAAAGCCACTCTTGAAACCTAAACAAATACATGTGCCTCAGTAAATACATGATTGGTTAAAATGCTTATAAACAATCTCTTTAACTGTTTTAACAAGCATTTAGTGAAGTCTACAATCCCCTGAGGACACTCCTTGGCCTTATGGCTCCTTTAGGAGTTCATAATCTGCTAGGGAGATATCACATGCAGAGGCAGTACTTCTACAATAACAGGTGTAACAAGCAGGTTGCTGTGGGACAAGAGTAGTAGAGAATTAGAGACTACTGGGAGGGTGGGCATTTAGGATGATCAGTAGAAGAGAAGTGCAAAAGAAGACAGCTGAAGAAACAAACCAAATTATAAAAGGACAGAAAGAGTTGTGGCTTTTTTTTTCAGATCATGTACTGTCTACATAGATTAAAAAATATAGAACCTTAAAAATGTGCCAGAAATGAAAAAACAGCAGAAAGAGAACTCAAGAGCATTTTAAAATTCAAGAAACATGACAATTTGGCTTTACAGTAGTACAATTTTAAATGTCAAGTTGAAATACTTTGACTAAAAATACAACAGTAGCAATTTCAAAATACCTACACTGGAAAATCCCTGTCCTGCAGCCTCTATAGCTGATGTAGAAAAAAAAGAAACATCATATAGTCTTTAGGATTATAGTTTCTTATTAAAAGAGATGAGTATGTGTAGCCCTTGTAAGAACTTACTAATATATTATTCCTTTAATCAGCTTTTAGTAAGATAAGTCTTCTACCTAAAATACAAAATTTACAGTTATATTTTATAACTGTATGTCAATGTGGAAGGATAATTTATCAGTAAACAAAAGAATCAGAATAGCAAAAAGAAAATCCCACTAAAAACATACCTAAAAGGTGGGGGGAATCTTAAAAAGTCTGCAGAAACCTTATCCTTCACTTGGCTTTGAAGCTGAACCTATGACAAATGCAGAGAATTCTTCCAACAAGACCCAGGCTGTGCACTGGCCTTATTTTAATAACAGAGTAGCAGAATTTCCACAGGGGGAAACTCTTCATAGACATTCAAGGAAGATTTTTAACTATTTCATGACTAGCCAATAACTCAAAATAGATTTATGAAATACTACATGCAAGAATTAAAAGATTTATGTGTCCTAGCTGGGTACCAGTGGCTCTCACCTATAATTCTAGCTACTCAGGAGGCTGAGATCTGAGTGCCATGGTTCAAAGCCAGCCCAAGAAGAAAAGTCCAGAAGACTCTTACCTCCAATTAACCACAAAAAGCAGGAAGTGGAGCTGTGGCTCAAGTGGTAGAGCTCTAGCCTTGAGCACAGAAGCTCAAGAGACAACACTCAGGCCTAGAGTTGAAGCCCCAGGATTGGCAAAAAAGAAAAAATGAAGACTATGTGTCTAAGAAGTTCCAAACGGGAAGTAGTACTGTGGCTCAAGTGGTAGAGTACTAGCCTTGAGCTGAAAAGCTGAGAGACAGTGCCCAGGTGCAGAATTCAAGCCCTACTACCAGAAGAAAAAAAAAAAGAAGTTCTAAATGTTGAAGAATGATAAAATTTAAAATTTGTAATGGCCACCAGGCTCCAGTGGCTCATGCCTGTAATCCTAGCTACTCAAGAGGCTGAGATCTGAGGATCGTGGTTCAAAGCCAGCCCCGGCACGAAAGTCTGTGAGACTCTTATCTCCAACAAAAAATTCAGAAAAACCGGGAGTGGCACTGTGGCTCAAGTCATAGAATGCTAGCCTTGAGCTGAAGAGCTGAGGGACAGTGCCCAAGCCCAGAGTTCAGGCCCCATGACCAACAAAAAAAAAAATTTCTAGTGGCCAATTTTCATTTTAGGATAATGGCTGCAGCTTTTCATCCATAGCTTTTATCTTTTATCGACAATTGTAGCTACTCAGAAGGCTGAGATCTGAGGATGGAGGTTCAAAGACAGTCTCAACATAAAGAGCTCAGACCATCTTTAACTAGCAAAATGTCAGACTAGAGATGTGGTTCAAATGGTAGAATACCAGCTATAAATGAAAAAGCTAGCCACGAACTCCAATTTCCTGTTGACATCCCTGAAAATCTGAAATTACAAGTGAGTACTACCACACAGTGCTTGCATTTGTTCTTTAACTCGTTCCCCACAGCGTCATAAGAATAGGGCTATTAGAACTTATCCTTTTGTAGGTTTACTTTCCTTGTGTGTAAGGAATGAGCAAATGGTAAGCCATTAATAATGACATAAATGATCAATCATATATGGCTTATTAAACGCAGTCTTGTTTGTAAGAGAATGGATTGACAAAAAAAATTCTTTTTCATCTGACTGAGAATTTGTAACAGTTTATAACAAGTACTAACATACTAAGTTTGGTGCTCATGTTTACGTTTTTACCTAACACCATACTAATATCAAGTAATCACTAAGCATTAGTATTTAATTTTCATGCAGTACGTGTGTTTCAATGTAGGCAGGTTGTGAAAACACTGTCAATAGAGTTCTCAAGCTTGGGAGACAGGAAAAGATACCTTTTCTAGTTACTGCCCACAAAGCTCTGAATTTCATTCTTCCGTCTTAACACTTCCTAGCTTGGACATAGAGTACTCAAGCAATGTTCTCAACATCACGTTACTAAAAACGGCACTGGCAAACTCACACACATGAAGACTAGAGGAGCTTCTGTTCCTTCACCACCACCCAGCCTCCACGGATCATTATTCCTTAAACAGGCTGTCCCTGATTACCAACTGAAGATGGGCAAAGCTTGCTCTTCTCTGCCACCACAAACACCACCATCTGTTTAAATAACATACTTATCTATTTCTTCCACAGCTCAATAAATTCCTCAAGGGCAGGACTATGCACTTTTGAGAGACTTAAGAAGGAAAGGTTTTGTAAGGATCTAGAAATATCTATACTTCGGTACATTTTTCCTTTGTGTGAAAGAATGCAACCCTGGAAATGTGGATTCCTCATTGATATATCAGACTTAGTCATTTTTTTAGCTTCTATCTGTTAAAGTCAAAAGAGACTAAACTTCTAGGACTATTTAACTCTCAAACTTAAAATGCATAAGTTTAATGTGCAATGCCTATGTGCATCTGATCATATGATATTTACCAAAATTGAACTTCAGGAAATGGAAACAAAAGTTTTGTTTTCCTTTGTTGTTGTTTTTCTTTTCATTTCTTTTTGTCTTATTTGTTCATTTATGTGTCTTTGAAAGGGCAATGGGGCATAGAAATGGAGGGACAAAGGATAAACAAATGCAGCAATGGTACTCACTAAGATACTATGTTGAAAATGAACTACACAACTTGTGGGTGGGAATGGGATGGAAAAACTAGGATAGAAAGAGAGAAGGGGTGACACTGTCCAAAATGAAATGTACTCTTAGCTGGGTGCCAATAGCTCACACCTGTAATCCCAGCTATTCAGGAGGCTGAGATCTGAGGATCGCAGTTCAAAGCCAGTCAGAGCAGGAAAAAAAAATTAACTACCAGAAAAATGTAAGTGGAGCTGTAGCTCAAACTGGTAGAGCACTAACCTTAAGTGAAAGATCTCAGGGACAGTGTCCTGGCCCTGTCTGTTCAAAACCTATGAACAAAAAAACAAAGGAAATGACTCTTTACCTGACTTATAAAACTGTAACCCCTCTGTATCTCACTTTTATCATAACAATAAAAATAGTTAAATAAAAATGCATGAGTTTAAAGTTAATAGAATAAAATTTTAGTCACATCATTTAATCTATAAAGTAAAATTTGGCAGTTAGTAGATAATATCCTGAAATAGTACTTGGCATGACATGTATCATTCACCTTCATTTTGCATCATTACTGTAGAACAAAGCCTAAGATTATGCTTTCAATGATAACATATTTTCTTTCTGGAATGTTATTTTAATGTGATATGCTTAAACTGTGCTACTTTTGATACACAAAACAGCAATGTGCTAGCCACTGATCTTATAGATATTTATGTTTGTCTATATAGCATACATATTTAAAGAAATAAAGAGGAATGGCCTCAAAGTCAACACTATTACATTATATGACTAAAGTTATTTAGCAACGCGATTTTATGTTGCATTGATTCTAAGAATAATAAACTAAGCATTTGAAACATCCATCAGTACTATTTTAGTAACTGAATGACTCTTTTTTTGGGGGGGGAGGGGGGTTGGTCGTGGGGCCTGAACTCTGGGCCTGGGCACTGTCCCTCAGCTCTTCAGCTCAAGGCTAGTGCTCTACCACTTGAGCCACAGCGCCACTTCAGGCTTTTTTCTTTTTGCTTCTGTGGTGCTGAGGAATCGAACCCAGGGCCTCATGCATGCAAGGCAAGCGCTCTACCACTGAGCCACCTTCCCAGCCCCTGAATGATTCTTAACAAAAAATATGGAGCTAATATTGTTCATTCTACCACTTTCCTTTCCAATCTTAATTAGTGCCTAATCATATAAGCAAACTAATAATTATGTGTGTCTCTAAGATAGATTTTATGTGTTTTATTAATTGACACTGGCTTTATTGAAAGTATCATTAACATTTTTGCATTTATTATAAAACTCATAAGCAATTAAAATTACTCAGTCATGGTGAATAAATAGTCAAGTGTATTCACTACTGTATACACTGAATGAGTATATTTATAACAACCTTATAACCGTGAGCTGGGAAGGTGGCTCAGTGATACAGTGCATGCCTTGCATGTATGAGGCCCTGGGTTCTATTCCTCAGGACCATATAAGCAGAAAAAGCAAGAAGTGGTGCTGTGGCTCAAGTGGTAGAGCGCTAGCCTTGAGCTGAAGAACTGAGGGTCAGTGCCTAGGCCCAGAGTTTAGGATCCACGACAAGCATGAAGCAAAACAAAACAAAACAACCTTATAACCAAGTAATGCTAAGATTTTCATGTACTTATATAGGTGCCATATAATTGCTGTCCAGTTTTATACCTTAGCAAAATTTGAGGAGTGGAGGAAATTTTTAAAATTACTTATTATCTTCTGACATAGTAGGCAAAGTAATCCTTTCCTTCATTTTTTTTGGAAGGCAGAGTGTCAGGTAAGGATTGAACACAGGCCTATGAGCATTTGCTCTACCAATGAGCTACATCAACAGGCCAAATTACTGGTTCTTGAAAACTTCCCCATAAGCAGGCATATTTATATCATTGTTATACTTTAAGATTTAATGTCCTCTGAAGATAAATCTAAATATTTCTATGAAATCATTATTTTCAAAGACTCTAGATCTTCTTTATAATACTGACCAGAAACTGGGGAGAGGAATAAGTCATTATCCCCTTGCAAGACCTAAATTGATAGCTTAGATTATTTCAACGGCGATGGGTTGCTTTAAGAATGAACAACTTCCACATGCAAGTAACTATAGATGAACTGTTGTTTACTCCAAAGCTATCAAACATTTTATAATTGCCATAACATTCTTCAGCTTTTTAGTTAAGAAAATGCTGAGGGTAGAATGTTTCACATAGTAAATGCTAAAATAACAAGTATTACTTAGATATGATAGTTTAAGCATCCATAACCTGAAAATTTGAAGTCTGGAGCTTTCTGAGTAGCAATATCATGTTCAAAATGTTCAGATTTTGGAGCATTTCTGATTCCAGATGATGAGGTCTGGCAATGTCAACTGGAAAAGTTTATACAAACATTTCAAAATCTAAAAACTCTGAAACCTGAAACATCTGGTCCAAATAATTTTAATTAAGTACTTTACTTACATACCACATGCATACTCCAGGAGATTCTGAACTGGGATATGTATATTATGGTGATCCTCAAAACATGGTTCACCAGTGTTTAAGAGCTGATAGAAAATTTTATTGCAGTGAAATTTTTCCTCCTGATCTTCTCTTTTTACTCTAGGCCCTAATTGCCTTACCCCAAGGGAACAAGCATTCAATTGATAAGCATCCTAACGAACTGGTCACCTTCTCTTTTTTTCTTCGTCTTTCCGAAATTAATTGTATTCTTTCTTGCATTTCAATTATCTAAATTTGATCCACAAGCTGTATCATATAACTTATTTTTATTAAGAACAGAAGTAGTCAACTAGTGACA
This sequence comes from Dipodomys spectabilis, assembly GCF_019054845.1. Lineage (NCBI taxonomy): Eukaryota > Metazoa > Chordata > Mammalia > Rodentia > Heteromyidae > Dipodomys > Dipodomys spectabilis. The sequence continues at coordinate 2,497,134 of NW_024870941.1, read as the reverse complement.
ATTTCCTTACTCCTTCCAACAGAATCAATACCAGTTGCTGTCAAGACTGAAAATGAATACAAACAAGCAAAAACAAATAGGAATTATGTACAAAGTACTATGCAAAGTAATGAGAGAGGTACAAAACATGAGCACAAAATTAATATAACAGACCATTTTCTCATATCTGGAAAAAGTACTTTTAATGAGCTGAACTGATTAGGAAAAGTTTTTTTCACTTTAAAGAGCTCAGCTTTTAGCTAGATTTTAAAGAACAGAAATGGAAAGAACAGGGTATTCCAAAAAGGCTGAAGCAAAAAGAAAACAAGGACTGTTGTGACACACCACTATGACTAGCCTAATAAACTAAAGACTTACCTTCAGAGCTAGAAGAAAAATGAACCAAAAAAGGCAAAATGCCGTAACTATACAAACAAATTTCCTAACACATATTTGTCTTTCCTCAAACTTTCTAAGAACTTATTATACTCATGGGTAAATTTGAAATTAACTCTGTAGGCAAAGGGAACAACACAAATTTCCAAGTAGGTGGCACAATTATGAAATAATATCATTACAACATAAATACCAAAGAATTAAAATAACATTATGATATTAAAACATTAGCAGCTTTGAAGAAAAACGCTGAACCAAGGACAAAGTAAGACCTGATTAGAACCTGATTTAAGACAATTATACCAGCCGAGTGCCAGTGGCTCACACGTGTGATCCTAGCTACTCAGGAGGCTGAGATCTGAGGATCATAGTTCAAAGCCAGCCTGGGCAGGAAAGCCCGTGAGACTCCTATCTCCAATAAAACATTCAGAAAACCGGAAGTGGCACTGTGGCTCAGTGGTAGAGTGGTAGCTTTGAGAGGAAGAGCTCAGGGACAGCACCCAGGCCCAGAGTTCAAGCCCCACACAACAACAACAGAAAAAAAAAAAAAAAAAGAATTATACCAAAAAGCATTTCAAATGTTTCAACTAATATAAAAAGTATAAAAAAATTGAAATTAGGGCTGGGAAGGTGGCTCAGTGGTAGGGTGCTTGCCTTGCATGCCTGAGGCCCTGGGTTCAATTCCTCAGCACCACATAAGCAAAAAGAAAAAAGCCAGAAGTGGCGCTGTGGCTCAAGTGGTAGAGCGCTAGCCTTGAGCTGAAGAGCTGAGGAACAGCGCCCAGGCCCAGAGTTCAGGCCCCACAACCGGACCCAAAAAAAAAAAAAAAATTGAAATTAGAATCAGATTTTTCAAATTTCTATTTAAGTAATTTAAACCTGTTCAAATGAATGTTTATTAATGCTATTTCTAAGAATATGAAGTTACTATTAGTGATATGTAGAAATGCTTCTTACGGTTTAAAATGCTAACAACTATCTTTGGTAATGAAGAACTTCTACTTAGTTTTAATGAGAAACAACCTAATAAGCAGAGTAGGCCTTGGTTCAATAACAGTATCCACAAAGATGTGGGGGCCAGTAACAGCAAAAGGTACCAGAGCCGGCTGATGGGACAAGATCTTGCCCACTCCAGAAGTGTAAGAGAAAATCATTCTGTCTCAGGCCACGTAGTGTGTGGTGTCTGTTATGGAAGGTATTTAGGAAATTAACACAAATAACATTTCATATAATGTACAAATAAATAAATTCTCTACTGACTTCTCCACTTTATAGACACAGACCATTCTTTAAATTAATTCAAGGACCAAAAAAAGATATTATATGTCAGCCTCCAGAGAAAGTACTTCACTCCTTGATACTCAAACTTAAATTCCTTTCCCATCCCAATAGTAGCACACAAAGCAACTAAGACAAGGAAATAAAGAGTTTTTACACAATTAAGTCATGTTTTTTTCAAGTTTAGGTAAGACAAATTTAACCTTAGCAAAGTAACTGTACCATTGATTCACATCAAAGTTTAATAAACATGGTATTAAAATGAGAATACTGTAAATTTAAAAACGTTTCAATGTTATGCCGGCTATGAGTTGGACTATATCACTCTCAAAACTCCCTTGCTGAACTTCTAACTTTTGTGCCTCATACAATGTGTTGTAAGTTGGAGACAAGGCATTTACAAATGTAACAGCATTGGGATGAGGTCATTATGCAAGTCTCTAATCCAATTGTTATAAAATATGATAACCATCCTTATAAAACTTGGAAACTTGGGCTGGGAAGGTGGCTCAATGGTAGAGGGCCTGCCTCGCATGCATGAGGCCCTGGGTTCGACTCCTCAGTACCACTTAAGCAGAAAAGGCTAAGATCTGAGGATTGTGATTCAAAGTTAACCTAGGCAGGCTTTGAGTCTGCGAGATTCTTTTCTCCAATAAACCACCAGAAAAGCAGAAGTGGAGCTGTGGCTCAAGTGGTAGAGCACTAGCCTTGAGCTGAAGAGCTGAAGAGCTGAGTTTGGAAAGCACCCAGGCCCAGAATTCAGCCCCCACGACTGACAAAAATATAAAAGTTGGAAACTCAAGAGATATATATACAGAGAGAACTCCAAATATACGCCTATCCCCAAGCCGGGAGAAGCCTGGAATCGTTCTTCCCCTCAGTCTTCACAAAACCAAACCTTCCCTATCTAGACTTTTAGCCCCCACATACTTCTAGCCAACAAATACATGCAGTTTAAACCATGAGACTTGCAGTATTTTGTCATAGTAACCCTGGAAAACAAATACATCAAATAATACATTTTCAAGTTTACCACAAGTAACTGACTTTGGTCTCATGGATACTATGCAAAATGACTTGTAGTCTTAATTTAGGACTTGTAGTCCTAAATTGCTCCAGGACCTAATCTACCCTAAGAATACCGCTCCTGTCTATCCCTCATCTGCTAGCCTCATTCTCAAAATACACTCAACAAATGCAGGTCCAGTGGATTACAGATTTTTATCTCACTTAAACCTCCAAATGGTCATATACTTCGCCAAACAAGGATTCTAAAAAGTAAAAGTAGTTTATGCAAGGTCAAAAGTGTTAAAACTTAACAGTGTTTGCTAACTTGAAAAATTTTAATAAGAGCTCAGGAGAAGCAGTGGATCATTAGGAGTCTGCGTTCTAGAGCAGGGTCTGGTGGATTCATGCCTACAATTGCAGCTACATAGGAAGCAGAGATCTTAAGTATTACAGTGTGAGGCCAGTCCAGGCAAAAAGTTAGTGAGACACCATTGTAATAAACAAATTGGGCATGCTGGTACTCTGGGTTTACAGGCATAGGCATGGGGATTGTGGTTTGAAACTAGTCCAGGCAAAACAAATTAGACTTTATCTGAAGAAGAATCCAATGCAAAAAGGACCCAAGGCATCTCAAGTACTAAAGTTCTTACTGGTTCAAACCCCAGTAATGCACTCTCTCTCTCTCTCTCTCTCTCTCTTTCTCACTCTCTCTCTTCTATCTGCCTTCACAAGTTGGCTTTAAACAAAAAGAAAAAAAATCCAAGTTGGAGACTAAAGAACCATCCTGAAAATAATTTGCACCTGCAAGTTAGATAATTATTACCATTACTCTCTCCAGAGGTATAAAACTAGGTCAGGTGGCAGGGAATGGAAAACTGACAACTTACCAGAGAACATGTCCCATTACTAAACTTACCACACCTATAAACTGTTTTATTTTCCTACTTTAAGTTACTCAGAGTTCACCAATGTCCATATGAACATAAAAACATGTGTGAACAACAAAAAAATGACTCAGGAGGGAGAGAAAAGAGAATCGGAGTTCAACATCAGCCTGAGGTACACAATGAGATTTTGTTATGGAAAAAGAAAATACAAATGAGAGGCCTTTGTTGTTATACTGCTTCCACAAGAAGAACCAGGTAACTCAGTGTGAGACAAGGGAGAGCACAGTGGAAGTGCGTCACTGTCCTGCCATACACCCCTCCTGGGAAGCGTGGGACAGAGCTCCATCACTTTACAGACTCACCAAATGCCTGCTGCCAGCTAGAGCTTAGGATGCCGTCAAGTTCTGGTACTCATAGTGCAAAGCAAGTTTCAGCTTGGCACAACAATATGTCACGGTACGTTTCCCAAAACATGGAAAATAATGGAAGAATTTTTATGAATCTAAGCAAACTCTGGCAATAAGCCTATCCCTTATTTTGTAGCAATAAGGTGAGAATCCTCTGCTTTGTTACAACTTGATGCAAAGATTACTTTTAATTCTTCTCTTCAATATACAAAAAATATTTGTAATATAGTAACCTAATACTGGATGCTTTCAGGTTTGCTTTTTTAACTTAAAAATATCCTACATAGGGGCTGGAAAGGTAGTTCAGTGGTGGAGTGCTTGCCTTGCACGCATGAGGCCCTGGGTTCAATTCCTCAGTACCACATAAGCAGAAAAAGCCAGAAGTGGTGCTGTGGTTCAAGTAGTAGAGCACTAGCCATGAGCTGAAGAGTTGAGAGACAGTGCCCAGGTCCAGAGTTCAGGCAGGCCCCATGACTGACCAAAAAAAAAAAAAAAAAAATGTTTTTAAGTCCATAAATAAAATTATCTGTTTTGCAATTAAAAATTAAAGGCAGCTGGGCTCCAGTGGCTCACGCCTGTAATCCTAGCTACTCAGGAGGCTGAGATCTGAGGATTGCATTTCAAAGCCAGTCTGAGCAGGAAAAGTCCTTGAAACTCTTATCTCCAATAAACCACCAGAAAACCCGAAGTGGCACTGTGGCTCAAGTGGTAGAGCGCTAGCCTTGAGCTGAAGAGCTGAGGGACAACACTCAGGCCCAGAGTTCAAGCCCCATGACCGACCCAAAAAAAAAAATTAAAAGCACTTTCAGAATCTTTCATTTTTGTGAATTTCATATGCACAAGTCCTACTGGGTCAAAATCTAGAAGGAGTAAAAGTGGAAAATCTAGACATTTCTAATTGCTCAAATAATTGCATGACTGTATCTCAAGAATGTGACCCACTGTGACTTTATTATGCTATTGTAATACCAAGATCACAGTTTAATAAATTAAAAGATGACATCATAATGAACATAAAGAATCCTTAACAACAATGACTAGCATCATTCTCACATAACTAGGATGAAGAGTTATTGCTAATTAACATTGTCTGTTTCACAAGCAGTCTATGAGCTATTTTGGGCCAATGAAAAAAATTCCCCACCTATTTAAATCTTAACAAATGTTTGTTTCCTCAGTCATAAAGCAACAAAAGCGTTAAGTCTGTGGGAGTGTTTGTAGCTTCCAAAATTATTTTTAGAAGAAATACATTTAATATACCAACAACATCCATTCTTCTTATAGATTCCACAACACCCACAGCATCAATGCCATATGGTAAAAGCTCTTCATTGGATGTGAGATGACTTTCCGCTAAAAAGAAAAGTAGCATACTAATTATGTATTTAAAGAAAGTAATTTCTCTATCCAAAGTGAAAGTTTAATGAAAAAAATACTAATTTAAACCTTCAAGACTCAGTGCTTGCTGTATTTCCCTAAACTTCTAACTAAAATGCTGCATTTTATTTATTTATTTAGCCAAGCTGGAGACCAAACCTAGGTCTTTGACAATGCTACATAAAAGCTCTACAAAAGCCGGGTGCAGGTGCCTCACACCTGTAATCCTAGCTACTCAGGAGGCTGAGATCTGAGGGGCCGAGGTTCAAAGTCAGCCCAGGCAGGAAAGTCTGTGAGACTCTTATCTCCAATAAACCACTAGAAACCCGGAAGTGGCACTGTGGCTCAAGCGGTAGAGCGGTCACCTTGAGCTGAAGAGCTCAGGGACAGCACCCAAGCCCAGAATTCAAGCCCCACGACCGACCCAAAAAAAAAACAAAAAACAAAAACAAACTCTACAAATAAGCTACAAGCTACAATCTTCCACCCTCTAGAAAGTTCATGCTCACCCAGTCATGAGATCTAGGGTAATATAAAATTAAAGCCTAAGATTTCTTAAAATTGTAACATTCTTATATCAACTTATGACTAAAACACATTTTGGTCATAGTATATAAAAAGAATTGGTTTTTATGTTAATCAGAAGGTATGCTAGTGAATATCTTTCACCTTTCAATGGATCATAAACTAAAATCTTAAACATCTGTGATTTTAATAAAATTACTAAGGTATGTTTTCGTAGTATTCACTCATTATTGCACCTATAAAAATTAACTTGTTTGAAAATGTAAAGGATCAACAAAAAAATCTTTATGCAGATCATCACTCCAAAAGGCTAAAATATCAAAAACCGGTTGAATTGATTGCCATTTTGGAAAAGAACTTCAGCTAAACCATACTTACTGACTACACGCAATGCTCCCTAAGATTCCCCCCTCAGCATGTTGCCAACACCCTATCTGGGCAGGCGCCACAGCCGGAGCGGCAGGTATTTCTGTGAGGCTGAAAGAGAATAGGGCCTGTTTCTTGTGTTATGCCAAGTAAGTGCCCCCTCCCCACCAAAAAAAGAGAGAATGGAAGGAAAGAGCAGGAATTAACAGGATAAGGAAAGGGCAGATTAGCAGTGTAAATGGAAAAAAATCTGATTGATACTCTGATTGTAATTCAAGTCCTAGTAACTTGACTTCAGCATTATATCTGCTCCAGCAAACAATTTGGTTCTTTTCACATAATGAGATTCAAACAAGACAACAATGAAATAAGAAATCAGTAACAGTTTGGTTCTGTATGGCTCATGTTGGACTACATATATAGAGCTGTCCTAATCATTCCATGAAAATTGCACCTAATAATTATAACCTGAAAATCTCATCTCCCAGCATGCAAGAAGTGATAAAAACAGCTAAGACATAAGTACAGGATAGCACGCACCATAACTCAAGTATGACAACTACTTTGAAGTCTAAATACAGTCCTCTAATATTTCATAAATTTCTATTTTCAGAGTATCAAACTGTAAGAGACTGACCACTTTTTCTGCCTTTTTCTTGTTATGTTGGAATATTCAAATGATACTACAAGAAAATCGGCCGTCATTTGAATCCTGCATTCTCTGTTTATATAAACTTCTACTGCCATTTATTTGCTTTGAAAACGCCTTTACCTGCTCCTTCTTTGGATCTTCAGCCTCACTCCTTCCTTAGATAAGGATGTTCCCGGAAGACCTGCCTTTGATCTCCTCACTCTCTCTTCTTACAAGCTACCCTTTAGTAATTTTATGCAGTTATCCCTACAAATATACTCTGAACATCCTTAAGAAACCACACATTCATCATATCCAAAAATGGACTCATTTTCCATCTCCAGTCCACCAACTGTCCCTCCTCCAGAAAGTCCCTTTCTGAGAGCAAAGAAATTCACCAGATGATAAAACTAGAAACCAAAGTGAGTCCTGTCTTCTAATTAACCATTTCAGTTTTATTTCCTCTAGTGTTCAGATTTTTCCAGGGCAATCCAGCCCACCACCACCTTCCAGTACAAAGTCCACCTCTCAATCGACAGTATTTTTATAACCTCTATTTATCTCCCCCCTCCAATTTTGCTCCCACGTTCCCATGACAACCCATGCTTCTCTTTTATTAACATTCATTTTTGTTTGTTTTGGTAACACTGAGGTTTGAACTCAGGCCTAATACTTGCTAGGCAGGTGCCTTACTACTTGGGTCATGCTCCCCAACTTTTCCCCTTTAGGTATTTTCAGGTTAAAGTCCCACACTCTTCTCCAAGGCCTGACCTCAGATGTGATTGATCAATCCTCCTACCTACTGCGTCCAGCAGAGCTAGAATTACAGACCTGCCAAGCTTGTTTAGTGGGGTGGATTCCTCAATTCTCTGCTTCCGGAGTAGGTGGGATTATAGGAATGAGCCACTTTACCTGGTCTCCCTTGTATTCTTGATTCACTATTCAAATATACACTGACTGTGTATGAGGCACAGTCTAACAAAAGCTATGCATAAACCAATAGATAGCTACGGATCCTTACCAAACTCCCTGTCAGCTCGGTATTCTCACTCTCCACCAAAGTGTCATAAGCAAAAACAATGCCTATGATGATGCTCATATGGCCAATGTGAGAGAATCACTGTGTTCTCAGTGTCTAACATAACATTGACACATAGTAAATTGTACCACAAAGATGTGAACAAATGACAACTTCTCACAGTCATATGCACACACAAGCACACATACACAGCAGGACATCTTTTGAAGCTAAGTTTCTTTTATTCAACTCTTTATCTTCCACTTAGCAGTGTCTTGCAAATGTATGCATAAAAATACTAAATGAATGAGTCCCTAAAGAGAAACTCAGTAGGGAAATTTAAAAAGTTGAAAGAGATTAGCATATTCAAATTGCCTATGACAAGCAAAGATTATAAAATCCCTAATCCTGGAAAACATTAGATTTAAGCAGGTGAGACACCATCAACTAAATGGCTTTGAGTTTTGTCTCAGGTTTTCCGAATTCTTCATTTCAAAGCATCTCAGTTTCTAACTACTTTTTAAAAGCAGTCAAAATTACTTCTCCACTGACATTGAATGTTCTCCTAAATAAACAAATTCAAACCAGAGTTCTGCCCCAGCTGAAGCGGGGTAGGGTAGACACGAGTCATCTGCTCAATTTCTTCACCATCTTTCTTCACAAGTCTTTAATGTACATCCATGGAAGGCACTTTGAAAAATCACTTAGGAGAACCAGCTTCCCTGGCACCATCTGTTAAGGTGGGTTAAGAGCAACATGGAATCCTCAAGAGCCAACAAGGATCTACAAGAAACTTTTGTAAAGACACTATAAATAGGACTTGTCTTTCTGACATCACGTTCTGGGTCTCAGAAGTATTTGATTTCACAAAGCTGGTCCTTTAAAATCCATCCAAAGAGCCTAGAGAAAAGGTGGTAAGAAAGAAACAAGTAAATTAGTTTCTAACCTGGATTGAGAACTGTTGGACCTCTGAAAGCCATACAATCCAGCCCAGCTAAAAAGAAACCACCACAGAGACTGAGACCTAGAACTTGGTTCCTGTGTGTATATATGCCCAGAACACCCTCCTGCTGCAGATGCTCTTCTAGAAAACAGCAGCTGCAAGTGGTGGGTTGATGAGGTCAGAAGTAATGTCTTTTCCTATCAACACGCTGATGTGAAGCTAGTAACACATTCAAAAGGCACTTCCTACCTTGAAAATATAATTACATTAAATCCCCATTGCACCTAAATATTTTTAGATGTTCTCATCCATTTCATAAGTCAAATAGCTAGTAGAAATGCTTTTTTTTTCTTTTTGCCAGTCCTGGGGCTTGAACTCAGGGCCTGGGCACTGTCCCTGTGCCTCTTTGTGCTCAAGGCTGGTGCTCTACCACATTGTGCCACAGCACTCCTTCTGACCTTTTTTAAGTAGTTTATTGGAGATAAGAGTCTCATGGACTTTCCTGCCTGGGCTGGCTTTGAACCTCAATCCTCAGATCACAGCTTCCTGAATAGCTAGGATTACAGGTGTAAACCACCAATGCCCAGCTTAGTAGAAATACTTTTAACTAAGTCCCCAAAATAAATTGATTTCAGATACCCATAAATGAGCCACTACCCTCAGCTTCCAGGCCAGTCAGCTAGCCAGAACAGTGCTTTCTGCAAAGTTTCTGAGACCCCAGGAAGTAAGAACAACAAACTTGGAGAGCTACTATTTCATTTGTCTGCTCGGCTGGAGTGAGATCCTTTAAAGTTAACTGCAACCAAATCACAGAGAACCTGGTAGCAAATTGCCAAGACAACTGTTCAAGGGGGAAAAAAAGCCAATTAAGTAGCAGGGGTGTGAGGAATACTTAGCATTATTCAGGAAACTACTCCAACAGACTTCCTGGAGTTTGGGTAATATAAAATGAAAGATACAGCGGAACCACTTGCTAACTAAAAATAAAACCAAAAGTAACAGCAGATAGAACTCTACTTGAAAGATGTACAGCCAAAAGGTTTATAATGCCAAATTTTTAAAGAGGCAAACTTGATTCAGAGGTATGATGAAAAAATCCCGAGTAGTGATTATTTCTTCAGTAAAAATTAGACTTATTCTATCTAATAACATCTAAAATTAAAGAGCAATGGACAATTGTGTGAAGAAAGAATATATCCTGCACGGAAGGAGAAAAAACAGTATTAGCTTCTGCTTCAGAACAGACGAGCACTAACTCACTTCTAAGAACTCAATGAACCTAGCACACATAATGACAGAATTTTGACAGGTCTGACATATTAATCATAGGAGAAACTGCCAACACTCATTCTGTGATCATACTTGTCTAGCATTGTATTCACTCTACAACACACAATCATTCCAAAAATGGTTAACATAAAACCTACAGACTCCCCAAAACTGAACTCCCACATAATGATTCATCTAAACCTTTCAGGTTTTCATGACTGAAACCACCACTTAATAAAGCAAACATTATTTTCTCCTTTTTTAAAAAAAATATACAAAATGGTAAGAAAAAAAGCCATTGTTTTAATATTAAGACGAATTATACTCCCCATCAAACACTCACTTCTCAGGTCATTCTCCCAATTTTATAATCATGAGCACATGATAGCAATTAAGTCAACAAAGCACCCTTTTCCGAAGCTAATGTAAAGAAAGTCACACTATGTGACTGGCTGTTCTGAATTCTTCAGTGTATTTGAATGCTTTATTTCAGGTTTTTGAAAAAAACTGTGAAAGCTGTAATTATGATTATATAAGGTTAACAGCAGAAAATATGAAAACAATTAGAGAATAAAACAACAACTAGAAAATAAAAACTCCTAGCACCCTCATTAAGTTTGTGCGTTTTGTTTGTCTCTTTGTTGTTTTGAGACTGAGTCTCGCCCTTAATTCACCATCTTCCCATTTAAGGCTCCCAGGTGCCAGAATTCTAAGCACAACCATTCTTGGTTTTGGAAGTCCATTGTTAACTACCTCATTATATTTTGTTGTAAACATGTTCTATAATCCATTTTCAGAAATGGTCCATTACTGAATATAAGTTCCTGGGTTCACACTATTTTGCAAGTATTACTATAACAGGTATGGTGATGCAGAAATCTTGGTGCCCTCTGTTTTGAACCATTTCTTAAAAATCCCAGTAGGTGAAGTTATGGGGTTAGTGGGTAATCACTGAAAAGATACACTAAACTGCTTCCCAAAATCAATGATCAATGTGCATATGTGTTATGTACTGAGTCTTACTACCTTTGCATGGTATTGTTACAGATCAATAATCTGACAGAAAGGTGATTTTAGCTTTTAATGAACACTCTTTATTAAGGAAACTGTAGTGTTTTTCCAAAGCCACTTATTAGTTGTTATCCTGTCATATATAATAAGTACTAGTATATACCCTTAACATCATAGGATTGGCAATGCTCTGTCTTCAGATCTTATAAATGCTGTAACATTTTTCTATTGGATATTTTTAAATATTTCAAGTCATTCATTAGCTGTGATTTTTTGGGGAGGAGGGGGGTCGGTCGTGGGGCTTGAACTCTGGGCTTGGGCGCTGTCCCTGCACTCTTCAGCTCAAGGTGCTTGAGCTACAGCACCACTTCCGGTTTTCTAGTGGTTTATTGGAAGTAAGAGTCTCAGGGACTTTCCTGCATGGGCTGGCTTTGAACCGCGATCCTCAGATTTCAGCCTCCTGATAGCTAGGATTACAGGCTGTTAGCTGTGATTTTTACCATACTTCTCTTGAATATACTCCTGTCACTCACCCATGAAGAAGTATGAAATAATGAGCACACCCAGTAATAGATAACCTGGGTGCCAGCACCACACCATGACCCACCTGAGTAACACACTTAACTGTTCAGTTTCATTTGTCCCTTGGTGATTAAATTTCCCCTTTAGCTTCAAAATTCTATTTTTGCTTTCCCTCTTAATTCCTTTCTCTGGTGATGCTACAATTCTTACATAATCATAGGTATCAATTTTAGGAAAGCATACTGAATAGTCATCTACATAATAAAAGATTGCAGTAAGCTAACAAAGAAAGTTAAGAAAAAATATGTATATAAAATTAGGAGAAAAATAAATGACAAAAGAAGTACTTTGAATACCACGATATATCTGACAAATAGTGATATTCTTAACTCCCACTAGGGTGCTCTGCTTTGTTTCTCCAGGTATATGTTACTTTTGTATAGCCATGAGCAAAATACTAAGAAAATAACTGGAGAAAAGGTTAATTTTAACTGCTGCTTTCAGAAGGTTCAGTCCATAGTTGCTTGACATCATGTACTTTGCCAGAATAAGGTAGTCGAAGCATATGATGAAACCTTTTCCCCTGATGGCACAGGAAGCAAAGACCTAGAATGGGGCCAGGGACACAGTAGACTACCCACCCATCCACCCAGTGACCTATATCCTCTACTAAGGCACTGCCTCTTGAAGTTTCTAGAACTCTGAAGAAAAGCACCATCAGCTGGAGACCAAGTTTCTAACATATGAGCCTGTGGAGACATTTCATACTCAAATTATAACACCAGAGGATTCTCAATGTGCCTTTAAATCCCTTCAAAATATATAGTAAAACTTTGGGTGAGAATCTTCATGTTTCTGGGGAATAATTATCATAGCTTTCAGCATATTCTCAACAAGGCTCACTTAGCAAAAATATTTAAGATCCTTAGCCTAACCAAACAGCTCAATTTCTCTCATTCGCTTTAAACTCCCTGAAGTGATTAGGTTTATATTTTCCGTGTCCTCTCCATTTCAGAAAATGTCTGAGACCACTTTCCAACAATGGTATGAAGCTTTTCTACCACCACATGGGGTAAAGGGGGGGTGTCCAAGTAAAACTGGGCTCCATATAAAACTGGAGCCTGTGTTGGAACTGATGTTCAAGAAGAAACATTGTATGATTCAGAGATGTGATAAAAATGCCTGAGTAATGCTTCTGTCTTTAATCAAAGTCTGAATCATGCTACCTAGCATCTAAAGGGAGAAAGCAGTACATAGGAAAAAGAAAACTACAACAGCCAGAGGAGAATCTGCTTTGTTCATTGCAGCCCACCTTGGTGCTGCAGGTGCACCATGCATGACAGCTAGGCTCATTCCAAAGCAAACAAGACCTATATAATGGCTACAATGTGGCTGTATCCTAAAAACTAGCACCTTCATTTCACCATAAAGGGTTCTGCCTCCCAAAGCACAAAGTATTTCCTTTGCTTTTATGGGGTCTGTGGATGGGCAAGGGCAAAGTGCTTCTACTGGAAATCATTGTCCCAGAAAACCAGAGAAGCAAGGCTACGGCAGTTTTGTTTAAATATGCCAGTTCCAAATTATCCAATGTAGGAGGCCAGGCATATTGAGTTCCCCAGTAAACTGGCTTCCTCTTCCCAATTACTAAGATGGTATGATTTGGCAAATCCTGAGATGAAGAAACTACTAGTGGAACCTAACAGGGTAATCAATCACATCTCAGAGTCAGGAAAGACCCTGCATTGCCCATAAGATCACTAGTGACCACATCAGGCCTATAAGCTGCTTGGGCCTTCGAGTGGAGGTGGCATTCCTGACAACCTGGCCGAGGGCTAAGGAACCTAAATGAGAAAGTAGGCCATGCTTGGGCACAGCTTGACCTGTAACATTTAAATAATTGGATCCAAAGTTCTCAACCAGATACAATTTTGTACCCCAGGGACATCTGTTAGTATCTAGATACATTTTGTTGTTGTTGTTGTTTTTTGTTTGTTTTTGGTCAGGTCGTGGGGCCTGAACTCTGAGCCTGGGCGCTGTCCCTCAGCTCTTCAGCTCAAGGCTAGCGCTCTACCACTTGAGCCACAGTGCCACTTCCGGTTTTTTTCTTCTTTGCTTATGTGGTGCTGAGGAATCGAACCCAGGGCCTCATGCATGCAAGGCAAGCGCTCTACCACTGAGCCACCTTCCCAGCCCTCTAGATACATTTTTGATTCTCAAAACTTGGAGGCAGTCGTGATGACTGGGGGGGGGGGGGGGGGGGGGGGGAATAAATAAACATGCTAGAATGCCATGACATCAACCTTTTCTCACCCCAGCAAAATATGGTCCAAGATGTCCAAGTTTAAAAACCCTTATTGAGACTATAATGCAGGCCTCCATCTGCATTTGTCTCAAGAACTCAGAAAATGTTACAGGCATGTCTGGTCATAACCTACCCATAAACTTATAAAACTTACAACACAGTTTTATGAAAAAAAAATCTCAGGTTTGGCATGGTATCTAAAGAACAATTTCTCTAACTCCACTTAGAATTCCATCATTCATTTACTCAACATTTACTAAATCCTTACTATGTAACCGAGTACAGTGCTAAAGCAGTAAAGATGACAGTGTCTAAGGAAGAGGGGACAATCTGATTCACCTCTGCCTTGGCTCAGAGCCGGAGGATACAAGAAGAACTGAAGCAGTCAGACAAGACAGTTCCAATCCCAGTTTCTGCAACTTACTTCCCTGAACCTCTATCTCTCCATCTCTGGGGCAGGTGGAATCAGACATCACTCAAAAGAGGAAGGTGAAACAAGGTAATTCCTGTAAAGAACAACATATACAAGATTCTGGCACCAGAATCAAATACACTGAAAACAGGGTTATAGCATGGGGGAGGAACATACAAAACCAAAAAAAAAAAAAAGAAAAATCACATGGTACATTATAAGTCTTAAAAACAACAGCCTGAATCTTGTATATACATTTTTCTAATTTGGGGAGGGGAAGGGAAATAACAAAAAGGATAGAGGCTGACCCATTGCAACGATGGGACGTACAGGACACTATGTAGAAAACAAACTTTACAACTTTGGGAGGTGGGGAGGAAGGGGAAAAACAAAGGAGGAGGTGACAACGCTCGATAAGAAATGTACTCATTACCCTACTGTACCTCTGTACAGTATTTTTACAATAAAAATATAAAAAAAGAACAACATATACTGCAAAGTATACAGTCAGCATTCAAAACTTAATGCCTAACTCTAATAGCAAAGGGTAACTTTATAAAGTAATCAATAATCTGGAAACTTCTAGTATGCAGAAGACAGCCACTCTCCTAACTGTTGATTGTGACAGTTTGAATGCACTTTCAGGTCAAGTTAATTGCTTCTTGCATAACATCTAAAGCATCAACTCTTCCAATCTTATCTCACGATCTACACACCTTCCAGGTAGCCTCATGTCCCTATTTGTGGAACAGACTGAAAGATAAGGTCACTGGCAGTGACCAAAGTACCAAAATTCAAATAGTCACAGCAGGGGAAAAAAAAGAGGAAAATCTTAGGCTACAACTCAGGAAAGATAAAATGTCCTGAGTGGAAAAAGGAGGAGGAGGAAAAACAGGAAGAGGAAAGAATGGAAAGAAAGGAGAGAAGGGAGGAGGAGGAAAAGATAAAAAATGAATACAAGTAAATTTAATTTAAAAAGGCTCAAAAGTCAGTATAAGAATCTGTGAATTAGAATTTGTGGAGAAGGGGAAAAACAAGTTGTTTAAATAGGGATACAGGTAGACCCATTGCAACAATGAGAAGTACAAGTCTTTATGTCAAAAACGAACTTCACAACTTTGGTGGGGGGGGGTGGGGAGGATTGGGTGGGGGGGAGAGGATGGGAAGGGATGGGAAGTGGAAACAAAGGAGGAGGCTAATGCTTGATAAGAAATGTACTCATTATCTAGCCCATGTAATTGTAACCTCTCTGTACAGTATTTTCACAATAAAAAATAAATTAAAAAAAAAAAAGAATCTGTGAATTACTGGGCACCGGTGGCTCTTGCCTGTAATCCTAGCTACTCAGGAGGCTGAGATCTGAGGATCGCAGTTCAAAGCCAGCCTGGGCAGGAAAGTCCGTGAGACTCTTATCTCCAATAAACCACTCGAAAACCGCAAATGGCGCTGTGGCCCAAGCAGTCCAGTGCTCGCCTTGAGCTGAAGAGTGCAAGGACAGCACCCCAGCTCAGTGTTCAAGCCCCATGACCGACAAAAAAAAAAAAAGTGAATTTGCATGTGTTCTGGTTTAGATATGAAACATCTCTCTAAAAGGCAAAAATGTTAATGGTCTGGTTGCATCCTAATGGACTCTTTTTGATATGTGACTGGATTACAAGGGCTGTTATTAAGCCACTCATGAATTCATAACTAAGTGAACTGGTTGGAACTGAGGGCTATTTGAAGTCAGTCACTGAGGACTTAACTTTAAAGGGAGTGTCTTGTCCCGGGACCCTTCCTCTCTGTCTCTGCTTTCTGATAGCCAGGAAATAGATTTGCTCCTAGCTATAGGCCTATAGCAATGAAGTGAGAGGACTATGGACCCAATTATCTTAAACCATGACCCAAGACAAATATGTCCTTCCTTAATGTTGTTTTTCTCATGTATTTTGTTATAGGGACATATAAAGTAACACAGCATACAAAGCATTTTAAAAAGAAAATACTTTCAAATAGCAGCCGTCCTTCACTCTGTACATTCTTATCTAAGAATAGATTGACAGCATATTAGCCTCATCTGAGGAAAAAACAGTGACCAAATTACTGTCATCTAACAAATCAACCCAGATGACAATGCCAGAATCTAGTGAAAAAAGAAGGCATTAACTTGCCCAATGGTGTCTGAAGCCTGCAATACTAGATAGTGAGGTGGCTGAGATCAGAGGATCATGGTTTGAAGCCAGCCCACAGAGGAAAGTCCATGAGACTCTTATTTCCAATTAACTACCAAAAAAGCCAGAAGTGGACCTGTGGCTCAAGTGGTAGAGCACTAGCTTTGAGCAGATAAGCTCAGGATCAGTGCCCAAAAACTGAGTTCAAGCCCTAGGATGGGCACAAAATAAAAAAGTAAAAGAAAAAAAAAAAACACTACCCATACATAATTAAATAATAATTTAACAGAAAACTAGGGTTAAGAGTATGGATTCCCTTAACCAATATAAAAATTTAACTCCTGCAATCCTAGCTACTTGCAGTCAAGAAGCCAGTCTGACCAGAAAGTCTGTCCAGACTCCTCCAAAATAACCAGCAAAAGATCCAGGCTTCCAGCAGAGCAAGAATAAGGTCTTAAGTTCAAACTCAGTACCAGCAAAAAAATAAATAATAAAAGCATAACAACTCTTTATACATAAGACACGTTTGTCTCCAGGTATGTGATCTATGAACTAAAGAGTCTCCTCCTTAGCTTACTAAAAAGCTGTTCTGTGCCTGTATAACCAAGCAACTACTTAACACACCAGTGAAATCCATAGCCTTCTTCCCACAAATTCCTGCTATTGAGATGGGAGCCAAGGCAAATGTTAAACTTTCCTGTAAATGCAAAGAAATTCTGATGTAGTTCTGAATAAGTTTACATTTCTCTCAATGTAACTCAAGAGGATAAAAAGGCTTAGTTATCGACTTTGTGTTAGGGAAAAATAGATGTTATCTAGGCTCAACATGCGTATCCAATGTAGTCACTTGAGTGTAAGGGCCAGATCTGCGTTAAAGTGCCAGTTCTACTTCATTTGTGACCTCAAGAAGTAATCAAAATTCAGAATCTCAGTGCTCAGACTTGCAAAACTAACCAAATAAGTCGATTAATTAATCTAAGTTTCCTTCAAAGGATGATTCAGTTTGAAAGCAAAATCTTAACAGTTCTTTGAATAGGGAGGGAATGGAATAAAGGCCCTTAGAAAAATGCATCGAATTACAGGTTTGTAGATTTGAAAGGTCATTCAGTGACATAAGTCGTGAAATCTGTGCCTACTGCTGGTTTCAATCTCCTGGATGAAAATAAAATGAAATGACCAAAGAATTCTTGTCAAGAATTCTTCCAGTCTGCTGCAAAATAACTCCAATGAAGCAATAGTTTATATTCCGAGTTGTGCATTCCTACGTTATTCCTTGGCTAGTATACCATACTCAGCTACACTGTACCAATCAATACCAGTTTAATGACTGACCACCAATATTCCAATTAAACAATAAAAACATCAACAGAAGCTTTTATTCTACAATACAGAAGAAGAATACTCTCAGATTTCTAGAGTCCAGAAGACCAAAAACATTGCCAAACCTTCAGTTTTACATTATCTAGCTAAACCTCTTAAAAGATTAACTGGCCAAACTGGTAAATAAGACTCTTCACGAAGCAACATTAAAAAACAAAACAAAACAAAAAAAGCTTTGCTATTGGAACTGAATTTTCTTCTTACAAGTATTCCTAGAGAAACTGACACTTTTGCTCTCAGCTTGCTTATACACTTCACATATTGGACGCTTAATCTACACACAATTTCTAAGAAGCACTCTGCTCACTGTATCCCAGCAAGTATGACAGCTCTGATCATCAAGGAAAAGAAAAGTCAATGACTACTCACTTTTATCTGTGCCCCTATCTTTTGCACACTTCTATTCAGTCACAGACGTTTACTGTGGCAAATATTAACAATGATAGGTAAAACAAATATTTCTTCCAGCATTTCAGCTAGGGAGTGAAATCTATATTTTAACTAGGCAAACTCCACCACTTGCTAACAGAGTAAATCAAACATTTTTAAGACACAAGTTTCTCTATATCCTCTCGATGAAACTACACCATGTTAGAACATGTTGATTTGTTAATTTTGTAGTCAGAACTAAAAACTTGTTAATTTCATAGTATGCCAACTGACATTTTACCAATAAACTCCAGCTGAAGCTTTAACTTTCAAGAACAGTTATCTCCTTCCCCTCTGCTTTTTGCAGAAAGCAAAAGATTAGCACAAAGCCAACCTCATATTTACTGAATCATGTGTGCATGAATTTAGACATAATAAAGTGACAACGATAATGAAGATCATGCTAAATGATATACCTCCAGCCTAGATGAGTAAAACACTGACATAAGCCCTGGATACCAAGTCTAAAACAAATGAGTTAAGGCCATAAAGTACTATACTAAGAAAAAAAAATCCATTCCATGCTTGAGGAGCTAAAAGTAACTTTTACAGGTAACATTCAAATTAAAAAAGAAAAACTGCCATAGTAGTACACATAATAATTTCTCTTTACTCAGTATTAGCCAAAACACTACAGACGACTCTGGTAATTCAGTATCCTGTACATGTTCAGAAATATGCACAATTAGAAATATTCATGAATGCTATGAAATCCAAGTGTTTAAAGATTTTTTTTTAATAGCCTGGAACATTTTCTGAAAAAAGCCTTACTTGAAAAGAATCTCAAACCAAATCACTGCCACGCTTCCTCCCAGGGCAAGATCAGGATCTACTCTAGTTTGCACAGATGCTTGTGGGTTTCAAGTCACACTGCAATTATTTGGGTCACTTTAAAATGGGTCAAGAGTGGCACTGGAGTATCACATCCATAAAAAAACCAAAACCCAGTATTTGCAGGATTTTAGATCCTCAAACCATGGGGTCGGGTCGTAATTGCATAGCTTTTGAGAAGGAGCAGATTCTGGGGACAAGCTCCAGAACCTCTTTTGCAAGGCGGGGGAGTGGGGGGAACCCCTAAAGCACGCAGGAATCCCCTGATGGGTGTGAAGCAGGGGATTCCAAAACCACACTGAGAGGCGCCTGGGTGTAACAAGGTGCCTAAGGAGGCCCAAGTTCACCCTCCCCGGCCGCTGGGGGGAAGGGGGGAGAGTGGGGATGGGAGGGGGGACGGTGTGGAGGGGAAGGACGGCGGCAAGGTCCCGGGATCCGCGCGACCCACCTGCGCAAGAGCAGCGGGGGGCCGTGTCCCGGGGACCCCGGGTCCGGCGGGGCTGCAGGGACCGTGACCGGGGAACCCCGGGGTCCCGCCGAGCTGCGGGGGCCGTGACCAGGGGACCCCGGGGTCCCGCCGAGCTGCGGGGGCCGTGACCAGGGGACCCCGGGGTCCCGCCGAGCTGCGGGGGCCGTGACCAGGGGACCCCGGGGTCCCGCCGAGCTGCGGGGGCCGTGACCAGGGGACCCCGGGTCCCGCCGAGCTGCGGGGACCGTGACCAGGGGACCCCGGGTCCCGCGGAGCTGCGCGGCGGGCTAGAGGAAGAACCTCAACTTTTCGGACTCTGGCAGGTCCCTGCCGGACGCCCGGGCCTCGGTTTCCCCGGTGTGTGCGGGGCTCGCGCCCGCGCCGCCGCCCCGGAGCGGCGAAGCCGAAACGAAAGTTCCCCGGGCCGGCCGGGCGGCCACTTCCTGGCTCTCCGCGGCCCCGCCTGCGAGCGGCGAGCGGCGAGAGCGTGGGCCCCGGAGCCGGGGCGAGGTGGGGCCCCGGGCCCCGGGCCGGCCGAGCGGCCGCCACCTCCCGCCGCCCCCGTCCGCCAGGCCGCCCGCCCGTCCGCCCGCCCGCCCGGCGCCGCCGCGCACTCACGGGTAGGCATGGTGACCCCGAGCCGGGCTCGCCGCCGCCGCGCCGAGGTTCAACGGGGCCGCGCCGCCCGCACCATGACCGCCGGCGTCCGGCCGCCCGCGGAGACCCGGCCCAGGCTGGGGAGGGAAGGAGGGGGCTGGTGAAGAGCCGAGCGAGCGGACCGCGCAGGTCCCGGCCGCCAACGCAACCCCGCCGGCGCCGGCCGCCACAGCCCGCCGCGCTCCGAGCCGGACAACGCGCGCCGGGGGCGTGGCCACGCCCGTGACGTCAGCGCGTCGCCCACGTCCGCCCACGCCCCCTGCTCCCGTGGGATGACCGGTTCCACCGGGACCCACGCCTAGGGGCCTGACCCCTGCGCACCCGCTGGTGGGATTTGTGCTGTGTTTTGTGCTTTTTGCTTTAATTTCTCAAAAGCCATGTGTGTGGCTTTCGTTTGGACTGATACGTGGGCTTGGGGCTGCGAGGGGGTCAATTAAAGGTGCTGGCTCGAGCCGTGCTGTGAGCTGCAGTCCCTGCAGAGCGGGTGACCCGAGTGACCTCCCGGAGACGCCCGGAGGCCCCCGGGCGGCGGCTGCGCCCCTCCCCCAACCCCGGGGACCGAAAACGTCCCTTTCCTCCCGCTCCTCGGGTGACTCAGAGCGATCCTGTGCCACCCGAGGCCATCCCCGGGGAGGGCGGGCCCGATCCCTTCAGCGGATCAGGATATTTGATGGGTTTAATTGTCACGGAGCTCAGCAGGCCGGAGCCAGAGTGCCCTCCCGAGCCTGCTGTGCACAACTCCGAGGGGCAAAACAGAGGCTCGCCCCAGGGATCTGACACAATTTCACAGTGGTTCGGGATCCTTGGTGGCCACAATGACCTGGCTCTCCTGGGTCCTGAGCTAAACTTACTGCCCTCTTTGCCAGGATGATGTATGTATAAGTGTACATTTCAGACCCTATACCCTACGGAAATGACATTCGGCAGAATCTTCTCCTCTCTATTCTGAGGGGAGAGGTTAAAGAAGATGAAGATAAGAGCCAGGAAGGGCTCTTATCTTACTTTAGTAAAAAAAAAAAAAAAAAAAAAACCGGTCAGCCCTTGGAGAGGCTGGGGAGAAGGTGGAAAGGGTGCCAACACTGGGCCTTGAACCCGAGACCTGGGAGCTACCCCTTCATTTTTTTTTCCTCAAGGCTAGCTCTCGAGCCACATCTCTACTTCCAGCTTTTTGGTGTTTAATTGGGGTTAAGACTCTCATGGATTTTCCTCAGCTCTCAGCCTCCTCATTAGGATTACAGGGGAGATGGAGGGGAATTTAGAGTGAATCATAGAAGCTGATGAGAGGGGAGTGTGTACAAGAGATAGGAAATTGTCTCTTGCTAACAAAGACACATCCTAGGCTCATTGGTCCTTAGGCTTCAATGCCCTACTATATATGCTATCATCTTCAAATTTTTCCTGTTTCCACTTTTCTCCCTAAAACTTGATCTAAAGATTTTTGTTATTGAATGAGGAATCCTGTTACCTTACCAAGTGATGACTATATTTGTCCAAGGGTATAAAAACAAGACAGTAAAACTATAGTTACAAAACAACCTTACACTCAATCTTCGAATCCATCCTTTGACAGATTATTTTTGTTCCTGATCAGGGTAATATTAATTATTAATGTAGACCACATGGTAGAAAAACCATAAAAATAAAGCAGCCAATTAAAGCAGACTTCAATACTGATGCAGAAGAGAGAGTTCCAGACTGTCTTGGTAGTAGATAGATATGGAAAAGGAAAGAGTTGGATCTTGATGCAGAAAAATAATCCTTGGCATTTGTTGGCTGCTAGCTTGGAAGGAATAGAGAGGCATCTGCTAGTTATGTAACTCCAAGGTTGGAACAAGGAAAGCCGTGGTGCCAGGAGAGCAGAAGTTAAGTTGGAAAAGGGCATGAAAAAAAGAATGTGAGCTTTTTTTGGACATATAGAGCTTGAGGTGTCATCCAAGGAAGACATCCAAGAGAACTTGAAGGAAGCTAGGTATATCAGGCTGAACATGGGCTACAAGTCCAAGCTGAGCCCTCTCAGGGTGGGAGATTTGTGAATCTTTGGTACAGGGACAGAACTGAAGCTGGATGTCAGAAAGAGCCCTCTGGGGGAAGCTGGTGGAGCCAGGCAAAGGTACATTCAGAAAGAAAGGGGACCCAGAGGGCACAGTGCCCCAGAAGCCACATGTGGGCACAGTTCCCAGGGGCAAGCATCTCCACTTTCATTACTCGGAAAAGATGCAGATCCCAATAGCCTTGAAATAGTCTGGCCCAGAATGGTTTGGTTTGGATTGGCTTTTTAAAAAAAAAAATCACCTTGGTCTTTGGGTTTTGTATTGCTGCCAGAAAATAGAATCAGCAATCAAAGATTTTAAAGAAAGGACAGAACAAAGTCAGGAATAATATCACAGTAATGTTTCCACAATATGTATCATTTTCCAAGTTAATATCTGTAGAATTTGGGTAGCACTGCTGTCCCCTTGAGTCCCCCCTCAGGTTCCAGTTTGGCTTGTGGGTCCCCTCAATTCTTACCACTAGGAAGCAATGATTCTGCTGCCATCACATCTTTCAGTATCTCACCTAAAGGCAGAGTTACCCTCCCCTGGGCCCTCCTTTCCCTGCCCATCCGCTCTGTACCAATACTCCTCTCTTAAGACTCATGAGAACTGGCATCTGTGCATCCCATCAGAAGCTACATTACTGAGCACCTGCCTTTGAACATTTGTGTGTGTGTGTATACTTGAGATGAGCTGCTAGAACCCTCCTCAGGAAATAATGTACTGCTTTCAAAACCTAAGGTTTGAAGAAAACATTCATTAGCACTTAAATGGGAGAATACTTTTATATGTTTACTAGTACATTTTTCAAAATATAGGCCATTAAAAATAGGCAGTCTTTGTCCCTTGGTGTTTTATTCCTTCTCTGGAAATAATTAAAAGATCAAAATAATATTAGAAAGGTCATTGTCAACATCTTACTAGAGTATTAGCTTTTAGCCCCGAAAGCTTGAAATAGCCCTGTGCCCAGTTTAGACCAGTATTTGCTTCAAGTTCTCACTGAGATGATTCATTTTTAATTAGCACACATCTTAATGCTTCCAAAGGCAATTGCAAGCAAATTCAGAGTTTACAGGAAATAACTGTAAGGCTGTTCACATATTCCGTAAGCTTGTTCTCAAAAGATAATAATGTGGCAATTTGATGTTCTCATTGCATACAGTTCTCTTTTTTAACCACAAAATATCTACACCAGTGATAGTTGTCCTTTCTTAGTTTAGGATTTCTCTCCATTTTTCTCTACCCATTTCTTTCTTTCTTTCTTTTTTCGGTGGGGGAGATGTCTGTCATGGGGTCTGAACTCTGTGCCTGGGCGCTGTCCCTCAGCTCTTCAGCTCAAGGCTAGCACTCTACCCCTTGAGCCACAGCACCACTTCTGGCTTTTTTACGTGATGCTAAGGAATCAAACCCAGGCCCTCATGCATGCAAGGTAGGCACTCTACCACTGAGCCCCTTCCCAGCCCTCTACTCATTTCTTAATAGTGAGTCATACCCTTCCGATTTGCATAAGCAGAGAAAGCATTGTTTAGGCTTAAAACATTGGGATTTGAAACCTGCCGTACATTTTCAACTTGTCTTTTAATGATCTTTGTTCTCTCTGGACTTAAGTTTTCTCAGTTTCAAGATGAAGAAGCAATCCTCCGTG
This sequence comes from Dipodomys spectabilis, assembly GCF_019054845.1. Classification (NCBI taxonomy): domain Eukaryota; kingdom Metazoa; phylum Chordata; class Mammalia; order Rodentia; family Heteromyidae; genus Dipodomys; species Dipodomys spectabilis. Next base: position 2,473,209 of record NW_024870941.1, on the reverse strand, counting down.
TTGCATTGTTCTTTCTGTGTGCCTTCTCGTGGCACTGGTTTTCAAACTTAACTGAACTTTAGAACTGAGGAAACTTTCACAAACACCAAGATCTCACTCTGAGATTATCAGGTTGTAATTGGCCTGCAGTGTGACCTGGGCCTGAGCCTGGTTGAAATCTTGCCAGATGTTTCTGTTGCTGTCTTGAGCCAAGACTGTACCCCTCTGCCTTCAAGAAGAGCTGAAGCATGGAGAGGTTCTAATTCAGTCTTCTATTCCACACAAGGCCATTCCTGTTACTGATTACATTCTGTGTTGAGACCACAGACCTCGAAATTCCAGAACAATTTGCTCACTCGTCTGCTAGCCAGAGTAGCTGGAGACACCTGGGTAAAGAAATGAAAAGGATAAGCTGAGTAATCACTCAACCTTTCCCATGCCAACTAGGACACTGTACCAGCGACAAATTCCTGATCAGCCCCCAAGCCCAACGGCTCAGTCATCTACGCTTTATAACAGAGAATTGCAAATGCATAAGAACCAAAATCCAGAGATAATAAGGTTAGGAGTTCTTGATTAAATCAGACAAAACAGCTGGAAAGCCTTCCTTAGAAACACTATCATTTGAAACAATTAGAGGAAAGAATTATCTCTCATTGCTATTTACTAAAATGCTAGCTTGCTTTAGCATTGAACACAAAGTGGAGTGGAGCTGTGAAAGTGGAAAGAAAATGTTCTGTTTAACATTAGTGACATGCAAGGGAGTGAGGGCCTTTGCATTTATGATGTGGTGGATCACATCTTACTTATTGTCATGGAGCATAGTAAGTGCTTAGTGATTATGTAAGGAAGACTGGAAAACAAGAAAGAGGGGGAGGGATGAAGTGGAGAAGGAGAGGAGAAATGAACGTAAAGGTCATAAAGACAGGAAGCACAGAGATGCCAATTAAGGAACTAGAAGAAGCTCTTTATAATCAATTGAGGAAATAGTCTGAATTATACTTCCCTTTCTGTTTGCACACTTGTAGTTGATCCTTTCACAAGGAAATTGAAGCTTAGAAAGATGAATGCATGGGAAGAATCTTTCACCACCGCTGAGTGTAGGTTGGCTTTAACCAATATGTTAGAGATTTAGGAAGGGTAAAGAAGGTTGTTCTCTCTGTTGGAGAAGAGAGGTCCTAGTCATCCCAAACCTCCCAGAGGCCTCCATATACCACCCAGCCCCTGGTAACCAACCAGCAAACGTAAGATTCAAAAATGAGACAAGCAAGCAAGCTCAGCCTAGACACCCAGCTGAAATCAGCCCAAACTACCTACACACAGGAGCACGCATGAAAGAAATTGTGATTATTTTAAGTCACTTGAGTTTGGGAGTAGTTAGTTATGCACTCCTTGATCATTATTAATTAGTTATTGCAAACTGCAGCTAACTAATATTAGTGTATAAAAAATAATGCCAGGAGATAAAAATCCACCCAAGTCTTTGCATGTGACATGTACTATGCTATTTCTTTTTTTATTATGTTAAGTAGTTGTGCAAAGGAGTGTCACCCCTTCAACATTCTTAAGGACCTTCCCTTACTTTTATTAATTTTGTGGTATGTGCAATGAATTATTGACTGCACTCACCCCTTTTCTTCCCCTTCATTGTCTATACCTGCTGTGCTATTTCTTAGCACACATTTTCTGATATAATCCTCTGACGAGATGAATAACCTTGGTGCTTTAATGTGAAGAAACTGAAGGTTGAAGAAATTAAATACATCGCTGAAAGTCACATGAGTAAGTAATGTCTTTGCAATTTGAATTCAGGTCTGTCTGCCCCAAAACTCATTAAACACAAACAGATTCAACTGAAGAGCAAATTATGGGCCCAACAGGAAATGCAAATTCAGACTGTGCAAAGAATTCTTGTCTCTATTCCAGTTCGTCTTGCAGAAAAGAATTGTCAAGTCCTCCAGAGGAAAAGCATGTTTTTCCATCAGTATCTAATTCCTTAAAGAATGCCCAGAAGGCTTTGTATTGATTCTTCTTTTACAGGCTTGAAGCTGAATTTCAATCACCGTATAATTGTTTACTAGCCTCTCAGTTGGGAAAAAGATAGAAATAAGAAGTTGCATCCAGTTTCTATTGTTTTGAAATGAACTTTGTTAAAATTTATGTTCACCTTTCTCAGAAAAATATAAGTTAGCCAGGTGCTGGTGGTTCATGCCTATAACACTAGCTACTCAGGAGGCTGAGATCTGAGGATTGTGGTTTGAAGCCAGCTTGGCAGAAAAGTACTTGAGACTCTTATGTCCAAATAGCCACCAGAAAACACAAAGTGGCACTGTGGCTCAGAGTAGTAGAGCACTATCCTTGAGGGAAAAAAGTCAGGGACAGCGCACAGGCCCTGAGTTCAACCCCAACAGCTGACAAAAAAAAAAAAAAAAAAAAAAAAAGCCAGTTCCCTACTTTAAGCCAAAATGCTAAAACACAGTGTGTGGGCTCACTATTAACACAAAATATGAATAGAACTTGAAACATTCAATCCAGTAAGATATGTAATGCTTGTTTCTATGAGAAGTACTTTCTCATAAACTAAGTTGTTTTGGTTTTTAATGTAGCTAGCAAGATAGAGGGTTGCCTATTCAATTTGCTTGATACAAGGTTGAGTTGTCATTAGATATTATCACTGTTAATCATATTTATGTCAAATCATGAATGTGACTGAGTAGTTAGAAATCAAACCAGAACACTTTTTACTTTTAAAGAAGAAACTCAATGACAACCAAATCCTATTTGTATCTAGTAAGATGGGAGAGAAGACTCATAAACCTATTCAGAAATAAGGAAGAAAAATCTCACAAGCAGATGGCTAAAAGGAGGGTAGGGAATTCTGATTGTTCTATAACACTGTTTTCATTAGCTAGAAGGGGGTGATATATATATAGCACTTTGAGTTGTCTATAATTCTCTTGTATCTTATATTTCTAAATATAATATTTGTCTTCAAAGCCCAAGAATTAGCTGGCATGATGGCAGACAACTATAATACCAACTACTAGAGAGGCTGAAGCAGGAGGACAGCTTGAGCCTAGGAACTCAAGACTAATTTAGAAAACTCAGCAGGACTACTGTCTCATAGAAAAGATCACATTTGCTCAATTCTAAGACGCAATTTTCTTTTCTCATATAAATGGTTGTGGGATAAGGATGTACTTGGCATTCCAACTTCTCAACTATGGAAGAAAATGCTTGAGTTTCCATACACAAGTGGTTGTCACTTTCAGGCTTAATCAAGCCGAGGTCCAAGCAATTTTCCCAACAGTTATTTTCCTTGTAGGACCACTGGAAGTTAAACTGTAATCTAAATTTGTATTCTTACTTGTTGCTTAAATCACTAACTAAAAAACCACAATACAGGATATCAATAAAACAAAAAAAATTACTGTGTGTGTGTATCATGAAACTAAAGGCTGTAGAAATGCTAAGCTCCTCTAAATTATAGGTCTATTTAAATAATAAGCAATAGACAGTGATAATAAACGAGCTTCAAAGCTAGCAGTGTTGACATGAATGAATCATGAAGGGACCGATAAACATCCCCCAGAGTTCTATCTGCAAATGCTTCCAGGTGATTTTGAGATAAGTAATTTTACTTTCAGTGATAAGAAATTCAAGAAAGCAAAACGCAGAACAACCAGTGACGCTCTGAATTTGAGCTGCTATGTAGTTAAAACTGGTCAACTTTGATGAGTCTCACAATTTGACCATTAGGTTAAAGGCTACAATAGAAGTCAAGTTCAAATTTGTGTAAAGTAGTACTTCACCATGTTCATATAGACATGTGACTCAGAAGAATAGTTAAGTGCTAAATGAGAAGAAAGGCCTAAAAATCTTAAATGGTGTTATTTATATGAAAGTTCTCTGTAATTTCATAGAAAAATATGTTCTTTTTGCTTAGTTTTTAAAGTACAGGGTACATTTGATGAGTTTCTTGTTTCTAATTGGTGGCATTTTACAATTTCATTCATATGATGTATGATATAATGTATGAAATATTTATTAAAAGTCTAATGTTTTCTTGGACTAAATGTGATGAGAGCACACTTATCTAATCGATGGAATTGGCAGATCTTAGAACTACTGCTTATTAAGTACCTATGAAAATAAGATAACCAGATAATTAAACTATCCTAAAGGTATCTTTTATTTACATTGATCAGAAATCATTTTGAGTTCGGTTAAAGCTCACACTTAAAAAAGAGTGAATTCTTTTTTGAGGACCCAAGGGTTATGAATAGGAATTCAGAAAGCCAGAAAGGTTGGGATTATAAAATGGGAGTTCATGGAGAACCCTGAGGGTAATATGTTTTTCAATGCCTCTCATTGCTTCTCTTTCTGTGCATCCAAGATGGTCCTATGATACTTCTCAAATCTTTTGATCTACTATATTAAAACAACATCCTAGGTTTAACGTTTCTCTGTTAGTCATAGCTCTAAATTGCCAAGAGAACATGATAGACATCTTCTAAGTAAGACATCTGTCATGTTTGAATGGACTGTAGCCACTAAACAGATGGTGTATCCGTTTTCTGCCACAATGATACTAAAAGAAATACCTTAAGACTCAGAGACTTAAGATATGGAAAACAGCCCAGATGTCCCTCATGGATGAAAGATTAAGAAAATATAGGCTATATACACAATGGAATTGTACACATCCATTAGAAAGAATGATACTACATCATTTGCAAAAGAAAAAAAATGGATGGACCTGGAATAAATGTTAAATGAATTAAGTCAGGCTCAGAGACACAAAATACATTTGTCTTCTCTTATAGGTAAAAGCTAGAACTAATTTATAAGTATACAAATAAACACACAGTGTTGTATGCCAATGTACATAAATGTATTAACCAAAGTATGGTATTTGCAGGGGAGAATTCAAAGGGTATATAATTCCTTAGAAAAACAAACTCACAATCCAACAAAATGAATACCAGGAAGCTGACACTTGAATGGTATTTGAATGGTGGAATGTCAAGGGTAAGGGGGAAATTGAATGAAGAAGGAAGTGGGAGAGGTTGCAGTCATTTCCTAAGAAATTAAGAAAACATGAGGAGAGGATTGTGAGGAATAGGGGAAAAGAGCGGATGACATAGATAAAGATGGATTACACGCATAAACAGTTCAATGGTAACTCTTTGTACAATAAAGATCACAAAAACAAAGTTCTGAAAAAATAAAGGCTTAAAACAACAACCCTTTATTGTTTCTTGTGAGCTTATGAAACACCTGGATGTCTTTAACGATCTGGAGCAGAACTCACTGAATTTGGTCAGACACACCAATATGGCTACAACTTGGGGTGGCTAGTTTAAGTTAAGAGCCTATGAGATAACCTGCATCTCATCTCCTACCAGGTCAGCATGGAGTCATTCACATAACAGTGACAGGAATCTAAAGGAGAAAATCACGTGCTAATATTCAAGTGGTGTTTTTTGTTGTTGTTGTTTTTATTGTGAAAATACCGTACAGAGGGGTTACAATTACATGGGCAAGGTAATGAGTACATTTCTCATCAAGCATTGTTGCCTCCTTTGTTTCCTCTTCCCATGCCTTCCCATCACATCCCCTCCCCCCCCTGCCAAAGTTGTAAAGTTCATTTGTCGACATAACGACTTGTACATCTCATTGTTGCAATGAGTCCACCTGTATCCCTATTTAAACAATTTGTTTTTGCCCTTCCCATCCACAAATTATACCAACATCAAATACAGAAAACTAAGGCCCAGTGGTAAAAATAAATCATGTGGTTTCTTTATATTCTTTCAGAGAAGGGGATTACAAGACTACAGGACCAAGGTGGCTATTAATTTACTAGCTATGGACAGTACAAACCCAGCTTCAGGACATCATACCTGTAGATAATGGAGCGTAGTTACTATGATTATTGGGAACTCGGCTGAAAATTCCCAAGATAGGCTAATCTGTACAATATCTCCTCTATACCTTGTTACCAGTCAGTGAGATTAACATCCTTTGTTTACTGATTACAGGGGAGGGGGTCAGTCAGGGCTGGCTGAGCAGCATGTGGACCATCAGACTATGTAGCATGTAGACTCTCCAAAGGGATCACAAGGAAGAAGGTCTAGATTAAAAAGACCCAAACATTCTGTACATCCAGTTTTATTCATTTGTTTCTGTTGTGGTTTGAATGTGTCCTTGAAATGATGAAACATGATCACCATGCTGACAAGATTAAGAAAGGGATTTTTAAGAGGTAATTATGAAACTTCTGTCTTCATGAGGATAAAAGAAGTCTGGCTGGGCGCTGGTGGCTCATGCCAGTAATCCTAACTACTCAGGAGGCTGAGAGCTGAGGATTGTGGTTAAAAGGCAGCCTAGGCAGAAAAGTTCATGAGACTCTTATCTCCAATTAACCACCAAAAGAAGTGGAGTTGTGGCTCAAGTGGTAGACCCTGAGTTCAAGCCCCAGGAGAGTCATCATCCATGTGTATGCATGAGTTCAAGCCCCAGGAGAGTCATACATGGGCATGCGTGCACATGTGCATTGTACACACACACACACACACAAAGTCAGGCCTCTTTCACTTCAACTTCCTCAGCCACAGGGTCTGCTACTTTTGGGGGCACCATATTCATGCCCTTTGCCCTTTATTCCCTTCTTGTCATGTGAGGAAGCAGCAGACCGCTCTCCCCAAACATGGATGCTGGTGCCTTCATCTTGGACTCTTCTGGAGACTGTAAGAAGTCAATTCTTCTCTTTTATAAATCATCCCAGACTATGGCATTTTGTTATAACAGCCCAAATGGACTGGAGCCATTTCCCATATTTCAGATCGATTGATCACAAATAGAAAAATCCTCCCATTTCCTCCTTGCTGAATATACCTGATGATAAAAAGCTACTGATTTCCATACTGTTCACTCTGATCTCCCTCCAGAGACAGATAATAGGTAGTGAGGCCTGTGAACAGCCTTCTTGTGTAGTGAAGTTTTCCTCTAACTCAATCTATCTCTAGCATTCTGATCAACCATCCTTTGCCGACTTCTTTTCCCTTTGGGAAAGTCTCTTCATTTGTGAGTATCTTCTCTAAGCAGAGAAGTTTACAAAATCTTTGAGCAATGGATAAAGCAGATAGGGAATCAATTCCACTGCATCTTCACTGTGCACCAGGCAGCTGGAGAATTCTGAGCATCTGCTCAATGAAAATCTCCTTTAGAATGTTTTCTAAACTCTTTATAGATCAATACTTTCCAAGGCACAGTAGTACAACTCTTATTTCACCATTGATTAAAATAAATTAGTTACAAGTTACCCTGGAACTGCTTCTTGATGTATCAAACACTAGGTCCTCATCTAAGACTTTCTACAATCTGTGTGTTTTAGAAATGTCTTGTATTTACTTGTTTGTTAAGACATGTGATCAGTTCTCTCAGAACTACAACCAATCCGTTTTTCTTTGACAAATCATCATAATTCCATTCTAGAAATGTATTAACAACACTTAACATTTTTTTTTGAAGAACAAGCTCATGTTCCATGCAAGGATTTGGGGATTCATCCACACAGTGAATAGGTGATTGAGTGATGTTATGAACGATGAAATCAGATGACTTGCAAAGAAATTGTTAAACAAAATTTTAGCATTGTTTTCCTCTTGAGAACTAGTCATCCAGTATACATTCCTGGGGGGAGGCACTTCAGTTAAACTTGGGGAACACATTCTCCCCTGGAGATGACAATGTCGTTTCCTGGGGTTTGTGAAGAGTTCAGGACATTCCGTTGCTTATATGTACAGCTATGTTCTCATCACTGCAAGCATTGACTGGCTGGAAGTGTGGCTCTTCCTTTCGATGGCAAGGCTTCAGAGCAGTGGGGGCACCCAGAGAATGAACATGGTCTGTCCTCCTCCTTCATCCTCCGAGTCTGGCTGCTTCCTCCTTTCTGTCTCCTTCCAGCACTCTATTCTTGTCACCGTTAGGGAAGAATGTGCTGAGCTATTTTGGTTAAAGGACTCTTCAGTCTCTAAAGAAGGAAAAGGAGAAAAACAGGTGGAGAGGAATGCTCAAATGGGTTGTATTCTCCTGTGCCCACTGACACCCCCACCAAGCATAAAGAGGTTTTCATGTATTTTCTTAATGAAATGAGGCATCACTCCAATAAGTTCTTGTTTTTATTCTGATCCCAATAGGGAATATTTCCAAATAAGTCATTTATCTGTTAAAAATCTAAAGCACCTTACTTAATTATCTTCATCCAAGTTCTGGGTTCACTGAACTATCCTGTTCTGGTTTCCCATTTATCTTACTGAAAGAAAGGACATTCTCCTACAGCGTATGCAGACTCAACCTTCCTAACCATTGTGCTTATCAACTCAACATCTCATCCTGTATTTTTGCCTGTAATGTTTTTATTTATTGTGAATATGCTAGTCAGGGCATACCAAGGCATAGCACATTTGGGCTCCATTTTTACACAAAATACCAGCTAGTATCACATGATCTCACCCCCATAACCACAGCTAAATGAACATGATTTTCATTAATGTTTTCATTAAAAAGCATAAAACTATCCTGAGTGCTTGTTACACAGGAGGCATTCTGCTGAATGCTGAAATACAACTCTCACTAACTCAAAATGATGACTGCAACTAAGCAGAGTTATGAGGATAGTAACCAAGTATGCGAGCAAGTAAATAGTTATGAATTATAAGTGCTGTGAAGCACATGGAAAGAATTGTGTGGTAAAAAGAAATTTGAATACATAGATTTATTCACCAGGGCAGTGGGCCTGGTCCATCTCCAATGCAGGCTATCAAAACATATCTTCCTTATAGAGAATTAACAATGATAATGAACCAGTTAAAATATGTCCTGACTACTGTAAACAATGTCAAGAATAGAATGCTCTCTGAAAAAAGTCTCAGTCTAGTTCCAATCAATTTCTGTGTCAGCACAAAGTTCTCAAAAATTATAAATAATTGCTACTTATTACTTAACCTTTAATAAACAATAAAATTCTATATGGAAGATACTTCAAAGAATTCCCAGATGACACAAGGCTATATTTACCTCAGGCTTTTGAGGCCAGTTTGGGTGACATAGCAATACTCTATCATGGAGAGAAACAGAGTATTGAGGAATGGAGAAGGGAGGAGAGGAGGAGAGAGTTGGGCCTTGACATATATGAGTGCTACTGGATTGTGCTGACTTAGAAGCTTGATTCTGACTCAATCTCTGCATTCTAGCTCTGTGGCAAACACATGCTTGCAATTAATAACCAAATATGAAATAAGTAATATAAGAAAAAATTGAGGTACTTGAATGTCTTAAAAATGGCAGAAATTTTTATTTGTGCTTAAAATTTGTGTATTGCAGACTGGGTAGAATATAATTTTGTTCATACATGAAATAAATACATAAGTATTTGAATAATATTTTTATTTAAAATTACTTTTAAATCAATTGCTATAAAACTAAACACAAGCTGATGTGCCTTACTAGGATTATTGGTTAGTTTATCTTATGGAGGGGGGATCCTGTTAAAATGATTTATTCCAAATGACCACTTGGTACCTCTGAGAAGGACATCTACTGAACAAAAGTCTGCCTGTAGGCAATCCAACACCTCCATCCTGAAAGACACACTGGACTCACATCCTACATCAATCCATTCTCCATCTAGAATGTGAGCTGGAGATACAGCAAGAAAATCAACCAGTGACAAGAGTAGAAATGAAGAGCTCTGTCTGAGATAGTATGAGAAGATAAGGAAAGAATTACTTATGAAATCTGACATGTGAGTATCTCCCTGTCTTTCACTATCCTCAATCCTGCCAGATTTGCAGTGGTTTTTGACAAGGAGAAACAAACAGAACTCTGAGGAAAAAAAAAAAAAAAGGAAGGAAAATTTCAGAGGAACATGAAATTGGGGGCTCCCAGGTGCAGCTTCCCTTTCTGTGAAGGTTTTCCATCCAACTGTCAATCTCACAGGTTTGGGGGTTTGGTTTTATTAAAGAAGATGGACATCTTCCTAATTTACAGAAACCTCCAATAAGAAAAAAGCCTCCAACAACTCACTTGAATTTGATGGTTTAATAATCACTAGTAAGAACAGAGGGTACATTTTTTTTTACATTTTAGAGTAGTTCACAAATAACTAGAGAAGAAACAAGGTCAGGAGATTTTAAAAAAAGCCTCTGGGAGTAGAGGTTTGGCAACAAAATAAAAAACAGAATTTAATCTCCTAAAGAAGGGATTAGGGGCCTAGAGAAAGTCCCAAATAATTCATGAAAATTGGCAAATGAAATTCTCCCATTTTTATTTCAACTTGTTTTTGAACTAATTGTCAAAGCTGTAGTAAAGTTACTGTACTTTCCAATGCCAAGCTTGGTAGGTTGCAGGAGTTTGAACATAAGGGACCATTAGATGACTCAGATAAACAAACCCAGCATGGAGAATGAGCCATGTGGAAAAAGGAGAGAGAAAAGCATCCCGGATTTGTGCAGATAGGACTGCTTGTGAGCCATGGAGGAAAGGCAGTAGAATTTTATATAACTAGCAAGTACTAGCATTTAGCTATTCAACAAGTCAGTATTACAATCCTCTAACTCAACTGCCAATCTTTTAATAAGTGTTTCCCCTATGCTTTTCTATGTTATTATTCCAAAATATTTTTCTTAGCAAAGTCCTATTGGCTTTAAAATAAAGCATGTCTTCAAATCCATGTTTAAGACCTGTTGTTAATAAATTTAGTAATAGTCTCACATAAATCAAGGACTCCGCAACTGCTGTCATGCTAATGTTGGGTAGTGAGAAGCTGTGTTTGATGGGATTAATTGACAATCTTTCAGGGCTCTAATGATTCCAGCTGGAGAAAAAGATAGTCTGTCTCCTGGAAAAGATAAGCATTAAAAGGCAGACACATCAATTATGGAGAAGCTGGAGAATGTAGAATAGTATGAATAAGAAAATACCAGTTTTATGTAATTCACCTCACTCCTCATAAATTAAGACTTTTCCTCCTCCCTGTCAGTCTACCTACTGAAGCTTTAATTCTCAACAGAAAGTTAAGTCATAAACTTAAAAAGTAGATACAAGTAAAAAATAAAGGCAATTTTCATTTCAAGGCAATAGTGGGGAACACGTGGTAGAGAAGATAACCCACCTCATGACCAGAAATACAGAGAAAGAAGAAGAGATAAGGGTCCTATGATTTTTTTCAAGGGCGAAGACCTAAGGACCTCCTCCCCCAGCCCTGCTTTGTAAAAATCACTCCACACCTCCCAATAGCCACAGAGGAGGCCAAAGCCTTTAAGCTTTTAAGTTTTAGGAGACATTCAATATCTCAACTCCAACAATTCCTCAGAGAAGGGGGTTTAGATGCTGGAAAGACAAAAATCAGGTCAAATGCATACCATTTGATATCAACCTATTAATTTTATATTCCCCACATTTTACTGAGAATATCAACCTATTAACAGAAACCTTCCTTTATATAATGTAAATATACCTCATAAAATTGAAAATATTTTAATTTCTTCTTATAAAGAAGCCAACACAAGGTCACTGCATTTACCTGGTCAACTGTACATCATGTCCAGGCAGTATAATACATGTAATGGGAATTATATTTGGAGACCACACTATTTGTTCATTGAGTAGAAATCTAATTTTTGTCAATGTTGAAATTCAGCGAGTCAGAATATTTTATATTACCTCTCTCTATATAAACTATATGTAGTATATATAACCTATATTGGTTTCTATATTTAATTTTTCTTGGGTACTGCCCAAACTGGAATTTCTGTCAAATCATTTGTCACTCTTTTTAGACAACTGGGTAGAAAAAAGGAGATTCATTCCAAGTTAAGCTTTCTGACATGGCTTCTCATAAAGTACTTATCACAAATTTTATAACCTGTAGTCCTAGCTACTCAGGAGTCTGAGACCTGGAAGATTATGATTCTGAGCAGAGAAGTTCATGGGACTTCATCTCCAAAATAATTAGCAAATAATCACACTGCAGGCAGGGCTCAAGTAGTAAGACGATAATAAAATCTAAATAGAACTGCCCATTTCATGTGAGGGTCTTAAAATGATAAAAAAAAAATACTGTATTACTGGTTGCAAAGTAATTAACATGAAAATATGGCACGATTTAAGTCAGGAATACTTTGAAACATCTGACATATACATTCTCCTTTATTCTCACAACTTTTATGTACCCTATGGGGAATCAAGGCCCATGTTGTGTGTTCTGTGATGTCATACAACAGTGCACTTATTTGCTCGTATATAAAATAAAGTTGCTCTTAGAGCCTGTTTTTTAAAAAAGGAATCTGACTTTCGCATCCTAAGAATCATATGCAATTACATATACTCGTAATCATGTATCACTAAATGATAATTGCCTGCAGGTAGCTTCGTTTCTTCTGGGTTCTGTTAACTTTATCAGAGCTGTGGGTGTCAGACAAATGCTGTTGAACAGAATAGAACTTTGCCATTATCCATGTGGACTAGGTAATCATTTAGGAAAAGACTGGAAAGACCCAGCGATCTTGGTGTCCTCTTCTGCTGAATGAAAGCAGATGTAGAACGCAGAGCTCCCCCATAAGGTAGACATGGGACACAGATTGTTGGTTAGCTTTCTCCCAACACACCTATGGGGCGGATACTGTCATCTAAGACTCATAATACTTAGGTGATTTCCTGATACCTAAGCAGATGGAAGCACTTCCAGGCACCCAAAAGCCACTTAGAGGCTCATTTCTGAGCTAACCTCCCCCAAGTGTCACTGTCATAGTCCTGCAGTGCCCTGTAGAGCAGCAGCCCCTTTTAAATTGCTGTTGACTCTGCTGCTCTCTAAGGTCCGTGAGGACAAGGATGAGATTGGATTCATAGCATGGTGGTCATGAGGTAAGCATCCTATGTGTAAGTACTGATAGAATTGTCTGTTCCCTTAACAATGGTGCATCTCAGTTCTTGTGAAGGCTCTGCGTTATACTCCCTAGGCACCCTAGTTCAATTCCTGAAGGTAATTTTACTCATTTGAAAGCTTCCCTCATTCTACTCATCCTACTTCCCTTTCCTTTCCCTCTCCCTTTTCTATTGTCTCCTGCTTTTCCTTTTCTTGCGCTTCCTTGTCCGCCCTTTCCTTCCTCATTCTTTTGCTCCTTCTTTTCTCTTGGATGTTGTTTTTACATCTTGCAGTTCAAGCATAGAGTCGAGCACAGAATGCCTTTGACACCAGTGTTTTCCTAGACGTGACAATACTCAGTGGTGACACTGACTCAGCACTCCCCAGGGGTCACACAGGGTGCTGCAAGGCTCACCTACATGCTTGCCATTCAAGGCCTCCCAGCCATCATCTGGAAGGTTCTCATGCTAAGGTTTTCAGATGTGGTTGCTATGATTGTGTGTGAGTTTTCTCCAATTTCAGTTTCACCCAACTTTTTCAAATTGCTCCAGTGCCTTTTTTTTCCTTCTCCCCCTTTTTTTTTATTGTAAAGCTACTATACAGAGGGTTACAGTTACATGAGTGAGGTACTGAGTACACTTCCTATTGAGCATTGTTCCTCCTCCATTGTTTTCCCCCTACCATCCCTTCCCTCCCTACCTCCCCCCAGGTTCTTTTTTTTTTTTTTTTGATTGTGATTAAGTGATTACATAATTTCCTGAATTTCACAGTATTGTGGAATAATGATGCTCATTTAAAGTCACAAGTTCATTCTAACTTTCCTGGAGCAAATTGTCTATCACAGTCTATAACATATAACGGTGTTCACATGTTACGTGCTCCAGTGCCTTTTAACTTCTGGTGATGAGTTCATTATCCCAAGCACTCCAGAACACCTAATAAGTCCAGTTTTCATAAGCCAGACCTGAGGTGGTGGCTGAGATCACACTCTGATATTTGTTTTCCCTGACACTTCTCTATAACAATCCTGCCTGTGTAAATAGCTAAGCTGCTGATTCCTGCCAGGGAAGGCTTTTAAAAGCAGATATGGAGGAGGGCAGGAAATTGGTACTGTCAGGGGATGCTTCCTGAGCATCTCTGTTGGGGGTATAATCCTATCAGGAAGGATTCAGATCAACACAGGAAAGTAGCTTTAAGTTTCCAAAGTTAAAATTACAACTAAATGCCGTTTGCCACTGTTGGAACAAGCCTGAGGATCTCATCATGCTGGTCTTTCATTTTCAAATCTCCCAGTCAGTGATCTTTCAGGGAAATGGGAGCGTCAAATCAGCGGGGACAGCTTGCATCAGCAGAAACATAATCCAATCATGGTTATGAGCTCAGACAGGTGCTTCTGAGAAATGAACAATGGAACCCTCCAGAAGACATTTCTAGGGTGCCTAATCATTTTGTTTCAATCTTTACTAAATGCTGTGTGTGTATGCTTAGGAAAGGAAACTCTTCCAGTTAACAAATGGAGTTTTTCCCTATCATTAAAATGTGGGAAGTTAGGCATAGAAACCCCATATGGTAAGAACAAAATACCAGTTGTGCCAAGGAGAGAGTTTAGAAAAGTAGGTAGCCAGGTGCTGGTGGCTCATGCCTGTCATCCTAGCTACTCAGGAGACTGAGATCTGAGGATTACGGTTCAAAGCCAGGTTGGGAAGGAAAGTCCATGAAACTTATCTCCAATAAACCACCAGAAAACTGGAAGTGGCACTGTAGCTCAAGTGGTAGAGCACTAGCCTTGAGCTGAAGAGCTGAGGGACAGCACTCAGGCCCAGAGTTCAAGCCCCACAAGCAACCAGAAAAAAGAAAAAAAAAGAGAAAAGTATGCAGCAGCCAGGGTATTTTGTAAACATAGCATCACATGTATTGGCTTTCTAGGGAAATTACAGCCAGAGTATAAACAAGCAGAAGCACAGGATTTTGAAAAGCAATTGTTAGATACAAACATTCAGTTCAGTTCAACAGACATGTATTGCATCCAATTTTGTTTCTATTTTATTTAAATTCCAATTTGTCCCAAAAGAAATTTAGGCAGGAAAATAGAAACTGCTCTGTGAAAAATAATAATATTATTAATAATAATAAAACCAGTTGCGGTCTGGGAAGGTGGCTCAGTGGTAAAGCGCTTGCCTTGCATGCTTGAGGCCCTGGGTTCGATTCCTCAGCACCACATAAGCAGAAAAAAAAAAGCCGGAAGTGGCGCTGTGGCTCAAATGGTAGAGTGCTAGCCTTGAGCTGAAGAGCTGAGGGACAGTGTCCAGGCCCAGAGTTCAGGCCCCACAACTGGACCCCCCCCCCAAAAAAAATAATAAAACCAGTTGCAAGGAGTGGTAGTATTGGTGGTTCTAAAATTAAAAGGATCTATGTGTCCCAGAACACTTATCATCTTGAAGGCGAGAAGAGGTAATATACACCAGAATTCTTAGTTGCAGGAAATAAAAGTCATTTGTGTTGCTGATCACTCGCTATATTCAAACTACCCACATACTTTGAGGCTTAGAAGAATTTGCTGTCCCCTCTCATTGCTCTGTGGTTGACTGGGTTCAGATACAACCTATGCCCGGTGTATCTCTTGTAGTTGTGGTCAGATTGGAGTTAAGGGTGTCAGCATGTGAGGACTCACTCCTGTTGGAATGTCTTGCATACTGAGGTGTAGAAATCAAAAGACACCAGCTTGAGGAACTAGGCGAGGCATAGTCTACTTCTGCAGAAGGGCATGCTATTGACAGGAAGCCAGTAGTGTACTGGGTGAGTAGTCCACCTAGTTTTTATCTCTAATGTGTCATTGCCCTTTGTTCAATTGGTCAGAACTTAGGTTCACAATCTTGTATGACTGGCTACTTTGATAGGGTTTAAAAGTTTATTTGAGCAATTAATCTAAATCAGGACACCTGGCCAAAGCAGGAACTTGTCAGAAAAATAATTTCTTGCTCAGTGGGCTCCACCACATGAACCGTGCCTGCAACCCCTAGTAAAACATTTGGTATAACAGCATGTGGACTAACTAAAATAGCTTTTTGTAAGATGGTGGCTATGCTTATGTCGAACAAACATTTGGATAGAAAAGATTTAACTCCTATACACCTTTGATTAGAAATTGATTCTGGCTATCATTTGAGACCTGGGGGGCTGACAATCAGAGTATCCATTGTGAATAAAAATGAGTCTTGCACCGGGTGCCAGTGGCTCATGCCTGTCATCCTAGCTACTCAGGAGG
The DNA here is from genome assembly GCF_019054845.1 of Dipodomys spectabilis. Lineage (NCBI taxonomy): Eukaryota > Metazoa > Chordata > Mammalia > Rodentia > Heteromyidae > Dipodomys > Dipodomys spectabilis. The sequence continues at coordinate 2,457,034 of NW_024870941.1, read as the reverse complement.
GAGATCCAAGGACCACGGTTCAAAGCCAGCCCAGGCAGGAAAGTCCCTGAGAATCTTATCTCCAATACACCACCCAAAAACCAGAAGTGGTGCTGTGGCTCAAGTGGTAGAGCGTTTGCCTTGGGCTGAAGAGTTGAGAGACAGCGCTCAAACCCAGAGTTCAAGCCTCATGACCGACAAAAAAACAAACAAAACAAAAAACAAACCAAAACTCCCAAAGAGTTACTAGAGAAAGACAGTAGAGAAAGAAATCGGTTTTATTATTGAGTAAACATTATACCAGATGAAAGGAACATCACAGGCAGTTCCATGGGTAGGAGTTAGCCATGAGCGATGAGGATTTACCAAGGGAAGTTAAAAATGGAAGATGAGCTCACAAGGTCTCTGAGAGAAAACCTGGTCTGCTGTCAATAACACCTCCTCTGTCCCAGCTCACCTCAGCCCTGTCCGCTGGACCTAGGGGTAGGAACTCTTCACAGGCAATCTCCATAATTACAACCTACCCAAGGTTAATGTTCTCAGCCAAGTGACAACCCGTTTTCAGTCTAACAAGAGTGCATTTGTTACGGGTGTGGCAGAGCGCCCCACCCCCAAGCAGTACCAAAGCCCAAGGAAATGCGGGTGAGCTAAGTTCACAACACAGCCCAGGTGGCATGAGGAAGCGAGTCAGTCCTATCAGGTGGGCCTGATAGAATGCTGATATGAAAAGCTCTCAGGGTGTTCCTCAGGTTCCAAATTTGAGCTAGGGCTCAAGACGAGACAGTCAGCCAATATGGCTCACACAAAGGGAGATTCACAATCAAAGAAATCCCCACTAATTCCCCAAAGCTCTGTCTCCAGCCCTTATCAATGCCGGGCAAACAGCAGCAGCAGTTCTGCTCCTCTGCCTCTCTGCCCACCACGTTTTCATGGTCCCTGTTGCCTAAGTAGGTAGCAATCGACCTTTGCTTGCTCCTATGCTGGTGAGGAAACTGAGTCAGGGGTATCAGAGAAGCCACTACTTAAAAGGCCAAATTATGAGTTTTTACTGAAGAGCCGGAGGACGGCTATGGACTCTTCAGGACCAACAGCCCTGAATGCAGCTAGCACAAAGCTAATATGGGCCAAACCACACAGGGTGTGTGGAATCAAACCCAACAAAAGTGTCATACATGAGCAAAGCAAACCAGATGAGGACACTTAAACCTAATAGAAAAGCAAACCATCTAGGGAGATCATCAGGGGAAATCAAGGGCAAATCATCTAGGGAAGGCACAGACTCTGTCTCCTTACTTCCTATATTCCTTTCTTGGTAAATACTTTCACCACGCTGAAGCCAGAAATAAACACAACGCCTCGCAGCCTTCATGTGGAGAGTTGCAGAATTCCTTCCTTTTCACAAGTTGCAAAGATTATCTGTAGGATTTTTGAAAGTCAAGATTTAGTAGCTGGATGTGTTAATTCTATATGTTAAGGATGTTTGGCTCTTAGTAAATTTTGTCATAGTGTTTGTCTGTGTACGGCTGATCCTTTTAAGTTTTCAACTTCTTTTGAAATTGAGTCTTAACCAAACCAAAGCCTTTTTTGAATGTTTATGTCAAGGCTTTTTTTTTTTTTTTTTTGGCATGTTCTGGGGATTGAACTCAGGGCCTGGGCACTATCACTGAGCCTCTTTGTGCTCAAGGCTAGCACTCTACCACTTGAACCACAGCACCACTTCCTGCTTTTTCTGAGTAGTTTATTGAAGAGTCTCATAGACTTTCCTGCCCAGGCTGGTTTTGAACCACAATCCTCAGAGCTCAGCCTCCTGTGTAGCTAGGATTACAGGTATGAGCCACTGGTGCTGGGCTTCCAAAGGTCTCTTAAATGGACTTTATAGCTGTGAATCAATCTATCTATCTATCTATCTATCTATCTATCTATCTATCTATCTATCTATCTATCTATCTATCTATCTATCTATCTATCTGTCTATCTATGTGATCCTAATTGTTGTTGGCTGTCTTGTATGCTTAATGCATTTCTGTTCCCCAAGCATATAAGCTGATATAAAGGGTATATAAGGATACAAAGCTGAGGAAGATACTTTACCAGTAGGAGTTATGCCATCTTGGATTACATACGTTGGCATGAGTGGCTGAACGTGACTTATGAAATGCAGGAATTTGGCCCTGGGTCCTAAAATCTCCTGACACCCTTTGCTTTCATTTTCCCCTGGCTGAACGGAGGATACAGACCACATGACTTCTGAGATTCTTTCACACTTAAACAATGAGAGGGGGTTTTGTCTTTGTCTTTTCATTTTCATTTTCTAGCTGATACTAGGGTTGGAACTCAGGCTTTGGGCTGGTTAGGTAGGTGATCAACAACTTGAGCCATGCTCTAGCCCTTTTTGCTCTGATTATTTTTGTACTGTCACGTATACCTGAGATAATCAATTTGAGAAGAGGAAAGGCTTGTTCTTTTTCCATTTTTGTTTCATTTCTGAATTAGCATACATCGACTGTAGGAAGGGGGTTTCCTTTCTATCCATGAGCCTAGTGGACTTCAGAGGTCGACCCCTGCCTATATTCCCATCTGCCCTCTTGTCTCCCTGCTTTCTAAACAGTGCTTAGTGGTTTCATTATGCTATCTTCACAAATGTATGCAAACTATGTTGTTTCTCTTCACCCCTCAGGAACTTTTCCTTACCCTCTCCCCAAGACAGTCCCCCCCACTTTTTTTGTTGGTCGTGGGGCTTGAACTCTGGGCTTGGGCGCTGTCCCTGGCTAGTGCTCTACCACTTGAGCCACAGTGCCATCTCCGGTCTTTTCTGTGCTAAGGAATGGAACCCAGGGCCTCATGCATGTGAGGCAAGCACTCTACCACTGAGCCACCTTCCCAGCCCAACAGTTCCCTTTTTATACTTGTTTGCCATCACCATCGTCATTTCATCATGTTAGGTCTAGATTCTATAATGAGCAAGCATATGTGTCATTTGGCTTTCTGAGTTTTGGGGTTATTTTGCTCAGTATGATGATATAATGTTTCATCCATTTTCCTCAAATCAAATGACTTGCTTTTGTTTTTCTTTACCCATTCATCAATCGTTGTTCGCCTCGACTGATTCCATCACTTCGCTGTGGTGAATAGAGCTGCAATAAACAGGACCATGAAAGTATCTATCTGTACTGCATATAGATTTACTCTTATTTTTATATATGCCCAAGAATGGCATGGCAGGGTCATAAGGTAGTCTTGGCTTTAGTTTTTTTGAGGAACCTTCATGCTAATTTCCACAGCAGTGGCACCAGTTTACATTCTGACCAACAGTGTATGAAGATTTCTTTCTCTGCATCATCATTTGTTGTTTTCTTGATGACAGTCATTCTGAGCGGGATGGATGGAAGTGGAGTGTTGTATTTTGCGTCTTGTTTTGTTTTGATCTTTTTTTGGCAGGAGTCTGAACTCAGAGACTTGATTTTGCTAGGCTGGCTCAGTCCCACTGAGCCCACTCTGGTAGCTCTGATTTACTGGTTATTTTTAGGACAGGATCTCCATTCCCTTTCTGGTGGGTTGCAGAACCATAATCCAATTACTACAGGCTTCCCACTGCCACTGGGGTCTCGAGAACAGACCAGGAGTCCAACTTCCCATCTGTGGAGATGAAGTCTTGGGGGTTTCCTGCCCAGGCTGGTCTGGCACAGTGATCTTCCCAATCTCAGTCTGCCATGTGTCTTGGAATGACAGGTGCATGTCACTGAGACTAGCTATAGCTGTTAAAAGGCATCTTATAACTTTGTTGCCCTTGCTGGCCTTGGACTACAAGGCTCTTGTTCTCAGCCTCTTAAGTCTCTAGGATACCAGACATGAGCCACTGGGGCCTGATGTGAATATAATTTTGATTTGGGTTTTCTTTATATCTAAGGCTGTTGAACATTTCTTCACATAGTTTTGTTAGCCATATGTATTTATTCTCCTGAGATTTTCTTTCTTTCTTTCTTTCTTTTTTTTCTTTTTGGTCGTGAGGCTTGAACTCTGGGCCTGGGTGCTGTCCCTCAGCTCTTCAGCTCAAGGCTAGCGCTCTACCACTTCAGCCACAGTGCCACTTCCGGCTTTTTCCGCTTATGTGCTGCTGAGGAATCAAACCCAGGACCTTGTGCATGCAAGGCAAGTCCTCTACCACTGAGCCACCTTCCCAGCCCTCCCCTGAGATTTTCTTCCCATTCATTTTTAAAAATTTACTTTATTATTATTATTATTCAGGTGATGTCCATTTACGTGAGTCAAGCAATGTGTACATTTCTTTAGTACAGTGTCTTGGCTCTCTTATTCTCTCCCAGCCCCTCTCTGCTGTTTCCACCCACAAGTTGTATAGCTCACGCTCATCAGTATCCATTGAGCTCCACTGCTACATCTTTTCACCCTTTTCCCTTAAGTTCTTGCCCTTCCCATCCCTCCTGACGATATATACATGAATACACCACACATAAAGAAGACAGAATCATCAAAAACTAAAAACTAAAAAAAAGTCTTTTGTTTCCACATCTTGGAGTTTGTTTCAGTATGTATATTGTCTTATATAGATACGAAGAGACACTTAGGCACTGTGCCTTTATGTTTCTCTCCTAAGAGTATCTTCCTTTGGTCTTACTGTGTTTGAGTATCTAGAATCCTGTATAATTTGTCATATCCCAGTGTGTATTAGATCTAACTTCTGCCTATCAAAAAGAACGTGTTTCTGCACAGCTAAGCACACAGCTACCAAATTAGAAAGGCAGTCAACCAACTGGGAAAAAGATCTTTACCAGCAATATTTCAGACAAAGGCCTAATATCCAATAGATACAAGGAACTTAAGAATCCCTTCCCATTAATTTTTAAAGCCTCCATTTTTTGGGGGAGGTAAAGACTTGGTATTTCTAGCATATGTGAGTCTAACTTCCAGAGACAGAGACATGATTGTAGGCTCTGGACATGAAAACCAATCAGAGTAGGGCAGACACACTGAGACATGATCTGCTGATAGGTAGCGAGAAACATTGTGGGCGGGGCAGCCTCAGCGTTGTTGTTTATGTCTGGCACGTGACAGGGAAAGCCTTCACTGCTGTTTACTCAGCATGTCACGTGGAACCTCTCCTATCCATTCCAGCTTTGACTTGATGGTTATAGGTTACCTGGAACACAGTGAAGCAGAGCTGGTTCAATAACTTGACTCTGTCAAGAGTCGAGTCAAGTCAGATCCGTGGGGACTGCCTGCCATGTTCTTATCTTTCAATGATTGATATGAGCACAGAACTTTGGGTGTGTAATGTTGCTGTCAAATGAGACAAACTATCTATGCATAAGAAACAAGGTTTACTGATTATGATTAATGCGTCCAAGCCAAGCTGTTCACAACGATGACTGTGTTACATTATCATAGAAGCACAATGTTGAGGTAGGAGGAGTGAACTTAGGTAGGAAAAGAAAGGCTGAATGCATAGCTCAGATACTACTGTCTTCCTAAACAGGTGCAAAGTTCTGAGTTCAAAACCCAGGACACCAGAAAAGAAACAAAGGAGAACAAGTTTTGGCTGGGCTCACCAATGATTCCAGGGAATCCAGAAGCTGCTGCATGATTTTGCTTCTCCACACCATCTTGGGAAGTCTCTAGTACGTGTCTAATGTAGACTTGAGTGTAGTCATCTCAAAGACCAAAGTCATCCTCCCTATCTGACCCTAGCGCTGAATAATGTCTGCGTCCAAGTTCAGTGAGTAACCTGAGCTCAGGGGATTGCTTTGCATCCTCTGGGCCCCGTGTGTGGTGAAGACTTCAGCCACGATAATGCCCCACCTTTGCTCTACAGCTGCCAATCTCCTGGGGTTAGGAGGGTTGTATTGGGATGGTTCAGTGGCAGATGCTGTGGGCAGGTGGTGAAGGTCGAGGAGTGACATTTGCCTCCTGTGGACGTTAGCATTCCAGGTCTGTATCTACATAGCACCTGGTGGCTGCCTTACGCCAAGGTAGGGTTTACAACTCCCTTCCCATGCAGAGGTGGCCTGGACTCACTTGTGAGTTCTCAACGTGAGTGGGGAAAGGTTGGAATGTCGTGGAGTGCTATTCTGCTCGGGACCCTGCCCCAGCACTGAATAGGAAGCTCCCGGATGACCCCAGACGTGGCTGACATGCTTGAATATATCGAACGAGCCCCGTCATGGGGACAATGCTTCTTTTCCTCTTTCTGTCTCTGCCTGGATGGCATTTTGAAGACTCGTCTCACCTCAGGCCCGTTGACCCCATTCTCAGGCCTTTGTAGGCATAGCTGCCTTACCTTCCTTATGATTTGATCCTATTCTTAGCCTCTCTGCATTTTAATTTCTTGTTTTAAAGTGAGCTCTTTGAAGGTGAAAATTATCTCCTCTTCCACACTTCTGCTCCAGGAGCTCTTTGAAATTCTCGGTTTATAGTAGGTACTCAATTATTTTGTTTTGGTCAGTACTGGAGCTTCAACTCAGATCCTTGCTCTTGCTTAGCTTGTTTCCTTGGCTGGTACTCTACCACTTGAGCCATGCCTCTAGCTCTATTTATTGCAGGTTATTTTGGAGATAAAGTCTATTAGACTTTTCTGCCCAGAACGGCTTTGAACTGTGATCTTCAGGATCTCAGCCTCCTGAGAAGCTAGGATTATAGGCTTGGACCACCAAAACCCTGCTCAGTTATTTTTGTATTCAATTACATTTAACTTTGATGTGCCACAAATTTGCTCCTGTGCTCTGATGTCTCTCCTTGCCCTTCTTATAGGATTAAAGCTATCTTGGGTTTTATGTGGCCTCTCTGCTTCTTTTTACATATTCCATTGTCTGCTACTGGGCTGTTTTTTATTTTTGTTGATCCACTTAAGGAGAATTAATTCTGTGTGGCTGTTAAAGGAGAGAGATCGCTCGTGTGGTGAAGTACCTGCTTCTCAGCACAAGATGGTGCTGCAGGCAAGGTGTGAAGATGGGCAGAAGCATCTTCTTCCACCCTGTGGAGAGAAAGGTGGCTTTTCGTTGTTACCATTGGTATTTATTTTTCTCTCTCTGAAGGGGTGCTGTGATTGTGGATCAGAGCTTAGAAGAACCTGCAAATTCCAGTGCTAGAGCTGCGAAACATTTAAATATGTGTTGCTCACCAGCTAAGCAAACAGGCATTTCTGAGAATCAGTATTTTTCCAGAAGAGAATAACCCCATCTTCTCCAGTGATAAAGCCCTCCCAACCCATCAGGGGCAGAAGGCAGCCTTCACAAATGACCACACTAACCCTTCTTGCTGTCTTCCACAAGTAGCTACCAGATCTGCCATTGTCAAGCACTACACCAAGATGGCCGGTCCCTGGATGCAGCTCTGCAGAACCCGGTGTTAGGGAATAGGGACCTCTCTCCATCCTCCCTCCACAGCTAGTCACCTGGCTGTTCTTTGGGATGTCTGGGAGACCTGCCTGTGACATCCATCACTCCCTGGCCTTGTCAACCTTCCATATGACCTGAGTGGTTGGGAGGAGACTGCCTCTGTCTGTTCTGGTCCAATCACATCCTGAACAACACCCTCATAGAAGAAGCCGTGATCTTCAGCTCTTCACGCTTCTGTTGGAACCTTCCCTGAAATGTCGATGATAACAGAAATCCACAGCTAGTGAATATTTGCAGACTCTAGGAACTGGGTTAGACTGCTTAGGGAAGAGATAGAAAGTGATCTGTGGTGTAATCATTTTCCTCATCCTCTTTTCATAGAGGAAGCTAAAGCTCAGAGAGTACCATGTTGGTGATGTCACACACAACCCCAAAGCCAGGAAATCCTAGCTACTGAGAAAGCTGAGATCGGGGGATTGTGGTTCAAACCCTGCCTGTTTAGAAAAGTTAGCAAGACCCCTTTACATTCCATAACTGGTGCAGTGTGGAGAGCCTGCCATCCCAAGCAACATGGAAGGCTAAGACTGGAAGGCTCATGCTTCCGGAAAAGTCCAGGAGGCCCCCATCTCCACGAAGGGAAGCTGCACATGGTCATGCACCTGCATCCCAGCGACTCTGGGAAGCCTGAGGTAAGCAGATTGAAGTCCAGGTGCTTTCCAAGGTAGGAAGTTATGACCCTATCCTCAAAATAACCCATGGATAGACAGACCTGGAGGTGTGTCAGACAAGCAAACCTGAAGCCCTGAATTCAAAACCTAGGTACTATTTAAACCTCAGTGCTTTCTTAGTATTAAGTACAGAGAGGGGGGGGGCAGAGACAGAGACAGAGACAGAGAGACAGAGAGACACACACAGAGAGAGGTAGGCAGAGACACACCGAGAGACACACAGAGAGACAGAGAGAAATCGCTCTCAAAGATTCAAGCACTGAAGGCTTGGCCTCAGCTGGTGGTGTTATCTGGAGGTGATCAGATCACAAGGGAATAATCCATGGAAAAGCCTGACTGGAGGAGGTGGGTCCCCAGGAGCTTATGTTTGCAGGGTCTATGTTGTTCCCAAGCCCTTTCTTCCTTCTCTCTGCTTCCTGGGTGCCATGAGATGAGCAGTTTTGCTCTGGTACAACCCTGCCACTGTGAAGCCTACCTGGTCCTGGCCCAGCAACAATGGAACCAGCAGAGTGTGCACAGAGACCTTTGAAACTGTGAGCCCAAATCAATCCTTCCTCCTTTTAAGTTGTGTAAGTGACAAATGCAGATAGAAGGGGTAGTTTGTCTTAGGAACCACCCTGAGATAATGGCAGAGCTGGGATTAGGTGGCTGGTTGTCCAACAGCTTGGACATTTTCTTATATATGACCAACCAATCACACAGACCGCAACCTTCACCTCCCACCCGGAAGAGGTTTGTTACATAGCCCCATATACTTTACCACAATTGATTGCCCAGTGCATGCTTTCTCTTGATCCTTTTCAGTTGAGTGACAGCCTTCGACAGAATGACAAGCCTTTGAGACCTGGATTTTCTGTTGTTTCCTTTCCATTCACCCCCCAACCCAACCCCTTGCTCTCGCTTCAAGATGGTGTCTTGATACATAAATGGGAGTCCCCAATATTCTCTTTTATGACAATATAGCTTAGTAGAGAAAAGTTCTTGAATTCTCTCCCCCAAACTGCTGTTAAGTCGGGCAGTTGCAAGCTCCGGCCACTAGATGGCACTATTCCTTCAGTGATCGCATTGAGGCATGCGCGCTGGGGCCCTGGGCTGAATCCTGAGATCTTCCATTTGTTCCCCTTGTCAAGAGTGGGCATGTCTGCTGACACTCACAGACCTCTGGGCGCCCCATCCTCTGCCTGGGTGCACAACGCATCTGTGTTCCTTTCCAGGAGGATCTGAGAGCCATGGAGCCATCCATCTTACCTGCCAATTCCATGGTCGTTTTCTGATTTCATGAAGGCACGGGCCACATGGACGACTCTTTCCTCCTCAGTACCTTCTCCCTTTCCCCCTTTCCCTGTGACTCTTCTTACCATCATGTGTTTCTACCTCTATCCTGCGGCCCCATTAGTTTTCCAGCAGTGCCTCATCCTCCATCATTCTTACAGTTCGTGTTTTCCCCCTGGATGCCCGTCAGCAACCGTACCAAGAGCAGCAGAAGAGAGCCACCGGATGTGGAGGGAATCCAGAGGCTCCAATGGAACAATCAGTGTGGAGCTGGGCCTTGTGGCCTGAGCAGAGGTCATTTGGTTTTCCTTCTGTGGCTTTTCTTCTTCTAAAGTGCTTGTTGTGCTTAGCTTAGTGAGATCAAGAACCAGCAGAACTTTCATGAGTTCTAGGTTTAGTGAGTTGATCTTTCCGCATTTTAGGAACCATCCTTTTCTCATCAAATACTGAGTCCTGGTGGCTTGTACTTTAGTGACAGGAGAGAGAGAGAGCAGATAGTAAATAGAATAAGAAAATACATAATACATCACACACTGGTGTCAAGGAGGTTAGTGTTGGAAGGACAAACATGTGCTCTGGTAATGACAATATTATGACTTCCTTTCCAGTTATCACGATTCCATTAGCAAAAGAGCTCTACTGTCTTCCTATCTTCTTCTCTACAGAGAACATGAGAGACAATTCAAGTTGTCTTGTGCACTTTCTCCCAACAAACTGCTGGAAGGTGAGGGTACCAGAAGAGACAGAATACCCTGTGGAAGGTAATCAAGTGTTCAAACTACGCTACTCTTGGAGAAGAACATAAAAATTGCTAATGAAAAACATTTTCTACTAGGCATCTTTGGCTTAGGCTTATAAGCTTAGCTATTCAAGAGGCTGAGATCTGAGGATCTCCGTTCAAAAGCCAGCCTGGGCAGGCAAGTCCATGAAGCTCTTATTCAATTAACCTAAAAAACAATAAAGTAGAGGTGTAGCTCAAGTGGTAGAGCCCCATCTGGGAGTGCCAAGGCCTTGAGTTCAAGTCCTGGTACTGACAAAAAAAGTGTCTTCTGTTGTCCTCCTACACGTAGGTTGAATGCATCTGCCACAAGTTACCTCAGGCCTTCTTATAATTTGGTTAGTTCTCTGATAATTTCTAAAGACCTGGATACTCCTGGACCTTCCAGCTTCTTAGCTTTCTTCTAGGAGCGGATCTTCCAGGAAATCAGAATCTCACCTTCTGTACTTTGTCCTTACTGTGTGCGCTGCACTGATTCACGCGACCGCACGCCTCCCTGACGCCTCGGGTGCTCATGCACTCACGTGACTGTCCCAGTTCCTCTCACCCTGAGAGTACACCACCTGGGCCTCGGGAGGTAAAAAGATAACCTTTTGATTACGCACCCTGGCTACCTGTGGTTAAAAATGTAGGCATGGAACACGGTTTCTTTATTCCATCTGGGGTTTCCACTCAAGTGACTCAGCCAGCCAAGGGATGAGTCATCTGGAGGTGTCTTCATTCACAAATGTGACTCAACAGCTCTGTCCAGCTGAGACTGTCAGCTGGACACCTACACATGGTCCCTGGTGTGCCCTGTCCTCCTCAGAGCACGGTGGACGGGTTGTAAGAGGAAGCATCTATAGAGTAAAGGGGAAAGCTGTTTCCTCAGAAAGCCTAGAGCCTAGAAGTTGGATTCTTTATTCTCTTGTGGAAGTTGGATTCTTTATTCTCTTGTGGAAGTTGGATTCTTTATTCTCTTGTGGAAGTTGGATTCTTTATTCTCTTGTGGAAGTTGGATACTTTATGCTCTTGTGATCACATCCCTGGCAGAAATAGCTCTCAAATAATAACAACTTTCCAGGGCACACCATAATAATAGAAACAGCAGAAACCAGAGACACAGCTCGTGATTTTGGGAGGCATAAGGAAAGCACATTATGCCATCATAGTCAGAGTTTATCTTTGAAATGAAGAATGCGTTCACACATCCATTCTCAAGTAGTAGAAAACGATCTGTCCAGGCAGTGTGGAACACAAAACGTAGTGACAGATTTATGAGCATTTACAAAAGAGGCATCAAACTATGATATTTGGTGATTTCTTCATATTTCAAACCCTGATGAATGGGGCATTGACTAATCCCTCTAAGCAAATATAAACCAGGAAAGCATGTTGTCTGATCCAGGATCAGAAAGACAATTTTCTTATAAATGGGTGATGTTTTTTAAGTTGATTTGAACTAATAAAAAGGACATGGCACCTTTTTTTATTTAACACAACAGTTTTACTGCGGTATAATCACATACCAAGTCCATATGGCTATTTATAAAATTATTCTTGAACCATACAAAGTTATTAATATAGCTAGACTTGTTATAGGTCATGTCAAGAAGCATAGGAGACGTGTAGTTGTCTGTCCACTTGTGTACTAAGTGATGTCCCCTTCCTCCTAGATATTTAGAATTTCTGCTTTAGTACAGTAAGAATGAAGTATCTCATGGTTCTCTTCTCTTACTGGGTTTCATTCTCATTAATTACTTTTTATTTTTATTATTATATCTACCTCAATCTTGTAGTATACCTATGTCTGTTTATTTCTCTCATTCTACCCCTAAAACCTGTTATGTTATACACATATTGTCCTCAGCTGTTTTTGAGAATTGCTCATTTCTGTCTACAAATGGATCTCTTAAATTTTCTTTCTGTATCTTACCTCAACTGAACTCAACTCGAGTGGATTTAAGGTGGAGGTGTCATTTGCACACTAGCAGAACTATTGATTTGGAAGTCAGAGTCTCCTGGGTCTGATAGGTTTTGAGGAATCTGTTTGTTACTCTCATTGATTTCTTCTTCCACTGATAATCAACACAAACTGTAAACTTCTCATTTTATTTCCCTAAACATTCTCTTTACAACTTAAGTAACTGGAAGGTTCTGAGATCATTCTCAGGCAATATCAATATCAATAGATTCAATAGCTAACATATGATACCAACAACACTATCACATTTAGGAAATTTTCTTTCTGATTGAGAGTACTACATACCTATAGTCAATGATGAGATGAGGCATCATTTTATTTCACCAATATTTCTTATATTAAAGAGAACATGCTCCCTGCGAAGAGGCAAAGTGATAATAGCTTATCCTCAGGAGCTCACAGTCTACAATCAAGAAGAGGTACAGGTGTGCTGCTTGATGGCTGCCCTCTCTTTCCTTCACAGAGCTGTCCCTGTGTTGGTCTATGGAATTCTGTTAGGAAAGTCAGTCTGTGATCTGCAACTCATGGGAGTGAATAGGACTGTGACTAAGGCTGGGTAATCAAATGTTCACCTTCCCCTAGCGTACAGTGATTCATCCAGGATCAGTGGGAGTTCTTACTGGAGAACCAGAGAGAAGCAACTCCGACGGAAAGGGACTGCTTGTTGGAGGAGCTAGAAGATGAGGTGATGTAAGCTGAGACTTGATCATCTTCCTTTTCCACTGGGAAAAAGGAGCCCTCCACACTCCACGGAGGAAGCATTCTAGAAATGGAGAAGAGCAGCAATGGATCAATGGTAGGTATGGAGGGAGGATGGGAGGGGGGAGGGAGAGGGAGAGGGGGGAGAGAGAGAGAGAGAGAGAAAGAGAGAGAGAGAGAGAGAGAGAGAGAGAGAGAGAGAGAGAGAGAGAGAGAGAGAGAGAGAGAAACACAGGGAGGAAGACAAAGTATTTTGAGCACTTCAGTTTGGCTTTCCTTGCAGTTTACTTTCACAGCTCTTGTTTTGAAAGCTAGTACATTCTGTTCATCTTTAAGCTAATCTGTATCAATCAGAGTCCTGGGACTGCATGATAACCGAGCAGAGGGACCGGCAGCCATGGAGGGAGGTGTTTGAGAGCAGGGGGGAGGGGCTCTGGGATAATAAGAGCTGCAACATTGTATCATTTCAAAGGTGGTCACAGTTTGATAACTACACCAACAGTAAGAGAACATAATTTATCCTCCATGTCAAAATAGCTATGGATATCCAAGTTTATTAATATTCAAATGTTAATGGCTATGAATACCAAGTTTATAAATTATAAATATTCAAATCTTACTAGCTATGAATACCCATCATTCTGAAAGAGGAACTGAGAAAGTGACAACACTTGGGACTCTCAAAGTTCCTACACAAAAGGACAACCGTTGTTGAGATGAGTTTTAATACCACTTCCAGACAAGCATTATAAAGGTATTTCTGGAGATGTCATGCCTTTTCTGCAAGCTACTTGTTTTACATTCCCTTGGACTGTTTCAAACACGGTGAAGTAGGCATTAAAAATGTGATTCTAATGAGTTTAATTACTTTGATGGGTTCTAATTGCTAGAGCCCTCAGGACCTGAGAAGATAAACCTAAACATGTAAATCAGCACACCTGTAACCCTTGCAATCCAAACAGTGAAGTAAGGGGTGCGTGAGTTCAAGGCCAGCTGAGGCTGGACAGTGAGTTTCTGGCCATTGTGAAAAGGGGCCTTGAAGCTCAACCAAAAGTAAATTATCTCATGAGTCTGAAGCTTTGCACAAACCTCATGTGAGCATTAGCCTTCCCCGTTTGCTCTCATTCCTCCTCACACGCTAATGCTTTAGATCTGCATGTAAATGTTACACGGGCCCTGTTATTAGGCAAATATTTGTTCCTGTATGATGGAAACGTTTTTTTTTTTTCCTCCCAAAGTTAATTTGGTTCCTTTTGCAACAATAGCCAATGTATGTCTGGAAGACGAACATGACATCTTTTTATATTCATCATTGCTTCCAGACTTAAGAGTATAGCCTGGAGGTATATTAAAGGGATTTTTCTCAGACTACAGTTTATTAGTAAAACTTGCAGACCTCTATTAGTTAAATACTTACTCAGTTCTCTGGTACTCTCCAGTAGCCTACAAGTTTTCCACACACTTCGGTTGTCACACACTTATGTGACCGTGCATAATGGTATAAAAGCCTGTCACTGTCTTCTGTGGAGCTCAGTACCATGGCACGTCCCTCTTGACTTTACCATAAGGAAGTGACCTAGTGTTCACACAAAGATATTGTGGGACAATACCTCCATGTTTTCTAAACTTCTCTTTTGCTGCTGGTCACTATTGCAAAAGAAAATGGTCAAGTCTAGTTTGTTTGTCTTCCTTATTGTGGTCGAGATAATGCCATGTGTTTAGCCTAAATGACACTTTTTTTTTCCTGGAGCATACAGGCACTTACATTTCCAAGTTCTCCTTGCAGTTTTTGAAGCAACATGACTGAGTTCTGCACATTAGAGTGTGTAGAGAAGTCCTGCAGATCACTCCGAGCCAAATGCCTCTCTTTCCACAGAATTCTCCATGACTTCCCTTCTGCTTTTGTGGGAATGATAAACTCCAGTTGACGAAAGCAGCTGTGCTGCAGGGTGGATGCATTCTGGGTACATGAGTGAGTGCGTGGAACTGAGCTCCCTGTCTCCCTGTCTCTCCTATTGGACTCTGTGGGGAGCATGAAGAGGAACTTGGTATACTGAATCATTGAGTTGAACTGATTTGGCTGTTATGCTGAGTCAGTATATTCAATAGTCTAATATATTCAATATTACAATTGCCTCTTGTTCATATTATTTCAAGGGATGATTATACCATGTATGTAACTAATAAATAGCCAGATACTGCTGTGATAGTCTTTCAATTTCAATTCAATCAATTCAATTCAAATTTCAAGTTCATTTCAGTGTCTTTCAACACACGAAAGAGATGACCAAACATGAAAGTTGCCATGTGTTTAGCCTAAATGACACTTTTTTTTTCCTGGAGCATACAGGCACTTACATTTCCAAGTTCTCCTTGCAGTTTTTGAAGCAACATGACTGAGTTCTGCACATTAGAGTGTGTAGAGAAGTCCTGCAGATCACTCCGAGCCAAATGCCTCTCTTTCCACAGAATTCTCCATGACTTCCCTTCTGCTTTTGTGGGAATGATAAACTCCAGTTGACGAAAGCAGCTGTGCTGCAGGGTGGATGCATTCTGGGTACATGAGTGAGTGCGTGGAACTGAGCTCCCTGTCTCCCTGTCTCTCCTATTGGACTCTGTGGGGAGCATGAAGAGGAACTTGGTATACTGAATCATTGAGTTGAACTGATTTGGCTGTTATGCTGAGTCAGTATATTCAATAGTCTAATATATTCAATATTACAATTGCCTCTTGTTCATATTATTTCAAGGGATGATTATACCATGTATGTAACTAATAAATAGCCAGATACTGCTGTGATAGTCTTTCAATTTCAATTCAATCAATTCAATTCAAATTTCAAGTTCATTTCAGTGTCTTTCAACACACGAAAGAGATGACCAAACATGAAAGTTTCTGGAATGACCTTGACCATATATATATATATATATATATATGTATATATATATATATATATATATATATATATATATTTTGCTCTGCTTGTCATCTTACCACCAGCCTCTGAGTTCCTTATTTTTAGCAGTACATTGGGGTACAGATCCTGACCTACCAATTATCAACAGAACTGGTAAGTAAAGAGCTTTGGAGGTGTGTCGCCAATCACTGAAGAGACCACAGAAGAGACTATCACTGCTGAATGTTTCATTTTCCTGTGTCACAAGTGCTTTGTGAATGGAAAGAAATTCACTTTGGGGGTAAGTAGTGCTGTCATGCCTTTTTTGGGAAAATCCTACAGGAAAAGTGCAAATCCTCAAGGTCTGAAGATGGGAAGTAAAATACATCTAAGGATGGTCATAAGTCACATTACAATAAATTGGATCATTTACCATGCTTCTCTTCTCTGAGCCCTTCCAGTGGTAAGATAAAATCAGCGGACCTGAAACTCCCCAGAAACACCTTGGGCTACATTCCTCAGAATCTTGTCTTGGCCACATTCCCCCTGCCCTTGGCATTTCCATTCTGACCCATCTAGTGGGGTCTATCTGTCTTTCATCACTCAGCTGAAGCCTTGTCCCTTTCCCAAATCTTCTCTCATGGTAGAACTGAAAACATTCCTTTACTATGTGCTCCCATGGCACACATCATTAACCCAGTGCCGGTCAGATTTCTGTCACTGTGGCAAAGTACCTGAACTAAGTTAACTTAAGGGACAAAAGGTTATTTTGGTTTCTGCTTTGGGAAGTTTCGATTCATGGTTATTTGGCCCCATGGCTTATGGGCATGTGACCAGGTAGGACACCATGGCAGAAGTGCACTGGAGTAAAACATCTCATGGCAGCTGAAAAACAAAGACAGAGAGGAAGCAGCTGAAGTAAAAGTGTATACCTGCCTGGGGCACCCCTTTACTGGTGTAGCTTCCTTCTGAAAGTCCACACCTCTCTTTAGCTCCAGTCTGGGTAACCAAGTCTTCAACACATAATCCCTGAGGGACATTTAAGGTCCATGCCACAACAAATCTCTAGCACAAAAACCATCAATCTGCATGGTAAGCACTTCTGTCTTTGTAGTAGTCCAGAAAACACTAAAATAGATGATTTCTCGTGCACATTTTCTCTGCACCCATATTACTGTCAATACCTGGAATATGATGTGTCTTTCTGAATTTAGATGTGCTGACTTGATAATGGAAGTATAAGAAACAGGAAAGAATAAATGTCATGTGTAATCGACGGACAGGGTAGAATATAGGTTGGGATGGAATGACATCGCATAGGAGTCTTTTTCTGTTATCTAATGCAAAGGGGGTCTCCACATTACCCTACATGACAGTCCTCACAGGGTGTGATGGTGCCTGGGTATATCTAAAGGCTGTTTGAATAAGCACATACGCTTTCTGTTGTCGGGATGAGCTAAGAGTTCCATGCAGGGGAGATGTCATCCAGAAGGAAAACAGAGTGTAGACCAGAAACTTTGTCTGACAGTGGTTTGGGCCAGGACTGCAGGGTCATTCTAAATAGAACCTCGTATCTGCCCTTCAGCTTTTTGTAACCCAGTTATGACACTCGTGTCCGATCCTAGTGAAAGTGTTTCATGGTGTTTGGGAAAAACACCATGAAAGTCTCTGAGGCAGGGCTACTTTAGTGAGTGTGCAGAAGGGTTGGGAATTTCTATCTTTTTAAGCATTAAATTTGTTTATGGTAAAGGTGATGTATGAGGGGTTACAGGTATGTAAGTCAGGCATTGAGGGCATCTTTTGAACAGTGTCACCCCTCCTCATTTTCTCCCAGTGTTTTCCCTCCGGATTCCCCTCCCTTTCCCCAAGCTATCTAGTTCATTTCCAACATCGTGTCGTGAGTATCACCGCTGAATTAAGTTACCCTTTGTGCTTCCCCTTTCCTTCCCCAGCATATTCCAAATCAGAACACAGAACCAGGGAACTGAGCTTCTCTCTCAAGTGACAAAGTGGTAGCAGATGTAAGTCTGTGATGGGCATTATCCCATAGGGACGAAAAGGCATCTCCATGATGGGTTCATGACTTATAACCTAACGAAACAGCAAAGCAGGCGATGGAGAGGAGACACATGAGTACCCAGAGGCTGTTTGTAGACACCTAAGTCCGACTGACTGACCAACTTTCAACCCCCACCCAAGAATCGGTGTGGGCAAGAATTTGAATCAGGTGAAAATTTGTAACAGATTATGAAGAGAACTCATCAATATCTTCTTTTATGAATGTAAGAAAATTCCATTATTAACTCTTTTTTTGGGGAGGTCCAGTCGTGGGGCCTGAACTCTAGGCCTGGGCGCTGTCCCTTAGCTCTTCAACTCAAGGCTAGTTCAACTCAGTGCTCTACCACTTGAGCCACAGCACCACTTCCGGCTTTTTTCTTTTTGCTTATGTGGTACTGAGGAATCGAACCCAGGGCCTCAGGCATGCAAGGCAAGCACTCTACCACTGAGCCAACTTCCCAGCCTCCATTATTAACTCTTATGTGAATAAAACTTGAGGGAATCTTAGTTGCATTTTAATCAAACAGAGTGCATTTTTAATTGCTATGGTTGAATTTACTCAAGGTCAAAGATATTATAATCATGAGTGATTGTAAATGATTCATGATGGTTGGGGGAGGTGGCCAAGTGCACGAAAGGAGCAATTTGAGATTCATTTTCATCAAAGGAAGAAAGGATAGAGTGGTGTGTTACGGATTCATCAGTGTATCATACTGTGAAGCCAACCAACCAGCCAAATATCTCTATAGAAATCAATGTCTAAGCAGCCATAAGAACACAGGGTTTGTGGTGAAAAACAGCAGGACTTTGTGAAGAATCGATAGCATCAACCCAGCCTATCTGGTTTCTGTGGTAGAGTGATAAAAAAATTGAAACACAAACTATGTTTTAACTTTGCAAAAGATTGTGATTTTTCCTTAATGAGAATGTGAGAATTTTTTTTTGTGAGGAAGAGGATAATTCACCAGATAGTTTGGGAAATCCTAGTGTGTATGTGCAAACAGATAACAGTGATACTATTTGCCATCTGTGGAGAGTCTCATGTGGACAGGCAGTCATGTGGGTGGGTAACTAAAAATCAGAGCAAATAGGCTTTCCTCCAAATGTTATCTTTAAGTTTCTGAAGCAGAATGAATCTAAAGCCCCTAGAAGTCTTTGATGTGTCCTGAGAAAACCTCCTTAAATAGAGAGAAGCTTCAGTAACAGCTGAGGATCTGATTAGAGAATGTGAGATGAGGACTTGCGGGGTTAAGAGAAGAGCATGTCTGTATGGCATACCACTCATATGAGAACCTGTAAATGCTGCCAGGACTTTCCTGGAAATCGTTGTCATCTTCTTTCAGGTCCTAGTAAGTTGACCTTTAAATCTGGATACCTGGCTATAGTTCTCAGATCAAAAAAATGAAATAGAGATAGTTAGAAAAAGGAAAAACAAAGAAACACATATACCAGGGTATTTTCTTCAAATTCATTATCTGTTGGAATCTTACAAATCCTTGTAATAAGTTCTGTCAACTCTGTAGATGGTAACTGCCAAAACAACATTTTATTCTTGCTGTCTGATAGATGACTCTTTTCTTGCTGGCTAGCAAGTGAAAGAAAATGTTCTCATACATGTCAGCTGATGGAGGCACACATGGCCAGGGATTACTTTGTATGAGACCATTGTTGTTTATAGAAATATTGCAAAAAATGTAGATGAAGACATTAGTTAGGGATGATGACACCAGGGAACACGAATGAATACATCTTGCTGTCACATCCTGGCTCTGTATTGCCTTCCAATAGTACACTTCAGGGAATAGATGATGGACATAATAGCTTGGGCTGTAATTTCCTGAGCATGGTATTATAGTCAAGGTATCACTAGCCATGACAAGTAGGAGTATATCTGTGCTGTATGTTTAGTACTTTTGTTGTATATATGTAGTTTTTTAGTTTAAAACGGAGCTTCTTTAGATAAAGTATTAGATAGTCGAGTTTCTCTGTGGTTTTTTTTTTTTGTTAACTCATTAGAGAAGCAAACACAAATGATCTGGGAGGATAAAAAGAGGTTTAAACTAAGATTTTGGACCTATTACTTTGGCAAGACTATGGTGGGTAGATGGTTCCGTTCCCCCATGTGCTAAAGTGCCAGGAAATACAAGGCAATCAAGGAATTTGCAGTAAACTTATAAAATGTAAAAGAAAAAATTCTGTTCAACTCACCCTGAGTAATTATGCATATCTAGAATTAATGTGAAGGGGGCAGTACAAAAATGAGACTAGAAAAGGGGGGGGAACCAGATTATAAAAAAAGCTAAATATACATTCTTTTCTTTTCTTTTTTCTTTTTTTTGTTAGCCATGAACTCAGGGCCTAGGAGTTGTCTCTGAGCTCTTTTGCTCAAGGCTAACACTCTACCAGTTTGAGCTACAGTGCTACTTACGGATTTCTTGTGATTAATTGAAGATAAGAGTCTCATGGACTTTCCTGCCTGTGTTGACTGTGAAACGTGTTTCCCATATTTCAGCCTCCTGAGTAGCTTGGATTACAGGTGTGAGCTACCAGCACTCAGCTTGTTCTGGGTATTTACACACTCCTCTATCAAAACTTACTTGCATTAGTTTTTGCTTTTATTCATTAATCTACTTATTCTTGCTTAACCATTTTGGACATTAAAAGCATGCATGTAAGAAAGTGAAAAGCGCAGTAAATGTTTGTAAGTTGAAGTGACCCATGAAAATGGTACCCTGACAAAGAAACAGAGCACAGCCAGCACCACAATGTTCGCACCACTGCTCACAATAATGGTGGTACACGGTGTGTTCCTTTGTTCCTGGTTTCTTTATGATTGTG
The DNA here is from genome assembly GCF_019054845.1 of Dipodomys spectabilis. Lineage (NCBI taxonomy): Eukaryota > Metazoa > Chordata > Mammalia > Rodentia > Heteromyidae > Dipodomys > Dipodomys spectabilis. The sequence continues at coordinate 2,436,473 of NW_024870941.1, read as the reverse complement.
AGCTTTATTCATACGGTTGTATATATCCCTAGTCCCAACTGTGGTATCTTCCTTTACCTGCACATTCTGTAGTTTCCCCATCCTTTCCATTTTAGGTAGGTGTATGATTCATGTTTGGTTGATAGCCTATCTGCTCCCAAAGCATATTTTTGCTGAACACACGTAGACAATAATGTGGCATGTACACTTAGAATTGGAATTATTTATTATTAGCTATATGGCATTCGATTTCAACAGGTGGTGTTAAACTGTCTTGTTCCATTATACAATTTATAGTCACCAGAGTAGTTCATGAAGACTCATCCATTCCTTCATTTGTCATACTTTGTTGCAAGCTTATTCTCTGTGATGATACCAGGGAGCAGGAAGGAAAAGAAATCATGGATTTCTTTCAAGGATATTATAGTTTACTGGGAAAACAAGATGACTTGTAGTTAACAAGCAGGATGGGAACTAACCTTAAAGAAGAGGTGCACCATGGAGCAAACAGCAAGTAGAAACAACCAATGAGACAGCATAGGGGAAGATGAAGATATTCAGTCGTGAGTTTCCTTCCAGTGCTTTGCTAGTCACACAGCACTTTTCAGCTGCAATATGTTATTTAATATTTACAACATTCAATAAAGACATCCTCCTGATTCTTTTTAAATTGAAGAAATAGAGTCAGACAGATCAATGGCTTCCTGTGGCGAAGTTGGTGGGTGGTGCAGACAATATTTGCTGCAGGACTTCCCCTACTCCCAGAGGCAGTTCTAAGATGTTTGCCCTATGCTTTGTTGTCTCAAGAAAGCAGCTTCTCAGAACAAGCTAGGTGCATAAGTAAGGCAGTCGTTTATCAGGGAGTGAAAAGAGCATTAACAAACGGAATCAGAAAAGCTCTGTTTCATACAATAAGTTTGTGATCTCTTAGCTATGGAATTTCTCAGAGGCTTTGCATTGTCATTCATAAGAATGAGACTATAATGATTACATCACAGAGTGCTGGTGAGGAGAAAGTGAACTAATATTTGAAAAACCAAGTAGTATATTCACTGGTAAAAATTAGTTCTCAGTATATCAAACCCAATCAAAGGCAGAATAGACAATAACAAAGATCTGAGTGGGCGTAGGGCCAAATATATATTATCTCTGAATGTATTATCTGGCTGGAAGCAAAGAAAACTGCTTTGTAATTCTCACCTTATAATAAGAGTGCCATTATAAGAATCCTTAGATGAATTCCACTCCACATCTTTCCCATTTATAAAGTGGAATATCAATAGGACTACTGTCATTGCAATATTATATATAACATTTCTTGAGAGAATTAATTATGAGATCAGTATCATAGGATGCTGAGTAGATTGTCAGCTAAGATCCAAAGTGGTCAAAGAAAAGTGCAAAGACAGAACACACTAAAGAGCCAAGGGAAGTTGGTGTCAGACAGCTTTTTCACACTTAAGTTGTAAGTTAACTGGATATGCTCCCCCAGCTACTCCTGTGATCTCCATTGTCTTTCCACTCTATAAATAGAGAAGAAGGAATTCTTGGCATCTTCAACGGCATCAAAAATGGTGTGAATGTCGCCTTATACCATGCTGCTTTGGTTTGTTTTTAAACTGTACCTACTGATAAGGTCTGAGCCTATCTGGGCCGATCTAAAGAAGAAGAAAGAGTAGCCAGAGAGTGGGTAGGTGGTTCAGTGGCCTGGCCTCCAAAACAATGTGAATTTCATAAAATTCCCACCAGGCTTGAGCAGACACACAGGGTGACACCATCTTAAGAGGCTTTGAGAGGCAGCCCTAGAGGGGACAGCTAAGAATGTAGGAAAAATCAGTAGTGAGACAAGAATAAAGGTCATTTATGCTTATGCTCACCTTTACCAATACACCAACTACATGGGATTCCAATAGAGGCTGTGGACTGGGTAAGGAATTCCTACAACTTATACAGAACAATTTCAGAATAACCATAACTTACTTATTTATTGTGTAAATTACTGGTGCAAGTTCAGTCTGACTTTTGCAACAGCTCATTATAGAATTTTTTTTGTCTCCCATCTTTCCCCATTGGAAAAAAAATGATCTGAGAAATATTAAGAGATTTGACGTCACATGGTAAACAAAAAGGAAAAGTGAAGTCCTAAATTCTGGTCAAGGCTATATGACTTCAAAACCCATTTTTTTCCTTTTTATTTTGCTTTAAGATTTTTTTATTTTACTTTTTGTGGTTTATTATTTTTTTCTGGTTTTTCCCTTTTGTTGCAGTGTTTGATTTCTATACCTTTGGTCTTGAACAAAGGGTGAACTAATTCAGCAGTGATACTAGACGCTATGTTGAAAATGTGTGGGAGAGGGGGTGTGGAGGGAAAATGGGAGAAAATGAAGGAAGAGGTGACACCATTCAAAAAGAAGTGTTTTCAATACCTGACTTACGTAACTGTAACCCCTCTGGTACATCACTTTTATAACAAAATTTTTAAAGAGAAAAATGTATTATCTTCACATAATCGTACAAAGCAAGTGTCACATAGCAAAACAATTTATAAATACAATGCATCTTGATCAGTGTCACCCCATTCAACATTCTCACCGCCCTCTACCCATACCTTCCCTTACTTTTCTTTTTTTTGGGGGGGGGGGATCCGGTCGTGGGGCCTGAACTCTGGGTCTGGGCGCTGTCCCTCAGCTCTTCAGCTCAAGGCTAGTCCTCTACCACTTGAGCCACAGCGCCACTTCCGGCTTTTTTCTTTTTGCATATGTGGTGCTGAGGAATCGAACCCAGGGCCTCATGCATGCAAGGCAAGCACTCTACCACTGAGCCACCTTCCCAGCCCCCTTCCCTTACTTTTCTTAATTTTGTGGTATATACAATGAATTTTTGACTACATTCTCCCTCTTTCCTCCGTCCTTTGTTTTCCCCTGTCCCCTTGGGTCCATTGCTCCCTTCCTTTGGCAAGTACCCATTTCCTGTTGTTTGTTTTGTTGGGCTTTGACCTAGTCTTTCTAAAAAAATTATACTATTTGAAGTCTCCATAAAATCTATTGTATTTCAGTTAATTCATTTGTATATAATTCATTTGCATATAACACCCAGTACGTTTACTTGTAGGTTTATAGGAACATTCTAGCAACTACAAATGAGGAAAACTACAAAACTTTTGTTTCTCTGGGTCTGGCTTACTTCATTTAATGTAATTATTCCCAAGTCTTTCCATTTCTTTTTTTATTTTACCTTTTTATTGTAAAGATACTGTACAGAGGTGCTACAGTTAGATGAGTAAGGTATTGAGTACATTTCCTATCGAGCTTTGTTACCCCCTCTTTTGCTTTTCCCCTACCATCCCTTCCCTACCTCCCTAACTCCTTCTGCCACTCCCCCCACTCCTCAAGTTGTACAGTTCGTTTCAACATAGTATCTTGTACATCTCATAGTTACAATGAGTCAATCTGGATCCTTGTTTCAGCATTTTGTTATTTCCCTTCCCCTCCCCAAGTTAGAAAAATGTTTATACAAGATGCAGGACACAAGACTCAAATATAGTGAGTGTCAACAGGGGTTATATCATGGGGGAAGAGCATAAAAAAGAAACAAAAAAATCACCTAGTACATTAAAAACAATAATGATAAAAAAAACCCTCTTGTGTTGGGGTTCATTTCACTTAGCATCATCTTATATGGTTATATGGATATAGCTTTTGACCTTTTCTGCTTGTCTGGTAAGATTATCCTAGATGTATACTAGTTATTGCAAATAAGGGAAACCATGGAATTTTGGATCTGGCTTACTTCACTTAATATAATTTTTTCCAAGTCTTTTCCATTTCCTAACAAATGGGGCGATGTCTTTCTTTCTGATGGAGGCATGCTGGAGGGAATGTGGTCAAAAGGGAACTCTACTACATTGTTGGTGGGAGTGTGAACTTGCTCACCCACTCTGGAAAGCAATATGGAGGTTCCTCAGACTACACAGAGAGCTCCCCTATAACCCAGCAATTCCACTTTTGGGCATCTACCCAAATGATCACAAATAAGGCCATACTAAAGCTACCAGCACAACTATGTTTATTGCAGCATTATTTACCATACCTAAGATATGGTACCAATCCAGATGCCCCTCAGTAGATGAATGGATCAAGATCTTAGCCTCTTGAGTAGCTAGGATTTTTGAATGGTTCAATATCTTTCTTTCTTTCTGTAATCATCTTCTTAATTGTATAAAGTTGGTAATATTCTATCCCTATTTTTCTGGTGAGGAATGAACAAAAATAGAGAGATACAAGGACTGAGCTCCAAGAACCTTTTAAGCTGATGTCCAAGTGAGGCCAACAATAGTTTTCTCTTGAATTAATATTGAACTGAGTACTAAATAAATGCTCAATGAATACTGACTCATTGATTTCCTGACTATAATGCTAACAAACAATATCTATGAAAATTCTTTTATTTTCTGGAAGTTTATGGAACAGAACATATAAAGATTTTTTTTTCTGGTTTAATGCTTGAGCCTGAAGACGACACAATGATTTTTCATGCACCTCTCTAGCTCCTAGACTTGATGATCCTACTTAGTAATTCTGCAAACTTTCTGTGCTACCCTTCCCCCTCAAACTGTGACTCTAGACTGGGGAGCCTCAGATTATGCTAATTCTCCCAGAAACTTTATGGGCTTTAAAAATTGAATCTTCCCAGAACTTTTTGGTTCTCATACATAAAACAAGCAATGAAATGCAATTTGTCTTATTTTTTAATTTTCTCTAAGCATTTGAGCAGGAAAGAAAAATATCTTGGAATGTAATACACTTTTTCTGTGGCTCTTGCTAAGGGCTTTATTTTTCTGTAGTCCTGGAGGAAAAGCACAGTTCCTCTTACTCTGTCAATCTGACTATTCATCAAGTCCAGACTGGTGAATCATACTGCATTTCAAGGATGATGGTGGAGGCCATCATGATACTAATGCCCACGCAAACTTCCTTTTGCAGGGGGACCTTTATTCCCCAGGCATGGACGGGGAGATTATTTTCCTCTCTCTGGCTTCCACACTTCATTTTGATAGAAAGTAGTATCTAGGGATTTGACTCAGAGTATCCACTTAAGAAACCACAGGAGAGATTCTCCCTGCTAAACCCCAGGTTCTAGTTATAATACTGAATTGCTAAGGGAATAATGATAAGGATTAAATAAAAGCACCTATAGTTCAGGATTAACTTTTCTTTGGGGAGTATATTTGCTTTGGATCTGGTTCCGTCTGCAGGTGTGGAATCAGACAGTATTTATCAATCCCACATACATCTATATTCTCTAATGTAATAGCTGCCTCCACCATTAGGTTAGATCTCAGTTCTTGAGTCAAAGCCACTACATTGTTCTCAGTAGTCCAAACAAATGACTGATCAAGGCACTGGGGAGTAGGGGCATTAGTACCAGCACATTCCTGCCTAATATGTGACACCAGTAGTGGGCATTCTTCATTCTAAGCCTTCCCATTGGACAGGCTCTGACTATCAGATGTACATCATGAGCTTTAGATTCTTCCAGATCAATTATGCATCCTATTGCTTTCATATTTCCTGGGTACTACTTTCAATAAACTCCTGCCATTTTTTTGTTTTTGTTTTTTTAATATATTTTTTTAATTGTAAAAATACTTCCTGCTTTGTCCTAAGATTGCTTCTTGGAGTATACAACCAGCACATCCCTAGATGGAAATTCAATTTAAATCTTTTAAACTCTTTTTAAAATAGATTTTGTTTTCCTTTTGTGTTTTAAATTAGACTTTTTCTGTTTATATTTTATGTTTGTACAAAGGAGTTACCATTCAACAGATTCGTGTATGGATGCAGCTCATCTTTATCGATGTCAACCTTTTATCATTCTCTCCCATCCCTCCCAACCCTACCTCTCCCCTCTATTTTCTTAAGTTTGTGGGATAAGCATTGAATTTCCTGACTGAGTGGGTATGTGACCATGGACCTAAGAATACTTTCTGGCTTATAAGATAAGTGTCTTTAGGTAAATTATGCATAGTACTTTAAAAGTGCTTAAAATAATTTGTGTGTATATAGCTATTAGATGGTAAAATGTCACTTACATTGTGTTGCTAAAGAAATGTATGAAAGATGGTTTCACCAGAAACAAGACAAATTCTAGGAAGCATACTTATGAATGTTAAATTATGGTTTTTAGTGGAGTATTATTTGTAAACTCAAAAGAGAAAAAAATACACAGTAACAAAGGATGACTAAAGAAAAATTAAACAACCAAAACTAGGCAAGACTATGCCCAAGAGAAACAAAATGAAATATATAACTTTTTCTATTCTAATCCACAATTTCACTAAGCTCCTGAAGGGCCCAGTGGGAAGGGGTGTATTTCAAGGATCAGGGACTTTCTGAGTAATGTAAACACTTGCTGTAGCCTAGGAAGCCTCGTGCAAGACAAGCACACACTCAAAGTCAAGGTGCTCCCAGCTAGCTTTCTCATCTAGCACTGAGAGGTGAGTTACACGGGAATGTCAGTAGGCAAGAAAATATAACAATCTGAATTTGTTGCATTGAAGAAGTATTTCAGTTTAGAAGCACATAACTGTTTAAGTACAATTCAACATAGTGACCTCATTGACATATATGACCTCATATGACACATATATGTTGTCATAAATACATATATATATATATAAAACATGCATTATTAAGATCTCTCCCCTCCTTATTGCCTCCTTCCATGTTTCTTCCCTTTCACACCCTTCTTTCACCATGCCTTGAAATGCGCCTAAGCTCCTGACCTTTTGTATGCATCACCTTCATTGTGTCTTCCTGGATGGGGTTGATGGCCTTTCCATTTTTTTTTTACTGTCTCTGGTGGTCCCTGCTCCCATTACCCAATACCTGGCCCAGCCTGTGCTGGAAACATTCCCACCATTCACCAATTTTGCTGCTGAAGTTTGGGGTTGGTGTTTCTCACATGGGAAATCTGAAATCGGCAAGGTGCTATTTTTAGACCTATCATTGTTGGAGAAGTCAAGAAGCTTTGCTCCCTTTGGCAGATTTCATGAGCCTTTGGGTATATCTAAAATGCAAAGAGTTCAAAGATAATTCCACTCTTGAATGATTTAATAGTTTCTTAGTTTTGCAATTCCATTATTTTGGTAATTTAAGAATGATTCCCTCTTTTCTGATGACAAAAAGTAATAATTCTTACTTGGAAAAAATAGAAAATACTAAAAGCACAAGAGAGAAAATAAAAACCTATGTTTTTATTTTCTAAAAATAACTAGACAATACATTGGTGCCTATCTTCCCAGTCTGTTTACGCACATATGTGCACATACTGCTTTTCAGAAAAACTGAAGTACTAAATACGTGATAACACTTATGCATTAATATTTTGTAAACATTTTGTCTAATTAATTTGAAGTTACTATATAATATTTAGGTATATGGAATGCTGCAGTTCACATAAAATTCAGTACATCTTTCTAAATGGGTCAATGACATAATTGTAATACAATGGCAGACAGTAGTAAAACTACAAAATCTGTTTTAGCCTCACTCCCTGTGCACTCTGGCAAATGTGATACTTACAAATTCATCAGGTTCTGTTTGTTCTTCATTTCCTTCCTGTTCATGGAGCACCATAGTTTCCTGGCTGTCTTTGATGTTGAATGGGGCCTAGAACTGGGTCTGGCAGAAATTTGAGTGCAGGGATGTCACTGTTGAATGAGGTGGGGGCGGGCAGGGACTTCCATGTGTGCACTTCTCTTTTGCTGCTATGAAGGCCTTGCTTTGGAATGATGGTGTCATGACACAAAGCAGCCTTCATCTTCAGATCATAGCACAGAGAACGGGCCTCTTGGAGAGTGGCCAGACTTCTGGATCCCTCTGAGCATGGGGACAGCAATCAGCTTTTACAGGTTAACTGCTAAGACTTTGGCTTGTTTGGTTCTCATCACAGAGCCAGTATTTCCTGATGGACACAGACCAGATGTAGAAATGAACTAATAAGATTTAGAGCAATTGTTGGATTCTGTCAGGAAATAGCACTTCACCAGTTGTCACTCAGAATTGATCAACTAAGGATCATAGCTTCAAGTAGAATGACACTCTACAATAGGCGCAACATTGAGATGGTCTTGATCCCACCAGTAGTCAGATGAGGATGGCTGTGTTATACAATCTAAAACGATAGAAATATTCTCGCAGAAGTTGTATAATTTCCTACAGGGCCTCAGAGAATAAGGTACATTTGGGGATTGATTCTGAGAGCCCAAACCTTGACTAGTAGATAGCCATGTGAGCATGGTGGTGATGTTTCCAGGCAGAGAGAACAGCTTGCATGGAATCACTACAACTTGAAATGTCATAGTGAGGCTGGAGTGGCATCTCTACCTACCAGGGGATGAAAGACAACGAAACTACATTATTTCCAATAATGGGAATAATGGAAAGCTCATTACCTTTCAAGATTAGCTAACCTGTTGTCAAGTAACTGTTATAATAATGGGAATAATGGAAAGCTCATTACCTTTCAAGATTAGCTAACCTGTTGTCAAGTAACTGTTATAAGTGGAAAAATGTTCTGTCTAGTAATTTTTCGTTACTCAGCCCTCAGGTTTTAGTCCTCATTCTGAGAGCTGAATCTTCTCTGTTGATAGTTCTTCAAATATTTGAAATACTTCCATTTCCTCAGTTCTATGGGTTTCTTTTGAGTACTATGTATGATCTTTTAAATGTGGTGTGTGAAATATGGTGCAAAACCTGGTATATAGTTGTCACGGAATACATACATATTTGATAAAGGTATATACAGAGCAACTCAGAGGCAGTGCTATTCTGAAAGGTATAATTTATTATACTTACATTTAACATTTATTAAACATCAAAATTACTGCAGGCAACTAATCAATTTCTTTACATGTATATGCACTGGGAGAATATTCATACAAGTTGTTGGATGTGGATATTGTCATCATCATCATCGTCATCATCATCACTTACATTTTGGAGTGAGGATGATGAGGTTTGCAAAGTGAAGTATTTTGCTCAGTTACACAGGTGACAAATGGTACTATGAACTTGAACTCATGGGTGTTAAATTCCATTGCCTGGACGTCATTGTTTTCCCAGTCTTACATGCTTATCTAACCCACTTGCCAACACTGGCTAGTAGGAATTTCACCATCAAGAGCTTACTTAACTCAGAGCTAGGATTTGTCTAATTTCAGAGATTGACTATTCAATTTCTTCATGCTATTCTAGACAGAGAATGTTTTATGCAGCATTTTAGGGTGTTTCTGATAAAAAGGCAACCTTTAATCCCATGTTTTCCTTATGGGTCTCTTTTCTCTGGTATCATTTCACTCAGGTCAACCTCCAGGGGTTGAATTAAAAGACTAGAGTGAGTATAACTACTTAATAACTAAATATGTTTATAAGTATCTCTAGTGATGTTTGAGGACCACTTTTTTCTATTGCCTGAATTTGTTTATTTCATTGTGGGTGAAATAATGTGTAGCATAAATACCCCTGAATTTAGGCAAAATACTTGAGATCTGGTCTCTGAGTAGCTATCACTAGTTCTGTAGCCCAGGGTAAGTCACAAAGCAAACACTCTTTGGGTTCCATTCCCTTTATCTATAAGGGGAAAGTTAAGCAGTGGGACTATAGAATTCCACAAAGTCTATACCATTGTAAGTAAATTTTATAGAAGAAAAAGGAATTAGAAAACCCATCCATACAGAGATCAATCTAGATGTAATTTAATATGATGGGAATATTCTCATAGAAGTTGTATAATTTCCTACAGACCCTCAGAGAATAGGGCAAACTTGGGAACTGATTCTGAGAACCTGAAACCTTGAGTATAAGATAGCCATATGAGCATGGAAATTAAGAATTAGAACTTCTGGGATTGAAGTTTGAAGTCCACACTAATTTGAATCCTTAATACAAAATAGAGACAAAACAATATCTACCTCCTAGGATTATATCTCTAGTGAAATGAGACAATACGGCATTTGGACATATTAAACAATCAAAGGAATTAATTGAATTACTACAGAATTTTACAGCACTGCTTAAGTGGTTAGTAAGTTTCATGTAAGGTCATGAATCAGATGAAAAATATCCAGAGAAAAAGAAAGATCTGAAAAAAATTGTCTCATATAAACTTTTTAAGCTTTATGAATTTTTATACATTTAGGTTATCCAAGAGTTAATAGAACCAAGGCTATTATCCCCTGTGGAGAAAAAATTATCCTAGTAGGGAGATTTTAGGTATGACCATAGCTTAAAGTTTTTCTTTCACCCTATTTTTTTTTGGCCAGTCTGACATTTGAACTCAGGGTATGGGCACTGTTCCTGAGCTTCTTCTTTATTTTATTTTATGTTTTTTTGGTCCAGTCGTGGGGCCTGAACTCTGGGCCTGGGCGCTGTCCCTCAGCTCTTCAGCTCAAGGTTAGCACTCTACCACTTGAGCCACAGTGCCACATCTGGCTTTTTTCTTTTTGCTTATTGTGGTGCTGAGGAATCGAACCCAGAGCCTCATGCATGCAAGGCAAGCGCTCTGCCACTGAGCCACCTTTCCATCCCTTCCTGAGCTTCTTTTGCTCAAGACCAGCACTCTACATTTGAGCCACAGCACTACTTCCAGCTTTTCTGTTTATGTCGTGATGAGGAATTGAACTCAGGGCTTCATGCATGCTAGGCAAGCATTCTACCACATTCCTAGGCCCTCTTTCACTCATTAAGACAGTAACTTAAAACAAGTAAAAAACCCAAAACAGAAGATGTCTGGCAATAACACATCTTCAAGTAACAGAACTGAGTCCATCTCTTGGATGCCCGCAGTGTCCTTTGCTGACTGGAGGCTGGAGGAATCCTTCAGTTATTATGTTTATACATTATACCCAGTGCTCCCTTTTCTGCCTCAGCTTCTTCAGCATAATTACTGCCATGTATTATTTCTACCTCACAAATGAAGCATATGGCCTCTAGTACTAAGCTAGGGAGATGGCCCTTTGCTGCCACAATTTTCTGAACAAAATTTTATTAGCTCATTTGTGCAAATACTGAGTGACATGAAATTTTATATAAATATGTAAATCTATTTTTAGAAAGTGGAGGATAGAGATGCGAGGAAAGCCCGTATTTCAGCACCAAGGACAGAGGTAGTACCAAGCAGGACTTAATGATGATGAAAAGAATGAATTTAATACAATGATCAGAAATAACTATCCATAGTTATTCTTTGATGACTCGTTTATTCAGCTACTACATCAAACTGATGACATGCTATCTTTATGTTATGCATTGGAGGTTTAACCTTGTACAATACAAACAGGTCACAACTGGCATAAAGCTTATAATCTATCATATAAATCAACTAAATCAATGGAGCCAGTCCTATTGCTGCTCATGCATAGGGGAGTGCATTGTTATATGTAATCTTCATTTACTATCGATAGAAAGAGGAAAGTGGAAGGAAGTGAACTGTCAGAGATAGAGCACTATTCTGGCCAAATTCAAATCTCTGCCATTTTCCTCTGCACACTTGCTCAGTAAACACTACTGTAGGGAAAACACAGGGCCATGCTGTTTAGATTCACTTTATAGTCATGACTACTAACCTAAAGTGGGCCCTTTCCATTGCCCTGCAATGTGCCGTTCCTTCTCCCATGTACGCTTCTCTTGCTTTCTTCTCTTTTTAATTTAGACACGGTTTGGGAAGTTTATGGTGAATGGGGATCCTGTAGCATTTTACTCTGATAATGAAAACCAATAGCCTGGAGATGGAGGAGAAAACCTCATAAAGGTAAATTTTAGGAATGATTTGTCATGTGAAGTAATCCTTGATCTATGGGCTATATACTTCTTATTACAGAAAATAGGGAAATATCTAAAAGGGTTCATGTGTCAGGGTAAAATGACATTCAAGAAAGAAAACAAATATCTTGGTCCCCAGTGAATATTCCATTGCAAACAGTGGAAGCTGGATGTTGGTGGCTTATGCCTGTAATTGTAGCTACTCAGGAGCCTGAGATCTGAGTATCTCAGTTCAAAGTCAGCTCAGGCAGGAAAGTCTGTGAGGCTCTTATTTCCAATTAACCTCTGGAAAATCAGAAGTGGAGCTGTGATTCAGGTGGTAGAACATTTGCCTTAAGCACAAAAGCTCAGGGATATGGTCCAGGATCTGAGTTCAAGCCTCAGGACCAGCAAAAATGGAAAGTATAACAATTTTTCAATTGGAAAAATACCAAATAACTTTTGTCTTGACCAAGATAGGGTAGTCTATGTAGAATACATTTATCTTTGTCTCTATCTCTATCTATACAAATATATCAGATATAAGCAGTGCTTGTTCCATTTGAATAATATTTGTAGTCCACAATAAATAATTGACTATGCACTGTAACTCTGTAGTAAGGGGCAGAGGGTTAGATTCGAACTTAGGTTTGAAGTTTTTGCTCTGTGCATTACATGTATGGCCTTAGACTGACTTCTTCTGAGTGTTAATAAGAAATAATCTTGAGAGAACCTGAGATATTTCAGGCATATTATTTCTAAACTGGATAGCAAAGTAGAGTAGAGTAAGTGGCCACCTTAGGGCCACATGGTTACTCAGAGTCACAAATATAATTTCAATATGTGTTTGGTTGTCTCTCAAGTCCCAATATTTCTCTGACATGTCTTTGATTCTTTCTGAAATCACGATTCGAATGAAAATGCTTCCAGTGGTAGAGTGCTAGTCCCCTTCCATTTTTTCCTGGTCCTGAGGCTTGAACTCAGGGCCTGAGCGCTATCTCTTAGTTTCTTTTGCCAAGGTTGGCATTCTACCACTTGAGCCCCACAGCACCACTTCCAGCTTTTTCTGCTTGTCTTTACAGCAGTTTTCATGACTGCATCTTTTTATTAGACCATTCATGTGTGATCTTGTATCAGAGCTCTTCTTAAGAGAAGAGGAATTGGCTTATTAGGTTGTATGGTTGTGTCTTGCTAGTTAGTAGTTTACAGTGTTTGGTTACTTGCTTAATATTTTGTGAATTTCCAGCCTGTTACTGTGTTTATTGCTGGATTTGTGTCTGTGTTTTGGAATTCACTTTTTAAATTGAAAAATTAAAATAAAAGGTCTGGAGAAATATGCATCAACATATAAATAGTGATTAAAGATGATTTTTATTTTTCTTAGATTCTTCTAATTTTCTTTAATATTTGCATGTTTTAAATTGTTGGTCATTTAGAAAGCTGAGTAAAAGAAGTGACATACTGATCTAGCAAAGCAGATACATGAAAGCTTTATTTTTTATCAGGTAAGATGTGAGATTTCCAGAGTGGAAAATGGCAGAATGCAATGTAAACAAAAACATGCTTACACCTTGGAGACTGGGCTGGGACAAGGAAGAGAAGTTTTTTAGGCACCCAAGGCTCCTCATGAATCAGCATTTCATCTGAAACCAGCTGTTCCACAGCCTCTGGAAGATAAATGTATATCTTCTGCTTTAGTATTTCCAGGAACAGAGACACAAATTTCTGTATAGCAAGTACCATTCCATTATTGACCAGGAGGCATTGTGACTGGGTTCCCCAAACACAGTTAAACATGCTTCTTTGAACTCTCAACAAAATATGCTATCATATGCCCTCGTATGTCAAAGAAGATATGCAGAATACAATCTTTTCTTGCCTGATGTTTATCTGCACTCATCTTCCCTCTGCTGAACATGCCTTGTGTGTTAATCCCTCTTTCCATGTTTTGGCTCTCAGTTTTCTCTCTATCTCAGTTGCTGGTTTCTAGACGTAGATTTTATGGCAGTGATGAAGCCACAGGTTCTGGTGGCACTTGTGTTCAGGTTCTAATCTGTGTTGCTCCCCTATGAGCTACATAAAGCAATGACAGAAAACACAATAATAATAAATACAATAATGGTGGTAGTGACACCAGCTGGTATTTTTGGTACTCAATATGGATGAAGCCATGAGCAATGGACATTATTTTATTTATTTTGACATAATAATTGAGGTATCACTTCCACATTCATTGCAGCGTTTTCTCAGTAGCCAGGTACAGAAGCAACTTAAATATTCATCAGTGGATCAATGCATAAAGAAAATGTACACACATACACACACTCACATACACACACAAAATATACACCGTGGAATACTGTACAAACTTAAGGCGAAAAGTAACTCCTGACTTAGGTATAACATGGGTGAAACTAGTGGATGTTATGCTAGGTGAAATATGTGGTAGGCTTTGTATACAAGACCTGTGATTGAGAATATGGAACAGTGTAACTCTTAGGGAATTGTGGCTAGTTTAAATAATACAATGTATGTAAAGGGCTTAGAATAGAGCCTGTGACATTCCATGTGCCTCACAAGATACAGTCATAACATATCAGTAACAATCATAGCACCCCAAAGAAGCCACAACACTCTGGGGGAGGTCTCTTCTGCAGAAAATTGTGGGAAATCTATAAACAGAACATGGGGCAGGGAGCCAAGGAGAGGGTAGGGCTAACATTCCAGAACAAGTTGTGTAGCCAGTTTGTCTCAAGACAAACCCATAGACTACAAGTCTATTGGGTCTTTCTAGAATAATCTTCTAGGGTCTGGTGTGTACGTAAAATCATCAACATGTCTTCAGGCAATGTGAAAAGATTAAAAGTGTGAACTCAGCATTCAATTCACTTGGTTTAAATCTTGTCTCCAGATCTTGCCAGCTCTTTGATCTCAGCCAATTTTCAAATTTCTATATGCTTTAGTTTATTCATTTATAAGATGGCAATAGTAATTTCATATACTTTAATTAATTTGTTTTGAGGGTTTAATGATTACTAGTAGGTACAAAATACCTAGAACCAACATGGAATTTCATTTTTTTCTGGTATGTTTAGAGAAAATTAAGGACAGAATTATTCTTTTTGGACCACATAGCTCTTTAAAGGAGAAGGTTTAAATAAGCTTGGTTCTCTCTCTCTCTCTCTCTCTCTCTCTCTCTCTCACAGACACACACACACACACACACACACACACACACACACACACACACACCTCTAGTTGCCAAACTTGTTCTATAGAACACTTCCTTTTGGTCACATCCAAGCTATCCCTGGTCTTGCTGCACTGCAGGCCTATTAGTTATGAAATCGTCTCTTGCTGCAGGAAATCAGGATGCCTTAATATTGAACTACTTGTGTAAGAAAGAGCATAAACTGAAGGTAAGAGGATAGAAGGATAGAGCTGTGGAAAAAATCCAGAATGCAGCCTTTCCATTTTATCCAGAGCTGTTCCTATCCTGAATGGTATTAATGAGAATCTTACTTTAGCTTCTTATTTGGTGTCACTGTGTGATACATTGTTCTTAAATTTATTTTCAAATAAATCCTTACAATGTTGTTCAAGATAATTGATGGTAGAAGCATAGGGCATTTCTCAGTAATATGCAAACAAAGCCCAACTCAAGTCATGTAAATTGCTTTATTTGTGGGGATAAAGCCAAATTATTTGGCAAGGCAGGGAGTCAGAGAGAACAGAAAAGATCCAGAGGGCAGTGGAAGGATGATAAGTGTATTTTCCTCATAATTCCTACATTTGTCAAAACAGAATGTACTCCCTTTCTAGTTTATATTCTTAGTTCTATACAGCAGGCAATCAACAGTGTTATAAATAAGTCTATTTTTGCTATGGGTTTCAGACTGTTCAGGAAATGGAATAGAAAATCACTTTCCTGTCTAGCCTCAAAAATCAATTTTTTCCAAATTATTTTTCTTATGACATTTCTATTTGTCTGTTGGAATTTTCTTTCTTCTTTGCCTCTTTTAAGGAGTTCCATTTTGTTGGTATCATTCTTGTCCTCTGTATCATAAAATCAAGTCCTTAATTATGTCTTGTCCTTGCGCTCATTGAGAGTGCAAGTTCTCTGAAGCCAAGATAATTTCTTATACCTCTCTCTCCCATGGAATGTAGAACAAGGCTAGCAAGCTAGCAGACATGGAAGAACATGAGTTCTTTATACTTGTCAAACTGTCATACAGTAATACTACATGCATGACCATTTTGTTCTGATAGTTTGCTAAGTGTTTCATGTCACTTATGGTTTACCTGCAGTGTAGTCATAATGAGGTTCTTTTTTATTTTTGTCAGTCATGGGACCTGAACTCTGGGCCTGGGCACTGTCCTTAAGCTCTTCAGCTCAGGCCTAGCTCTCTACCACTTGAGCCACAATGCCACATCTGGCTTTTTCTCCTTATGTGGTACTGAGGAATAGAACCCAGGGCCTCATGCATGCAAGGCAAGCACTGTACCACTGAGCCACCTTCCCAGCCCCATACTAGGTTCTTTAACCTTCTCCTCAGAGCAAATATTTCTAGGCTATGACTGATTGGTTTAGGGGAGAGAGCATCTTCGTTAATTTGGAATGCTACAAATAACTTTTGTTAATAATATCAAAAGGTAATTTATTTTTTAAAACTTTATTTTTAATTCAGATACACTACTAACACAAGTGGCTTTATTGTGATAATTGCATAAATGCATATGGTATATTTGGAACAAACTTACCTCCTTCACTATGGTCCCATGTTCTCTCTTCTTTCCTTTTCAAGACTGAATATATGCTTATCTTTTTATCCATTATCTATCTATATCTTTGTTTGTCACATGATAGAGCTATTTCCTTTCCTTTTTTCTCTCTTTTCTTTTTTTATCAGCCATGGGATTTGAACTCAAAGCCTTGGTGCTGTCCTTGAGCTTTTTTATTCAAGGCCAGTGCTCTACCACTTTGAGCCATAGTGCCACTTCCAGTTTTCTGGTGGTTAATTGGAGTTAAGCGTCACATAGACTTTCCTGCCCAGGCTGGCTTTGAACTGTGATCTTCAGATCTCAGCCTTCTAGGTAGCTAGGATTACAGGCATGAGCCACTCTTTTAAGACTGGTAATTCCATTCACTAAGTTTCTACTCTCAAGACTTGATCATTTAGCAAAGGTCTATATCTCCCAATACCATAACACAAGGAATTCATTTTCAATGCAAAAATTTTGGGGTACACAAATATTAAGTTTACAAATGTTTAGTCTGTAGAATAAAGCATAGTCAATCAAATGCTTTCTCTTATGAATATTAAGACTAGACAGGAACCTAGGTCTTCAATTTTTTATTGTAAAGATGTTCAGAGGGGTTACAGTTACATAAATAAGGTAATGACTACATTTCTTTTCAAGCAATATTACCTCTTCTCTGGTTTTTTCTTGTTTTCCCTCCTCATCCAATTCCCCTCTCCATAAACTGTATATTCATTTCCAACACAGTGTCTAGTGAGTATCACTGTTGCATTGGTTTACCCTTTGTCCCACTGTTTCTGTGGGATGAAGTTGTCAGTACTTCTGTTATTTCCCTTTCCTCCCCCAAGTTGGATAAACATATACAAAAGGTCCCCAAATCAGAAACAGTGACCATGAGGAATAAGCAAGAGGAGAAAAAATGAAAGACAAAAGAAATAACTGCAAACAGAACACTAAATAAAGGAGGAAAAAAAAGAGAAAGAGAACAACCACAAAAAATGCTGTTATTTCCATATCATGGAGATTGTTTGGATTAGCATCATTTTATGTGGTCATATGTACATAGCTATTAGGCTATTATGAACCTCTGCTAGGACTATCCTAGGCATATATTAATTATTATGAATGAGGGAAACCATGGAGTCTATGTTTCTTTGGGTCTGGCTTACTTCACTTAATATGATTTTTTCCAAAGCTTTCCGTTTCCTTATGAAGGGGGCAGTCATTCTTTCTGATGAAGGCATAGAATTCCATTGTATATATATGTTCCACATTTTCTTGATCTATTCATCTACTGAGGGACATCTGGATAGGTTTCATATCTTAGCTATGGTAAGTAATGCTGTAATGAACATAGTTGTGCTGGTAGCTTTAGTGTGACCTTGTTTGTGATTGTTTGGAAAAATGCCCAGGTGTTGGATTGCTGGATCATAGGGAAGTTCTATGTTTAGTTTCTTGAGAACCTCCATGCTGCTTTTCAGAGTGGCTGAGCCAGTTTACATTCTTGACAACAGTGTAGTAGTATTCCTTTTTGGCCACAGGTCTTCAATTTTTGTTCTAGAATAAATTTTTTCAACTGAGAGTTTTCTCCTGCTTATTCAGGAGTTAGCTGCAGATTCTGTGAGTGGTCTTGGTTTTTCCACAACCCCAATTCTAATTTTGAGGGAATATTAGATACAAGTTGTTGAGTGATTTCCCCACTCCTCAGTTGTCAGTACTTAGATTTGAATTCAGGACTTCGTGCTTCCTAGGAAAGTTCTCTATCAATGAGCCATACCTAGCATTTCTTTCAGTTTTACAGCAGTGTCATATAGTAGACATCTGATTCAGTTTTCCAGTGTAAGATATAGAAACCCATAAGGTCCCTAAGCTCAGTGTTACCTGCAGTGGGTGATGGAACTGACTTAGAGAAACTTCTGATCTATTATAAAGTCTCATTCAGAAGACTTTCCAGAATATTCCAGGTCCTTTAGAAAAAGTTCCTACAACTTATTTGTTTGTTTGCAAATCAAAGACAGCTTCATCCTTCTAAGGAAACCCAAACCATCAATCCTTCCACAACCCTGCCATATTGATGGCTAGATCAAGGTAGCCAGGTGTTGAACATGTGGTTTTGAATAGAAAATTAAACTGAGTTAATGAGGTTGCAGTCAGGAGGAACTTGAAATTAGCAGAAAAACAAGCTGAGTTACCCAGGAAGGTGCATGAGGGAGAATTATGTTTCCAGGAGAACTAGGCTCAAAAGGTACATAATACCCAATCTCAACAGAAAACATTGGGTGTGGTGAAGCATACTGTAATTTCCTATGGGAGGAAGTGTAAACAGGAGGATCATGGTACAAGCCAACTTGAGCAAAAACCAAGACTTCATCTAAAAAATAAACAGAGCAAAACTGGGGCTGAGGCTCAAGTAGTAGAGTGCCTGCCTGGAAAGCATAAAGCATTGAGCTCAACCCCCTATACTGCCACAAAAGTCGGTAACTAAGTAGGAAGAAGAAAGGAAGAAAGGAAGAAAAGAAAAGAAGGTAGGAAGGAAGGAAAGAAGAAGAAAGAAAGAAAGAAAGAAAGAAAGAAAGAAAGAAAGAAAGAAAGAAAGAAAGAAAAGAAAGAGAAAGGAAGAAAGAGGAAAACAGATGAATTGTGTGGAGGGAGTGGTCATGTTATCATGGTCTTATTCATGGATGTTTTAAAAACTGAGAATGTCCTAGGTATATACTAATTATTGCAAATAAGGGAAACCATGGGACCTATATTTCTTTGGGTCTGGTTTATTTCACTTAATATGATTTTTTTCAAGTCCTTCCATGTCCTTACGCATGGGGTAATGTCATTCTTTCTGATGGGAGCATAGAATTCTATTGTATATATATATATATATATATATATATATACATATATATATATATATATATATATATATATATATACATTTTCTTGATCCATTTATCTACTGAGGGGCATCTAGGCTGGTTCCATATCTTAGCATGATAAATAATTCTGTAATGAACATAGTTGTGCTGGTTGCTTTAGTGTGAACTTGTTTGTGATTGTTTGGGAAAATGGCCAGGAGTGGGTCATAGAGAAGCTCTATGTGTAGTCTTTTGAGGAACTTCCATGCTGCTTTCTAGAATGGTTGAACGAGTTTACACTCCCACCAACAGTGCAGTAGAGTTCTTTTTGGGCCACATCCCAAAAGCTATGTACATATGACCATATAAGATGATGCTAAACAAAACGAACCCCAAGTTATGGACACGAGGTTTTTCTTTGTTGTTGTTTTTAATGTTTTTTTGTTTCTTCTGTATGTTCTTCCCCCTATGATATATCCCCTGTTGTCACTGTATTTGATTTTGGTACCCTGAAACTGGTATATACATTTATCAAATTTAGGGAGGAAAAGAGGAATAAGAGAGGTCATCCTGTGTTTTTGTTTCAGAACACAAGATGATCCATTGCAACAATGATACCCACAAGATACTATGTTGGAAATGAACTTTACAACTTCCGGGGGCAGGAAGGAAGGGGGCGGTGGGGATAGTGGGAGAAAAGCAAAGGAGGGGGTAACAATGTTTGACAAGAAATGTACTCATTACCTTACTCATGTAACTGTAACCCCTCTGTACAGCATCTTTACAATAAAATAAAATTAAGAAAGAATTAATGTCAAACATGAGAGAGAAGAGAATGGATCCTTGTGGCATGAAGCAGAAGGAAAGAAGGAGACAGGGTCGCCCCTCCCCCACATACACATCTGTCTATAATTTTCGACCCTCTGCTCAGTACAGGTGTGATGACCTAGAACAGAAGTGAGAGAACTGCTTATTGAGCAGGTCTCGAATCACATACAGTTTCAGGTCCTCCTGCAGTTGTGTTCTACAATGGTCTGGAAGCTATGAAGACCCTTTATGAAGATAGGGAACTAGAGGCTACCAACTTGAGGCTGGAAGGAGCTGGAGAATATCAACTAGTATGGAATCTTTCTTGCATTTCACCACCTGCCAGGCAGTATCAGTGTGTATTGACAGAGCCTCAGGTCCACAGACCTCCTCTCCTCCCCATGCATTCATTCAGTGTGACCTTGAGATTATAGGAGTTGAAAAATGTAGCTAAATTCTAGAGCTATCTCTGGGCCTAATAACTTTTTCTTGAATATTCCAGTTTTGTTCCATGCAATTTTTTTTTACAATCAATTCTTCCCTGGCTTCTTCTCAATCCCCTAAAAGCCTTGGTACTTTGAAAACTTAAGAAAGCTAAAAATTTGGTAATGGGACTTGACTGTGGCTGTGAAATCATAGCTTAATGTGGAACAAGGTCTCGATCAATAACCACAACAAGAATCAAGTGGCATGGGCTGGGAAGGTAGCTCAGTGGTAGAGCGCTTGCCTTGCATGCATGAGGTCCTGGGTACGATTACTCAGCACCACATAAGCAGAAAGAAAAAAGCCGGAAGTGGCGCTGTGGCTCAAGTGGTAGAGCGCTAGCCTTGAGCTGAAGAGCTGAGGGACAGCGCCCAGGCCGAGAGCTCAGGCCCCACAACCGGACCAAAAAAAAAAAAATCAAGTGGCAACATGTATAATAAGAAACACAACTGCTACCAGTGAAATCTTTCTCAGACCGTATCAGTTCTGAATAGCCTGTTTGAACAGAGTTTGGTTAATAGCATTAGCAGGCCTAATTGAATAATTTTGAATCACACTATAAACACATCACATGTATAATCTTTAGGTTTCTACAAAAGGGTAGAATTTGATCCCACATGGACCCTACATGCTCACAGCCTAGGAAATGAAGTCAAGAAGGACACAAGAGAATGGGAAATAATCAACTTTATCAGTACTTAACCCATTAATGGGACACAACTACATAAAACATGTGTTTTGAACATCTATAAGTATTCAAATATTTTTTCTTTCTTGTGATTGTTTCTAACATATTTATAAGATGATTTCTTTGTTGTTTTGTATGTCCCTCCCCCATGGTATAACCCATGCTTTCATTGTATTTGATGTTGGTATAATTTGTGGAGGGGAAGGGAAAAAACAAATCATTTAAATAGGGATATAGATGGATCCTTGCAACAATGAGATGTACAAATCATTATGTAGAACTTTACAACTTTGGCCGGGGGTGGGTGGGGGGGGGGGTGGGGGGAAGTTGGAGATGGGAAGGAATGAGAAGGGGAAACAAAGAGGAGGCAACAATGCTTGATGAGAAATGTACTCATTACCTTGCCCATGTAATTGTAACCCCTCTGTACGGTATTTTCACAATAAAAGAAAAAAGAGTTGTCTACTGGGATGATAGTTGGGGGAATATGTGAAAATGTAGGGATGGGAGAATAAATTAAATGAGTAATGTTCTTTGGTATCCATGGGAAATTGGCTCCAGGATCCCTCATACATAGCCAATCTAAGATGCTCAAGTGCCTCCTCTAAAAAATGGCATCATATTTGTACATACCTGTGCACGTCCACTTCAATTATCTATAAATTACTTATAATCCAGAATATAATACAAACAGACGTGAATAGTTGTTTGCTGCATTTCTTAGAGAATAGAGCTGAGAAAAACGTCTGTCCATGTTCTGTACAGACACAAATAGCTTCCCCCCCAAGTCTTTCTTTCTTTCTTCTTTCTTTCTTTCTTTCTTTCTTTCTTTCTTTCTTTCTTTCTTTCTTTCTTTCTTTCTTTCTTTCTTTCTTTCTTTCTTTCTTTCTTTCTTTCTTTCTTTCTTTCTTTCTTTCTTTCTTTTCTTTCTTTGTCGCTTGTGGGGCCTGAACTCTGGGTCTGGGCGCTGTCCCTGAGCTCTTCAGCTCAAAGCTAGCGCCCTACCACTTGTGCCACTACTGTCTTTTTCTGCTTATGTGGTGCTGAGGAATAGAACCTAGGGCCTCCTGCATGCAAGGCAAGCACTCTACTACTGAGCCACATTCCCAGCCCCTTCACCCAAATATTTTCTAACCCACAGGTGTGGAGCCCAAGGATACAGAGGGCTGTCTACATATATTTCTAAACCTTCAGGAGAGAGGAAAAGAAAGATTCTATGGAAAAATCAAACTATTTCAATTATTCATTCCAGATTATGATCAATGGCAATAAGATATCATTCTTTTTTTTCTAGTTGCTTGTAATGAATCAGATACATGGAAGGCAACACTGATATAAATAAATGGGGGTAGGAAGATTGGGTCAAGGCAGCCACAGAAATGGATGTCTACCTGGTCTCAAGGGTGCCCTGTGAACACTGGCTAAGAGTAAAGGTCCAAGAACTGAGAAAAGACCAGTAGGCTGTTGACACCATACTTTCATGGCACTGATACCTGTAAGCTATGTGCAATGTATTCCACATATTTAAGATGTCAAGACTGAATACTACAAATCATCCTTTATACAGATCAATTCATGGTGTTTTCTTTTTTACACTGAGTCAAGTGACATTGAGGTCAGCTCTGTACAGCATGCTCTTAGAGGAGGGACTCCGCCATTTCATTTGGATAATCTGGATGGATGTGGACTCTAAAGGAAGAGGTTTGGCTGTTCTTTTCTAAGAATGAACATATACAGTGTTCTGCTCTATATTGTCATCTGCCTTCCTCAGAAGGCACCGTTTTTCTTATTTTCACATGGGTAATTTTATACAGAAGTTAATTCACTTGCCAAACAACATAACAATTCTCAATAAAGCTTATCCTAGGATCTGAATACAAGCTGGTCTGACTCTGAAGTTCATGTTCTTTTCAATATAACACACAAGAAAGATACCAGGGCCACATTGTCCAGTTCCTACCCCCAGAATACATGTTCACTCTATATTGATTTTTTTCCCCACTAATTTCAATGAGCCTTGAGTGATAGCTGTGGCCTGTTTTATATATATATATATTTCTTTGAATCACTGCTTCTCAAACAACAGCTTCCTCACTCGAATGGCTGTAGCATTGTTCAGGCCATGAGCATGAGGCTGCAAGATGGGCCAGTGATTGGGTTTTAGATGGGTGAAGGGAAATAAGATGGAGAAGCAATGACAAGACTTACTAGTCCTCATCATGATCTCAAGCTGTCAACATCTTTTGGACCTGTGCCCAAGCCAGTCCCAAACATACCTTTCTATATTGTGTTCTGTTTTGAAATGTATCCTAGTTATTTAACTAGAAGGCCTTGCCTTTTCTACAACACAAAAAAGTAAAGGACCCCTCCCATGTTCTTGTTGATTGTTCCCTGATAAATCCTAAGCTGGTCTAAGTTGTTTTAAAAGTTCATTATCTTTCTCTACCTTACTTCTCCTGGGACCATCTCAGAGAGTGGTATCACCAAACAAGTTGCCAAGACAACAAATTCATCGATGAGTTCTTCATCTTCCTCATAGATGCATGCTAATCAGTTACCAAGATCCATCAATTCCAATGCCCTACTTTTTCTGTGTCCTTAATGCTCTTACTTGAACTTGGGCAACAATCATTGCTCACTGGCCTGATATAACAGTTTTCTAACACATTCTCCTTTGTTCAGCTTGTTCCCGTCCAATTCATGTGTATGCTGAAGCCATTAAAATTTTTAATGGAAATTTGATGATGACTTTCCCTCATTGGCTCCCATTACCCTGGTATCCATTACCCATTAGGGATGGGTATAGAGATGGCCACAGAAACTAGAAGAAAAGAAGCAAATAACATATTGTCCAGACTCCTTGGTCAAGAGAGAAGAGGGAAGGGAGACTCATAGGTATCTGATTGATTTTCAGCCCAATTAGACTTGCGGAAAGATGTTAGCAGAAGAGAGCAGAAGTTTCTCCTAGGTGAACTGGGTGCATTTGGTAGGAACATTTTGTGTTCTCTTTTTGGATGCAGAAGGAAGGGTATAAGAAGCTCAGGAGCCCTCAGGTGCCATAAATGAATAACCAGAGCATTTGTACTTGCCGTGCCATTTTCCAGGGGTGCTTTCTCTCTTATTCCCTTCCCCATGAGAGACCGTTTCTGAAATACTATGTGACACAGCCTCCCTTTCCAGATTAATACTAGCCATTCTGTTTACTTGACCTGTCTTCATATCTTACAACCATTCACTGTTTTCATTCTATGTATTTACTGTTCATATACTTAGCTCTATGCTTGTCTAGAACCTCCCTGTTTTCAAAATTACCTTTTTGTTTGCAATTTTTTGTGTTTGTTCTGTCCCTCTCTATTCCTCTGGACTCTCAAAGCCAAGTGCCCAAGTGCAGGGAACTTGTGTACTGCCATATCCCTAGGAATAGATGTTGATGTTTTAATTTTATCTAGAAGAAACTGAGACGAGAAATACACAGAGAGTGGACCAAAGTTACATATCAGTAAGATCCAGAAATGTGATTGGAACAGATATTCCACCTATGCAGTGATTTGTTGAATATTTAATTGACTCTTCTATTATCTACAGGTGTTAAATGATGGACTTCTATGCTCTATAGCAGAGAAAGATAAACAATAGTTTGCACTGTGCATAGCTCATAGTTGAAAAGAAGAGATATGTACACAATTCAAATACAAGATGATACCTTCCTGTTTGGAGTTTAGTTAGGGAGGGGGTTTTAGGATATATGACTTGGCAAAAAGTCCTTGTAAATAAATAGGAGATGTGGGGATAAGGGATCAGTCTGTGTTCTGTGCAGAGTCCTCCTAACGTTCCAGAGGCCGTACTAAGACATCAAGCACTGTTTTGAAATAAAGGGGAGGTAAAGAAAGATGACAAAAGGGAGTAGGGTTGCAGCCAGAAATGACAGGTAGGGCAAGCGGGTGAGGGAGTGTGATCCGGGAAAGAGGGAACAGCCAGGGACAATAAAAGCCATCTACTGCTTGTGACTGGCGTAGATGTGGGATGAGAGAGATGGGGTCATTCCATTGGGTATGGCCTCGGTCCTCTGAGTGATCCTCCGCCTGTGCACATTTATCTGGAAAGCACAATTCTGCTGAAGTAGTCAGGTCAGTTGAGCAGCTGTCACGGGCACTTAGGCTGAAAAAAGTGAAAGGGCAGAGCACTCCGGAAAGGACATTCGTCCATGGCGTCTCTCCATCTATGACTGGCCCCACCCCTGCTCCTAGGCCTGATGTTAGCTCCTCTACCCTGCTGATGTCAAGAGGACCACCTTGAGGAAGGAGGCAGAGGAGCTCAGAAATGGCCCTCCAAGGAAACAGAAATGCCCCTTCTGGTGCAGTAGGTGGCGACCTTGTCTCTGTCTCAGAACTTTAACAAGTTTCTTCTTAGCTCTGGGCAACTCAGGCTCAGAAGTGATGTCTCTTTGTACAAAGTGAAAGAACCGAGGGGGAATGAGGGAATAAAGGGGAATGAGAAAGAAACACATTGATCAAGATGCAATGAATGCATATATGGAAATAGCACAAAGACAATCCTTTATGCAAGTAATATTTACAAATCAAAAAAGCTATAGATTAAAAATGTGGTATCTTGGATCCTATGCTAGGAGGAAGGAAGGGAAGGAGGGAGGCAGGAAGGGAAGGAGGGAGGAAGGCAGAAGGGAAGGGAGGGAGGGAGGAAGGAAGGTAGGAAGCAAGGAAGGAAGAAAAGAAGGAAGGAAGGAAGGAAGGAAGGAAGAAAAGAAGGAAGGAAGGAAGGAAGGAAGGAAGGAAGGAAGGAAGGAAGGAACAACTAATATGTATTGAGATGCTTTTGCCTGTCAGTCATGTTCAAGCCATATGCATTTACAGAATACTTTTCAGTGTGTACAGCTCTTCAGCCTTGGGTGCCTTTATGACTCTGCAGCTCTCCTTCCCTTCTTTATTCCTTCTTAATTTTCCTCCACTAATCAAAGCTGTCAGGGATAGTGGCATTGCGAAGACCCAGGCACTACTGAGGCCTCTCAGATATGATCTTGTTTAGTATTTGCATCAAACATTTTGCTGAATTCTGTTGTCTTCCTTTAGAAGATAAGGAAATTGGGCTTCAGAGAGAGAAAACTCTTTTCCAAAGTTACACAAGCAAGCAATGGTAGATAAAGAATTTGATAGTTAGCCTTTCTGATCCAGAAAGACCTATCTTTTTCTGCTCTATCAATTTGCTTTTTGAAGTCTCATTTTCTGAGACATAACATGTCTCCTGCCCAGAGCTGAGAACTTTTGGTCATTATATCACAGGTCAAATGGATGACTACCTTGTAACAAGGCACAGGCTCCTCTGCCTCTTTGCAATCATGTGAAGGATTCAAGATGGCCCTTCCCACAACTCCATGTCTGAGCTGAAGTGATCATGTGTTTGTTCCCATATCCTGCCATCTTCAACGTCAGCAGACTCTTGGATTAGCTGTGTCCATGTATGTTTACTTCATTCATTCCCATTCATAGTTCAGACAAGATTTAATGAAGATCCACCATGTGGCAGGTCCTGCTTTAGAGCAGCTCAGGTTTCCCCACAGTATCTTGTGCCCATAAACGTACGATCCTCTTGCTTTAGCCTCTGGATTGCTGACAATATAGGCCCGAGTCCTCACCCTCAAGCAGAGAAACATGGTTTAATAAAATAAAGTCTGGGACTACCTGGACAGTGATTGTACCCCCGCCTCCCACATACCTGGGATCATAGATATCCATCACCATGCTCAGTTTACTTGTTGAAATCTAGTGTCCCTCTCTACCCCACCCCCAGTCCCTTAGATGGTTTCAAACAGTATTTCTCCAGATCTTCACATTCTGAATAGCTGGGATTACAGGTATGAGCCATCTCCCCTAACCCCACTCCTTTCTTTTGCCTGTCACTCACCTTTTATGGATTCTCATTGAGTCCAAGAAAAGTCCAAACCTCTCATGTGATGCTTCTGGCATCTATAGACATTGTCTATAGACATTGGTTTTGGCACTATGTCAGGGACTGTGCTAAGCAATGGAAAGACCATAAGAAAAGAACTACATTCCCCTTTCTGATCTGACTCTCCCTCTCTGCCTACTTGGGGCATATATTGCCATACTGAATATTTGAGGATCTCATTGTGTACATTGTGCTCAACTCTCAGGTCTTCAAAATGTACTGTTGTGTCTGCCTGGAATTTCTTTCCCGCTTATCTTTCTGGACAATGATTCTGAGCTTTTTTATTCTTACACATGCAACATCTTTTCTATGAAGCCTACTCTGAACATCCTGGTAGAGTTGTCTTTCTCTTCCTTTCCTTTCTCTTCTATATGCCCACTTATTGCTGTCCAGCCTTACTCCACAAATAGCATTTATTTGCTTACACTGTCTGTCTCCAGAGGGTTGAGAACACAGTATATCCTATCATGGGCTCTAACACACAACAGATTGATGGGCTCTTCCTTCTTACCATTAACCATTGAGTACTTACCTCCATGGCCACGGTACCAGGTTGCAAACCATATTTATATACTTCCTCAATCTAATAATTAATCAAAGCAATTGTGCAAATTCTCATAACACACCCATTTTATTGGTGCACAAATAATAGCCTTACAACAGTTAAATGACATGGTGAAGGCTACCTTGCTGATAAAAGTCAAAGTCAGGATTTGAACCCAGATAGGCTGACTTCACAGTACATGCCTCTATTCCCTTCCGGCCCCACAACTGCAATGGTCAGTGAGTGAACTAAGTCTTACAGTGGTGTCTCATCATGTATAATTAAGTGTGTATATCCTCTGCTCAATGTGCAGACTATTTGTAGTGAAGAACCAGCTTATCTTTAAGCTTGCATCTTCTGTGGCCTAATACAGTTTTTCAAAAGAAAAATGATCGTGTACCAGGAAATTGTGACTATATAAAATTGCTTCAAATGTTTGAGTATTTATTCTCAGCTTCTATTTATAATCTGTTGTGGGCCATATTTGGAAAACCATGCCCTGCTTGTTTGGACTACTCACATGTAGAGGATGCATTGCAGAATGAATATATCAACTTAGCACTTTAATGAAAAGACTGCAAATCTGTAAACCTCGTGACTTTGTTTTTGCCATGAGGAAGATGCTTGGTCCTCTGTGCAGCGTGGAACATTCCACTCATCAGAGAGTGATGAGGCTCAGGGGCAGAGTAAGCAACTCATCCCTATTACCACTGGAAGAGCTGTTCCTACAGCTGGAGAGGCAGATTATGCTAACGAGTAAAAAGCACAGCTTCAAAAGCGTGTATTGCTTTTTCATGCACAGACTGAATTTTTCCAGGGGATGATGGACTGTTCCACTGATTCTACAAGGCAGGCTGTCATTGATGAAGGCTTGGCTAGAACATTATTTGGAAAAAAATCTAATTCTGAAGTTTTTCATTGCACTTTAACATACTGGTTATTTCTGATGATAAATAGCAGGAGATTATGAGGAAGCAAGGCTGAACAAACATCTTACATACAAACACACAACAAATGACAGATGTTGGACTTTGAAAGGACTCTTGGAGACCTTGTTCAAGACTTTCCTTTGAATAGGCAGAGACTGATATAGAGACATTAGTGCCTAGGTCATACTATATATATATATATATATATATATATATATATATATATATATATATACACATATAATACATATATACAGATATATATGTATACATATGTATACATATATATACATCATACATATATACCATATATGTGTGTATATATATGCACTGAAAAAAAGACAGTTTGCTAACAAATGCACTGGAATGAAAATCTTAATGCCTACTATGCCAGCTAAGCATTTATTAAATATTAGAACTACTCATCCATCAAAGCTCATAGGGTGAGAAGAATAAAGTGGAAATCTCCAGGATTCTGAGCATTGCTGAACTGGTCAAGTGTCCACCTATTGATTTTCTCTAAGCCTAGATGCTTTTCTATTCTTAGCAGGAAACTTCCACAGAATTAGAGAGATAATGTCAATGGTGGTGGGCTTTCTGCTGACCCCTGGTACTTGATCAGTTGCCATTATTTCATGGATAAGTATATTTTGTAGGAGTGTGCACTATTTTATTAGCCTATACTAATTGTACAAAATAGTATGTATCATTCTGACATTTTCCTACATGTAGTTTAATAATGTAGTTTGATTGTGTTTATTTCTTCTTATACTTTTTCTGTGTTTTTGGTCGGTTGTGGGCTTGAACTTGGCCTGGGCACTGTCCCTCAGCTCTTCAGCTCAAGGCGAGCAGTCTACCGCTTGAGCCACAGTACCACTTCTGGTTTTCTAGTTCTTTATTGGAGATAAGAGTCTCATGGACTTTTCTGCCCAGGCTTTGAATTGTGATCCTCAGATCTCAGCCTCCTGAGTAGTTAGGATTACATGTGTGATCCACCAGCACCCGGTTTTCTCGTTATACTCTTGTCTTCCTCTACCTCTTACTGATCCCTGTCATCTTCCCTAAGTCCCACTTTTACTTTCATGCCTGATTTGTTTTTAAATCTTGCTAATTCATGCTCTTTTTCTCTTGACTGAGCTATTGGAGTCCTATTCAGAAAGACCTTGATTTGAAATATTTTTCCATGTTTTCTTCTTAGGAGTTTTAGTTTCTGGTCATAAATTAAAGACTTTGCTAAATTCTGAGTTGATTGGTACACAGTGTGAGAGATAGAAATCTAGTTTCATTCTTTTCCATTTGGATACCTGCTTTCCACAATACTGCTTGTTTCAGTTTTGTCTTCTTTTCCAATACACGTAATTCACATTTTGTTTAGAATCAGATTACTATAGTTGCAAGGTCTATGTGTCTGTTTTACTAACAGTACCATATTGTTTTATTCATCTGTCAGAAAAAATAATATTGTCCTTTGCAAGGAAATGGATGGACCTAGAACTATTCATGTTAAGTGAAGTAAGCCAAGCTCAGAGAGACAAATGGAACATGTTTTCTCTCATATATGAAAGCTATATTCACAATACAACTAAACATGAGAACTTGTACAGAGCTTTATGCATTTACACACAAACAAGCTGACTAAAGGAAGAACGCAAATGTGTAACTTCTCTGACCATATAAAGTCCTAGTTATCAAAATGAATTCCAAGTAATGGAAACATGTTTCTTTTACAATGTTTCTTTTTTGGGGGAGACACAGAATAGAGGGAAGGATGAACAAATGAAGTCATTGTCTTCAATATACCCTATGTTAAAAATGAACTATGTAAATTGGGGGTAAGGCTTGGAGGGGAGAAATGGGGGAAGGAAAAGAAGGGGTGAAAATGTCTAGACACATTGTACTCATCACCTGACTTATGAAAGTGTAAACCCTTTGTACAACTTCTTAAAAATGACAGTAAAATGACTGTAAGATGCATTGAGAGCTGCTACTAGCTTTGGCAAGCAGCTGGTGCGAGGCTTGCCCTGCTCTAGATGTGGAGAAGCACAGCACTGTGCAAAGAGTGCAGGAAATGCTTCCCATCAGCCTTAGTGTAGTGCCGGTGTGGGGTTTTAACCAGGCGGCTTTGGAAGCCGAATAATCTTTGGTTTCAATTCTTTCTTTTCTTACTTACTATTTTTATACTCATGGACAAACTACATCGTTTTTCCAGGTCTGTTGTTTGAAGTGTAAAATGGGACTAATAATCCTTATTGCATAGTGTGGTGGGGGAAATGAACTATGATGTCTTGGTCATAGGAAATAGTGGCCAAATGGTGAGTAACAAGCATTCACCACTACCCCTCAGTCATCCACAGCCATTTGCACAACAACCATGATCATGATCAATATTATCATCTGAATCACCATCATCATTATCACCACCATGATAACCACCACCACAAGCATCAGCATATTCAGCCTACAGATCCCACAATGCAACCTTGCCAATTTACCTGAAGGGTTTCTCAGCTCTGCTTTGTGAACTTGCTCACCACTTCCTGTCTCCAGTAGGTCATCAGTGGCATACAGACAGTGAGTGCTTCAACAATATCACCCCTCCTTTCCTTTGCTGTTTGACTATCTCTTCACGCTGCATATTCTGCCTCTGTCCCTGTCTTCTCATGGTGAGGCACCATCTGTAATCCTAGGATGCTGAAATTCATGAGTCTACCAGGAAGAAAGCATATTGGCTGCCTCAGCTTGCTTCAGCCATCTGCTGAGGTAAGTCTTCTGCTTATGAACATGGTAGGCATATAAAGAGACTGAACTCTGAGTTGCTGTTTCCCTTGCCTCTGGCAGATGGTACCACCTGTAGGCCCTGGAACTCTCTCTCTCTCTCTCTCTCTCTCTCTCTCTCTCTCTGGAAACTTAGTCTGTTTGTCTGGTCCCTGATGTTCTCCATAGTTCATGTATTCTGGTAATACTGTTCTTCTCTCCTCTGTGTGGATAGAGAGAAGCTATTTGTATCCACTCTCCTTGTGCCTTTTATTATCATGTCAGTGATATTAGAGGATCCAGTGGTTATTATTAAATAACAATAACGATAATGGGGATAACATTCTGGCTTTCTGCCTGATCTATCTCTTTTTCCATCTTTCTCTGCATTGGAGGAAGAGTGACTGACTTGATTAAGGCAGAGTTTGTGATGTTCATGGTCCCCTATCCATTGCGCAGAATAACCCTTTGTAAAGGTCTCTCAAGTTCACTTCTTGCCTAAATTCCAAGGTCAACTATTTATTCTTACCATTCCATTCTCTACTACAGGAGGTTTTGTGAGAAAATAACGTGCTTCTATGTCAATAACTATTATTTACTGAGCATTTTCTGCAAGCCAACTATAAACTAAAACCTTTATATATTGTATATGATCACTCATCTATCAACACATATATTCATAAATCATTCATCCCTTTATCATCCATCCATCCTTCCATCCATGGATTTGCTCATTCAACCATTTTATATTAATCAAATGTCTCTTTTGTGTCAGTTACTAGTCTAGGCAGACACTGCCCGGACAAAAACTCAGTCTACTAATCTGGAACCATTTCATTCCTTAACCCAACACCTCCTCCTCCTCTGTTTCTCCTTAGTGTTGATTGAGCCAAGACAAACTCTCTACTATATGAGCCATGCACAAAGCCTTTTAACTTTTTAGTTGATTATTGGGACAGGACCATATCTAACTTTTCTCAACATTGCCTCAAACTCACAATCCTTCCACTTCTGCTTCCTTTCCTGAGTAACTGGTTTTACAGGTAGGTACTGATAGACCAGTTCCATTTTTTTCTCTTTTCAAGAACCTTGTGATACACTGGGTGATCCAAGAAGGTCTTCCTATTATGACATCTTTAACTTCATCACAACTGCCAAGTGCCCCTTTCCCTGTAATGTAGCAGATTCCATGTCTATAGAGAGAGCTATTACTAATTGACCATAGCATTCATTGTCAGCATCTAGGCTCTTCTGGGAGTGGCAAAATCTAAGTTTTTCCAGCTGAAAAACAAGTCTAACAATAGCATCACCATCACAGAAATGTGAAGATTAAATAAAAATGTACTCATGAACAATATAGTGTGATTGGTAGGACTGAGTAAGTGCTCTATGAAACCTAAAGGTGATGATGATCAGTCCTTGTTCAGCAATTTCCTCCACAACTTTTACAGGGAGTGGCTAGATGGAAGCTGGGCAAATAAAAAATCAAAGTTGGCTTGCCATTTTTTGCCTTTTTCTTCTTTTAACAGAAGTCTAGAGATTGTCTTTGGCACATATTTTCTTTAGTCTACTCTGGCTTATGCTGAATCTAAGGATTTGGACCAACAACATGTTTTTTTTTCAGTATGAGGGCTGGAACTCAAGGTTTCTGTGCTTGCTAGGCAGGTGCTATACCACTTGACCCATGTCTCCAAGCCTTCTTGCTTATTTTTTTTCAAATAGAGTCTTAAGTTTTTGTCCTAGTGAGCCTACACTGTGATCCTCCTATTTAAGCCTCTTGCCTAACTGGACTAACAGGCCCATGTAGCTGGGGTTGTTATTGGTTTAGATGATGTCTCACTAACATTTTGCCAGGGCTTTCCTCAAACTGTGATCTTCTTGATCTCTGCATCCAAAGTAGCTGGAATTACAGTAATAAGCCACCATGCTTGGACCTGAACCAATGATTTAAGAGATCATACTGTATGAGTATGGAAATTTCTTGCTGAACTCTACTAATATGTACAATTACATGTTAATAAAAAGTTAATACAGAAAAACAGTGGTGTGCTATAATCAGAAGCAGAACTTTGTGTTTGCAAAAAAGGGTGTGTGTGTTTGTCAGTATTCAAACAGGAAAATGAGACTATGGAGAAGGTGTGAGAAGAACATGTTTTTTTTCCCCACAGCCACAATGCTTATGACATCCAGATAAGTACCGTGCATTTTTTCCTTTTTCCTTGTTTCATTGTGTGCATACAAATACCTAAATCTGCCAGTTATTTTTCATTCTTTTTTTCAGGAGGGGAGGGGGAGATGGGTTAGCCATGGGACTCTTGAACTCTGGGCCAGGACGCTGTCCCTCAGCTCTTCAGCTCAAGGCGAGCACTCTCTGCTTGAGCCACAGTGCCACTTCCAGTTTTCTATGGTTTATTGGAGATAAGAGTCTCATGGACTTTCCTGCCTGGGCTGGCTTTGAACTGTGATCCTCCTGAATAGCTAGGATTACAGGCATGAGCCACCAGTGCCTGGATTTTTTTCATTCTTAAGGACTGCATGTATTACTTTTAAATATTATTCAGAAATAAGCTTAATTGAATATATAATGGCTTGAAGAGCTGGTGCCCCCTCACAAAGGGGTAGGCGTCTGTCCCACTACCAGGGGCCCTGTGCTGGCACATGCCGGACACTGGCAGGTTGACCTTACGGTGGTGGAGCTTTCTCCATCTAGGCCCACTGTATTTTCTTCTTTCAAGTTTTGGAATTATTTTTATTATCTTTAAGTAGTTGTACAGAGGAGTAGTCATTCAACAAGACAGTTTATGTGTACAGTATGTCTATGTCTCACCCCTTTCAATATTCTCACATACCTTTTCCTTTCCTTTTAAAATATTTTTAGGTTATATATGGAATTTTTTGACATGTAACCAAGAAGTTTATGTGTACAATCCATCTCGATCTGTGTCATCTTTTCAACATCTTCGCCCCTCTTTGGCTGACCCCTCCCCTCATTCTTCTCAATTCTGTAGAATATACAATAAATTCTTGCCTGCATTCTCTCCCCTCCCCCATTCATTTTTCCTCTTTCTCCTTGACCCCACACTCACCTCTTCCAAGTACCCAAGTATTTATTTTGTTTGGCTTTGATCTATTCTTTCTAAAGAATTATACAATTTGTGCTCTCCAAAGAATCTATTATAATACTTCAGTTAATTCATTTGTAACCACTTGTATACCACGCAGTGTGTTTACTTAGATTTACTAGATTTATAAGCACATTCTAGCTACCACAAATGAAGGAAACCATGCAAACTTTGTTTCTCTGGGTCTACCTTATTTCACTTAACAAGTAATGAAATGGAATTGTCAATAAAAGGCCACTTGTCCAAGAAAATCCCAGGACCAGATGGATTTAATCCAAATTCTATTAGGCCTTCAAAGGAGAACTGACACCAATACTCCTCAAATGCTTCAATGAAATATAAAGGGAAAGATAACTACCAAACTCCTTTTATGAAGCTAGCATTACACTCATCCCCAAACCAGATAGGGACTCATCAAAGAAAGAGAACTATAGCCCTATCTCTTTGATTAACATTGATGCAAAACTTCTCAATAAACTCTGGCCAACCAAATTCAACAACTAACCAAAAAAAATCACATACTGTGATCAAATGGGATGCAAAGCTGATTCAGTATATGTAAATCACTAAATGTAAGAGACCACATTAACAGAAGTAAGGTCAAGACCACATGCTCATCTCAATAGATACAGAAAAAACTTTTGACAAAATCCAACATCATTTTATGATGAAAGCTCTAGAGAAGGTAGGGATACATGGACCATTTCTCAATACAATAAAAGCTGTGTATGACCGCATTATACTTAATGGTGAACATCTAAAGCCATTTCCTCTAAAATAAAAAATGAGACAAGGATGTCCACTCTCTCTAAGCCTCTTCAAATAGTACTGGAATGCCTAGCAAGAGAAATAAGGCATTAGAAAAACATAAAGGGGATCCAAATAGGGAAGGAAGAAGTAAAAGTATCCTTTTGTGCAGACGATATGATCCTGTATTTAAAGGCCCCCTTAGATTCCATCCCCAAGCTACTAGAGCTAACCCTAAATTTTGGTAAGGTAGCAGGGTATAAAACCAACCCACGAAAATCAGTAGCCTTTCTGTATGCCAACAATGAGAAGAGTGAGAATGAAATCAGGAAAGCAACTCCATTTGTAATAATCTAAAAATACCTAGGAATTAACTTAACCAAAAGATGACTATTGTAAAAGCTCTACAAAATTGAAAAGGAAATTGAAGACTATTTAAAGAAATGGATAGGCTTTCCATGATCCTGGATTTGGAGAATTAGCATCAGGAAAATGGTAATACTGCCCAAGGCAATTTACAAATTCAATGCAATACCCATTGAAATCCCAACATTCTTCAGTGCGATAGAGAAAGCAATAAAAAAATTCATGTGAAATAACAAAAGACCCCAAATAGCAAAAGTAATCCCACTGTATGTTCTCATAGATCACCTCCCAGAGAAACAGAGGGCAGTTACATCCCAGGAAGGCATTCCAACCGGTCTGCAGAATTGCTGCTGAGTGTAAGTTGTTGGTTAGACAAGAGGTTTTACTGCATCCAAGGAAGTTCTTCCTCTGTCACTGGCTCTGTAAGGATTTTGTGAGTTCGGTCAGGAGTCTGCCCTGACAGCCCAGACATTTCCCTTAGTTCCCTCAAAGCTGGGCTACACAAATGGGTCATGGCATTTCCCCCAGCACCAAGCTCTGATTCTTACATCATCACATCAGGACACTTTGGTTATTCAGTGTTATTTTCAGAAAAATAGCTGTGTAATCTTGTGTGATAGGACAGAAAAGTTGTTAGATCTAAAATCTTTTTTTTTGGGGGGGGGTCTGGTCGTGGGGTCTGAACTCTGGGCCTGGACACTGTCCCTCAGCTCTTCAGCTCAAAGCTAGTGCTCTACCACTTGAGCCACAGTGCCACTTCTGGCTTTTTTCTTTTTGCTTATGTGGTGCTGAGGAATTGAACCCAGGGCCTCATGCATGCAAGGCAAGCACTCTACCACTAAGCCACCTTCCCAGCCCCTAGACCTAGAATCTTAAGGATTGGTATGAACAATCTAAGTTCTAGAACTTAAAATGTAGGAAGAGGCTGAATTTGAAATTAAAGTCTTTAAAGGGATGATGTAGTTAAATGAGGTCATTGGAGTAGGTCATGATAATTTTGACTAGTGTCCTTCCTTACAAGAAAATGAAGTTAGACACAGAGTTACAAGGGAAAAATCACATGAAGATCAGACAAAGAATGGCCATTTGCAACAAAGAGGCTTTAGTAGATCTGAGCCATCTAGATCAGAAGTGGAATAAAAAGCATTCTATTATTTAAGATGCTTTGTTATGGCAGCCAGAGCATATCATATACGTAGACCTAAGACGTTAATCTTGCTCCTTAGGGTAACATTAAGGAAGCCATGAGATTTCTCTGAATTTAGTTTTCTATGTGGAAAATGTGGTGAATAATTTTGCTTGTTCTGCCAATGACAGTCATTGGTGAGAATTTAGTAGGATCAAGACTGTGAGAGGTCTTGTATTCATCTACTCAACCTGAGTGGCCACTAAGTCAATGATCTTCTGATTTTTTTTTTTTTTTTTGCCAGTCCTGGGGCTTGAACTTAGTGCCTAGGCACTGTCCCTGAGCTTCTTTTGCTCAAGGCTAGCACTCTACCACTTGAGCCACAGCGCCACTTCCGGCTTTTCTCTGTGCATGTGGTACTGAGGAATGGAACCCAGGGCTTCATGCATGCTAGGTAAGCACTCTACCACTAAGTCACCTTCTCAGCCAGCCTTTGGCTTTCTAAGGCAAACTAGTAAACAGATTTGGTTTCTGTGTCATTGGAGGATGAGGTCATGTCATCGTAGACTGCTGAGATGGCATGGGTAATGATGACTTCTTGAAAACTCATTGGGAAGGCTGAGACGGAGCTGAAGTGGATATATCATGGGTTAGGATGGAGAAGGTCTCTACTTGTTAATTGAAGTTGGAGGGTAATTACTCTGTGACATCTTCCATCATGACATCAGTGACTAATTTCTTGCCAATTTTCTTAGTATTATTTAAAACATTTTAAAGTTCCACCTGTATCCCTATTTAAACGATTTGTTTTTCCCCTTCCCCTCCACAAATTATACCGACATCAAATACAGTGAAAGCAGGGGTTATACTGTGGAGGAGGGACATACAAAGCAACAAAGAAATAATCTTATAAATGTGTATCACTGGCCTTTCAGCATGTAAAGCTTCTTTGTATTCATTTCCTACAGCAACTGCAACAAATTAGCATACATTTGGTGACTTTAAGCATTTGAAATTTACTTACTTAGTTATTGTAGTAGTCCAAACATTGTGCTGTGTTCAGGCCAAGGAAGTGTCAGAGCTGGTTTCTTGTGGATGGTTCTGAGTATTTGGTATCTTGTGTGTCCCTAGCTCATTAAAATGATAATTGAGGAAAATGTGTCCTTCTGGCTTCCTAGCCCTTACATATGAATAGAATCAGACGTGACCCTGTGCTTTGGCTCCATCCTGAGGACTATCTCGAGAAGCAGAAAACCCTGTCTTTCAGTCTCGGCTTGCTCATGGCACCTGCTCCAGGAAGACAGAGGAGAGCTTTGTAAGGTTCCCTACTGCTGTGCACATTTATGCATGTACTCCATCATTCTGAAGCGCTGAAATACATGCTCAGCCAATGAATTCACCCCACCCTAGTCTATTGCTCAGTAACGAAAAGGCCCACGTGATGGATGCCCCCTGTCTTTTGGATACAAAATTACACCGCAGGAAGAATATAACTTTGGAGCTATTATTAATGAGACCCTTCAATCTTTTTGTCTCTGCTGTAAGGAAGTGGTAAAGATATCCTTAGAGTAGAACTCCATCTGATTTGACCATTAGCCCTCAGATATTGGGCCCCCACTGTGTGCCATGATAGGCTCTGGAATTCAGAAAAGAACAAGATACAGTTTCTAGACAGGCACAGGTGGCACATGCCTGTAATCTTTGCTACTCAGGAGGCTGACATCTGAGAATTGGGATTCAAAGCCCGCCCAGGCCCAGAAAGTCTGTGAGGCTATCTCCAATTACTCACCAAAAAGCTGGTAGTGGAGCTATGGCTTAAGTGGTAGAGTGCTAGTCTTGAGCCACAATGTATAAGGACAGTGCCCAAGCCCTGAGTCCAAACCCCTGGACCTACACACACACACACACACACACACACACACACACACACACACACACAATGATGGCTTCTGCCCGAGAAAGCTGCTGTCTAAATGAATCCATATCTCGCTGTGTGCACCTCTGCTAGAGCTGTGTGAACTGTGGGAAAGGCCCTTGACCTGTTCAAGTTCAGTGTAATTGTCTGAAAATGGGATTGAAATTCCTGTATGATGGTTCTTTTTCATCAGCAGTCTCTAGGAACAAGCCTCGGTGCTGTGTATAGCAGACAGGAAGTGCCAGTGTGTTAGTGTTTGTATGTGAGGAGGGATGAGCAGAGAAGGGAGGTTTCCATGCAGTTCTTCTCTGAAAAGAACCTTGATAGAACCTTTTCACTGTTCCTTACAACTTGACCTTGTCTTTTAGGATAGATGGGCTTGTCACAAAATGATAATTCAACTACCTTCAGGTCAGGAAGTTTCAGCCCTCTCGGTGAAATTATACTTTGATTAATTTTTGTAGCTAAATGTCATTTCTGGCTATTTGGCTGGTGGGAAGTGATCCAAATCATTCCATTTTTCAGATGACCATTTTGTTGCTTGGAAATACATAGGCTCAAGAGAAGTCATAAAAGGCTAATTAAAAATATACTCTCCTCAGGAGTCAGTGTTTATATTTCAGCTGTGTCCTTTTTTAGCTGCGTGGCCCTGAGATTCCCTCCCTTGTCACCTGTCTGAAACACTTATTCATGATCTGCAAATAACAAGCAAAATGATTATAGTATCTATGCAGCAGGTTATCGTAAGGAAAACAATGACTTTTTCTATATAAAGTACTTGGCTATGCATCAGTCCTTGGCCAATGATAGCAATTATGGCTAAACAGAAAAGGACAGGCCAAGAACCACAACAAAGCTTGCATGCCAGTGGCTCATGGTTGTAACCCTAGCTAGACTCAGGAGGCTGAGATTTGTGTATTGAGATGTGAAGCCAGCCTATGCAGACAAATCTGAGAGACTCATATCTTGAGATGTGGCTCAAGTGGTAGAATGCCAACTTTGAGTAGAAAGGCTACACAGGAACACATGGCTTTGAGTTCAAATCCCAGTACCAATGCACATGCATATGTGTGCACACGCACATGCACACCCCCCCCACATCCCCCACCCCACCACACAATATATAACAGAAGAAGGATGGAAAAGGAAGATGGAATGGATGGATACAGGTGGCCAAGGAGACCATATGTGTTGCCTTGCTGTATTTGAGAGATTTACATAAATACAATGAGGGACTCTTCATTTATTCAAAGAATTTTGTTATTGTTACTAGCCAGGGTCTTGCTATCTAGCCCTAGTTGATCTTGAACTCTTCATACTCCCACCCTCACCTCCCAAGTGCTGAGATTACAGGCTTGTATCATCACACCTGGCTCAAAACCATGTTTTATTTAGTACCAATCTGTATAGATGATAGAGAGGAGACATGAAGTGTCATCAGAGGAGACACTTAAATAATATCTTAATGAAAAGATGTCAGGGATATTGAGACAAAGATTTTGGTATAATCATGCCTATAAATTTGAAATTACTTACACAGTGTTTCTCTATAAGTGCACAGTAAGTTCCTTCATTTTGTAACTAATATCTATAAATACTTCTGAAAGCCTAAACTGTGTCTAAAGCCCAGGGCTAAACACTTCATTGTAAAACACATATACCCCTACAGTAATTCTGTGGGGGGGTGCCCCCACCACCTCTGGTCAGCAAAGAGGAGATAACATACTGGCCCAAGGGCAATGTTGGGTTTTACCCCATGAAGGAATTCTTCCTGAATCCCATGACCTCTATTACTATGTTCTTTGTGTGGCTCTGTGATTTATTTGTTGACGTTGCATATCAATTTCTCCCTCTGCCCTGTGAGAGCCTCAGATGCATGAAAGCAAATCTATTTATCTTGGTACTGCTTGTGCATAACTGCTTCAGGCAGGCAAGGTGCTCAATCAATATATTTGGAAAGAATGAACTTGAGAATTGGGATTCAAGGAAAAGCGAACACAAAAAGATGAAGGGGAGGAAAGGGAAACATATTCCTGGGCCTTTGACTGACAGTAGCCACTTCCTTCTCCCTTTCCCAGAGCCTAAAAGGTGGAAAGCTCCATTTTCAAACATTCCACCTGCTTAGGTAGGCTCACTCAACCATATGCACTTGATTGGGACTTTGGGGAGCAGTGGGCCTTGCTATACCTTTGCTTTCTCCTCCATGCTATGTGTCACTGTCCTCTTCCTTCTTGGTCTTCATTCTAACCATCCTGATTTTAACCCCAGAGGACCTTTGTTCTGCTTATTATTTCATTACTATATAACTCCTACAACTTCTTTCTAATTCATCTTATGTTGCACTGCCTCTAAGCAGCTACTGAACATGCTCCTAATATTATATCCAGCTGAAGGAGTGGTTTCAATAGTAGAGTGCTTAACTAGCAAGCCTTAGGCCTTGAGTTCAAATCCATCACAATACTGCTACAAAATCAAAATCAAAACCAACCAGATGCAGTAGTATGGTAGCTCTTTGAAGATGGAGGTAAGAGGATCTCAATCTGGGGATGGCTCCAGCAAAAGTTCAAGATCCTAGCTACAAAACTCAAGCAAACAATCTGTGGGCACGGCTCAAGTGGTAGAGCACCTGCCTAGCAAGTGGAAGGCTTTGAATTCAGTCTGGTTACACACACCTGCATACATATTTGGATACACAAACACACACGTACATACCTGCACACGCATATCACATGATTGCATCCACGGTTATGCTATAAAATATGAAACATCAATTGAGGTCCTATTGTGACTGGAACTGAAAATGTAAAGAAAATCCCAAGTGAGCTAATATGCGATAGCCTATTAGAACCCCATGTGCACTTCCAAAAGTACAGAACTTTCTCTGGCTAGTGGCAGAAAAAAAGGCAAAAAGAGAGATTCAAGGAGAATAGAAGACTGGAGTGCTATTTCTGGTGTGGAGATAGAGCCATGTGAGCAAAACCTGGAAAGTCCTATGACAGACAGTGGCAAACCAAGAAAAGGAGACCGTTAGCGAGCCCACTCTATGGAACAGAATTCTGTCCATAGCTGAATGAACTTGGAGCCTGCTTTGGCTGCCACTTTGATTCTGATCTCGTGAAACCCTCAGCAAAGAGCCTCACTGAACAAGCTAGGCACCTGACTCCCTTAGACTCTGCCCTGTGGACAGCTTTAATTGAGTGCTATAGGAGCTACTAAACTTGTAATAATATGACATACAGCAAGAGAAAAGTAATGTTCCTTACCTCACAGTTACATGGTGACAGAATTATTAATAAACTATATCTCCAACTAGACTGAATTTCCTCAGAGCTGTTGTGCTTCTTGGCTTGCTCAGATTTGTTTTCCCCAATGCCTAACAGTGCTGGGAACACAGAAGGCACTAAATGAGTGCTAACAGTGCTTGTTAAAATCACGGGCTGGGGGTGGGAGGAGCTAAGATGGTGTCTGTAAGTCGCAGTGGAATACTACCTGGTGCTATCTTTGTAGAACACTTTGTCTCATTAACACAGAGTTATAGTGATATACTGTACAAAGTTGGCATTTGGATATCTGATACTGTGGTAAGATACTGGTCACCTTTCTGAGTGGCCATAGCTTGGTGATATAGCTTTTCTTTTGCTCCGAGATTTCTTATTTCCGAGATGTTATTCAACAGTTCTCATGGGATAGTAACAAAGTTCAATCTTTCTGATCTCAATGTCATTCCATGAAGGAATCACTAACTTGCTGGAGTGAAACAGACCCTGAACTAAGTACATGTTCTTTCATGCATATTGGTAAGATTTCTTCACTGTGCATAATTTAACCTTTATCTCAGTTCATAGATTTGTCAGGACTTTTGGTTGCAAAAATGGGCTTGAGTAAAATGAAGATTTAGAGCTGTCTATACCTAGAATAACTATTTTTGGGAGATTCAGAAGTGGTTGGAAGCCAATATGATCATCATGCTATGTATATTCTATTGGATTCAACTTCCAATTGCGTTTAATGGACTTATTGAAAGATGATTTTTATACTATGTGATCATCATAGAGCATCATTCCCTGGGTATAGTGCAATTGGCCCTCAGAATACGTAGGTTTTATATTCATGGATTCAACTGGCTGCAGACTGAAAATATTTTGAAAATTGTGCCTAGACTTAATATATATGGGCTTTTCTTTGTATTGTATTTTCCTTTCCTTCATTGTATTTGGTATTGTGAGTGATCTGGAATTGATTGAGAAACTACAGGAAAATATGCAGATTATATGCAAAAACATCATATTATATAAAAAACTCAGTTTGTCCAGATTTCCTTATCTGTGAATGAATATCTGACCCAAATGTCTCATGGACACCAAGGGACATCATATTTAATTTAATTTTTTCAATGATCTTAATTGAATCTTTCCAAAGTCTCCAGTCTATTTTGGCTCATTAAGCCTGTTTCTGTTGGAATAGCTTGGCTCACCTGGTCAC
The DNA here is from genome assembly GCF_019054845.1 of Dipodomys spectabilis. NCBI lineage: Eukaryota > Metazoa > Chordata > Mammalia > Rodentia > Heteromyidae > Dipodomys > Dipodomys spectabilis. The sequence goes on along the minus strand of NW_024870941.1, from coordinate 2,393,156 downwards.
TTAGGTCAGATAATCACATAGGATATTGCTGGATAAAGGTGCAAGTGGTGCATGGTTTTGTTACCATGTAGCTGCCAATCATCCTCTTCTGTCTCCATCATTTAAAATCTTTGCTCTTCACCGGGTCCCAAGATTGTAAAGTCAGACCTTCCACCAAGCCTTTTCTCCCTTCTCCCTATTTTTAATTCAGTGCCATGATGAGAAGCCCTGACTAATATGTCAACTTTTTAGGAACCCCCTTCTAGGTTGCCTTCATCTCTTTGGAAAGGCCAAGGCCAACACAGATTTCTTCAACACCCAGGATTGTCTACATCTGACTAAGGAGAGCTACATGAACGGATGTAAATCCTAGAGGAGTAAATGTTACTAATTTACCTTGAGATGAGAAAAGATAAACTTTGCTCTTTTTACAACCCTAGGGATGCTAATTAGCAATCTGAAGTTAATTCTCTGATGTCTGTTTTCTTTTCCTGGGGAAAAACAAATTGAGCTGAAAAGGAGGCTGCAAAGGATTCCTGCCGAGGAGCTAGTTAATGAGTGGGCCGTGGGCTGACAAGTTGTCAGGAACAAGGACTGGAGTTGGATGGGAAGAATCAAGGAACTGGAGGAATATTACCTACTGAGAAGAGGAAGCAGGCCTGTGCTCTGAATTTGGGGAAGGAAAGTTGCGAGTCTATACCAGGAACCCAATTCTAGCTTTCTAAGCTTGCTCATGGGTATGTAGTAATGCTATATAGAGTGAAATTTTACAGGTGTCAAATATGGGCTGATGTACCTCTGTCACATGTGCTGTGGGGAAGAGCCTTACAATATGTGTGGGGAGGGGTGAGTTCTCTTGAAGTTTCTGGAAGCTAGAAAGCCTGGAGATTCAACAACCAGCCTGTCCTCTTCCAAAATAGAGGGTGACTAGAGTTTAGGATTTAGTCCTGGGAATAAGTTTACTTATAGCATCACAGAACAGATTAAATATCTGACATCATCTCCTCAGAACATTGAGCAGAAATTGTCAATGTCCGGGGATAACAAAAGCAATGCAAATTAATTTAAGACCTGAGTGGAGTGCTGGGGTCCAGTATTCCACATAGGTGGGGCAGGTAAGGCTGCAGCAGCGTTTTCAAGATGCTCCTATTTTTTTCCTTTTAAGACAGGTACACTGTCTCTTAAGCTATACTATCAGCCATTTTGTCTTAGTTATTTTTGAGCCAGGATCTCACTTTTTGTCCAGGCTGATCCGGACTGTGATCTTCCTATTTATACTTCCTGCTATAGCTGGGATGGCAGGTGCATGTCACCACGACTAGCTTTTCTGTTGAGATACAGTCTTAGGAACTTTTTGCCTCAGCTAGTCTCAAGTTGATGTTCCAAATTTCTACCTCTAGAGTAGCTAGGATTGCTTGAGAAAGCCACCTAGCTGAGTTCAAGGTGTTGCGGTTACAGCAATGAATGAAAGATAGAAGATTAAAATACAGTTTGCAGTTCTACAAGAAGAAAATAAATCTATAAAATTATCAATTGCTTAATAACTATTAAATATCTTGTTCATGGTGACCATGTAATGTGTGTGGGTGGGTGATGGTGGGGTGGTGTTTGGTGTGTGTGTGTGTGTGTGTGTGTGTGTGTGTGTGTGTGTGTGTCTTGTAGAGAATACTATAAATTTTTCTTGTTAATTTTTTTTGGGGGGTCCGGTAGTGGGGCCTGAACTCTGGGCCTGGGCGCTGTCCCTCAGCTCTTCAGCTCAAGGCTAGCACTCTACCACTTGAGCCACAGCGTCACTTCCGGCTTTTGTCTTTTTGCTTATGAGGTGCTGAGGAATCAAACCCAGGGCCTCATGCATGCAAGGCAAGCGCTCTACCACTGAGCCACCTTCTTGGCCCCCTTCTTGTTAATTTATCCAAACCAAATGACACATTTTATATTTTCTGGGATGTGGTTTTCACTTTTTGAGCTTTACATGATGATTTTTCTTCCTCCTTCCTCATGATTGTGGTTTTGGTTCTTAGCATTTCAAGTCAATAGTGTGTGTGTGTGTGTGGGGGGGGTTATTTAGAGTTAGCTTAAGATATATGGAGCTATAAGAAGAACATGACAGGTAAATTGGTAGATGTCAAAGGCAGGAAACTATTTGCTGATGGGCCATACAGACTTCAAAACTGGAAAGGTAATGCATATTTCTGCCTTTCTTCAGTTTCAAGTGGTTCCACATTTATTCTACCACCATTTTGTTCTATCTTCCTGCCTTTCTGTGCATTCTTCTTAATAGCTTACTGCCTCATTTCAAGTGTACATGACCTTCAAATTCAAGCAGTTAGTTCAGGGCTTCTTCATTAACATTTTCAAAAGGACATTGCCTAGTTGCCCCAGCCCACTGGGTTGGCTTGTCTCTATGGAATAGTTCATGTGACCATGAGGGCCAGTACAAAGGGGCATATGGCTTCCTGTTTCGGAGGCTTGATGAAGACATGTGGAGCTAGAAGGGCAGGTTGATGGTGGCAGGAAATTAGACCACACTGTTCTAGGCACACAACTGTGATCATATTACTCCTTCTGTTTGGGATATCTGTGCCCTTATCTCTTATCAGTGAGCTCCTACATACTTTTCAGAGCCACATGCAAATACTATGTTCTTTGAAAATCTTATCCCTATGGGCAGAACTATGTACTTTTCCTATATCTCCTTCATCTTTAAGTACAATGTTCAATTTATTCTTTATGCATTCCATAGGTCTGTATTAGACTCTTTTTGAGTACCAAGAACTTTCCTGTATAATGGAATATCTTGGCCTCAATAATCTCAAAGACTTTATAGAAATTAATGAACCAGTATAGTTAGAATACTCCAAATGGTGTCTTGCAAATAGGAAACTCACCTAAAATTTAATTTTTTGTTAATTGATACATTAAAACATGCCAGTCAAGATCACAGACTCTGAGGTCACACAATCACTGACATTTAGCTGTAGCCTTGGACAGAGCTTTAATTTCAGCATTAGTAAACTTGTCAGAAATAAAAAGCAAGTTCTGGTTGGGCACTGGTGGGTCACGTCTGTAATCTTAGCTACTCAGGAGGCTGAGATCTGAGGATCACAGTTCAAAGCCAGCCTGGGCAAGAAACCACCAGAGAACTGGAAGTGGCGCTGTGGCTCAAGTGGTAGAGCACTTGCTGTGAGCTGAAGAGCTGAGGGACAGCGCCCAGGCCCAGAGTTCAAGCCCCATGACTGACAAAAAAAAAAGCAAGTTTTCTGTCTCAGACTGGAACAATCAAAATGTTCATCAATGCAAGAATGGGAAAAATACAATAGGTTATTATGCAGTCATGGAAAAGAGGAAAATCCTGTTGCATGAGGACATTTTATTAAGATAAATAAACCAATTACAAAAAGACAGATATTAGATAATTTCACTCATAGTAAGTATCAAAAGCACTCAACATTGAGGAAGCAGAAAGCAGAAAGGAGGTTGCCCAAGGCTGAGTGGGAGAAGGAATTAATGTTTAATGCATATAGTTTCAGGAGATAAAAATGTTCTAGAGATCTGCTGTACAATAATATTTCACTCACTCTTGAGCTGTACACTTAAACTGGTTAAGATGATAAATTTAATGTTACATTTTTTTCCGTAATAGAAATGTTGAAAGAAACATATCACTTGTAAAAGCTTGTACACGAAACTCTTTGGCAATACAATTTCCAGATTTTTATTCTAGAGAGACAGAGAGAGAAGGAGAGTGAGAGTGAGAGAGAGAGAATGAGAACAAGAGTGAGAGAGTGATAGAGTAAGAGTAAGAGATAAACACTGAGAAAAACAGGGAGAAGCACACAAAAATAAAGAGATAAACACAATGAGAACGAGAAAGAGAAACAGAGAGAGAAAGTGAGGGAGAGTAGAGAGGGACTGAGAAGAAAAGAGAAATACATAGAAAAAAAAGAGAAACAGAAAATTATAGAACGGGAAAAGTTAACAGAGTAACAGAGTGAGTAGAGAGGGACACAGAGAGAATCTGGGCAAATTGTTTAGAACTGCACCTGGCATATTATAAGCATTAAACTTTAGTTGTTACTATGCTACAGATTAGATATGGCCCGATGAGTTCGCAGAAAGCATGGGGAGAAGGAGAAGCCAGTGTTACAGTGAGGTGGTTGCAGGATGCCCTCAGCTCTGTGGGTAGATAGATGTGGTTGGTTTGCATTGAGAGTCTTTTATGGACATAGCTTCCTCTGCTAATGCCTAATTCTCTCATCTAGCATTCCAATGCATTATTTCCTATCAGACTGTGAATTCCTTCTGGGAAACATCTGTATTTGTCTTATTCAGCATTATGTGTTCAATGACTTGTGTAAGATCGGCCAATAAATGGCAGTCAAAATCCATCCAGCCCCGTTCAACCTCAAACTCTGATTTTTGATCCCCCTAAGGCTTAGAACCTCTCCAACCTTTACACTTGGATTAGGCAAATGGGCAATGCTTTAATTCCATAAAGAAATGACATTTGAGGGGGGCATTTCTAAATGGAAGCCATAGTCCTTGGTTCCCACTTGGTTGTCCATGCCATGCCTCTGTAAACCCTGGCAAGTTGCTCTACTTCTCTAGGTTCCTGGATCTGGACCTGTAAATGGGTGGGGGTGGGAAGTGATAGCAGGAAGAGAGGGTTTCAAAGAAAAGCAGTGCTGTGTGCTCCGCCTTGGTCATCAGTGCGATCCTGCTTTCATGAGTAGATAGTTTGAACTGGGGAGTGATGAGGAGCCAAGAGAGCAGTGAGAAAGCAATGAACAAGCCCCAAAACTTTCTGAAGGGTTTCTGGATTCACATCAAGATGGAAAAGGGAATCTTAGATGTCAGGCAAGAAAATCCTTTTTTATAAAGGTACTTTTATTGACATTCATTAAGTTGTACAAGGGAGGATCCATTGTGATATTTCCAGACAATATATTACCATCAAATTTACCCTTTGTTATGACTGCTCCTCTCCCTCTTCTTAACCCCATTTCAGTAGATTTAATTCTTCTATGTTTATAAATGCATATAAATGACACTGACCATATTTACCCTCTCCATTGGGCTTTATATTTTTGTCATTAATATTTTCATCATTTTTAAAGTGTATTTTAATTGCACAAAAGGGTTTCTTATGGAACTCTACATGTGCCTACATGACTCTTTTGTCTGTTTGCTCCCTCTCTTGCTTTCTTTCTCTATCTCCCTCCAATCCCACCTTCAGTGAGACTATTAACACCATCTACATCCATAGATACAATGTATCCTAATTTCATTCAGCCTTCATCTTGATATTTGCACACATCCTCGTCTTCCTCTTCACAAGAGCGCTTGTTTTTTGTCACATGAATGAGAGAAGAGCAGTGTTAGGCCTCAGGAAGACAAGTAGGACTCATGTTTCTAAACACTTTTGGCTGCTCACCACATTTATTACTTGTTGGTAGCAAGTCATGAGTCATTCTTCTGGGCCTGGGGTTATGTGACCAGGTTTCAACTGAGGGAGCAGATTAGCAGAGGCTAAGAGGCTGATCCATCTTGTTTTGGGCTCCTAATGAAGCATGGCAGCCCCAGCAGATGGAGGCAGTGGGGACAATGGCGGGTGTTTTTAAGGAATGGGTCTTGCCTTCTGAGGCTGACATATATACTAGAATGCTTGCTGTTCACCTGTCAGTGTGGACATGTGTTTTCTGATCATCTCTGTCCTAATCCTGCAAATGGCACTGCGAGTTATGCATTAATATTCCCATTTTATTAAGTAAATAAATGCCTTAGAAATGTATAGTGACTTCACTGAGGTTCCAGGGTTAGTCGGTAGGTAATTGAGATTAATAAGCCAGATCTGTTTGTCTTCAGAACACAAGCCCTTCCCCTACAGAGTGTCATTTGAAATGATGAACTCCACACTTCCATGAACATGACTGTCACCTTCATCGCAGCGGTCTGAGGTGATTTTAAAGGACACCGAAGCTCAGAGGGTTCCAGTATTCACATGCACATCATGGACTGCTTCATTCTTTTACCTTCTATGTAATAATCACACCATATCCTATCATGTATGACATACATGTCTCACCTTTACAGAACTTGCAGTCTGTCAAGAGAGCTGTGTAAGGGCTATAACACAAGAACCAAACCAATTGTACTGTAGGCAGTGACATAAGTATAAAGGAGAAGGCAGTTCCTGTTATTTTTTATTCTACAGAAGGTCTAGAGATGTCAAACCCAGGACTTGACACATACTAGGCAAGTGCTTTACCACTTGAGCTATGTGCCCAGCATTGTTGCTCGTATTTTTGCTTTTGTGAGACTGAGTCTCTTGGCTACTATTACTCAGACTTGGCTTGAACTCTCCGTCTTCTTTCTTTGTCTCCCAAGTACCTGAGGTTACAAGTAAATACCAGGATACTGTATTTCACAGCATTTTGAGATTAGAATGGAAGAGGCATTCAGCAAACATTCCTTGAAGAAGGGACTCCGAAGCACAGACACATTCAGGAAAAAGAAAGCAGGCAACATGAACTCAAAGCTTGTGTCCTGCCCAAATTCATTGTCTCAAGGTGATGGTACTTTAAAACACACACACACACACACACACACACACACACACACACACACACACACACTTCACGTATCAATTAAATCTCAGTAAAGTGGATAACAGCCTGTGAGTAGATGCACAAGCTGGAGTAGACCCCTTTTCTTAAGTTATCTTTGAGTAGTTGCACAAAGGAGTTTTAAACTGACAGTGTATAGACAGAAGGCATTGGGGGAGTTATTAGGTCATTAGGTCCAGATGAGGTGATGAGGATGGCACCCTTGTTATGAGCTTAATGTTTTAAGAAGTGCGATGTTCTACTATGTGAGGATATGGAGGAGGAGCCTCGACCAGCCGGGAAGTGGGCCCTGGAGGAAGCAAGTCTTGCCCCTTGACCTTGGATAGCCAATACATGTCTGTTATTGAAGATAGTTATTTAGGTTATGGTACTTTGTTGTAGATCCCAAACTTGGTCCAGAAAAGCTGCAGGCTCTCTTCTCTCCCTGTACAGCGTTCTACCAGCGAGGAAAGTAAGAGCTGCTAGCCATAGTATGGTTTTATAGTTGTTCAACTATTCTGCCTGGGCCTGTGCAGACCTTTCAGGAGTCAGTTAAGAGCCAGTCCAGGGAATGTTATTTGCTTTGAGTGGGGAGAAAGCAATAGACATGTAGCCATTAACTGAAATGGTTTTGGACATTAAGTCAATTTCCAGAGGAAATGGGATCTGGATGAACCAGCACCTTTGAGCATATCTGATGATCACTTCTCTTTCATGGTTCTCGGTACAATTTCAACAGTAAATATTGTTTCTTGATGTGGAAGCAGGTAGTATCAGATAAATGAAACTCTTTTGGCCTTGAAAAGTGGTAGAAAGAAGGGGAGGGAGACAGGGAGAAAGAAAGGGAGGAGCAGAGAGACAGAGAGGAAGGGAGAGAGAGCAAAGGGAAAGAGAGAGACATACACACATAAGAGAGGAAGAGAGAGATTGAAGCTGAGAGACACAGAGATATAGACTATGATGGAGAGGCACAGAATGAACGAATGAACAAATGAATGAATGAATGGTTGAAGAATGAATTCCCAGAAGATGTCTTTATAGTTTGAACTTTTTGTGTGTAGCTGTGCTCATTCCAAGCATGCTAGAGCCTGAGGAAAATTGTATTTAACTAATCCCAAGCCTTTCCTGATAAGTGAGGAAATAAGGACGTAAGCACCTCAAGGTCAAGCCACCTCTGGTGGAAGAGCTAGGAAGAAGAACAGAAACCCTTCTGGGTCTTAAATGTACACAATGGCTTAATAAAGCGAATTTATGCACATAACATGATTGAAGTATCTGAGAAGCGACAGTCTGGCAAAGCAGCTGACTTATTTTCTTGAGCTGTGAACTAATCTGGAACTTTAGGAAACTGTCACCAATGATTATGTTCGCTTGCCACATCAAAGAAGGGATTTGTAGAAGAAATCCTGGAGATTTCTGTGAAATCTCCCATCTGCAGAAGTCTATGCAGAGAAGCTCTAGAATGACCTTTGCTCTTTGACTTTTTGGTCTCTGTTGGCAAACTCTGATGCATAACACTGGTGTGAACCATTCCAGGAAATGTAGCTCCCAGGATTCCAGCCCTTGAGAAACAGGGAAGGGTTTATAGAAGTATAAATGGTGTTAACCTGGTAATGAATGTCTGGTACAACCAATTTTCTGAATGATCTCTGCACTTTTGTCTTTTACCCCAACTGACTGGGTCAGTTTTTCATGACTAATACCTGAGATAATAAGCTTATAAAGAGAAAAGTTGACTGTGGCTCACAGTATTCAAGGTTTTGGACCATTGTCAGTTGGTTCTGTTCTTTTATATTTTGTGGTGAGGTCAGGCATCAAAGATGAAAAATTTAGTGAAATCATTTCTTTCATGGCCAGAACTCAAAAGACTAGTATCCCAGAATACCTTGCAGGTGAATTCCCAATGCCCTAACCACCACATTCACGCCCGCGGCCCCCCGTGGCACCCCCCCCCCCCCCCCCCCCCCCGTCTTCTGCCTCATGTTTCCCAGCATTTTCTAATAGTTTCTGTGTCTGCCATGGGCATCAGCATCAGACATAGCCTTGGTTTCAGGCTCCCTTCCAACCTTCGCTTCCAAAGCCACAAGGTATGTTTGTTCAGGGGGAAGGGGAGGAGAGATGATTCAGTGGGGTTAGCAGCAAGCACAGTTCAGGGAGAATGGTGGGTGCTTTCAGGTTAAATTGTTTTCCATCAATAAACCCCAGGCTTCTGTATTAATTACTGGGGAAGCCTGGATTTTCTTACCTCTCACCTTGGCATGGTGAGTTTTCTTCCAGAGGACATAGCTCTGGCCACTTTTTCCATCCACTGCTTCCTCTTATGCCTGGAAGCAGGTATGTGGTACCTAACTATAGACCTGGCTCAGCTACTTTGTGTTTCTCTGGTATGTTCTTTCTACCAATGTGAGGATGCATGCTTCTCTTTTAGATGTGCAGTTGTCCAAGTTGGAGGTCCTGCCTCCATGCAGGGTGGCCTGAAATTGTCCAGCTGTGATGGGGATGGGTGGACAGACATTCCTTTTCAGTGGTAAAGTTTCAGCAGGCCAACTTGTCTACACAGCTAAGCCATGTGCTTCACACTGCTTTATCCCCGGCGAAGTTCCCATTTTAACTTCCAGCTATCTGACTCCCATTCAATGCAATTGATTCTAGACTTAGGGGAGAGCGGGTGTTATATTGACTCATTAAATTTCTTTTATACAGTCAGGCCATGAGCAGATAATTAACAAAAGAAAGACAAAGGAAAGATAGAGAGTGGTCAAACTCAGAGACGATTAAAATCTAATTTGAAAAATATAAAGAAAATATTTAAATAACAAGAATTTTATAAAGTTAATTCTCAGTGCGTGTAGTAATTTACAATATAGTGTATATAAATTCATATATTCTGAAAGAGAAATATTGTAATATATATTAGAGCCAAGTGTTTCCTTTGCCCAATGTTTCTACATTTAAGTACTCTTATGGGTGAAAATCAGCTATCCATTTCAGTACCATATATCAGCATGAAACAATGAAATTGTCTCAAGGTTCCAAAAAAAATCATATATTAAGTAATGTCGGTACATGGACTATTATAATGCTATGCAAATATTTATGGACATTTCTGGTCATCTGGAAATAATCATGACACAGTGTAGGAGAAGGCATACTATAAAGCAGTACAGGATTATCTTAATTTAATATGAATGTTAGAATACATGTCTCTATATAGATATTTGCATTTTTGTACCAGTGTGTTTATGTAGTTTCCTATACACATAGATTTTTTAAAGTGAAAACTGCAGTTAGGACATGTGTACTAAGTTTTCAACAACAATATTTGGGTTGGGAGAAAAGGGGAGAATGAGCGGTACTGGTGTGTTTTGGAGTTTGCATACATGCCTTTTTCCACCCTGTTCCTGGTTTGTGATAACATTACAGACTATGGAAATACATTTTCTTAGACTTGATGTGCTCTTGATGGCTCTTTTATAACTAGAAATAATGATTATTTCATCATTTATTATACAAACAACATTAGAGTCACAGTAGCAAAAATGAAAACCTCCGCTAACAATCTTGCTATCCCAATAAGTCAGCTACCTTTTATTCAGATTCCAGCCCGTTCAAATCCATATGCATGCAGTGTTTGTTCTCATAATAGTGTTTTTAGCAGTGTTCTTGTAACACAGCACAATTTTCCTTCTTTGAAAGTTTTAGATGTGCTTATAGTCAAAGCATTTTCCCTGTTGCTTCAGGGCCCATTTTCCTGCCTATGTCTGAATCCTTTGGGGTCTTTCTTATAGCCTTTGGCTGCACGTGGAGCCATGGATGCTGCCAGGCAGGGCCTGGTTACAGTGGCCTGTTGGTGGCTGGGGCTGGGCTTGATTTCTGGCAGAGACAGAGACCTCTAGGTGGAGGTGGCACAAATGTTCAGGTGGATTAGTCTCTGTCTTCCGTGGTGTTCTTTTGCTGATGGTACTAGACCTGTTTCCCTGTCTCACAAGCCTTCTGGAATCTGGTTCACACTTTAAACCTGGGTTAAGGGTCAGATGATGGCTTTTTCATAGATAGATGAACTATGGAGTGTGAAGGCAACTGGTGAATATTCAGAACTCTTCTGTCTGGCCTTGTGAGTTGTGAGTAGCACTTAGAAGATATTCCCCCCATCTCTCCTATTATCCCAGGGCACCAGAGTTAGGGCACTAGGGCATCTTGTTTGGTAGTGTCCCCTTTCTAATCTGTATGAGAAAACTTAGGTCATTATTCCTTGCCAAGATTATGACAGTCTTTATAGGCACCAAACAGAGAGAACAGAAGTATGTGTTATATTTGTTGGAAAATCCAAATAAGTTAAAAAGTGGAGAGCACTTGGGTCTCTGAAAAAAAGCTAGCACCCAATTTGTGCTAATTTTTCTGTTGCTGTTATTGATTCCAATGCTGGGGTGACTGTTACCCTCAATTACAGATGAAGATGTAACTCAAACTACTTGAGTGACTTAAATTTGTGGTGAAGGGAGTGCTAATTGCTGACAGAATATTCTGCTCCCTATTTGGCTTTTCAGTCAGGAGAAAGAGACTCAGTTTTCCAGTGGTTGTCATTGGTCAATACAGACCATCGATCCTCAAGGCCTGATGTTTGAGTCACCTGGAGAATGTGCCTACTCACCACATATTGATTATATGCAATATTTTTTTTTGTTGGTCATGGAGCTTGAACTCTGGGCCTGAAAGCTGTCCCTCAGCTCTTCAGGTCAAGGCTAGCGCTCTACCACTTGAGCCACTGCACCACTTCCAGTTTCCAGAGTGGTTTGTTGGGTATGAGTCTCACGGATTTTCCTGCCCGGGCTGGCTTTGAACCGTGATCATCAGATCTAAGCCTCCTGAGTAACTAGGATTACATGTGTGAGCCACCAGCACCCAGCCATGCAATATGTTTTAAATTAGATATCTGGTATCATCACATTCATATCTGAGCATGCTCTCAATCTAGAGGAAGAACAGGTCGGTACATACATAAGGATCATTCAGTGTGAAAACTGTCCTGACAGTCTTTGAGGAAGCGCAAAACCAGTATCCTTTCTGGATGTTGATGGAGTGAGAGAAGTTAGTAAGATGGGAGTCTCTCTATCTTAGTTTAGACCAAAAGAATTGGTGAAGGCTGAGAAGGGAAGAAGGCATCCCAGGTGGGAATGCTGTGTACCAGATCTTGGGCACAAGTATGATACAAAGCATTTGCCATGCAGAATTGCTGCCTTAGATGTTTATATTTACTTCCCTGAGAATAAGCCTTGGATATTATTTAATCACTTGGCCAGGGATAAGATGAACAGTCATATAATAAATAACATTTACAGAGTCCTTATTTATATGCCTCTTTCACAACTTTTCTCCCTTAATTCTCATGACACATTTTGTGGGGGTAGGTTCTGCTATCCTCGTTTTACAGTTGATCTACCTCAGACAGAAATGCTTTCAAAAATACATTCCTAGCTGGAAATGCTAAATGTATGTGTTCCAAGGGAGCCATCACTCCTGGAATTCATATGTAAAAACTGAAATGACCAAATACTCACATTTTAATGACACAAAATGATAGACACATGCATCAAGCAAGCATACACTGACATGCAGCAAGACAAGTATTTATGTATAGGCTATTTCATTCTGCAGCAAGCCAGACTGACCAGCAAACTGATCTGCACCAGGAATGCTGGGAGGGATGAAGAGCTTTTTTAAAGCAGTGGCTGCAACATCTTCTTCCTGATTTTCTGCTTTGAAGAATAATCTTTTGAAAAAGGGGGAAAAAAAGGAAGCAAAATTGAAAATTTAAACTTAAATGTAGAAGAATCAACAGATGTCATGGATATTTTTAAGCCAATTACTGAAGCGTCTCAGCCGAAACAGGCGTATGAAATATAGATATTCCTGAACCAAATTTGATTTATTTCTGAGATCGTTCCTTCATCACAGCTCGAATTGCATTCCAATCTACTTTGTATTCAGAACAAGCCAATGTGCAATCGGGCACTCCGGTGGGTAGCAACTCTGCAGATAATTTACAGGGTGAATCATTTGCCATTGGTTTTAATAACAATGACCACAGAGAACTGATACCCCCACACCCTGGCCTAAAAGCAAGACATATAGCTTAGACCTTTCTGACTGCTTAATCAAGTAAATATCTCCAATCTCTGTTTATTTCTCAGGCTTCACCAGGGTACTTTGAACAGGAACAGGCACTCTGTGGCCATGGTACTCATACCTGCAGTGTGCAGCTATGAGGTTTCATGATCTATAACCTCTGCACCTTATAGCAGAATTCGGTGCAGGTAGTCCACTGTCTTGTGGCAGAGATAAATGTTCTATGTGATAGAGATGTTAGTAAAGACAGATGTTCTGTCTGACTCCTTAATACACAATTATCAAGCTCCTAATTTGTGCTAGGCACTGGGGACACAATTTTGAATAAGATAGTTAGAGATCATGGATCTCTTGTAATTTGGGGGGAAGATACCATTTAACATGGTAAGTGTTATGACATTCTATTGTTTTTTTATTTTTTTATTGTGAGAATACTGTACAGAGGGGGCTAAAATTACATGGGCAAGATAATGAGTACATTTCTTATCAAGCATTGTAGGCTCCTCTTTTCTTTCCCCTTCCCATCCCTTCCCATCCTCCCCCTGCCCCCCCACCCAATCCTCCCTGCTACTCCCCCACCCCTTCCCCCCTCCCCCCCCCCCCCCCGCACCAAAGTTGTAAAGTTCATTTTTCAACATAGCGAATGACTTGTACATCTCGTTGTTGCAATGGGTCCACCTGTATCTCTTTTTAAACGATTTGTTTTTCCCCTTCTCCTCCACAAATTATACCGACATCAAATACAGTGAAAGCAGGGGTTATACTGTGGGGGAGGGACATACAAAGCAACAAAGAAATAATCTTATAAATGTGTTAGAAACAATCGCATGAAAGAAAAAAAAACATTTGAATACATATCTTAGGATTCATTTCCCTAACATCACCTTTTCTGACCTTTTCTGCTTTACTCAGACATATACTAGATATTGCAAATAAGGGAAACCATAGGACCTATGTTTCTTTGGGCCTGGCTTACTTCACTTAATATAATTTTTTCCAAGTCTTTCCATTTCCTAACAAATGGGGCAATGTCATTCTTTCTCATGGAGGCATAGAATTCCATTGTGTATATATACCACATTTTCTTGATCCATTCATCTACTGAGGGGCATCTGGGTTGGTTCCATATCTTAGCTATAGTATATAGTGCTGCAATAAACATAGTTGTGCTGGTAGCTTTAGTGTGGTCTTGTTTGTAAACATTTGGGTAAATGCCCAAAAGTGGGATTGCTGGGTCATAGGGGAGCTCTATGTGGAGTCTTTTGAGGAACCTCCATACTACTTTCCAAAGTGGTTGAACAAGTTTACACCCCCACCAACAATGCAGTAAGGTTCCCTTCTGTCCACATGCCCTCCAGCATCTGTTGTTTTTAGAGTTCTTGATTTTAGCCATTCTAACTGGAGTGAGGTGGTATCTCAATGTCGTTTTGATTTGCATTTCTTTTATGGCTAGGGAGGTTGAGCATTTCTTCATGTGTCTATTGGCCATCCTTCTTTCCTCTTCAGAGAAGTTTCTCTTTAAGTCTTTAGCCCACTTATTTATTGGGCAGTTGTTTCTTTGAAGATTTGTTGTTGGGGGATTTAATTTTTTGAGTTCCAGATATATTTTAGATATGAGACCCTTGTCCATTGTATGGCTAGTGAAGATCTTCTCCGGATCCGTGGGCTTTCTATTGATCTTGCTAGCTATGTCCTTTGCCATGCAGAAGCTCTGCAACTTCATGCAATCCATTTTTGTCCAACCTTTCTTTGATTTGTTGTGTTTCTAGGTATGACATTCTATTGTTTATTCGTCCTCTCTTCCTGTGTTTAATCCAATAGTTCTCCAAGTGTGATTCTTGGCATATCCCCTTTCTCTTCTGTCAGCCCTTCTCTTTAAACTGGACAGATAAAATGTGGTTAAAAAACCGAATGCTTGCAAGAGCCAAGGTGAGGGATGAATTGATGTGAGCTGAGAATTTGAAGAGTTCATAGATGGGATAGATAATGTGGTGGGTCTTGAAAAATGAGTTGGTGTTACTGGAAACAGAATGAGGCATTCTTGATGTAAACCTGAGATGACAGGGCACTGATGTGACTCTATTTGGGGAACAGAGAAAAGACCTTGAATGCCAATAACTTGGTGGAAGGGATACTTCCAACTAGGTAAAATATGAAGATAAAGGTATGTTGAAGAGGAAATGGGGCTAAAGGCATGGACACCTCCTAGGCATTGTCTCAACAGGAGCAGGAAGTTGAGTGTTTGGAGACAGTTCTTTTGCTGAAGAAAGGACTATTTCTGTACACTTTTGCTGCTATCTGGCTAGGATAAACCTGTCTGAGCTCCTGGTTTCTGTTGAGAACTTGATTCTTTTTCAAAGTATCATGTCAATTCACCGAGTGGTGGTGAGAGCTGTTATTTGAAACACTTCACAACCACTTATATTTTTGAAAGAGAAAGGTAAAACGCCTGAGCACAAACAGGAATCTTTTGAACTTGTAAAACACAGTTAAGTTTTATCTTTTAGGGTCAAGGAACACAGAGGCTTTTTTTCTTCCCTCCAGAAATTCATCACAAAAGCCACTCTGCAAAGCCTGGAGTGCTGGCCACCTCGCCCCAAGGGCACTTGTGCTTTTGCGTTGAAGAGCAAAGTAGCTCTGCCAAACCCCTTTTGTTTCAAGAAATGGGTGCTTTTGTGGCTATGATGCAGTGCTGGGTAGTTTTCTATCAGCAAGTCCTTCTTTTCTCCCACAAGGGCTTGTGGAGATACATTTTTTCTGCAGAGAAACCAGGAAGATGCCAAAAGGAGGCTGTGCATGCATCTGTTCTTTATTGGAAATCTGGCAACATGGGATGGGGGATTAGCTAAGGAGTTCTACAGAGACTTGTGTTCTTCCTAAGGTATCATCCTTGTTCTCCAAACTGAATTTTGGCGTCATCATATCCTGGATATTAGGCAATCTGGGGACACAGACACACATTGGGACATTAAAGAGATTGGAGACTTTACATCAGAGCCCAAGGTTTGCTATCTCATGGCAAGTCCTAAATCCCACATTTGATGGCACTATTGCCTTATTTCCAGAACTTTCCATAGATGATATTGTCTAAGATATGAGTTCCACCAGTTCCTTATGGTTAAAATTTCCCTTTAATGCTTATATTTAAAAATTTTATATTAATATATACTTTCTAATACTACTTTTCAGTGGCACTGGGGTTTAAATTCAGGACTTGGCTGGGTGGATGTTCTACTGCTTGACCCATGCCTCCAGTCCTTTATATTCTCATAGTTCGGGGACAGGATCTTTCTTTTGGCCTTGTCCAGCCTATACTGTGACTCTCGTAGTTCCACTTCCTGTTGGAGTTTGGATAACAAGTGTGCCACATTGCTCAGATTTTCTCTGCTGAAATGGAGATCTTGTGAACTTTCCATACTTGACTGCCCTGGAACTATAATCCTCCTGATAATAGCCTCTGAGGAGCTAGGAATACAGTCATGAGCCATTGCTACTTAGATATGGCTAATTTTTTTAAAGTGAAATTTAAAAGATGAATGTTTTCCAATGTTTTTTAAATCTCTATAGTAACACCTGGCACTTTCCTCTACCAGGTTTTATAATTAAAATCTTTTTGAACAAAGACACTTGAATTCTAACTGCTTCATACATGTATTTATATAAATATATTAAGTATATTTATATACACATATTAAATATATATGGACATATTTGTATATATTCACCCTGTATATACATATATGTATATACATGTATATATATATATATATACACATATATATGTATATGTATGTTTGTGGTAAACCACAAACAAGTTATGTGTTGAATTCTGGCCCTGCTCTTTCCCTGGTTGGCATGAAGATTAAAGGAAGGACTGTTTGGGATATTCTAGCCATAGTGCCTTACCCTTACTGCTTCTTAATAAATAGGCGCTATTTATTACTACTGCCACCAAGTTTAGGGATCTGTACTTAGGATGACAAACATCAGTTGAATAGAAATGAGGAACTGGTTCATGCTTGACCTGACAGCTCTGTGATCCATAGGAAGGGTGCAGAGAGATGTGTTTCTTGGGATTGCTGACTAATGCCAAGTATTGTTTGCTATCTTCCCAGAGTTCTCTTGAATTTCTGTTTTGGGATTGCTTTATTTGTTCGTCTGTTTGTGTTTCACTATGTAGCTCAGGCTATTCCTCAAGCTTGTGATCCTCCTGAGTTCTTGTATTACAAGTGTGTTTGAATATGTTTAGCTGCATTTAGGGATTTTACCGCTCAATATAATTAGTTGATCAGAATCTCTTTTATTGATTGCCTATTTGTCTAGTACTCAGAAAAGCAGCTAACACATAGTGAACACTCACTATTTATATGTTGCTCAATATTTAGGAGTCCCTCTAAATAAATGAGTAACAATGTACTCCACATTTTCCTGAAAGGAAGGGGATATACTGGTGTTCCACGTTGATGGCACTTTTCACTCAATCATTCATTCTTAAGCATTCATTAAATGCTCACTATGTTCTTGGCATGTTACCAAATCACTCTGCAGGAGACAGATGTAAACTAGGCATGGATTGTGCACCCAGGTTACTTACGGAGCAATAAGGGACATAAGCCATAGTCTAAGTAGGGCCTCTGCTCCAAAGGAAAAATGGTAGGAGAAGAGAAAAGGTGCCAAGACAATGTAATGGGAGTTTTTAGGAGGGAGATGTCATGTTTAGCTGGTGAAATGAGTGCAGCAGTAATATTTGAACAGAGCCTTCACACTTCTTTATGTACTTTGTTTATCCAACCAATGGAAGAAAACAACTGGTCACGGAGTGGATAAACTAGTTACATTAAAACATGCACACACATACACGTGCATGCACCCACACACACTTAACTGAATAACTGTCTGAAAAGCAGTCTGACTTAACCAATTAGTTAATTTCATCAAAATAGCCAACTTTATTTGGATGTCAGTGCATCAGCATACATCTCCGTGGTAAATGAGGAATTAGACTGGCTCAGCGTCTTTGAGAGCTCTGATTTCAACAATTCATTAAGATCCTGCGTCTATGCCAACCTTCCTTCTTCCCTGCTCCCTCATTAAAGCACAGTTATTATGCAATCCTACTCCTTTTCTCAGGGCTCAATCTAAAAATGGCTTGTCAGTGCTGCTTTTGGGCTTGTTGTCACCTAGGAGCAGTAGGAGATGGAGCCAGCAGGGGGAGTGCCACTCCTCAGTCCAGTTTGGCAGAATTGTCCGGGATGGGCATGGGCCACTTCTGGCCTTAACCACAGGGTAAAACATGGGTCACAGTGGGAAGAAAAAGGAAAACAATGAAGGAAGGGCTGATGGCAGGCTGAATGCAAGCGTCAATAGACCATTGAGTGCTTAGAGCTACTGAGGAGCTTTGCGTTAATATGAGAAGTCTTGCTCAGCTGCACACTCATATCCTCATGCCACAGATTGGAAACCAAGGCCCCAGTGCAGTGGCCTGACCCATTCAAGAGCGGGAAGCTAGGGGTGACCATGTCTGTCAGTACCAGAATTTCTTCCATATACCCCTGTGTCCTGACTTAAGGTGGACAGAAAGTACACCCAGAGTGAGGACCAGTCTGCTGTGAGCAGACTGGGATCTCTTGCTGCCTGGCCGCTTTCTGACCAATTGAATGGATGCCCAGTGTACAGAGCCCGAAAGAAAACGCTATGGGGGTGGTGGGAAGAGGTGGGGTTCCTTTTTGATTATGAGAAAAATATGCTCATGAAAAGAAAAGGGCATGTCCAAATGGTGAGGAGATGGAACGAAGCTGTAGTAGTGGCCATCTGGAGCTTCCCAGGCTGAAATCCAGTGTTTTCCAAACCAAGCATTGATATCCGCTAAATGAAACCACATGCAGTAGCTCCTCAAAGTCTGATCTGCCCCAGGATCATGTCTCCAAACGCTCTACACATCTCGATTTCCCCAACCCTCCAACCCCACTTTGACTTCCAAGTCTCAGAAAGGTGTTAACTCCTACAGAAACAGCTTTGTGGGATTGCACGATCATCTGGGGTCCAGACATAGCCAGCACTTGCTCCTTCAGCTCACATGGGCAGCCTGGTCAGCCAAGAATCCTCCTATTCTCACCGTGCACTCGGTGGGCTTCTGAGTAAGACTAGAACAGGGGGTTGCATGTCTTTTCTAGGTCCTGGCCTAGCTTATCCTGTTCCCTTTAGCTAAGTGCAAAGGCCAGCTTTTGGAGATATGCGTGGGCATCCACTTGGGGAGGGAACAAAGGCCCCTCTGAAATCTTACAGTTTTCACCTTGCCTTACTGTAGACTCCCTTACTCACTCAGCCTTGGTGCTTCTTCCAGATGTGGGTGGGGTGGGGGTGGGGATGCTAACTCCAGGTGTGAGATGAAGATAGAATGAGAACTGCTCTCAAAGAGTTCACAAGCGTCTAACTCTATTATAGTCATTTTAGTGTTTCCTACTAGATTAAAAAAAATCACACCATGGGAGGCAAAAAGATCATTCTTAGAGCTAGTGTCTTTCGTAGAACTTGTAAAGCTGACAATTATGGGTTGCTAACTACCTACTGGGCACTAATTCAAGCATTTTACATGTTTCCCATGGCTTTCTGAAGGATGTACTCTTTATTTCACACACGTGGAACTTGAGAAAACTGAAGTGATGTATACAATGAGGGGCAAAGCCAGATCTGAAGATAGCAGTCTAACTCCAAACTCTGTGCTCTTTGGAGCCTCTGTTTTAATTTTACGCAGTAGCTCTTTAAGTCTTAGAAACCAAGATTGTGGTATTCCACGTTCTTTCCAGGACAACTCCCAAATATTTTACACTGAGTGGTGGAGATCACAGAGTACAAGGTACATGTGGAGGCTCAGGTGGGAAAACAGAACAATCAACTTCACAAACACAGTGACTTTTTATATCATAAACATGGAGGGACTTACCATTTTTTGACCTTTCATTCTTAGGATTATTAAAAATTGGATTTAGGATATCTTCTAATATTTCATGAACTTGTCGATACAAATTTCTTTTTTCTTTTTTGGGTCCGGTTGTGGGACCTGAACTCTGGGCCTGGGCACTGTCCCTCAGCTCTTCAGCTCAAGCACTCTACCACTTGAGCCACAGCGCCACTTCTGGCAACACAAATTTCTTAAAGCCCTCAATCCCAAATCATAGAGGTCACAGAAATCACTTTAATATCCACTGACCCATTGGTTGATTGATCTATCCACCCACTCAATCCAAGTCCTAACTCAACACCTCCTCTGTGAACTGCAAAAGACATGGCTGTTACCAGTTTGTCCTGTGCTAGGTACAGAAAGGATGCCATTAAGTTTGGAGCCTAAGAAGAAGGAGGATACCAGTGCCTGAGAGCAGGACTACCATCTAAAGATTTAAACCTAATTACAATTCACTCTATGAAAAAAGATGCTCTGACACATGTTTATTTTAAAAATACATCTTTTAAAGAATGGACAACAGGGGTTAAGTTTATTAACAGAGACTATTTAGAAGGTCATTGTAACAATTCTGGTAAGATGATAGCTTGGCTGGTCCAGCGGCAGCAACGGGGTCTAAAATAAGTGATTTTTATTCAGGACATAATATTTAGGTAGTATGAAAGGGGCTTCTTCATGAGCAGGCTGGGTAAGGCAAAAGAAAGGGATATCATAATTTTGGCTTCAATAATTAAACAACTTCTTTGCCATTACCTGAGATAGGGAAAGCTAAGGTTTGTGCAAGTTC
This sequence comes from Dipodomys spectabilis, assembly GCF_019054845.1. Lineage (NCBI taxonomy): Eukaryota > Metazoa > Chordata > Mammalia > Rodentia > Heteromyidae > Dipodomys > Dipodomys spectabilis. Next base: position 2,372,698 of record NW_024870941.1, on the reverse strand, counting down.
AGAGCATCTAAGGTCTTACCAGCTTTACCTGTCCTTGACCCTCATTAGAAACCAAGAAACAGCTGCCATGTAGCGAGAATCTGAGCCTAAGCATCTTTGGTGAGCAGCTGCAGGAGTCATGGGAACAAAGGTTCTCTGTGCATGGAACTTTGGCAAGGACTCCAGAGGAGAGGATCTTTGCACCTGGGCTGAGTGTTGGAATACCCTTGCTGAGACAGCACAGGCAGACGGAGCAATGCTCTCTGAGACATGTCTGCTGGTTTGAGAGTTTTACTTTGAATGCCCTTCGTTGCAGGAGGGTACAGAGGAATGAACTAGAGAATGTAAAGAGACTCCATTATTTTGAGCTCTGCCAGCTGTGCTTAGAACAATGACCCACTATCCACAGTATACAAAGAGCTCAGAAAACTAAACCATTAAAGAATCAATAACTCAATTAATAAATAGGCCAAGGGGCTTAATGCTTTTCAGAAGTACAAATGGCCACTAGATACATAAACAGATTCTCAGCATCGCTGGTTATAAAATAACCACGCCACTTAGAATGGCCATCTTCAAGATTACGAACAACAGCAGATGCTGGCAGGAATGTAGTGGATAAGGATAATACTCTGAATAATAGTCAGTCAGTGGGGATGGAAACTTGTTCAGCCAATCTAGAAAGGAGCTTGGAGATTCCTAAAGAAACAAAACAAGGAACTACTGTATAATCCAGCAATAGCACTCTTGGGCATTTATCCAAAAGATTACAAGACAGTGTAGATTAGTTGGTTGCTGCACTATTGACTATAACTAACTTATGGAAACTGTAGATTAATTGTAGAAAATAATGGATTTATGATGAGACTTCTGTGCATACATATACTTTGATTGTATTCATCTCTTCTCATTGATTTTCTCATCTTCTTTCCATTGTTCTTTCATATCATAATAGTTCCCTTCTCTTTCACATGTGCTTCTCCCCACATAGGAGAGAAAATTCACCACACAGATTTATTTAAATTTTTATGATGAATTCCACTTCATCCACTTTTTTTTTGGCAATTACCGTAATTTCATTCCTCATGGCTAAATAAAATGCCATTGTGCATGTGACTTATATTTTCTTTACCTTTTCATCTGCCAGTGGCTGATTCGGCTGATTCTATTCATTTGTGCATAGTATAGTAATAAACATGGCTATTTTTTGTGCTAAACTGGCTACTTTTTGGGGGTATATACCCACAAAGTGTAGATCTAGATCATAAAAAAGTTCTACTATCAGTTTTTTTGAGAACCTGTATACAGATTCCCATAGAGTAAAAAGTACAAATTCCCATTCCTTTTCAGTCTTTGTTTTTCTTGATGATCGAAATTCTGACTGGAGTGAGATGGAGTCTTGATAGAGTTTTATTTGTATTTCCCCAAGGGTTAAAAATATTGAACAATTTTTCATGAGTTTTTGTCCATTTGTCTCTCTTCATTTGAAAGATGACCATTTAGTTCATTTGACCATTTACTGACTGAATTATTTCTTCTTTTGGTGTGTAGTTTCTTTTTTCAGTTTTTCACACACTCTGAACATTAATATTTTGTCAGATGAACAAATGGCACATATATCATTCAGTAGGCTTGTTCATCATTTCTTTTTTTGGTTGTTGTTGTTTTTGGGTCCAGTCGTGGGGCCTGAACTCTGGGCCTGGGCGCTGTCCCTCAGCTCTTCAGCTCAAGGCTAGTGCTCTACCACTTGAGCCACAGCGCCACTTCTGGCTTTTTTCTTTTTGCTTATGTGGTGCTGAGGAATGGAACCCAAGGCCTCATATATGCAAGGCGAGCGCTCTACCACTGAGCCACCTTCCCAGCCCCCATTTCTTTAACTGTGCAAGAACTTTTTAATTTAACAAGTCTTACTTGTCAATCCTTGCTCTTATTTCCTAACTTTTAAAATTCTATTCAGAAAGCTACTATCTCAAAATCTTGAGATGTTATTCTCTTCTATTTTATTTATTTTATTATATTTTATTTCTATTCTATTTTCTCTAATTGTGTAAAATTTTTAGGTTTTAAATTAATATCAGTCCATTTTGAGTTGATTTCATGAAGGATGAGAAGGAGGGTCTACTTACAATCTTTTAGATGGGGACGTCTGATATTTTCAGCATCAGTCATTGCAAATGCTTTTTTTCAGGTATAATTTATCACCTTTGCCAAGATTCAGATGTCAATAGCAACATGAGATTATTTCTGGTTCTTCTGTTCTATTCTATTCTATGTAACTGTTCTGTGGCCGTATCACATAATATTTTTGTTGTTGTTAAGTAAAAACTCTTTACTACTACTTACTTACTACTAAATAGTGTAGTGTAAAGCCAGGTATTATGATACCTCCCACATATTCTACTTCTTATAATTGCTTTGTGTACTTGTGGTCTTTGTATTTCTATATGAATTTTAGAATATTTTTTTTTATCTGTTTCTGTGGACAATATCATTAGAATTTCGATAGAGATTCCACTGAATCTTCATAATTTTTAATAATAATATAGCCATTTAACTATTATTTTTACCAATAAACATACTTGGGTGGTGTTTTTATTTTCCAGAGTCTTCTTTAATTTTTTAATATTAATTTTTATGTTAGAGCTTGGAGATTCCTCAAGAAACTTAGCCTGTTACGACTGCCCTGTACTCTCTCTGCATCCAATGGCTTTAGGTTTAGGTTTTGTTTCAGGCTTGCACAGAGTTAAGAAAATGCTAGGTTTCTCTCATATACCTTTTCCTTCATTCAAGACACTCTTTAATATCTTAGGAAAATCCGGGCCAAAGAGATCATTGCCACTTTAATATTTTCATGTATGCATCAGTGTTAGTATTTACTACCTGTTTTCATACATATATCATACCATTAGGTTGTCACTCTAACTCAAAAGTAGGTGCAACTTTACTCATTTTATAGATAGTCACACTGTTGTATTTTTTTGTAGTACTATGGTTTGAACTCAAAGCCTTGAGCTTTCTAGACAGGAACTCTACCACTTGATCTGTGCTTGGAGCTCTCTCTTATTGAATTAATATCCTTATGAATAGTCAGAAGGCTTATGAAAAATAGGAAATTAAAGAATGAGGCTAGCCATGCAGCTATTTTCTTTCATTTGTGTCAGGGAATTAAGTGCAGGCAGTAGAAAAAGTGCTAAACTTGATTTTTTAAGTTTTTCAGGAGGCAAATGTTGGCAACCACATTTGAAACTAAATAGGGAAATATATAGTTTGTCACAAAAAGTTTGATAATTGGTTGCTGTTTCTATGACCTCTTCCAACTCTAATGATCTTCCCTTTGGAAAATGTCCTCCAAAACACAGTTCAAATGTTAGAGCTAACAGACATCAAAGTAGTTTTCTTACTTCAAAGCCTTTTTATTTCAGAAATTCTCCTTCTTAGAAGAAGAAGCAGGTTAGATTTTTCACAAGTTTACACTTCATAGCCATAGCTATTAAAACTAAGATAGACAACTAGCCTGGGAGCAATCATCTATTGAGTAGCTACTGAAAAATATTCTTCCATCTGTGCATTCCAATCAAGAGGACCTAGAGACTGTCATCAGTGGGTAATACAGAAATCGAAGATGAACAGCCATGTGGAGATAGATGTACAATCAGCAAAGAAGATTCAGAGAACTGTCTCAACTTGTATGATGGAGATCAAGAGTATTAGTAGCATCCAGATGCTTTACCAATGGTTCATTCAACATCTACTCCATCCCCCTTTCAGAATGTATTCTACAGTAGAGGATAGTGGTGAATCATTATATTTTTAAGACCTGCTTGTAGTCCAGGTTCAGCATGTAACCAAAATTCTGCATGACACAGGCTACTGACTTGCAGTGAGAATTAAGCCCTGTGAAGTATCATTGAGAAGTGGGAAGACCAAGACTTCTGGTATACATAGTAAAGCATTACAGAAATCAGTATCTGGAATTATTGCAAATGACTGACCTTCACAGAAAAGGTGGTGTGGGATGACTGGCACATGACCACATGGACCTGAAGGCATTTGGCAGCGTGGTTAACACAAGATGCCGGAGCAGCATCTGTGTTCAGTGGCAAAATTGGTGGTTAAATTGGTTGGTATAGCCTTCAACAAAATCTTAGTAGTTCATGCTTTTCAGACGACACTGGATGACCTTGTTAGAGAAAGGGCCATCCATGAACAACAGCATCAGCATTTTCTAGGAGGTTTTTGAAAAAATGTGAAGTCTCAGGTCTCAGAGATCGTGTATTGAGTCAGGGTCTGCATTTTAACAATGATCTACAGGTACTCATAAGACATAACTGAGCAGGCTACTTGACTCTGTGGAACTTAACAGGGAAAAAAAATGACAAGATCAAGCAGAGACCAAGTGTGAAATTTATACAATTTGCACTGTTCTTCTTAAGAAAACCATATAAAATTCTGAATATAAAATTAGGTATGTGAAAGGTAAAAGATTTATATGAAATGAAGAGAAACCAGAAATTTTCTTTTTCTTTCCCTTTGGTTTATTCTCATTGTTACTGATTTCTGTACCCTTTGTCTTGTATATAAGTTTCTCTGGTTTGGGGAAGGGAAGAGGAATCACAGAAACTGTGGGACAAAGGGTGAACAAATTCAACCATGCTACTCACTAGACACTGTTGGAAATAAACTTTACAACTTGGAGGAAAGGGAGTCAGGGCCGGGGTCGGGGAAGAAAATGAGGGAGAGGGTAACACTTTTCAAAAAGAAATATACTCATTACCTTTCTTATGTAACAGTAACCTTTCTATACATCACCTTTACAATAAAATTTAAATTAAAAAAATAAAATTAGGTACATAGCTTTTGACCTTTTTTTGCTTGTCTTAGATGTGTACTAGTTATTGCAAATAAAGGATACCATGGGACCTATGTTTCTTTGGGCCTGGCTTACTTTACTTAATATAATGTTTTCAAGTATTTCCATTTCCTAACAAATGGGGTGATGTCATTCTTTCTGATGGAGACATAGAATTCCATTGTGTATACATACCACATTTTCTTGATCCATCTACAGAGGGGCATCTGGGTTGGTTCCACATCTTAACTATGGTGAATAATGCTGCAATAAACATGATTGTGCTGGTAGCTTTGGTATGACCTTGTTTGTGATTGTTTGGATAAATGACCAGAAACAGAATTGCTGGGTCATAGGGGAGCTCTATGAGGAATCTTATGAGGAATCTCCATACCGCTTTCCAAAGTGATTGAACAAGTTTACACTCCCCACAAGAATGCAGTAGGGTTCCCCTCTAGCCATATCCCCTCCAGCATCTTTTGTTACTAGATTTCTTGATTATAGCCATTCTAACTGGGATGAGGTGGAATCTCAAGGTTGTCTTGATTTGCATTTCTTTTATGGCTAGAGATGGTGAGCACTTCTTCATGTGTCTATTGGTCATTCTTATTTCCTCTTTAGAGAGAAGTCTCTCTTTAAGACTTTAGCCCACCTGTATGTGAACCCCAAGACAAGGACACAGGTGTTTTTTTCTTTCTTGCTATTGTTTTTAACGTACTTATAAGTCTCTACGTGATTCTTTTGTTTGTTTTGTGTGTTCTTCCCCCACGGTGTAACCCCTGTTTTCACTATATCTGATTCTGGTATCCTGCATCTTGTATATACATTTTTATAATTTGAGGAGGGGAAGGGATATAACAAAATGCTTAAATAAGGATACAGGTTAACCCATTGTAACAGTGAGATGTACAGACACTATGTTGAAAATGAACTTTACAATTTTGAGGGGGGAAAGTGAGGAGTTGGGGAGGTGAGGAGGGAAGGGATGATAGGGGAAAAACAAAGGAGGAGGTAACAATGCTTGATAGGAAATGTACTCCATTCCCCTACTCATGTAACTGTAACCCTTCTGTACAGTATTTTTACAATAAAAATAAATATGCAAAAAATTTAAAAAAAACAGAAGACCAAATAAATAAAAATTTAAAAATAAAAATAAAATCAGGTATGCATATATGTTTATATTTAGAAGGAAGGGAGGACAAACCCTAAAGTTTAAGTTTCATTAGCATCACAAAAACTGCTTTTGCCTCAGAGGTTTGAATTTTCTGTCTGTTGAGGGACTTTTATAACCACTCTATCATCTTTCACTGTTTTTAGTCAGGGTCTGTGTTAGCAAATATCAGAGGCATCGATGGATCCTCCAGGTTATTCTATTCTTATTGAGATTGAATCATAGCACTGACGGAAAGGTGGATCTTTGAAGAAAGGATAATGAAATCTGCCACAGTAGGAATATTGACCCCACAGAAAATGGAAAGTGCCCCAAACAAACAGGATTTGTCTCTACTCTTTTTGCTCTCTCCTTAGCCAGTTAAAATTTTATCACAAAACCACCCATTTTCCCATTGTGCTATGGATTTTTTAGTCAGGCTCTTGAGTTTTATTCATCTCTGTGCCCTGGTATTTGAAAATATGTAGTAGGAATAATAGTACCAAGGCAGGAGTAAAATAAGATTGCTCTCTTCCTTCTCCCATTCTTTGTTATAGCACTGAAGACGAGGAAAGGTTTTTTATTTATTTATTTATTTTTATTGTTGGCCCAGCTGTGAGGCATTGGCTCTAAAAGAGATGATTTGTTGAAACTCTAGATGGCAGAACTGAACAAATTTTCTTTTAATGGAAGCTCACAAGTCTGTTCGTCTATCCACATAGGTGAGCCCTCCCTTCCGATGAAGCTCTTGAGAAGGGGATAGTGCAGTGAGGGTTTGAGCTAGGAAAATATACTAGGAAATGAAATGGAGAAGCAGAGACAGGGAAGGCTGTGCTGGTTTGTCTTTCCAATTGCTTCTCTGAACAGTGGGTCTTTCAGGATCTACCATGGACTTGGAAGATGGCCTGACAGTTCTGGGATGCTATGACCTACATGTAACATAAGGTACTTTCACTTTCAATGAGGTTAACCAAAGAGTTAAATTCTTTTTTTCCTTTTTTTTTTCTTTTTTTTTTTTTTTGGGTCCGGTAGTGAGGCCTGAACTCTGGGCCTGGGCGCTGTCCCTGAGCTCTTCAGCTCAAGGCTAGCGCTCTACCACTTGAGCCACAGCGCCACTTCCGGCTTTTTTCTTTTTGCTTATGTGGTGCTGAGGAATCGAACCCAGGGCCTCATGCATGCAATGCAAGCGCTCTACCACTGAGCCACCTTCCCAGCCCCAAAGAGTTAAATTCTATAGTACTGACCTCACTGGCCTTTCAGAGAACTTCCATACAACTAGTCAAGAGATCATTGTTATGATGGACAGAGCCACAGGTGACCATAATGGAATATGTGAGGGAATCAGCTATGGGGTGTGGACCTCTCTTATTCCAAAGGATCCCTTTGGTAAGAAGCTCATACTTTTTCTTATGGCCAACTTCTAGGCCAGAGAAAAGGTTTCAAAGACTTGCCTTAGGGGAGAAAAAATAGTTTTGTAGGAGAGTAGGGTAGGCCAAAGAGAAACTTTGCTTCTGAAGTAACCTTTGAGGCTCTCCTTTTGGGGGATAATTTCCTGAGCCCAACAACAGCCAAGACTTCAGATTTTGAGACGCTGAAATTCCATCTACTCAATCCTATTGGCATATTGCAATCCCCTGAGGGGACGTTTTAAACAGATCCAATATCTGGGCCAATCTTAGAAGTTCTGCTTGGATTGAGAAGGAACATAGGCATAGACTGAGAAAAATCCAATAGAGAGGACAAACAACCCAAGGAAGGAAATTGCTGTGCACTCAGTCGGGGCAAGTCAACAGAGACTACATGTTATCGTCTTTTATTGGTCTTCTTTTAGCCTACAGGAGGAGATTTTCTAGGAAAACTTTTTCTCCTATTTCAGGAGGGTCACTGCCCTGGAACCTAAAACTAGAATAGCAAATCTCATTTGAGTGAATTAAAGTTGTCCCTGGTGTATTGGCTCTCATGCTGTTACTTCTTCACAGCAAATTAGGACAATTACCTAAAGCCGTATGGAGCCTAATTGAGGTTCTTACCCATCCAGTGGCTTCACATATAGCCCCAAATAAGTATATTTTTTAGCCATTTAGGCCCTAAGTAGTTTGCCTGTCTGACTAAATTGAATCCAACATCTTTGGGGAAAAAAAAGCTGAGGCTATAAAAGAACCTCAAACAGTACTAGCCTTTTGGCCTGGAAACTTCCAGCCTGCTATTGGACAAATCAGTCTTTAGACCCTCGTTCCAATTCTCCTCTCTCTTTGGGTTCCTTTTCCTTCCTTCTAATGTGTGGCCCTTGCCAACCATCTCTTGAATGTCTCCTGCTGTGAGAGATATCCTGTCTCATAGCCCCGTCTAAGCCCACCATAGTACAAGTTTCTTTTCAATACACTCATCAGTCCCTCTTTTCCCAACATTTCCCAACATTTCCTGAAATGTTTGATCTCATCCCAGGTGCAAAGTCTAAAATGAATGACATATTTCAAGTTCTCTCTGAGATCACTCCAATCTCGTTCTCTTCCACCCCCCCCCCCAACAAATGCAAAGGGTTGGACAGTGGGTGAATATAGCACTGGAGGCAAATCCATATTTGAATCGGGGGCTCTAGACTCAGTGAAGATTAGCTTGTTATCTCTGTTGTATGAATGACTAGCTTTTGTACCAGAGTTAATTCAACCAACCCTCATAGGTACCAGTGTCACTGAGGACTTATTTGGCTAAGCACCCAAATTTTCATGCTTGTTTAAGCAATAAAGGAAATTTATCAGTTCATGTAAGAGGACAGTTGCAATGGGTCATCCTGTGTTTTTGTTTCAGCATTTTGTTACTCCCTTTCCCCTCCCCAAATTAGACAAATGTATATACAAGATGCAGGGTCCCAAAATCAAGTACAATGAGGGATATACCATAGGGGAAAGAACATATAAAAGAAACCAAAAAAAAATCACATAGTACATTAAAAATAACAACAACAAAGAAAGACCTCTTTTGGGGTCTATGTTGGTTCTCTTTTGGGGTTTATTTCACTTAGCATTATCTTATATAGTCATGTGTTCATAGTTTTTGAGCGTTTCTGCTCATCTGATAAAATTATCCTAGATATATACTAATGATTGCAAATGAGGGAAACCATGGGACCTAAATTTCTTTGGGTCTGGCTTACTTTACTTAATATGCTTTTTTTCCAAATCTAGCACAAACAAGGCCATACTAAAACTACCAGCACAACTATGTTTATTGCAGCATAATCACCACGGAACCAACCCAGATGCCCCTTAGTAGATGAGTGGATCAAGAAAATGTGGTACACACACACACACACACACACACACACACACACACACACACACACACACACACACACACAGACACACAATGGAATTCTATGCTTCCATCAGAATGAATGGCACCACCCCATTTGTTAAGAAATGGAAAGACTTGTCCATCTCCTTTCATAAGTAAAACCTGTTGTCCCAGAAAGAGGAAGTGACCTATCCAAGGTCACAGCAATTAGAGGAAGCTCTGAGCCAAGCCCAAGTCTATTGATTCCTGGCATCCTTTGAAGTTCATATAGTGTATTTGGAGGGTTGATGATGCTGATGAGGGAAGAATCTTGGCCTGAGCTATTTGCTTTTGGCAGACAAAACTTAGTGTGCTCTGTTGGCTCTGATCTGGAGCAACTCTCCTGCTTTTCCTTAGCATTGGCCTGGGCCAGCTGCAGGTCCCGACTGTGAGCTGGCCATGTGGAGCAGGTGGGCCAAGTATTTTCATTTCATAGGTCATTAGCTCTTGGCACCAATACTTTTCCAGTATGCTTGGCTTCCTATATTGGAGAAAGAGGCTATGGTCCGGGAATCTGATTGGACAGAGCCAGCTAATTCGGTTGAATTTGGCTGGCAAAAACTTTCCATGGAGTGTAGTGAACCTCACTCAGAGAAACCTCTAATTTTCTCCTTTTCCTTCCCCAAAGCCCTTGTTTATCTATTGTTTTCCAATGTCAGAAAGATGCAAGGAGACAGAGAAAAGGACAGAAAGGGGAAACAATAAAGAGACAAGAGAAATCAAACCCACTGCAAATAGAGAAAGAGACATCCACAGAGAAAAAGGAAATAAAATGACTGAGTGATAAGGAAAAGGAAAAAAGATTATAGATGAAAAAGACAGATAATGTCACAACATAGAATTTAAAGGTTCTACCCAACCCTTCTTTTGGTGTTAATGAGATAAATTTCCCTAAACTTACACAGAACTAAGTTTAGAACAAAATCAAGAATCAGAATTTTTTTTCTTATTGAAGCATTGAATTCCTTGCACCCAGATTTATCTACTGTTTATTGAACAAATAAACAAGAGCTGAGATGTGCAAGGGACTCCATCTTTATCAAATGAGCCATGAACTCAGAGACTTCAAATGCTTTCAGGACTGCCATTTGGAATAAAGGTTGAGTTTGATAGATGTGTGCATTAGGGATTAAATCAGGGCCAATGTGTAGAAGTTAAAGGTAGGTCAGTGGGGTGGGGGGGGGGTCAATACAAATAGTCTAAACATTCAGAGAATGTGTAAGAGATTCGTAAGGAACACCTGGTCTACCAGTGGACAGGAATGTGAGAGAGGAACTCAAACACAGATATGCAATGAAGGCAATGCTCTGTCCAAGCCATGCTTCTGAACTTGGACTATTTTGCTGGGAAATTTTTACCTGCTTCCAAAGATGATTCCTAATGATTGATTATTTATGTATGGGTCCAAGCCATCTACACATCTCTTGAAACTGAGTATAGGAGAGTGCGTGTGTGTGCGTGCGTGTGTGTGCGTGCGTGTGTGTTGGGGTATTTGATTGGCTTTATATTTTGCATGTTGAACAATCTGTGATTCATGAAGCACCACTATCATCTTCTTTTTTTGAATACTTCTTCATATACTTTACCAATTTGGGCAAGACTTGGAAGGCAGATGTGAAGAGGAAATTAGGTTTCTTCAATGTTTTGGTGGCCACACTTGATATCTGTGGCCACATCTCGATATGAGTTTCTACTCTATAGCAGTGGCTCAAATGGAGAATTCTGAATCCTATTCTGTGTCTCTTAAATTACAAGCTTATTGAGTCTTGAAGATACATTTTTACCCATATGTGATACTGACTATTACCTCTTTCCTGGCACCTTTCCTGGCATCTATTCGACATTGTTAGATAGATAGCCTTCTTCCTTCTGTAATCTTACTCTCCCTTCTTCCTCCACTTCCCTCACTGTCTTCTTTCTATGTCATTCTTTTTTTCTTCATTTCGTCTTTCCCCATATCTGTTTTATCTATGTATAAATTAAATATTGCTATGTCCTTTGTTTGGGTTGAGTTCCTCCTTGTTATTGAGTCCTAAGGGCATGTCTGTATTGCAACAATCTTCTAAATACTAAATAGGTGATTCCAAACGCTCATCATCTATCTTTAAATGCTTTTGTACAGCTGTCTAAAACAGAGCATATGCCATATTGAGTGTGTACCTGAGGATTCTGGAGGCATCAGTCGCTAGAGAGGAACTCTAGATTAATACTTCACTGCTTAACCACAGGCCTAATAAAGAAATGGATAGACAAATTACCAATGTTGAAATCTTGTATCTAGAGGGAAAGAGTGACATTGTCCTAAAATAAATGTACTCTTTACCTGACTTATATAACATCACCTTCATAATAACAAGACATTAGAAAAAGCTTGTATCTACTATTTTTATGGCATCTAGATTACAGTACTTACTATGATTCTTTACAATTACATATGAATTAGTTACCTAATTACTATGTTAAGGACACAAATCATGTCTGTTTACCATTGTTTTCCCAAGGACAAGCATCTTTTGAAGAAGAAGCTGAAATATGTGAGCCTGGCCAGTACCAATGAATAAGTAAATGAGACAGATTGGCAACCATGTGTACATTTTGGAAAATTTAGAAATTTAACCCAGTAGCCATTAACTGCATTGTTAATGAATGCATTGTAGCTATATTTATGTGTGTGTTTGCGTGTATGTGTATGTGTATATCAAAGAATAAAATAATATAGGCACCTTTGTACTGCACATTTATGCTTTTCTTTTTATGGACCACTAGGGTATAATGATACCCTGGTCAAAAATTCTAGAGTAAATTCAGCTATTGCTACAAAATCCAGAATTTTCTCAAGGATATTTGGAAATTTGTCATTAATGAAGGGCTGGCTTAAAAGAGTCAGAGTTACTGCCTTCAAGGACTTGAAGCTTAACATGCAGAACTTTGAGAGTTCTTTTGTCCTTGCTGTATTCAAGAATTTTTTTATTTTTCACCTTTTTTGTATATTTTTAATAGTAAAAATACTGTACAGAGGGGTTACAGTTACATCAATAAGGTAATGAGTACATTTCCTACCAAGCATTGTTGCCTCCTCCTTTGTTTTTCCCCTACCATCCCTTCCCTCCCCACCTCCCCAACTCCTCCCTCCCCCATCCAAAGTTTTTAAGATCATTTTCAACATAGTGTTTTGCACATTTCATTGTTGTATTCAATAATTTTAATAATGATTATAACAATAGACATCTCTTTTGAATAGAAGAATGATGATTTGACTCTAAAGGAAATGTAATTTTACATTTGTAACTGGAGATCTTTAGAAGAGGTTAAACAATGAAAACATGATATTGTTAGTCATTCTTCTGCGTGAACAAGGAGACTGAGATCTGAGGATAGCAGTTCAAAGCCAGCCTGGGCAAGAAAGTCCCTGAAACTCTTATCTCCAATAAACCACCAGAATACTGGAAGTGGTGCTGTAGATCAAGTGGTAGAGTGCTAGCCTTGAGCTGAAGAGCTGAGGGACAGTGCTCAGGCCCAGAGTTCAAGCCCCACGACTAACAAAAAAAACCAAACCAAAACAAAAAAAAGAGTAGAAGTGTAGAGAGCTGCGTGCAGCCGCACCTGGAAGATGGCGTCTGCCTCCGCCCTCTGCCTTCCCGATGGCGAGTGCTCTCTGTGGTAAACAACTCCTTATATGGCTAAGGCATAGAATCTGGCTTGCTTCCGCGCACCTGGACCTATTGATGGCTCTCACGTGGCGTATCAGGGTTGGCTACCCAGCGGGTACTTAAGGTAAGTTCCCAGGTAAAGGGGGAATCCACGACAAGAGCGGGGGTAATTCCCAGGTAAAGGGGGAATCCGCAACAAGAGCGGGGGGATTTTTGCTCTTCTCTGTAGATAAAGAGAGAGCGAGAACCCGGGGCTAGTCGGTAGAATAGCCAAAAGTAAAAGTAAAAGATTGTTTACCAGGTTAAGATTTTTAAAACATGGGCACTTCTTCACACCCAATTTTTTTGGCTCTCAATGAGCTACTGCACTCAAAGAAGTTAAAAATAAAAAAGAGTACTTTAGAGAGATTTTTGGATGAATGTGACATCGTTGCCCCGTGGTTCGTTGTCTCCGGAAGCCGCACGGTGGCCTCTTGGGAGAAACTAGGGAGGGACCTAGATTTTGCCTCTGAACAAGGAAGGCTTAAGAGCGGAGTGAGACCAATATGGAAACTGATAAGAGGCTGTCTTGAGGACCAGCGCTGCGGTGAGGTGGTAGAGAATGGTCAGGCCGCCCTAGAAATGCTGCAGGAAGAAAGATCGGAAAGGGCAGGCAGTGAAAAGGGGAAGAGCAGGAGGGGGTTATACCCCGATCTTGCCGAACTAGAGACCTCTGAGTCTACAGACTCAGAGGAACTACAATCACTCATAGAACAAATAGAAAAAACAAAGATAAGAAAGAGGAGGAAAGGGAAGGAGAGAGAGGACCCAGATAAAGACGAATGCACGCCTTCCGTGTGCCGCGCCGCACCCTCGGCCCCTCCGCTCTATGCGGAGGACCCCGGAAGTGGCAACTCCGGCTGTTCTTTCAGCCCAGACGTGTGGAAAGCGGTCAGAACCGAGTTACATCTAGCCTGTCCAATATTTCAGGATCCACAGGGACAGCGGTATCATGAACCCTTAGATTTTAAGGTGATAAAATCTTTAGCTGAGTCTGTGCGGACATACGGAATCACGGCCTCCTTTACTGTGGCCCAGGTGGAGGCCCTAAACAGACACTGCATGACGCCTGGTGATTGGAGTGGGCTCGCACAAGCTTGTTTGAGCCCAGGTCAGTATTTAGATTGGAAGGCCTTTTTGATTGAATTTGCTAGTGAAGAGGCTGCGGCCAATCAGGCTGCGGGAAACCCAGCTTGGGACAGAGATATGCTGCTTGGAAGGGGCTGGGAAGGTGGCTCAGTGGTAAAGTGCTTGCTTTGCATGCCAGAGGCCCTGGGTTCGATTCCTCAGCACCACATAAGCAGAAAAAGCCAGAAGTGGCACTGTAGCTCAAGTGGTAGAGCGCTGTCCTTGAGCTGAAGAGCTGAGGGACAGCGCTCAGGCCCAGAGTTCAGGCCCAGGAAAAAACCTATTCAAAAAACGCTGCAAATTTGTCTAAACAGTTGTCTGGTTATCTTTTAGGTAATTGAACTGGGGAGTTCGACAGCCTGATGGAACAGCTCAGGGTTGCCATCGTCATGGTGAACTCGACCCAAGTGGATGCCAGATTGGCGGAGGGGTTATCTTCATGGATCTCCGCTGCCATGAATCATCTTAAGGAGTGGGTGGGTTTGGGAGCCCTGACAGGGCTCCTGGTACTAGCCTCCTTGGTATGTCTGTGGTGCAATTGCCAGATTAGAGGTTCTCAGCGTCGCAGTGCAGCCATGATTATCCAAGCCTTTACAGCCATTGGAGCAGGACAGTCCCCCCATGTATGGCTTGCTAAGACTGGCCATGTTTGAGCACAGGATGTGAGGCTTGAGCACTGCACTTGGGGTCCACCGAGGTTGTGGACCCCAAGAAGAGCATGTCTGATTGCATGTGGGTTGATGCCCTAAGTCCCACCTCTGTGAAAAATGGTATCGGACAGGTCTGGTAATCATCGGGTGGATAACACCTGAGTGAGGATCAGTACAATGTCCCAAATTTCTTCTACAGAGATCAGACCTCTACTTTTGCCTGTTGCAAAATAAAAAAGGGGGAACTGTAGAGAGCTGCATGCAGCCGCACCTGGAAGATGGCGCCGGCCCCGCCCTCTGCCTTCCCAATGGCGAGTGCTCTCTGTGGTAAACAACTCCTTATATGGCTAAGGCATAGAATCTGGTTTGCTTCCTCGTACCTGGACCTATTGATAGCTCTCACGTGGCGTATCAGGGTTGGCTACCCAGCGGGTACTTAAGGCTGTGGGGGATTCTCCCCGGGGTCTGAGGTCAGAAGATTGCTCAAAGGTCCTGAATAAACTGCGGAGAGAAGAGCTCGATGTTGCGTCTTCCTTGCTGGTCGAGGTGGTCGTGACATAGAAGTATTTTTAGGATCTCTGAGAAATTTTCTTGTAAAATAATACATTTCAGTCACTGTTACGTGCTTCTCACTGTCAGGAGTAGTTCATTTAATCCCCACAGAATATATATGAAGTCGATGGTATTATTGTCTTCAGATTATATAGATGAGAAAGCAGAGGTACAGAGAGGTTGAATTATTGCCACAGTCCAAAGCATTAAGTCCAAAACATTTTGGTAGTGCTCACAAATTCTATCAATAAACAGATTATTGCTGTCATCAGAGGAAACCCACTATCAAGTTAACTTGCCTTGATTTACAAGCAATGATAGGAATATTCATCATTTTCTTATAAGGATCTATGTGTGTACGTGACAGCAAAGAAAAACAAATCAAATTTCTCCATTGAAGGAGGGGGACCTAGGAGAAGTTTGGTTTTAGTGTGTGATTCCCTCTTTCCAACCACTGTCTGCCTCCTCTAGTGGGAGGAAAACTGGCTGGCCTGCGGGTTAGTGTCCCACAACAGGGAAATAAATTTCACTAATGGGTGTCATGACTGATCTGAAAGCCACGATCTATTCATGTATTACTATCCCCAGAGGATTGCTCAGCCATGCTCATGTTGTGTTTGAGTAATAGACCTCACATAGGATCCAAAGATCCTGCCTTCTCTTTCCTTCTGAGGATGCATATGAACTCATGAGAACCAAAGTTTGAATTGTGAAGGATTAATAGAATATCCTTCTTTAGCCACAGTGGCTTTTTCAATCAATCATGCTTTTGGCCTGCAAACAGAGACACAGAGAAGATGAAGTGACTTATTCGAGGTTATTGAGGTGGGAAGCAATGCAGCCAGACTTGGAACTCAGACACGCTGTGACAGACCACCACACTGTGATGTTCTTGTCTTTTGGATAAAGAAGCAGTGGCCCAAAGTGTGGCAATTACATGCAGAAGTATTGGTTAGTGGGGAGTAGAGCAGGACCTCTGATCTCCTGGGCCAAAGTTCTTCCCTTGACACCATGCAGGCATTGCCAAGTTAGCTTCTTCAATGGTTCAATTTTTGTTATTTTGATTCCAAATACGGTTCAACCACAAAGAAACTCAAGATCATTTTTCAGTGTCTCACCTTTATTTATGTCTTCAGAGAAGGAGTGTAGAAAACAGAGTCAGCAGTCTGGAAAATGAAACATTCTGCCCTTGTCTCCTGAACACGACTGGGCCAAGTTGTAATTCAAATCACCCTTTGTCCTGTTTGGTCATAAATCCCTCCGAACTGACCTAGCCTTAAAATTAATGGGAGGGCAGAGTCAGTGCTTTAACTGTAGTGAAGCAATTCCCTCAAATTATCCCTCCTTTTTGGTGCCATTATCAGGGGGAGATGACTTACTGCCCTTAGAAAGGTCCCCAGCTCATGTATCCTGCAGCATGCCCTGTATGTTATAGGTTGTCTTGCATTTCTCATTCTTGGCATGTTTTTGCAAGTGAATTAGAAATAGGCATCCTCCATGTAATGAAGAGTTCTGCTCTTCTTGGCTCTGTTGCTAACCTACCATATATAATTAGGGCTGAGACATTTTCTTGCTGTAGTCTTGATTTTCTCATTCATAAACCTCTAAGTAGGGCACCGTAACCATGTTTTCTGAGCACTAGACAGCACATTCCTTTTTTGCTGTCCTTGAGGTCTGGCTCCAGCCATGCTGGGTTACGTACCCCAGGGACTCAAGATTCACCCATGTTCCATCTCACTTCTGAAATGCAATATGCCTATCTGGGCCTAGCTGGTTCATTGATGTGGCCCAAATCACTGAATGATACTGTAGTGGTCCTGGGGTGATGAACTTGTTTTCTAGAGCTACCATAACAAATTACTACAAATGGTGTAGCTTAAAAGTTCATTTCTTCACATTTCTGGCACATAGCATATAGGGAAGACTGTGTTCTCTCTGTTCTGCCTTTGTTTCTTCTTCGCTTTTGTGGATGTACACAGTCCCTCATGTTCCTCTGTGGGTCTTTGGATCTTTGTGTGTGCAGTTTCTTTTTTCCAATAAGAGTAATGGTCACTGGATTTAGGGATACCCTAATCCAGTGTAACCTAATCTTAACTTGATTACATCTGCAAAGACTTTGTGTTCAAATCATGTTACAGTCACATAAATCAGGAGTTATGACCCAGATAAATCTTGTTGAGAAATACAAGTCAATGTACAAACCCAGCACTTAGGGGCCAATGTTGTGTGAGGCCAGGAGAGATGGAAGGGGTGATAAAGAAACCTAAAGCAAAATGTTAGAAGCTATTTTCAGCTAAAAAGCAATTACCATGGATAAATACGGTACTTGATATTTACCAGGTGCTTCTGATGAGTGTTTCAGCATTATTTTTTCTTACTCTCCAAAATTGTCAGAAATGGGGCCAAATATGGAAGCTATCTATTCACTTTACAGGTGAAGATTTGGTACTGATTTATTACAGATATCTACCAAGCATCTTCATGTAGGAAGAAGCTGGTGGAGAATGAGAGGGAAGATTAGGAGTTGAGGGAAAAAGAGAAAGTTTTGTAAGAAAGAGTGTTTTTTTTCCAGTAACTAACAAGAACAACGTGGCAAGCACTGAAGACTTAGATTATTCAAACTCTGTGTCTTGAGTGTAACCCTCCTCCCCCCCAAAAAAACAAATGACATTCTGAGCTGCAGAGTGACATTTTCAAGCTCATTAACTGGTAAGTAGAAGGCTCTATTTTGACCTAAAAGATTTAGGCATATCCTGTCTTACCCCAGAAAGTTCTGTATTTCAAATATAAATCAATGACAACACTAGATTGGATTTGCAAGTATTTCTTTCATGATATGCAGTTTTCAGGTAATTAGATTGGTTTCTGTTAGAGGCTTCATCATCTAATAGCCACCCCTATAACACAGCTTTTGCAACACATCTGCTTGTGATACAGCTGGACCCTTCTTAATCAGTGGAAGCAGATTCCTAGGGCTATGTAATTATCCACTAACTGAAGGAGGTCAAGGACACTCTGCTGCAACTACAATTATGCTTGCAAAGAGCTTGCAAAGTTGTCTAGAGAAGAGTCTTGTGTTAGGAGGATGGTGTTTCTTAGCCAGTGGCCTCACCATATGCCCTGTGCAGAAACGATGAAGTCAATACCCCTGTAAGACCTGCTGGCAAAATCAGTGCTTAGCTAGCGTTTTGGAACTTGCCTAATGAATAATCCTCTATATTGATATAAAACTTTCCGTGAATGATAAGATCAGATCCTTAGTTTGTACAAAGAATATGGTTTATGTTTATCACTTGCTTTCTTTCTGGGAGATAGGAATTTTAGTGTTTGCTTTGGCAGCACATATCCTAAAATTAGGAATTTTGGTGCATGCTAGGTAAAGATTGCATGCATAACCATCCTTCAGTCAAAGCCTTGGGTGCTTCATTTGACATCTGTCAGCATCACCTGTCACTGGAGCAATTTGTGTCCTGTGTGACTCCACAGAGGAAGGAAGAAGACTTGAAAACCTTCATGCTGGTTTCTTTGGACATTGCCATGACTATTTTCCTTTTGTGGATTGGGCTTCATAGCAACTCACTGTAGTATAAGTCATCATAATGAATACATGGTGGGCTGAGTCTTTCCGATAATCATTAAATCTGGCAGTCATCTTTTGTCTCTAGCATGTGGTCCAAACTATGGCATAAGAAGTTTTTCATATATAGTGGAAATTTCTTTTCCCATTGTTCCATGCTTCTGGAAGATCTCTGAAAAGGAAGTGGCTCCATCTGGAATTCCATCCCTTTTATAAGTGGTGTTTGACTACTGTTAACTTGAAAGCTCTTCTCACTTAGTGATACATGAAGGACTTGATTATTTCATCCTTTTCTGAATTCATGCAGGGAGAGTTTTTCTTTGTTTTATTTTTCTTTAATTTTTATTATAAGCATGATATACAGAGGTGTTACAGTTACATAAGTCAGGTAATAAGTACATTTCTTATCAAGCATTGCAGCCTCCTTCTTTGTTTACCCTTTTATTTTTATTATAAGCATGATATACAGAGGTGTTACAGTTACATAAGTCAGGTAATAAGTACATTTCTTTTTGGACAAGGTCACTTCTTCCTTCATTCTCTCCAAGTTTTTCCCTCCTGAACCCATCTACAAGTTGTATAGTTCATTTTTCAAAACAGTGTCTAGTGAGTACCACTGCTGCATTTATTCACACTTTGGCCTACAATTTTGTTTCTCTGAGAAAAGAGAACTTACTTATTACCTCTTTCTTTAATTTGGATGAGAAGCCAAACTTGAATATATTTTAGAGAATAATTAACCATCATTCCACTATAAGGTGAGATATCATCACCAGAACTTTGTACTCAGAGTCTGACAGAGGGCCAGAACTCAAGTTGAGGATCCCTATATTTTGGGCTGAGGACCTCCGCACTGGATGAGTGAATGTAGGGACTAGTCAGAATAAGTCATTCTAGAAGAGGATGGAGACTTGGCTGTTGATAGAGACAAAATGAACAAATGCACCCCCTCCTTTTTGACTTTAGTCCTTAAGCCCTTATTTTCCTGTTATTTAAGACAATTCCTTTGAGATTATCTACCAGATAAAGCAAAGCATAATGGTGCATTACTATAATATCAGCCACTTAAGAGGAAGTGTTTAAGAGGATCATAGTTTGAGGCCAGATTGGTAAAAAGTCATCAAGATCTCATCTCATGTTGAGACCATGTCTCACGGGAATGGTTCTGTCATCTCAGCCACATAGGAGGGACACAGAAGGAACGTAGTCACAGGCTTGGTTGGGTAAAATACATAAGACATTATCTTTTTCTGAAAAAAAAAAAAGCTAAATCAAAAAGACTAGAGTTATGGTGAGTTAGCAGAGAACTTAACTAGTAAGTGTGAGGTTATGAGTTGAAACCCAACTGCTACGAAGAAGGAAATGGAGAAGGAGAAGGAGAAGGAGAAGAAGGAGCAGGAGACAGATGTATGTCAAATTGTATTTTCCTTTCTTAATACTAAAATAAGGCAGCATGCCAACAAAAATGTTTTTATTTTTTAAGAATAATAGCATATTGGAAGCACAAGCAAAAATTGGAATCCTTGCATGGGAAATCAAAGGGAGAAGGGTGATGAGGCTTTACTTGAGGTGTCTCCCAGGTAACGTGGGTTTGCTCGAGGTCTCTCTCAGTTAATGGAGGATGAAATTAGATTGAGTCTCTGAGGATGACTCTCCTCTCCTATTTGGTTCCTCACTGAATGCCAACTACAGCGATGTCTTATGGCATGAGTTTATCATCTCTCCCTCTTACTCCCTCAACACAGACTCAAATGACTACAAGTGAAAATGTCATTTAGATCAAAATATTAAAGATGTATTAAGACATCTAAAATTGCACACAGATCAAAGTATATGAAGTAATATATTCTCCGGATCCTCTCAGGATTGTCATCAAAATAATAAAGAAGCCATTTCCTACCTCCCACACTCATTCTACCATAATCAAAACACAGTTATATATTTGCTTTTGCCAAATTGGGATTTGTGAAATTATGAGCAGAAATGAGTACACTGTCAGCCCCTCGGGTTTCGGGGAAAGATTTGCATCATGCTGCTATGACAGGTGGTGGGGCAAATCTCTGGGCTCTAAGTTAACTAGTAAATGGCCACAGATTAAGTCTATCCTTTGTCTTCTAAATCCAGATAGCACAATCTCACTCAGCTACTAACACTTTCCCTATTCTTCCAGTGAAAAGCAAACGCAAACCAACAAAACAATCTCAAAACCCAAATGCTAAACCAACCAAACAAAACCCCAAACCTCTTTCCTATGGCAGACATCTACAGCATCTACTAGGGTATTTTCTAATAGCCTCTTTTTACTGATACAAGAACTCTCTGTCAGCATTTTTCTGCTCAGCTCATGGTTGATTCTCTACTACTTCAGCCACAGCTTTGGCCTAGCATTTTTGCTGGTTAATTGGAGATTCTCCTGGATTCTTCAGCCTGGTCTGGTGTTGAACCATGATCCTCAGATTGTAGCCTATCTTGTTGCTAGGATTACAGGTATGAGATAGCTATACCTGATACCAGAACATGTTTTGGAATGATGAAAAATTAGTGTGCATTAAAATTAGACCAGATACGCATTCTTGGTAAAAACTATGTATGAATCTCTCTAATGAGTTCAGTGCAGTCTGTGCACTGAATTCCAGACATTTACTTGCCTGGAAATATTTATTCTTGGTGGTTGGCTCCTGGTGTGTAATGAGACAAACCAGAACTCATCAGCCATTTATTTTTAATAAACCATTTGATGACCAAAAAGGAAAGAATGTTCCTCTTGACTGTTGTCTGAAAGCTTTTTATGATACCATTGAGTAACTGAATAATAAAACTGGAGCCCAGGAAGTATCAGGAAATCAGCACCATGACCTGAGTGTCTCTGACCACAACAGGGTGATCACACCAAGCTGATGGAGATGAGGAGGTTTGGGTCTGTTGCTATTTACTCTCATGAAGGAAAAGACCTCATAGGCGCAGACAGTCAAGAGGTGTTGCTCAATAAGGTCAGCATTCTTATTCTAAGGAAGCCCTCTCATCTTGCAGAGGTGAAAGGAGCCTTCTCCACCAGGACTAGTGAATGGGATGGAGCCAGCATGGAAGGATATTTGTCAAGTCCTGTAACAGGCCAGAGGATAATCAAGGGCACGGTCAATGTCTCAGTCTCACTGATGCCACATGTGTGAAGATTTTTAGGATACAAGATAGATCTTCTGATAAACTTATCTGTTTAGGAGGAAAGATGATTGGGAGTTTTGATCATGACACTGAAGTCCTACACATACCAGAAGAAAACAAATTTAGGAGGACAAAGATCTGGGCTATTTTTTTGTACTTGAAGCCATTACAAGTTGTCCAAGTGATAAGAAATTATGACAAGAAACTTTATACCAATCTTAGCTAAACATAAAATAAGAAATAGCAATCCTCTTAAGAATATTTAAGTCGCTGAGTCAAGACACATTAGAGCATTAACCTAGAAACAAGTTGTTGAACAATGAAAACTTCTTGGTACTCACACAAAAATAGGCCAGAGGACCAATGGAACAGAAATGAACCCCCATACTTATACATGTTTAGTATTTGATAAGGGAGCTATAAACACAGGCTGGAAGGAAAACATCCTCTTCAATAAATGGTGCTGGCAAAACAGAATATCCATATGCAGATAACTTAAACCAGATCCTCTTTTTTTAATGTGATAAATATATCTAATTTTTATTCATCACCATTTAAAAAAATTTTAATATGTTATTTTATTTATTTTTTATTTTTTATTGTGAAAATACTGTACAGAGGGGTTACAATTACATGGGCAAGATAGTGAGTACATTTCTTATCAAGCATTGTAGCCTCCTCCTTTGTTTACCCTTCCCAGCCTCCCCCCGCCCCCCCCAATTCTCCCCCCCCATCAAAGTTGTAAAGTTCGTTTTTGACATGACAACTTGTACTTCTCATTGTTGCAACGGGTCCACCTATATCCTTATTTAAACGACTTGTTTTTCCCCTTCCCCTCCATAAATTGTACTGACATCAAATACAGTGAAAGCAGGGGTTATACTGTGGGGGAAGGACATACAAAGCACCAAAGAAATAATCTTATAAATGCATTAGAAACAAACGTATGAATGAAAAAAAATATTTAAATACATATCTTAGGGTTCATTTTCCTAACATCACCTTATCTGACCTTTTCTGCTTGACTCATACATATACTAGATATTGCAAATAAGGGAAACCATGGGACCTATGTTTCTTTGGGCTTGGCTTACTTCACTTAATATAATTTTTCCAAGTCTTTCCATTTCCTAACAAATGGGGCAATGTCGTTCTTTCTGATGGAGGCATAGAATTCCATTGTGTATATATACCACATTTTCTTGATCCATTCATCTACTGAGGGGCATCTGGGTTGGTTCCATATCTTAGCTATGGTAAATAATGCTGCAATAAACATAATTGTGCTGGTAGCTTTAGTATGGTCTTGTTTGTGATCATTTGGGTAAATGCCCAAAAGTGGGATTGCTGGATCATAGGGGAGCTCTATGTGGAGTCTTTTGAGGAACCTCCATACTACTTTCCAAAGTAAACCAGATCCTCTTATATCACTTTGTACCAGCATCAATTCAAAATGGATCAAAGACCTCAATGAAGGCAAGAAACCATGAAACTATTAAAGTAAGGGGTCAGGGAAGCACTAGTAATTATGATGAATTAGTTGTGGTGGTAGAATGGCAATAGTTGTGAAAGATCGAGAATGCAGTGGTGGAAGTGAGCACAGTAGAGAGATGACAGATAGATAGGAATATAGATAATAGTCAATAGGTAATGTATAGATGGCTATATGATAGATAAATAACATGCCTGAACTAATTTTTGTCCTTTCCCAAAGCCCAGGCACCTTCTACTAGGCTGTGTGTGTGTATGTCTGTGTGTCTGTGTGTTTGTGTGTTCGTGACAAATGGAGTAGGAAGGCAGAATTCTCCTCTCCAATATTTTTTACTTCTGTATGGACTCTTCTGCAGATAGAGGACAGTTGTATCTTTCTCAATATTTCTTTGAGTGTGAACTTCCATGAAGAACAAGAAGAGTCTAGAAGAGTAAGTCCATGAGATTTTTGTTTCAGAGGAAGAAAATTAAACTAAGGGGAAGGAATCAATAAATTCCACAGGCAGACCTGTACATGGGCATCTTGGCCAGAATAACAATAGGAATGTCCTAACCATTCTGCTCTCTAAAACAAAAAGTAGTTAAGAATCACAAGCTGACCTAAGGGAAATGCCATTCAGTACCAAGTCTGTCAACTCAGAGTTCCATGCTCTTTACTCTTTGTCATATTAAAAATATGTAAAATAATAACTAATTTATGTTTAACATTTTCTTCTTTGGTTGAGAAGAGGCCCAATTGCACATAAACTATTGGGAAGGCCATGTGAACCTTGACCTGTGGCTGCCATTTGCTAAGTAACTACTGGGTCTTCATTCCTCTGGCTGCAAACAGATACAAATCACTCTTACCTTTACAAATTGCATGTGTTTGGCAAAGGCAGGTAAGATAGATGAGGAGTATAGTTGCAAAGGATTCTTACATTTTAGTAAGGAAGACAAGTTGGAATGAACGCTGTTGTATTTATGGTCTCGATTTTGTTCAGAAATTAAACATGGATTAAGAAGGCCACAATAGAATTTTGTTCCTCTAAACTATTCAGAGTTGAATGGACTCATCCAAGATTTTCTTTAAATGAGCAAAACTAAACAATCTGGAGTATTTGCCTTGCACAGTTCTTTTAAAACCTCCTGGGATTCATTTCCACTGTCCTAGGCTGGGCTGAACAGATTGAATAGCGATGCTTGCTGGACCGACACTTTGCTAAAGATGAGAATGGGTAGAGAGCATGTGGAAAGGGGCCGAGGCTCATGTTTATTCCCGTCCAGAGCCCAGTAGGAAGGTCCTGTATTTGCCTCCTTTGGCAAGTCACCTCTTCCTTTTTCTGGAAGATAAGGAGATTTAAGCTGGAGTCTAGCTTGTTCTAGACATAAAGGAACATAACTTAGTTATTATTTTGCAGATTTTCAATGTGGCATAGAGCAAAGAGCATGGAACTCCGAGTTGACAGACCTGGTACCGAATGGCAGCTTCCTAGAGGTCAGCTTTGGAATTGCTTTGGCGTTTTCATTTTATCATTTGAAAAATGGAGGTAATCATGTCATCTGTTGGCTTTTCATAGAGTGTGGTAGATACTCGTCAGAACCTCCTTGGCTGGCCTGGCTCACCCTGTAATCCTAGCTGCTTGTGAGCTGAGACCTGAAAAGCATGATTCAAAGCCAGCCTGGATATAGAAATCCTTGAGACTCTTGTCTCCAATTAAGCAGCAAAAAAAGTGGAAGTAAAGTGGATTCAAGGGATAGAGTGCAGTCATAAGTGAAAAATTCAAGTAAAAGTTAGGAGGCCCCGAGTTCAAGTCCAAGTACACACCCCCTCCAGCCCCCACCCCCACACACAGAGAAAGAAAGAGAGACAGGGACAGAGAGAGTGACACACACACACACACACACACACACACAGAGTGAGAGAGAGAGAGAGAGCGTGTACGAGAGAGAGAGAGAGAGAGAGAGAGAGAGAGTGTGTGTAAGGGTAAGAAATCTGCCTGTTTCTTAGAGGAACTTCAGAATGCTCATGTAGCGGGTAGCAGAGAGTCACTGGGGTTTTGACTTCCTGGAAAACATGGAGCGAAATGAGAGTGGGTACATTGTCACTGTCTTTGAAATGTGGAAGTTTCCTAAAGCTGTAGTAACTGTTTCACAAACATTGGTGGAAAGCCAAGGAGGGTACAGCAGAAAGAAAGCAGGCAGGAGGGCCCTTGTGACAACAGAGTTAAAGGAAAGTCAAAACGTTGCCATCTATGACATGGGAAAATTGCACTGCATTTACACAAACTGCCGTAGGCTCACACATGTTCTCAACATACTCCTTACTGCTAAAGACAGTAAACAACATAGCACTCATAACATACACAGCACAAAGCTTGACACAATTAACATTTATGAAATATCTCCTGTACCTCCTAGCTGCATTGAACAAGATAGAGATTCATCAATATTATTTTTATTACCGTTACAAATATTAAGTATCGGTGACATGGTAGACATTTTGAGAAACCCTGCGAACACGAAGGTGAGAGAGATTCAATTACTATGTCGTCATGAGCTGTTTGGAATCCTGATGGAAAGACCATGGGTACTCATCAGAGGGTCACGAGTGTCAGTGTGAGGAAATGTCCATGATGCTTTGGGGGTAGGATATAGAAGACTAATTATTAATAACTGCAAAACAAACCTATGAGGGGAAGAGAAGTCTTCCCATGCAGGAAGACAGTGGCCACTGGGAAACCTGAGAAGATATTGCTATATCTTGGCAATGAGTAGCACAAAAATTAAACTCAAAGTTTCTGAAATAATAATAACAACAATAACTAATAATCAGTTAATACTTAGGGATAATTTTCTTAATATCTGGTGCTGACCAAGTATTGTGGCATCTTATTATCACAATGACTTTTTTTTTTTTTGCCGGTCATGAGGCTTGAACTCTGGGCCTGGGCGCTGTCCCTCAGCAATTCAGCTCAAGGCTAGTACTCTACCACTTGAGCCACAGCACCACTTCCCACAATGACTTTCTTCTAAGTTAAAAAATCATGAATTACCTCCTATTGTGCAGAAGAAAAGACTTTGAGTCAGTGAAGGCAAGTGATTTGACCAAAGCCACACAGACAGTATGAAAGGTGTTGCCAGGGCTGGGATTTTGAACAGTGTCATTGCAGGCAGCTGCAAGACAGTGTCTATGACACTAGTGCTTCTGGGCCCTAAGATGTACTTTTTTCAGTAGTGGGAGTTGGATCCAGGACCTAGCACTCACACTTGAGTCATGCCTGTAGTACATTCCCCCATTTAATTTGTTTTTCAGGTAGCATTTAGATAACCATGCTGGGGTTGGACTGGAATCGTGATCCTCCTACTTCTACCACCTTGGTAGCTGATATTATAGACATGTCTCACCATGCTTAGCATGAGATATACTTATGTTTGTGACATTCTGTCCCTCTTAAAAGATTACTTCTTTAAGATCTGATGTTTGTAATTCTTACCTGTGTGAAGTATAGGAAGTGAAGGCCAAGAACTTATCTTTCTTTTAATTTGTTCTGATTTGGCTTGTTTTATATTTTCAGGATACGAATAACTAGAGCAAATGGAAATCCTGAGATTTCAGAACTGGGAGTTAATTCAAAGGAAGAACAGAGCTTCTAGAGTTTGGTTGGCATAGTGAAACAGAAAACTTTGAGAACTATATGGGATTTGAGCCTATACTTAATTGGGTTGGTTCAAACTAATATTGCTTTGGGTCAAGCACCAAATCTACCACAGTGATTTAAGGTCTAGCTTTGAAATGCCATTTTGGTATTGTGGATCTTTGTAGGATAAGCCAGTTGAGTCTGAGGAACTATTCATCCCAGAAATCCCTTGTGAAACTGAAAAACCATAAAGGGAAAGCTCAAGGAGAAATATTCTTAGACTCACAACAATGTTTGCAGTGTTCTTTTATGATGTGTATATACCACTTGTATGCATGGCATTTATGTCTGGAAAGCACTACATGTGCACTATGCATCTGAACTTAAGATACATGGGTATTACATAGAAATTTTGATTCCTATTTTACAGACGAGAGGAACTGAGGCCCAGACAGGTTAAATGGCTTGTGTGTGGTCATCTAGCTAGGCAATGGACTAGGCTGGCTTTTGTGAACTCCAGGTCCCATGCCCTTTTCAGAATATGATACTTGGTCTGATTGCACAGGAACGTAGACTCAGCATAAGTTTGGTAGTTTATTTCTCATCCCCAGGAAACTGGCTGCTTTGTGAAATCCAGAAATCAGTCACATACACGGACAAGAAGCTGACAATAGTATGTGGGTGTGGCAATTAAAGAATAGAGTGTGAGTTGATATGATGTCCAAAAAGGGCCCTGGAGAAGTCTTCATGGAGCCCTCAGATCCAAAAATACTGGCATCTTCTGTGCACAGTCTTTGGAAAAGCTACTGGATTAGATTCCTTTATCATTTCCTGACCAAATGCTAGACATGTGATATGTACTAGGGCAACATCCTGAGTGAGATGCCACAGCATTCAATCTAGGGGAGAGACAAAAGTTCAACAGGTACTTTCAGTCATTGTGAGCAAGAAGCATATAGCAGGAGCTTATGGGAAAGGAATTAGCATAGAACTGTAAGGCTCAGAAGAAATAGAAAGAGTTAAAGGGAGGGAGGGAGAGAGAGACAAGAAGAACACTTGCCTGGGCCTGGAGAATGGAATGCACCTGTCCTCACCTTCTGCTCTGATTCTTCTAGACGCATCCTCTCTCAGCAAGGACCGCTGTCCAGTCCTTTCCCCTCTTTGCTTTCCATCTCACCTGCTCAAGCATTTATGCAGACTCCCAAACAATTTCTTTCTCTAAAATCATGGCATTTTATTTGAGCATTTCCACGTAGTTGGTAGGAAAAGAGCAATATCTTCCACTGTGGTCTTTACCTAAGGGATAAAATTACCTGGTGAGGCACGGTTTCCCATTTAAAAATTATAGAAAATCTGGCATTAATATTTGTCCTTCTCTTTTTAGTGGAAAAGTGGTGACTATAGAGCGATTTTATTTTAACACCCTGGGAAGCATCATCAGGAAAGAGAGGCCTCTCATTGTCACATTGATGAGACACAAGTAGAGAATTTTACAGGACCTCTTTGATGGCTTGGCCAAGTCTGGCCTTCTCAATTCTCTTAGGTCGGAAAAGCCCTAAGGTTCTGGGGATGAGGCTGTCAGCGTGCATTGAGCCTGAGTAGAATTCTGGGAGGAGAAATTTGAGGTTCCCTGAACAATTCGTTTTTTGTTATTCAGCCAATAGTTCTTCAGTGGCTAGACATAATCTTTATAGACTTTGGCTGGAGGAAATCACCCCAGGGAAAGGGATTTGTTCAAATGGCCTGAGTCCAGTACTGGAGCTGAGGGAAAGCTCGTCCTGGTACAGTGTGTGAGTTGTGGTGGTGCTCAATGATATACTGGTATTCAACCACTGCTTTGAAAAACAGTATGCACAGGATTACTATCAGCTTTGCTCCTATAAAGAATATATAGCACAGGTTACAAATAATCAGAAAATATATGATAGTCTGTATTTATAAATCCCATACACTCAGTAGATTCTGAGAGAATATATTTTCTTGATTCATTTCTTCCAGATTCTTGTGTCTATAGTCAATTCATGGCTATAATTGATGAATGAATGTTTTTTCAACATGACTAGATGACTTAAGCCTTCGCTAATGTTAAAGATTAAGCTGAGTGTTGAAACAAGGCAATGTGTAATAAGAAATATTTCTTTTCCTGAGCCAGATAATTTGGAATAATGGAAGGATGTTGTTAAATTTGTTATTTATTGTAATGGCTACAGGCAAGGCAGACTTTTAAGTTCAATTTACATTGTTAGTTTCTCCATCACTTTCTTATGTCTAGGCAATAAAAAGCAAGTCTTCAAATCCCTAGACAATTTAGAGGAGGGAAAAGAAATCGAGTTTGCAGGGGATTGCAAAATGTTGTAAACAGGGAAGATTGCAGGGTAGAAGTTTATTTTCATAGCTCTGGCAGTTTAAACCATGGAAACAACCTCTGTCAGTGTTGCATCTTCTCAAGGCGATGAGGAAATGGCTTGTACCAGGCTGCTGATCATTTGTAGGTTTGTGGAAAAGTAACTTGAATGTCTGCAAGGTATTCTCCTTCTGTGTATGAATGTCCCAAATGTCTTACTTTCTTACGTTAGCCATACCAGATTTGGGACCACCGGCTTCTTCTGTGAAGACCTTCTTTCTTTAAGAAAGTCTCATTCTAATTTATTGGCATGAGAACTCAAGCAGAAAGGTACCTTGGGGAATTTAACTCAAAAACACAAAGCAATCTTTATTGAAGACAATGAAACTCTTGCTAATTTGGGCAGGAGGGAAGATGAGTGATGAATTTGAAGATTTCAGATGATATTTCATTTATCCGAGAAACCTGACATGATTCCATTCATTCCAGAGCTGTGGTAAATATCTGACTTAATCTATTTATAGTGATTCAAATGGAAAAAATGAAATGGAAAAATAAATGAATAACAGAGATTTATTTCTTAAAGTCATGGATACTGAAGTCCAAAATCAATGTTCCCATGTCTAGTGAGTGAGTGGCTTCATCTCTGCTTCCAAGATGGTACTTTGAACATGGTCTCACCATATGTAGGGAAGAACCAATGGCAAAGTGGCTTAAGGTAACTCACTGCACTTTTATGAAGCACAAATCTATTTGTGAGGTTGAAGCTCTCATGACTGAGGCCCTATTTCTTAACACCACCAGATTAGGTTTTAACAATTGGATGGAGGCAAGAATACTTCAGAATTACATTATTACTCCTTATAT
The DNA here is from genome assembly GCF_019054845.1 of Dipodomys spectabilis. NCBI lineage: Eukaryota > Metazoa > Chordata > Mammalia > Rodentia > Heteromyidae > Dipodomys > Dipodomys spectabilis. The sequence goes on along the minus strand of NW_024870941.1, from coordinate 2,342,304 downwards.
GTAACTCCATGTTTCCTGAACCATTCCTAGTGCTTGCTATAGTCTACTAGAATCTTACGATACTTATCTCTCCTTTGCCAGTCCTCACAGTGTATGGAGCAGATTACTTCTCAATAAAGGCATTGGAATATATAAAACTGTCTTTTGATCCTTTTAAGAGGTGGACTATCCCTCATTCCTTTACCTCTTAATATCCCCAGTGTCCTAACTTGCCACTTCTTTCTTGAAGGCTCTCTCTGGCCACTTGACTAGGGAAGACTGGAAGTTCCAGTGCATTAACAACTTCAAAGAGGGCCTAAGCAAAGTGTTTTGGGTGATCAAGGTTCATGGATATCGAGATTCACCAATGAGATTCAGTTCTGTTTCCCACTATGGTAATTCCATTGACAGTGACCCCTTGATTTTCCTCCCCCTGTTTCATTCTCTGATCTTCCTCTTATACCTGGTACAATACCTATCAGGATCTCAAGAGATATAGAACCTCACAGTGTCCTTATCAAAGGAACCCAGTGGCAGTATTCCAGAGTGCTAGGGATGGTGTTTCTCCCTAAACAGCAGGAGCATATTTGATGGACTTCTCTCAATCAGGTATTGGACTTATCTGTAGAATTTAATGCAGTAAAGTATTCAGCTACTGAGACAACTGAATATTTGGCTAACTGGGACTCTACAAGGAGAAATCAAAAGACTTTTCTGATGTTCTTCAGCTCTTTAATGGCAAACCTATGAATTTAATTCATCTGTTACCTGGTCATCTTTTTTTTTTTTTTCCAGGACAATGTCTTGGTTCTTGCCTATCTAATATACAAACTCATACTTAGGCACAACACCTAATTTTCTTTGGAGAAGCTATCTTTCTTTTACTTAGCATTCCCTTGTGTTTGATCTGATCCCACTAAACAATGACTGTACCATCTCAAACTATTTTTACAGCTAATAGTTTAGGAGGAGAATATTAACCAGGTAATTTTAATGAGAGCAAATCTGGAAACCTTACAGGAGTCTCACTATCCATGAGCTCTGAGTATGAAAGCCTAGAACCATATGAATACCAACAAAAATGTTGATGAGAATAAAGCCAACATAAAGAAGAATGAAATGTAGAAAACACACCAAACAAGACAGTCTTAGTGACATTGCTTTGATCCTGGGATCAAACCATACACAAAAATGTGTCCTAACTGAAATTTTGTTACATGAGCAACAAAATCCTCAGTTTCTCTGAAATTTCAGCTGAGGAGATCTAGTGGAATGTGTCCTCTTCAAGGGAGAAAACTTTGTGGATACTCAACATTTAATGATACATTAATTCTCATTGAATCTCTAGTCCCAAGTCCTTTGCAACTACTTTAAATAGATGGTGTCTGAAATTCTTTCTCTTTTAATTTCCTAATTCAAGCATATCTTGTTTCTCATAATTAGTGAGCACTCTAGTTTCTGAAGAGACTCCATCAAATTTTCTTTCTTGAAAATGCCTCTTAGTATTACCAATACAGTCTTGGGACACATGCACCTTGTATCTGTACCTCGTGACTTTCCCTCTGCCTGAAGCCAACTCCTGGTTTCAGGACTCCCAATTTGTTTCTACGCTTTCTTTCACTTTCCCAGGAGATTTCTGGAGCAAACAGGGATTATTTATGTCTCAGAGTCCTCTTGGGAAGCTCACGGCCATCTCCAGTTCATAGGCTGGCAGTCCCAGGACAGCCACTAGGTCCTGGTGCTGATGGGCAGCTATTCTGGGATGCTTGCACTTGACATTCCTGGTGGCTTCCTGGCTGACTCACTTCCCAATCGAGCCCCCATTGTGCTGGGCCAGCAGCCTGTTTTGATCCCCCTAATCAAGGAGCGACATCCTGAAATCTTGTAGTCAGCCGTGCCGACTGGACTGGGGAGCAATTATGGGCTGCTAAATTTAACCAGAGACACTTTGGAAATGAGAAGCTAAGAGATTTTGAGAATAGAAACTAGATTGTTTTTCTCATTGATTTTATTTATTTATTTTTTTAGGTTTTGATTGGCTGAGTTAAATTTTGGAGAAACTGTTTTTTGCTAGCTGTGTGATATGACCATCCTGAGTACTTGTTATCGCTCCTTCCCTCTCTTTGATCAATTGGCCAAAATAAAATCCATGTATCAGGATTTTTTATATGATTAGATGTAATTAACTGAGTTATTTGAACTCATTAGTGGCTGACATCCTGTGGGTTATCTTGTCATCTTTGGTTCCCCTGAAATTTCCGGTGTCTACATGTGACTTAACACTAAGAGGTACCATTAAATGTCTCACGATTAGAGCCCCAAAAGAATGAGTGTGTATGTGGAGGGGTAGCTGAATGAATGCTGACATCATGACCCTTATTCAGTCTTTTCTAACCCTTTAGCTGAGCTGTATGATCACATCAATGCCAGCTATTACAAGATGCAAAAACAGAATGTAAATCCACAAATTATAACCAAGACCTTTAAAACTTGGGCTTTTGGGATCTCAGATTTCTTATCTTTGATATAGTTAATTATAACCTCCTATTAGTTTATAGAGAAGATAAAAGAAGATACAATCTGTGAAGGGCTTTGTAAAGTGTCTGGGACATAGAAGAGTATAACAGCTGTATAGAACAGTATAACAGTGAAGGTGATGATGGCGATTGGTCTCTTGAAGCACAGATTTACACATTAGGTTATCCACTAGCTTCTCTGTCTGAAAAGCCTATTTTTCTTTATTTATATTATTTCTGGAAGGATTGGAAACTTCCAGCAAGAAACTCAGTTAGCTTTCAAATGCTTTCCCTCAAGTACCTCAGGTTCTCTGTTGTGAATAGTAGGTTTGGTCTTCTCTGAGTCTTTTGCAACATGATATTCTCTGATTCCAGAAATGTGGTTTATCTGACTGTCTCCCACAGCCCAGAGCATTTTACTTTACACACACCAGTCACTCAGTAAATACAGATTGAATTATCAGCATCTGGAGGTGTACAGCAAGTTATTTAAATTGGACTCTGATGAGGGGGAGGCAATAGATATGTCTGAGTTACAAGCCACACTACAGTGGATGCCTAGGGATCTTGGCTTGCAATACTAGAATCCATGGCCTTTGCAAGTTATGGAACTCATAAGTTTGGAAAATCAGGAAATTGTTTTCCCAAAAGAGCATCCACCTGTCCTCTGGTCATCTCTGCAACTCTATCTGCTATTAAGTTTTACAGCCTTTTCTGAGAGAGAGAAAAAAAATAAAGGAAGGACAGGAGATAGAAAGTGGGTTAAATTTAGCAGACTCCAGGAAGAGTGTGTGGCAACTAAGTATGAATCGTGAAAACTAATGAGGAATTATTGTAAGTGCTTAAGATGTAATACATCTTTCTCAATTACATAACCAAGATCCAATTTCCACACACTATGTGCTTCTTGTGTTAGTTAGTTTCATTTGTGTGATGTTCTGGAAGGACCTACATAATTGGGTATAAAGTCTTTCTTATGAGATGTTTTCTTTTTTCTTTTTTTTGTCAGTTGTGGGGCTTGAACTCTGGGCTTGGGTGCTATCCCTGCTTTCTTCAGCTCAAGGCAAGCTCTCTACCACTTGAGCCACAGCACCATTTCCGGTTTCCTAGTGGTTTATTGGAGATAGGAGTCTCATGGACTTTTCTGCCTGGGCTGGCTTTGAACTTTGATCCTCAGATCTCAGCCTCCTGAGTTAGCTAGGATTACAAGTTTGAGTCACTAGCGCCCGACTGTGTTTTCTTTTTCTTTTTAAGGTTTTGAGATAGATCAAGTTATAAACAATGCAGAGAAAGTCAGGAATGATGATGCATGTCAGGAATTGTACATTTGGGAGGCTCAAGCTGGAGATTTGTGAGCTTGAGGCCAAACTGGGCTAGGTAGGAACAACCTATCCTAATAAAAGGGGAAAGTGGAGAGAGAGAAAAGAGGGAGAGAAAGAGGGAGAGAGAGAGAGTAAATACAGAGACCCCATATATACTTATTTAAAATTTTATTTTATTGTAAGGGTGATGTACAGAGGGGTTACAGTTACATGAGTAAGGTAATGAGTACATTTCTTGTTGAACAGTGTTACCTCCTCCCTTGTTTTCTCCCACTTTCCCTCCCCCTGACTCCCCTTTCCCACCAAATTGTAAAGTTCATTTCCAACATAGTGTTTTGTGAGTATCGCTGTTGCATTGGTTCAATAGCTATGTACATATGACCATGTAAAATGATGCTAATTGAAATGAACTCCAAGACACGGAAACAAGACTTGTTTTTTAATGTACTGTGTGAAGTTATTTCTTTATTCCTTCATTTGTTTCCCTTTGGTTTGTCCCCTGTTGCCACTGTTTTCTATTTTGTGTCTTATGTACACGTTTATCTGATTTAGGGAATGGAAGAAGAATTATAAAATGGTGAGACAAAGGACAAAGGGTGAACCTATACTTATATACATAGTTTCTCCTAAAAAGCAATAACTTGCTATCATGAACAGAAAATTGAGATTGATAAAACCTCTTAACTTTAACTACATCTTACCAACTTATGTATATGTGATCTTCTGTTGTATGTATATATTCGCAAGTGTACCTATGTGCAAATGTTTATGTCTATGTGTATTTGTGCTGATAATTTTATTACCTGAGATTTCTGACTCTAAATACCAGAAATCCTCATTTTTTTAGCATTCTTTAAAATAAATCTGTTCCAACTCACATAAATGTAAACACCAGGGATAGTTCTTGCTGGCTTCAGGCATAGATGGGTCAGGCTAGTAAATAATATTGTAAACCTTCAAATTCAGTTTCCACAATCATAGTTCTGTTTGCCTCTCTGGATGCTTTTCTTTTTAAAAAAATAAATCAGGCAACTCTTTCATTTTAGTGGCAAATAGCTACTGGCAGGCCAAGGGTCATATACCACAACCTCACAAGCTTAGAGGAGCTGGGTCTGCAGAAGTCTCAGGAGTCCGCTTTGCTAGCCTGGACCTCATTGCTGAATCTCTCCCCTCAGCCATTAGGATGCAATATTCTGATTTTTCTTGGTGAAGGAATATGGTCTGTTCCATCTTCTCCAAGATATAGTCAGAGAGACGAGGGGGGGAGGGGGGGGGAGTGAAATCTCAGGGCCCTGAGAGGTCCTTGACCTCTCCCACACCTTTTTTTTCATCCATAGAGACACGTGCTTCATGCCTACTTCCTAGTCATGCTCGACTACCAGTGGAAAGAACAAAGGAGAAAACAACCTGCCTAAAGAGTAATGTTAGAGACAGACCGGTCTGTCCCAATAGATGGTCAAGGAAAGAATGTGTTCAATAGTGAAAAGTATTCTCTAATAGTCAAAAAGAAATCCAAAGTAAATTTCTCTAAGAAAAGCAAACTTTCTGTCTACCAACTCTACAAGAACAATAAAAATGAAAAAGCCAAGGCTCGCAGGTCACTAAGATCTTCCTTCAGTCCTCTCCTGCCTCTTCCATTTATCCATCTCTTTTCTTCCCAAGGTCCTCCAGTAGGCATAACAGGGAAAAGGACCTGAGAGATCTATCAAGGTTAGATATACACCACCAAGTGGACCGTGCATCATATTCTCTTAGCACTCAGATTTCTGAAAAAAGAAAATGAGCTCCTTCTAAGGAGGTTGTTTGAATGTCTGACAATTAGTTAGGCCTAATAAGGAAAGACATTCTTGATTTTGCTCATCAAGGAGAGAGAGTTTAAGAAACTGGGAAGTCATGGAAGGAATTCTCTTGCCAAAGTAGTCTTGGAAATTCTCCAGATCATCTGCTGGGAAGGTGGCTTGGTGGTAGAGTGCTTGCCTACCATGCATGAAGCCCTGGGTTCCATTCCTCAGGTACCACACAAACAGAAAAATCTAGAAGTGGCTTGTGGCTTAAGTGGTAGAGCGTTCACCTTGAGCAAAAGAAGCTCAGGAACAGTGCCCAGGCCCTGAGTTCAAGCCCCCAGGACTGGCAAAGAAAAAAAGAAAAAGAAAAAAGAAATTCTCCGGGTCAGTGCTTGGGTGACAAGTTCGTTGGACTCCTACTTTAAAGAAGAAATTCCCACTAAAAGTTAAATGAATTAATTAAAAACTACTTCCTTCAATTTTCCATTGTGTTAGATAAGTTATATAATTATTGATAAGCATGAATGTCCCAATGTTTGTCTGAAGAGCAATTTAAAATCTTCGATTTATATTCATGAGTTATTAAGTAGCTGCATAGTTCTTTGGTATTCTCCCTCTTAGCATAATGTTTAATTGAAGTTTGAATGCAGATTTAAAGATATTTCTCCCATTTTGCTTGGTTTGCTGTCTTCTCGCCAGAAATAATAACTATCCACTGTGAGACTATGTAAAGAAAATAGGAAGGAGAAGAGGAAGGGTTTTGGGTTTCTTTGCTTACCTTTCTTTCCATGGAACTATTTTATCTGAGGCAAGTGTTCAACTTTTATCTGTGCTGAAATTCAGTGACAGCGTACTGAGTTACTGGGTTTTCTAGCCCTAGAGAAAGCTGAGTAGGGAAGAGAGCATCAAAAGTTTCCTGGTCTTATCACCACATTCTTTACTGTAGATTGCTCCACAGATGTGAACACTTTTAAATATACCATGGCATGAGTGAAGTTGAAAAACCTTGTCAAGAAAACTTACCTATAGTGACAGCATTTCCAGTACACTGTGAGGACATCTGAGATGCTTGGAAGGTAGAAAGTGTGTGTAGACATAGTCATGTGAAAACACACACACACACACACACACACACACACACACACACACACACACACACACGTTACTCAGTACAAACTCTTAATAAGCCTTTGAAGAAGTTACTCATTGACATCAGGAAGAATATCCTGATTCTTAGCTCAAAGAGTTCTAGTGGGAGAAATAAGAAAAGGTAGAGTGTAGCAATGTGATGTTGAAGAAGTTGCTCATTGAAATCAGGAAAAATATCCTGACTCTTAGCTCAAAGAATTCTAGTGGGAGAAATAAGAAAAGGTATGATGTAGCAATGTGATATTCTCCTCAACCTTTTGTGGCACAGAATAGCCACGGCATTTCCTCATGCTCCCAGAGTATACTTCCTGGTCTTCTTGAAGGAACTATGATCAGTAAATAGAAGTGAAGGATGGGGCCCACTTTCAGGTCTGATAATAAATATCATGAAAGAGTCTTGTAGTGATTTGTGTCCCTAGAGGATTCTGCAGCCTGGGGCCTTGATCTCCTGTATAGAGCAAAGCCTAAATCTCTATGCTTGCCTCATGGAAGTATAACATGAGCAAGAATATTGTTTTTCAATTTGATTTTGTGTTAAGACACAGATTTTGCATTGTTAACACACAACTGACCTTTGGGTATTCTTGGCTCCTCACGTTTCTTAGCTACTATCACAATTAACCAATATTTCAGTACGGAACTTTTCTCTGGTGCCTTCGATTTATTCAACATAGGTAATTTTTCTTGTTTACTGTGATTTCAGCTACAATTTTATCATATCAAGAGCGCCATGAATGATTTTGAAGGACACTCTTCTTCTGCCGTAGAAATGATCGATTCGGTTACCACAGAAAGAGAAGCCAGGAAATTTGTGCTGACGGCTGTGCTCTGAGGTTTGTCATACTTGTTGTGCTACCAGATCTTGTGGCCCAGGCATGGGTAGGCTTCCTCGAGGAAGGGCCAAGCATATAAAACAAAGTAAAGATAATAGGATATGCATTTGAGTCTCACTGTTCTCTGTGAAGGAGACTCGATAACCACTTCAGCAAAAAAGAAATGCCAAGAACTTGTTGGAATAAGAGGATAGAATAACCTTATTAAAGAACAGCTGCTGTTTGCCCCCAAATCCAGACATAAACATCAAAACCTACATTCTTCATCCCCACCTCTTCCCAGTTATCCAACATATGTTCCACTGGGAATGGAAAACCTTGGCATATTACTCAGTGGAATTGGAACTTGAGAATTCTCATGGCAGTCACAAAAAATATTGAGGTTCTTCTTGCAAAGCTAGATTGTAAATTGGAGAAAAAGAAAGCGAAAATGTTAGGAGGAAAAATAAAAATCTCATTGGAAAGTCCTCCAGCAAGAAGAATGATCAGTAGAAGAGAAAAATGAACTAAAAACAAAAACAAGAAACAAGAAACAGCCTCCTTAGGTAAGGGAAGGATAGGTGAGGAGATGGAATGTGATGACAGAGAGCAAGGTATACTGTATTCATAAGTTGCTTTGTTAAATGGTAACTCCATTGTGCAACGACTTACAGGTAATTACCAAAGCAACTCCTTAGGCTAAAGCCACTGCAAAAAGACTGGAAAGAATTCAGGCTAAGACCATGGAACTAAAGAGGATCCAAGAGGAGTTATAAGATTCAGATGACCTGAATTCTGAATCCTGTTTAGGGAAGTGGATTACTCAAATAGCCTGGAGAATTGGTTCCAGCTGAGCTCATTACGGTGATACTTGGTCCACAGTGCAGAACTGATTGAGACAGGAGACACTCCTTGAACTCCTATGGGCCATCACACAGCAACATGAGCTTCAAAGGCTGGGTGGAGGACTTTTAGCAACAACTGGATGGACAAGCTGATGAGGAATCTTGAGGTGAAACTTGAGGTAGAGGTGAATAGTTACTTTAGGAACAGAAAGCAGAACCAGGGGAACAAGGGTTTCCCATGGTGGCCACATCCACCTGCTAGGGGGAATATGATTATGGGAATTACTAAAGAAAATCAAAAAGCCCAAAGGACTATATGAATAGCACCCCTTCTTGTAGTCCAGACTGTCCAAATCAGGTAATAAATAACTTTGCATCTGCTCTGGCCACGTGGAATTCCAGAGTTTTAAAAATCGATACCATATTCATTAGGTTATACTTGCTGTAGTAAATTCTATCCTGACCCTCCCCTTTTAAGAGACTTTAAAATTGATCCTCTTGGTATCTATACACAATGGAATTCTATGCCTCCATCAGAAAGAATGGCATTGCCCCATTTGTTAGGAAATGGAAAGCCTTGGAAAAAATTATATTGAGTGAAGTAAGCCAAGCCCAAAGAAACATAGGTCCTATGGTTTATTTGCAATATCTAGTATATGTATGAGTCAAGCAGAAAAGGTCAGATAATGTGATGTTAGGAAAATGAACCCTTAGATATGTATTTAAATGTTTTTTTCTTTCATGCATTTGTTTCTAACTCATTTATAAGATGATTTCTTTGTTGCTTTGTATGTCCCTCCCCCACAGTATAACCCCTGCTTTCACTATATTTGATGTCGGTATAATTTGTGGAGGGGAAGGGGAAAAACAAGTCGTTTAAGGATACAGGTGGACCCGTTGCAACTATGAGAAGTACAAGTTGTCATGTCGAAAACAAACTTTACAACTTTGGTGGGGGGGGAGGGGGGATTGGGTGGGAGGGCCGGGGGAGGCTGGGAAGGGATGTGAAGGGTAAACAAAGGAGGAGGCTGCAATGCTTGATAAGAAATGTACTCATTATCTTGCCCATGTAATTGTAACCCCTCTGTACAGTATGTTCACAAAAAATAAAATTAAAATTAAAATAAATAAAATTGATCCTCTTTTAATCTTATTAGTTTTAATAGTTTAACATGTTTGGCTATTCCAAAGACCCCAAATTATGATAATTTTATATTTAGAGGCATATGTCACCTTGATTTTGGTTCAGTTCCTTCAGCATTATTTTATCCCTTGTTCCTGAGTTAAAATGGGATAGAGTATTTAAGGGCCTAGGTTTGATCCCAGTATTTCAAAGAGAAAAATAAAGGATGGGAGACCAACTATACGGGCAGGGAATTTTTAGAACAGGTAAATTCAGAAAAGGAAAATGAAGAGTGATACTTAATGTCTAATCAAAACCATTTAACGTCTGGGAGAAGTGTAGAGCATGCACATGTTATTTTCTGCAGTCATTTTAAAAGACACAAAAATTACTATGTGAGACAGGGAGACAAGAAGAGAAAATGCAAAAAATAGCAGGTTGAGTTCTGGTTCTCACTAGAGTTGTGAAACATAGTAGAAACTGTTTATGGCAGAACACAGTGGGGAAAAAAATTGTGTAGGCACCAGACAATTAAAGCCAAACTGACTTGTTTTTAATTTGCCCTTGTTTGGTTTAACCTCTTGAAGTTTTGTTAGTACACACACACACACACACACACACACACACACACACACACACACACAGAGCACATATATAAGCATATTATTTATGTGTAATTTTATTATGTTCTGTTTCCTTTCTTTCTTTTTCTTTCTTCCTTTCTCCTTCCTTCCTTCCTTCCTTCTTCCTTCTTTCCTTTCTTTCTTTCTCCTTCCTTCCTTCCTTCCTTCCTTCCTTCCTTTCTTTCTTTCTTTCTTTCTTTCTTTCTTTCTTTCTTTCTTTCTTTCTTTCTTTCTTTCTTTCTTTCTTTCTTTCTTTCTTTCTTTCTTTCTTTCTCTATTGTGAAAATACCATACAGAGGGGTTACAATTACATGGACAAGGTAATGAGTAATACTAACAAGAGGGACTACGCTAGTTTTATGATAGAAGAAGAGTTGTGTGTCCACGTCTCACATCACACACAGCCATGGGCTGGTATTATCTGTGTTTTGTTCTGAACGTTGCTCATTTTGTGGGGAGTGGGTTTGAGAGAATACTATGGACTAGACAATGTCAGACTAGTATTTTTATTTTCTTAGTAAATAAGGAATCTGTGTTGCCATTTACTAATATTTTCCTTTCTTCTTTCTCTTTCTGCTGTGCTTTGGGGATAGGACTTTACTACATAGCATAGGCTAACTTTGAATTTATTATCCTCCTTCCTCTTCTAATCCAGAGCTAGAATTACAGGCATGACTCACCACCTTTGATCATTTACTGTGTTTAGTTGACTTCATTGTTTTTATGTCTTTAATAAATGAGTATGTGATTATTGTTTTTAGATTGCAATTTTGTGGGGAGGGAATGCTTCCACGTAAATGATGTATGTAAACTATGAAAATTTTTCTATTTTTTATTTTTTGGGCCTTAACACTTATTTACATAATTTGCATTATCCTGAATATACATTTTTTGACAAAGGTTTTCAAAGCACATAGTTTTAGTGTGTAAGAACCTCTGATGGAAGCAGCTGGCTTTACCTGTACCTTTCATTCATTGGAAAATAGAGATAAAGCTAAAAATTCAGAATTACTTGAAAGATTGTTGTGAGAGTTGCAAAATTGTGTATGAATGTGTAAAAATGCTTGGAGAAGAATAACCTGTTGTACTTTCTAAAAGGGCTATTGTTCCTGTTATAGGAATTAGAGAAGAAAGGACGGAGGATTCTGATTTGCAAGTTGATTAAGGTGGAATAATAAATGGTGTTGAAGTCTGCCTTTACAAGTAATTACTCCAGATTCTCCAATTTTCTAGCCCTGGGAGGCAGGCAGCAAGGCTATTTGTCAACTTAATGAAGCTGTTCTCTTTTATTCTTAAGGAATGAATTTTTTCCAGCTTTGGGTGAATGGATGACTCTTCATTTGCTGGAGAAGAGTTACTGTCCACTCTGTTGAGGGGGAAACATATCTTTCTCAGCATCTGTGCTAATGGCTGTCAGTAAGCAGACCAGATGTGGAGTATGCCAAAGGAATGCAGAGTGAAGAAACATGAGACCTTCTTCACTTCCCAACTAGATGCATGTTTAGTCTATGAAAAAGATTTTCTAAAGTCTCGGGGGCAAAGCTCAGGAGACTTAGTAGGTCAGTGGGAGCATTAGAGATATGATGCAGTATTTGCCTTAGTATGTTGAGTGTCTAGCATAGTGCTGAGAATATCAATAATTGTTTACTAAATAGATAAGTTAAATGAATCCAGGCCATAAATGATATTCAGGTAGAAATTGCAAAATGGGGAGTGATGTGCCCATTATGGGCAGATAGCCAGTGTTCTGCCTGTCGTTGTAGAGCAGTGAGCACCCTGATGTTCACAGCCTTTTGAGGGAGTCAGTTTTATTGTTACCTTTTATGGATTAGGGCAGGGAAGTTGGGTCCTTCCTTCTTATGTCTGTATCTCTCATAGGTGGATAGTGATGGTAGATATTATGATAAGAAGTGTGTAAGACATGAAGTGTTATCCACCTTGGGAAATTAGTGCTGTTACTTGAAAGAATACACTTAAAATACAAACATAATCAAGACAAATGCACTGAAAATATATGCAACTCGACTGCTTCTTCTTCTTTTGTTGGGGGGGCGGGTCCGGTCATGGGGCCTGAACTCTGGGCCTGGGCTCTGTCCCTCAGCTCTTCAGCTCAAGGCTAGCGCTCTACCTCTTGAGCCACAGCACCACTTCTGGCTTTTTTCTTTTTGCTTATATGGTGCTGAGGAATCGAACCCAGGACCTCATGCATGCAAGGCAAGCGCTCTACCACTGAGCCACCTTCCCAGCCCTTGACTGGCTCTTCTTATATGTTTACTGTGGGATTGTATATTCTTATTCTGAATCACCGTGTTGCCATGGTATAAGGATGGATAAATAACTGAATCTTTTTCTCATAAGCTGTAGCTTATAAACAGGCTATGATAGTAACTCAAAATTTGCACGTTACCTCATTTGATCAATAAAACCAACAGAACAGTTATCCAACAGAACTAGTTAATAGCCACTTTACAGATGGAGAGAATTTTAGTAATCAGGCAACTAACCTAACACCTTATAATTTAGTCTTAGTCAAGATGATATTGGAATTTTAATCACTGCTTTCTTACTTGTTCTCTAACTTTACCTTACAACCACAAAAAGTGCCATCTGAATACTCATGACATTTGAGGCACAGGCTCGAGTTTTTACAAATTGTTCCAATGTGAGAGAATTTTACAGAGGTATAATCAGAAGGCTAAAGAAACAAAAAGATGCTTTGCGATTACTCAGTCTGGAGGATCTGAATTTACCTTTTTCTTCCAAGCTTTCTCAGTTCTTCCTAAATGGTGCTTTCAGAAACCCTAATCCCAGTAAGGAAGCTCCTACATAGAATCCTGATTGATAACTCCATTAGGGAAGAAGGTTCCAGGCTAATTTTTACCTCTGACTCAAAGACAATAAGTACAGGCAGCTTATGAAATGATCCAGTTAATAAAGGAATGTAGAAGACAACCAAACACCTATTGTGGAGATTGGGTTTCTCCTGAGATGCCTGTTAAAGTCTGCTCATACAATAATTCCTCATTTATTGAAGGAATTTGTGTAATTTTGGGGCCTTTACAATGAACCCAAATGTCCATCAGCTGATGAATGGATAAATAAGATATGCTCTATCCATTTAACATAACACTATTCCAGCTTTAAAAGGAATACAATTCTGATACATACCACATCGATGAACTCTGCACTGTCAGTGAAAAGCCCATACATTACATCTATGTTTACATTCGCATGAAATGCCAACAATACAGAGAGGTCAAATGTAGATCAGAGGTTGAAGGAAGGGATGATTGCTAATATGTATGGGGTCTCTACAGAATGATGAAAATACTATAAAATTATTTAGCAGTGATTTTGGTAAAATTCACTAAATGGAGATTAACAATTATATAATTGAAAAGAGTAAGTTTTACAGCCTGGTACTTGCAATTTAATAAAACTGGTATATGAAGAAAAGAAGCACATATGGAAGAGTTATGCCATATGCACAATTGATCAGGATCCATTTGCATATACTTGGAAAAAGAAAATGTGAGGCATTTTATGTCACTTAGCTCCAAATTATGAACTGTTTTTCTGTTACTCAGTCAAAAAATAATGATCCATTTACTACTGAATAAAACTGGTTCTACATACAGAAATGATATGATATAACCAAATCATATGCAAGATGTTTCCTAGGTGATTTAAGAGGTTTTAATGGGTAATTTGGTTTTTTAACCTTGAACACAGATTTCATTGTGAGTGTCTACTTCAAAAATAGGGGGATTGTAGTTTCTGGTGCAGTAAGAATCCCAATTTTTATTCCATTGTTCTAAACTTTAAATCTTGTATTTTTTACTTTTTTTCATAAGCTTATTTTTTAAAGGATTTTATATTACAAGTTGTTTCCTGCTTTCAGTAAAATTCTGCAATCTTCCATTAAAATCCATCTATCAATCATCTACTTATCATCTGCCTTCATTCATCCTCTCTTTCTCCATCTATCTATCTATCCATCCATTATCTATCTATCCATCATCTGTCTGTCCATCTATGAACTGATCTGCATTGTAAAATAGCACTATACTATGCATATACTGGTAGGAAACAAAAAGACATTACAACTCTTAAGGAACTCACAGTTGAATGGAGGAATTCAATTCATGACCCTACTATTGAACCTTATTTTAGCATATAAATTTGTCTCTATCAATGTTGATTTGGAAAAGCCATGAAACACCTTCAACATTGGAATAGACTAACAGATTTTTCTCTGTAAGTCTAAACATGAGCATTTCTAAGGATTAAAGTTTACTCGCTAGATGTGAAATAATAGTGTTCAAGTGGAAAGGTTGTGGTAGAAATCAAGAGTGGGCCACTGTGTGACCCAGAGGGCTTTGGTCGCATGAGTGCATCCTCTGTCATGATGGAAGTCAGGTTTCTGAAATGTTGAATTCTTACAATCTGAAGTTGCTGGATTATAAGTAGTCATATGTAGCCCTTTACACAACTGTGTGTGCATTTATTTTAAAGGTGTCTCATATATAGGGTCAACTACATCATCTGTAAAACATAAAACAGTATTCATTTAATAGATTTTTAAATTAGATTTTTGATGAACTACTAGAAGCTAGGAATCTGGTCCATTTTCCCCATTTAACAGACATTCAGGGCTGCAGGTAACAGCTTGTAAGAGCAGGTACTCACCCCAGGTTTCCACAATGCATAAAGTGTTCAATGAAACCTTTCTCCCTTGAGCAGAACTGAGTTATTACAAGGTGCTGTTTTCTGAACAAGGAAGAAAGAGCAGTTTTTTATGTCTTCCCTAGCTAAAGCTCTTGGAAGGAAAGCAGTTAGATTTGTTTCATAATCCAAACTCTCTGTTTCTCATTTATAAAGTGAGAACCTGTCTGTGTCCACGGCACGGATTTATGAAGAAGAATGCATACTGTACCTGTCAAGTCTTAGTAGACATCCTGGTTCAGAGCATCGACCTGCCCCTGAACATTTATCACAGCTGTTGGGACTGTCATTGCCTGTCTAGACAGTAAATTTGCCATGGTGAATCTATCTTGTTCATTCTTCTTCCTCAGTGATTGGGTAGAAAGGATGCCAAATGATGTGGTACAGATATTGTCAAGGAAGAGAATACTCCATTCTGGCTATTTACCATAATTATTGGGGCATATTTTGCCTTCATTGCTTTGGTGATTTATTGAAAATATTTCTATAAAAATATAGACATAAGCTAGGGGCATGGTTCAAGTAGTAAAACATTGGTTACTTGCTAAGCAAGTGTTCTTACCCCCAGAACCACCCACCAAAAGAAAAACACAGTAGAAAACAGGCAAGGGAACACCATGAACAATGATCTGTTGACAAGATGCTTAGTTTTCCTGGGCTTTCTGAAAGGCAGTGGCTTGTTATGACCAGAGTGCGCTGTCTTTTTGCTGTGTGACAGGTGCATGTTCTCATTTGCAATATCTTAGGTATTTGTATTCTCCAAGTTGTTTTGCATATCATTTCTTCTAAACTTGAGGAAATTTGCTAGGAATACACAGAGGGCATGGTTGGGGAAATGTTCCATTGTACTGATGTTCTGAAATACTGTGAGCCTATTTCCTGATTCAACATGTTGAATCAGGACATGATGGGGTTGGAAGACCTTTAGACTGCTTGTAGATTGTGAATGTAGGCCATGCTGCAGCAGGAACTCTCTTCTTCGTGTGTCTGCAGAATATATATATACCTGCAGAATAAAGCTCTTAAATGAAATTTCTGAGTTGGAGCTTCTCATTTTCACGTCTTCTAAAAAGATTCTTTACTGACTTTTATGAATAACCCCTTCCCCAAGTCAAATTCATCAGAATTTGTAAAAAGTTAAAAAAAACCCTAACAGACTACTAATGTTTAAAATCAATGTTTAAAAACAATTAGCTTGTTTACAGCAAGCAAAATTTATTTAATTTTCTGTGAAGTTTATGTCTGTGTTCTGCAAGTTTTCCCCATAGATTTTTTTTTTTTTTTTTTGCCAGTCGTGGGGCCTGAACTCTGGGCCTGGGCGCTGTCCTTCAGCTCTTCAGCTCAAGGCTAGCACTCTACCACTTGAGCCACAGTACCACTTTTGGCTTTTTCTGCTTATGTGGTGCTGAGGAATCAAACCCAGGGCCGCATGCATGCAAGGCAAGCACTCTACCACTGAGCCACCTTCCCAGCCTTCCCATAGATTTTTATTGAGTACTTTTAATATAGAAATATTGAGTGTTAGAAAATTTCTTTTCTGTTTTTCTTTTGTTTTTGACTTGCCTGCTCTTAAGGATAATGTCAGAGGGGTTACAGTTATATTAGTAACATAATGAACACATTTCTTGTTGAACATTGTTACCCCCTCAATAAGAATATTAAAAAATATATCTCATTGTGCTCTTAGTTTGAGTTTCTTTTTTAATTTTTATTTATTTTTTATTGTGAAAATACTATACAGAGGGGTTACAATTACATGGGCAAGATAATGAGTACATTTCTTATCAAGCATTATAGCCTCCTCCTTTGTTTCCCCTTCCCATCCCTTCCCAGCCTGAGTTTCTTTTATTTCTAATGAATTTAAGCATATTTTTGTAATCATTGACAACTTGAAAATCCTGTTTGTTGAAGTGTCTACCCATTTTTTAAACTGTTCTTTACCAGGTTATTTTCATTTTGCTTATTGATTTATAGGAATTCTTCAAATATCTTAGCTATGAATGCCTTGACAGTAATTTATACAATAACTTCTATCAGCTTTTAACTTGTATCTTAATCTCACATAAAAACCATAAGATTAAATATAAATATATATTAGTTATGTTTTTCTTTATAGCTAGTGCTTTTTCACATTCTGTTTAAGAAAATCATTAGACACAAAAGACCGGTACAAATTATCCAATGCTTGGGCTTCGTTTCTCAAAGAACTAGGACCAGAGCTTCAATTTAGAGAAGAAAAGACATTAGATATAAAAGCTTGGAGAAGAAGGAGGGCCAGATGTTTGTCAGGGTTGGGTGAACAGTGGTGTGTGGTATGTACTGTGAATTTTTGTTGGTAGCTTAGTGGCCCACAGAACTAAATTCTGTCATTAGAAGCCTTTTCTGAGCTAGTCACCTGAAAAAAATTGCATTAAAAATTCCTTATTTCCTTGTCACAGAACTGTTGTGAGCAGATAGATTAAGTTAATATGTGTTAAAATAATATATGCAGTGCCAAGCACACACACACAAAAAATAAGCTTTGGATTTTTTTGAAGCAGCTAGTGATAAGGGGAAAACAGATTCCAAAATTAGTTGCAGATATTATCTAAATCTACTGGTGATATAACAAGTGAATTATCTTGAGGGCAAATTAGCATTTCAGTGTCCTTTTTCCACAAAGCCATCATAGTTTAAACACTTTCTCACTGTATTTGATGTTGGCGAGGGGAAGGGAAAAAACAACTTGCTTAAATAGGGATACAGGTGGACCCATTGCAACAATGAGATGTACAAGGCGCTATGTTGAAAAACCAACTTTACAATTTAGACTGGGGTGGGGCGGGGAGTGTAGGAGGGAAGGGGATGGTAGGGGAAAAACAAAGGAGGAGGCAACAATGCTTGATAAGAAATGTACTCATTATCATGCTCATGTAACTGTAACCCCTCTGTACAGTATTTTCACAATAAAAAACATAAAAAATAAAGGGAAAGTGCATGTATGTTCATTCTAAAGTGTTGAGTATTACATAAATATTTGGTAATTGTTGTCATCTTTCTCTCTGCTTTCTCCTCCTCAGGCTACAAAATAAAAAGATAAATTAGATATACTTTCATGTTGGTTGTAGAATCTGACTAATGTGTATTTGGCTTGAATATTTTAATCTTATGTATATTCATGAAAATAAGTGAGGGGAAAATTGCTTCCTGCCCAACATATTCCAATGAGGATTTTGATACTGAGGACAATCATTTAATTGGTACATTTCTATTTCTATGAGTGTCAGACTGGGACAAGAGGCTCTTATGCAAATCAAGAGGATTGAGGAAATGGATGCTGATTTTTTGATTACCCAATGATAAATTAACATATTTCTGACCTTAAGAATTTAGCTCAAAGAGCAAAGTCAAAGGCACCAGCTCCAAAGTGAGACAGCATAGACAGGAATGAGATCAGGACTAAGCATGATATTCCATTTACTACTACGATACATGACTATACCACATTACTGTTATACATTGCTGTGGATTGAGTTGTGCTCCCCCAAATTCCTATGCTGAAGTTCTAACTCTCAGTGTAGTTACTGGGAGAGTAGGCTCTTATAGGGGATAATTAATGTTACATTCTGTCCTAAGGGTTGGGTATGACCTTACAGGGAAAGGAAGATATTTCTCTCTGCCTCTATCTTCCTCTTTTTCCATCTCTCTCTCTCTCTCTCATTAAAAAGGAATGAAAGAAAAACTCTTTAACTACACTGCTAAACAAACAAACAATCCATCAAACCATTGTTACTCCCTACCCCAAAAGGAAAGAGTCCTTATCAGGACCTGAAGATTCTGGTACCCTAATCTCAGATTTTCTAGTTCCAAAACTATAAGAAATTCAATTTCTGTTATTAAAGCCACCAGGCCTACTTTACTTTTGTTATGGGAGATTGTACAGACAACAAAACATATTAGTTATTCATATATCTAGTAAACATTTGTTTTAGCGAATACGACCTGTGTCACTTCTGGGTTAACAAAGGCTATTGGAGCCTGTGTTTTGCTGTGGAGTGATTCCATTTGTTAGTATGGTTTAACTATGGCTTGTTAACCACAAACAACTCAGACTTATAATATAAGCTAAAGGCTATGTAACATATAGGAGAATATCGTTTGATATTTTTGGTAATGTCAGAAAGTGCTTATTTTGAAAACCAACATGTTAGCTAAGGCTTGAATGAGGTCTTTCTGGAAATTTAGGGCATCTCAGGCAGAAGCTAATGCATGTGCAAAAGCTGGAAGGGAAATGGAAAATTCAAAGAGATCTGAAGCAGTTGGTGTGTATAGGACACAGGTAAGGGAAGAGAAAGGGAAAAATCTCTGAAAAGGTAAACACAAAGTGAACTTCATGAATTGCCTAACATTCTAGGGCAGAAACTGTAAGTTTTCAGGATTTATTATGAATTCAATAATGACCTTTTTCTAAAAAAGTTTATAGAGCTCCTCGGTTAGATGATATGTGCATATATGCACACACATACACATGTCCTTGCTGTACATTTCTGATACTGTTAGGATAAAATTATTTATACTCTAAAGTATATTTTTGTGATATTAGTCACTTGTGAATCTTTTGTGGTCAATCTTATAGCCTATCTTTCACTATCCAATTACTATCAATCTATTTGCATCTAAAGATCATCTAAAGATCATAAAGCTAAACAATATTTGGTCATCTTTTGGTTTTATTCTTTCTATCTTTTGATTTAAATTACTTAGATGATGTATGGTTACTTAACAAGGTAAAGTTTAAGTCTGCTATTTTGTTACTCATTTTTCAGCTATCATATGCCTACTTTGCTTCTTGTTTTGTGGAATTAATTTTCCCTATATTTATTGAGCAATGTTTTAAATAAATTTCCCTGGAGATGAAGATTGACATTTTAAGCATAAATAATATACTTCATAATTACCTAATTTCCACAGTATGCAAAACTTTGCTACAATGTATGCCCACTTCTACCCTCTCTTTGTGCTAATACAATATATATATATATATATTTGTGTGTGTGTGCGTGTGCATGCATGTGTGTGTGTGTGTGTGTGTGTGTGTGTGTGTGTGTGCTATTATTGGGATTGAACTCAGAGCCTCTCACTCTGATTCAGCTACTTTGTTCACAGCAGGTGCTCTACCACTGGAGCCACACTTCTATTTCCAGATTGTTGCTGGTTGATTGGAGATAAGAGCCTCTCAGATTTATCTGCCAAGATTGACCTTGAACTCCTATCCTCAGATAACAGCTTTCCAAGTAGCTAGAATGACAGACACGAGTCATCAGCACCTGACTAGGCTCACATTCTGTTTTATGTTTTAGAAATTCCATATCTATATATTTACATATATATAGATCTATCTATCTATCTATCTAGATATATGTGTGTTCATACAGTTGATGGTATTTCACAAGTCCACTAAAATACAATCAGTTCCCTCCCTCCCTCCCTCCTTCTCTCGTTCTTTCCTCCCTCCCTCCCTCCACCCCCTCTCACTCTCTCTTTCTTTCTTTGGCTTCATAATTCTGGATAATCTTAACTGACAAATATTTAAATTCAGTCTTTCACCTACTAATTCAAATGCTCTATTAAATATTTAAGTGAATTCATTATTTTAGTCAGTCTACTATTTACAGAAAGTTTGGTTCTTAAAAATAACACAATTTTTCTTTTTTCAATTGGAGTCTTTATTTGGTAAATCATGTTCCCATACTTCCATTGATTTCATGAGACATGTTTTCTTTATGGTTCATTAGCTACATTTAGAATTTTTGTAAAAGTTTCTGAGGTAGAGCCTATATTGGCTATATATATACATATATATATATAAATCAATAAGTTTTTTTATTGTGAAAATACCATACAATTACATGAGCAAGGTAATGAGTACATTTCTTATCAAGCATTGTTGCCTCCTCTTTTGTTTCCCCTTCCCATCTTTGCCTTCCCATCCTCCCGGGCCCCTTCCAAAGTTGTAAAGTTCATTTTTAACCTAATGTCTTGTACATCTCATTGCCACAATGGGTCCACCTGTATCCCTATTTAAACAATTTGTTTTTTCCCTTCCCCTCCACAAATTATACCAACATCAAATACAGTGAAAACAGGGGTTATACCATGAGGGAGGGACATACAAGGCAACAAAGAAATCATCCTATAAATATGTTAGAAACAATATCAAGATAGAAAAACCACTTGAATCCTTATCTTGGGGTTCATTTCACCTAACATCAACTTATCTGACCATTTCTGCTTGTCTCAGACATATTATTGGCTATAGTTTTATTCTGAGACCTGACTTTTGTTTTATTCTACATCACTTAATTGTTTTTGAACAACAGATACTTGAAATAATACTACAGTTGGGTGCCACTGGCTCACACCTGTACTCTTAGCTACTAAGAGAGCTGAGATATAAATATCATAACTCTAAGTTAGCTAGAGTGACTCTTATCTCTTATTAACCAGGAGAAAGCCAGAAGAAGAGATGTGACTCAAGTGGTAGAGTACTAGCCTTGAATGAAAAAGCCAGGCAAGCGCACAAGGCCTTGATTTCAAGCCCCAGTACTGCCATAAATAATTAATAAGATAGTGCTACAGGTAGCATTCATACTTAGTCCTCTAATCTTGGTAAGTTTTAACCTTATTGCTAGTGTTTGCAGCTATTTTTTGTTCTAGGTGCTTTTGGTTTAGAAGGAGATTTCCTGGACTTCTTTGAAGTCTGTAGACTGGGGTGTGAAGTCATTGAACTCCCTAATGGTCATTTAATGCTTAGAAAGAGGTAAACTTAGTGCTTTAAATAAATAAGTTGAAAGACCTCCCTAGGTGAAAAACAATTTGTGAGTTTTTTTTCTTTGAACAGATGTTCTTAGGCTCTTGATGTTCTTAGGCAATTGACAACACTGTCTGTCACACAGTTCAAAGGACTGCACAAAGTCCAAGATTAGGATCCTGCACATGACAGAGGGCTGCAACATAATGGAGCTTTCTGGAAGCCCCATGGACCAGAAAGCAATTCTAAGATTGCAAGGTTTTTGACTAACCTCATAATTACTCCAAATGGTGGTATTTCTGTAGGCAGCTGTCATGTTAAACTGCTTATAAATATTTCCAACTTGGTAGGTTTAATCTTAACCAGGACAAATAAATGTAAGTCCTATGAATGTGACTTTTTCATAAAAGCAATTCTCTTTAGAATAATTTTTAAATTATTTTTTCCAATGGCTGTCCTGTTGCGTTTCACAAATCCCATATTTGGTGTGTGTGTGGGGGGGGGGGCTGTGTTGATATCGGGACTTGAACTCCAGGGTCTAACGCTCTTGCTTGGTTTTTTTCACTCAAGGCTGACACTCTACTCTGGTATTTTGTTGCTGGTCTATTGGAGATAGAAGTCTCTTAGACTTTTCTGCCCAAGCTGGCTTCAAATCTTGATTCTTGGATCTCATCCTTCTAAGAAGCTAGGATTAGAGACAAAAGTCACTAGCATCTGGTATTAGTCCTGTAATTTTAAGCCTGTTAAGTTTTTCATATATGCCCAAAGGAAATGACAAATGTTTATTGTATTATTGTTTACAATAGTCAAGGATGGAAAACAATCAAAGTATCCATTAGGTGATAAGCAAGTAAGAAAGTCATGGTAACTGCACCCAATGGAGTAGAGTATTCAGTCATAAAAAATTATGTAATCTTATCATTTGCAACATCCTAAATTTATGTAGAGGTAATTCAGAAAGGTAAATGCCATATGAGACCACTCTCATGTGGAATCTAAAAGAGAAAACTGGGAGTTCCGGGAAGATGGCAGAGGAGAAGCTGGAATCTGAACAAGCTCTTGCATAGAAAGCAGTTTTAGAGTTCCAGTGAACAGTCCTAAGCCAGAGAATCACACCGAGTGTGCCATCACAGTACAGTTAGTCAAGAGAGGGGAAGCCAAGGCAAGGAGACACTTCTGAGCGCTTGCCAGCAACCGCCGCGGCGGCTGGCCGCGGTCATACCTGAGACACAGAGAGTCCAGGACGAAGGAGCCAGACGCAGTGGACGAGCGGATTCTACTCAACACTAGCAAGAACCGACAAGGAGCGGACATCTTCAACCTGCACTTTGCAGACCAGAGACGACCCAGGATCCAAGACTCGGCGTGAGTAGAAGCCCAACGTCCTCACTCCTTCTCAGGGAGCAGAGGAGGGAAGGCCACCCCTCCCCCCCAGCATGGGTGATCTCCATCTTGGATACCGACAAAGCTCGGAGGAGCTGCCAGCTCCAGCTCAGGCCTTGGAATAAAACGAGTCATTTAGTAGGTCACAAGAACTTAATGGCGAAGTGACCTCACAGACTCAGTTCCATCCAGGGAAAAGTCACCCAGCTCAGGCGCCAGCCATTGGAGTGGCTCTCCTCACTGGGTAACCAGAGCCAGAGGCTGCCCTCCCTCTAGCAGCCTCCACAATCAATTGAAAAACAGAAACCCTGAGAATGGCTCCAGGCTGGGCTCTGTGAGTTTTTTCACAAAATAGCCCCAGGGAAAAGCTACTGTTTGTTGAAAGGCCTCAACTCTACTCAGAACCTAGCCTCATCACTGCATCCCCCTCTTTTGTGATTCTCAAAACAGATCTGTCTCCCATTAAACTAACCTGGAAGGGGGATCTCAAAATGTTGGGTAAAGCAGAGAATTTTTCTGCCTGTTCGAACAAACTGACTTAAGAAACCAATCAAGCCACAGGACCTCAATCTGACCAGAGACTCAAACAAGAGGCTGGTTACAGACAAAAGGGAGATACAGGATTCTTCCCACCCCTCTCCCCACAAAAAAAAATCAAAGAACTTTTTTTCTTCTTCTTCTTCTTCTTCTTTTCTTTTTTTTTTTTTTTGGTACCTTATATATATAAATTTTTTTTCCTTTTCTAAAACTTTTATTAATCTTTAATTTTTGCCTCTTTTGAAAAAATAATTGTTTTCCAGTAACTTTTTTTTTTCCTCTTATAATTTTTATTTTAGGAATACGTGAATGTGCGTTTTCCTTTCTTTTCTTGTCTTCTTTCTCATTTTCTTTCTTTCTTAATTATCTTTTTGTTTTTTGTCTAGCTCTACTGAACTTCTGATCTTTTCTTCTCCCTTTCCTATCCGTTTCACCTTTTCCTCTCTTTTGTTCTTCTTTATGTGACTTAACTCTTGTCCTGCACATCCTCAGATAAACCCGTAGTTAACTAGTACACCCTATCCCCCATTGTGTACACACTTAATCCACAAATTTATTACTCAATTCAAAATCTCTGAGACTTAAATTCTGTAATAGCAGTACTACCTCTTTATACCTATATAATATTTTAAGCATTTTTTAAAGTTTTTCACATCTCCTCTATGTCCCTCCCCTTCTCTCAATATATTCACATTCCTCTCTAAATAGATGGTCTTTTAATCTCTATAATAACATTAATTTTTACGTTTCTATTTTTTTTTCTGGTCTCTTTTTCATTCCCCTTTCCCTTTCTTCTTTTCTTCTCTTCTCTACTTGCATCCTACCCAACCTATTTCCTGCATTGTGATTAGGACATAGTTAACTCTCCCTGTGCCTCTCCACACCAATCTATCCCTATTTTTTACCCACATCTCTCCCTAACCCTAATAATTTCTGGTTTTCCAAATTCTTCTCTGTGGATCGAAGTCCATTAATATATAGTTGTTTGATGTTGAATAGATGTATCTGTTGAACTAGATTGTATCTGTAGACTATTGACTGTACAAATGCAAACTATGGTTGATGGTTGCCTTAAGATAGTGTTCTAGTACAAAACTGGTGCTATCTTCATCTCAAATGGGCAGAGTAAGCCGGAAAAACACAAGAAAAATGGCAAATTCGGGTATCTCAATTCCCAATCTTGATAATCAGGGGTCAGAACAGATAATGAGTAATCCAGAGGAGAGTTCCCAAATAGCTCTACAAACACTACTGGCAAACATGATAAATGAGAAGTTTGACAACTTACAAAGGACTCTGTATGAGCATGATAGGGAGAGAGAGGAGGCATCCCAGAAGTTTATACAGGAATATCATAAGCGTGAGGAAGCTACTCAAAAACTGATACAGGATTTGCGTGAACAACTTGAGAATACTCAAAGAGAAAGGGAGGAATGGCGTGAGCAGGCTGAGAACACTCAAAGAGAACTGCAGGAATCCCACGAATGGGAGGAAAGAGAACTGCAGGAATCCCACGAACGGGAGGAAGCTAATCAAAGAGTAATACAGGAACTGAGAGACCAGGTAGAGAACACACAAAGATCACTAAAGGCATTCATGGAATCCATTAATGAAGAGCTGAAGGAAGTCAGGGAGACCACAAAGGGAAGGCTGAATGGAACCCAACAGAAGGAATGGAAGTCCAAAGAAACCATAACCAATCAACTAAGTGATTTGAGAACAAACACTGAACACCAAATTAAGGAAGTAAAGAAATTCATACAAGACCTAAAACAGAGCTTCAACAAAGAACTTGAAGCCATCAAAGCTGACCAATTAGAAGGAAAAGAGATAAAAAACAAAGTAGAGAGTCTTGACAGCAGGTTAGACCATGCAGAAGATCGAATCTCAGGGATTGAAGACAGCCTAGATATTATAGAGAAAGAACATACAACCATCCAAGACAAGTCCAAGAAATATGATAGATCTATCCAACACCTGGAAGACACCATCAGAAGGCCTAATCTAAGGATAATGGGTGTAGAGGATCACCTAGAAACAGAAGTTAATGGTCTAGGAAATTTGTTTAACAGGATCCTAGCGGAGAATTTCCCAAACATGCAAAAAGATAGGCCTATTCAGATACAAGAAGCCTTTGGAACCCTAAATAGACCAGACCAGAATAGGACATCCCACCGCCACATTATAATCCACACAGGATCAACTCAGACCAAGGAAAAGATCCTTACAGCTGTCAAGGAGAAAAGGGTAATCACCTATAAAGGGAAACCAATTAGAATCACCTCAGATTTCTCAGCAGAGACAATCAAAGCAAGAAGAGCTTGGAATGATGTATGCCATGCCCTAAAACCAAACAACTATCAACCAAGAATACTGTACCCAGCTAAACTCTCCTTCATAACTGAAGGCCAAATAAAAACCTTCCATAGCAAAGAAAAATTGAAACAATACATCTCCACCAAACCAGCCCTACAAAAGATTCTTAAAGATGTCCTACACATAGAAAACCAACAAGACCGCAACAAAGGCCAAGAAACTGCACCCAAACTGAGAATCCAAGAACCATAGGAAGAACCCAGTTTTCACAGCCCCCAAGAAGGTGGATAACATGGCAAGAACTCCCAAATACCTCTCAGTCCTATCTCTTAACGTTAACAATTGAACTCTCCAATTAAGCGACATAGACTGTCTAGTTGGATTAAAAAACAAGACCCTTCTATCTGCTGCCTGCAGGAGTCACATCTTGCCCGTAAAAACAAACACATTTTCAATGTTAAAGGCTGGAACAAAATCTACCAAGCAAACAGCCCCCATAAACAGGCAGGAGTTGCAATCCTAATATCAGATAAAATAGACTTCAAATTAAAATTCATGAGAAGAGATAAAGAAGGTCGCTACATACTAATTAAAGGATCTCTCCTTCAGGAGGATATTACAATTCTAAATATCTATTCGCCAAACAATGGAGCACCCAAATTTATCCAAGAAACACTACTTTCCCTCAAATCCCATATAGATCCAAAGACATTAATTGTTGGGGATTTTAACACACCACTCTCCCCACTAGATAGATCAACTCGGCAAAAACTCACAGCTGTATAGATCAACTAGACTTAACAGACATCTACCGAACATTTCACCCAGCAGCATCAGAATACACGTTTTTCTCAGCAGCACATGGAACATTTTCTAAAATAGACCACATTTTAGGCCACAAAGCAAACTTGTCTAAATTCAGAAACATTGAAGTTATACCTTGCATTCTCTCTGACCACAAGGGAATAAAATTAGAACTCAACACCAAAAGCCACCAAAGAAAGTCGGGTATCACATGGAGGCTGAACAACACACTGCTGAATCATGAGTGGGTCATGGAAGAGATTAGAAAGGAAATTCAAATGTTCATGCTATTCAATGAAAATGAACACACAAATTACCAGCTCCTCTGGGACACAGCAAAGGCAGTACTCAGAGGCAAGTTTATAGCTCTGAGCTCCTACATCCACAAATTGGAGAGATCTGAAACTAACAATTTAATGACACATCTAAACCTCCTTGAAAAAGAGCAGCAAGATGAACCCCAATCCAGTAGATGGAAAGAAATAATTAAAATTAAATCATAATTAAAAAATTAGAATCCAAAAAAAAACTATAGAAAGAATCAACAAAACAAAGAGTTGGTTCTTCGAAAAACTTAACAAAATTGACAGACCCTTAGCAAATCTTATCAGAAAAAGAAGAGAACACACCCAAATTAATAAACTCAGAGATGAGAATGGAAACATCACCACGGAAACAACCAAGATTCAGAACATTATAAGGGAATACTTCTCAAAACTTTATGCTAATAAGTTTGAGAACTTGACAGAAATGGACCTCTTCCTAGCAAATATTGACATGCCAAAACTAAACCAAGATGAGTTAAACTATCTTAACAGGCCCATATCAAGCATTGAAATAGAAACAGCAATAAGAGACCTCCCAGCTAAGAAAAGTCCAGGACCAGATGGTTTTACAGCGGAATTTTACAAGGCCTTCAAAGCAGAGCTTACACCAATTCTCCTCCAACTCTTCAATGAAATTGAAAGAGAAAGTTCACTAACGAACACATTCTATGAAGCCATCACAACCCTCATCCCAAAACCAGGCAGGGACTCATCAAAGAAAGAGAACTATAGACCCATTTCTTTGATGAACATTGATGCAAAACTTCTCAACAAAATTTTGGCCAATCGACTTCAACAATTCATCCAAAAAATCATACACCACGATCAAACAGGATTCATTTCAGGGATGCAAAGCTGGTTCAATATACACAAACCAATTAATATTATTCATCACATCAACAGGAGCAAGAATAAGAACCACATGGTTATCTCAATAGACGCAGAAAAAGCATTCGACAAGATCCAACACCCCTTCATGATGAAGGTTTTGGAAAAATTAGGAATCCATGGAACATTCCTCAATACAATAAAGGCTGTATATGACAAACCTACAGCCAGCATTATACTCAATGGTGAAAAACTAAAGCCATTTCCTCTTAACTCAGGAACAAGACAAGGATGCCCACTCTCTCCACTTCTCTTCAATCTAGTATTAGAATGCCTAGCTACAGCAATAAGACAAGATGCAGACATAAAGGGGATCCAAATAGGGAAAGAAGAAACAAAACTCTCCCTCTTTGCAGATGACATGATCTTGTATTTAAAGAATCCCATAGACTCCACTCCCAAATTATTCAAGCTGATTCAAAACTTTGGCAAAGTAGCAGGTTATAAAATTAAACCCCAAAAATCAATGACTTTTCTGTATGCCAACAATGAGAAAAGTGTGGCTGAAATTAGGAAAGCAACTCCATTTGTAATAGCCCCACAAAAAATAAAATACCTACGAATTAACTTAACTAAAGAAGTGAAGGACCTCTATGATGAAAACTTTAAAATTTTGAAAAAGGAAATCAACACAGAACTGAAAAAATGGCAAAGCCTCCCATGCTCCTGGATTGGAAAGATTAACATCGTGAAAATGGCAATACTTCCCAAGGCTATCTACAAATTCAACGCAATACCTATCAAAATTCCACCCTCATTCTTCAAGGAAATAGAAGAGGCAATCCAAAAATTCATATGGAACAATAAAAGACCCCGAATAGCAAAAACGCTCCTCAACGGAAAGAACACTGCTGGAGGAATATCAATACCGAATTTCAAACTCTACTATAAAGCCATAGTAATTAAAACAGCTTGGTATTGGCATAAGAACCGACCTCAGGACCAATGGAATAGAATTGAAAACCCAGAAACGAACCTACAGACCTATAGCCATCTAATCTTCGATAAGGGAACTAAAACAATACAATGGAAGAAAGACAGCCTCTTCAGTAAATGGTGCTGGCAAAATTGGTTAACTACATGTAGAAAACTAAAGCTAGATCCTTATATATCACCCTGCACCAGAATCAACTCCAAATGGATCAAAGACCTTGAACTCAAAGCAGACACTCTGGAAACATTACAGGATGGAATCGGAGAAACCCTAGGTCTCCTTGGCTCAGGCCGAAATTTTCTGAATAGAGACCTGGAAACACAACAAATCAAAGAAAAGTTGGACAAATGGGATTGCATAAAGTTGCAGAGCTTCTGCAGGGCAAATGACATAGCTAGCAAGATCAATAGAAAGCCATGGATTGGGAGAAGATCTTTACTAGCCATACAACGGACAAGGGTCTCATATCTAAAATATACTTGGAACTCAAAAAATTAAATCCCCCAACAACAAGTCCTCAAAGAAACAACTGCCCAATAAATAAGTGGGCGAAAGACTTAAAGAGAAACTTCTCTGAAGGAGAAAGAAGGATGGCCAATAGACACATGAAAAAATGTTCAACATCCCTAGCCATAAAAGAAATGCAAATCAAAACAACATTGAGATATCACCTCACCCCAGTTAGAATGGCAAAAATCAAGAACTCTAACAACAACAGATGCTGGAGGGGATGTGGACAGAAGGGAACCTTACTTCATTGTTGGTGGGAATGTAAACTTGTTCAACCACTTTGGAAAGCAGTATGGAGGTTCCTCAAAAGACTTCACATAGAACTCCCCTATGACCCAGCAATCCCACTTTTGGGCATTTACCCAAATATTTACAAACAAGACCACACTAAAGCTACCAGTACAACTATGTTTATTGCAGCATTATTTACCATAGCTAAGATCTGGAACGAACCCAGATGCCCCTCAGTAGATGAATGGATCAAGAAAATGTGGTATATATACACAATGGAATTCTATGCCTCCATCAGAAAGAATGACATTTCCCCATTTGTTAGGAAATGGAAAGGCTTGGAAAAAATTATATTAAGTGAAGTAAGCCAGGCCCAAAGAAACATAGGTCCCATGGTTTCCCTTATTTGCAATATCTAGCATAGGTATGAGTCAAGCGGAAAAGGTCAGATAATGTGATGTTAGGAAAACGAACCCTTAAACATGTATTTTAATGTTTTTTTTCTTTCTTTCATGCATGTGTTTCTAACGCATTTATAAGATTATTTCTTTGTTGCTTTGTATGTCCCTCCCCCACAGTGTAACCCCCGCTTTCACTACATTTGATGTCTGTATAACTTGTGGAGGAGATGGGGACAAACAAGTCGTTTAAGGATTCAGGTGGATCTGTTGCAACAATGAGAAGTACAAAATGTCATGTCAAAAACGAGCTTTACAATATCGGTGTGGGGGGTGAGGGGGGGAAGGATTGGGTGGAGGGAGGGGGGAGGGTGGGAAGGGAGGTGAAGTATAAACAAAGGAGGAGGCTGCAATGCTTGGTAAGAAATGTATGCATTATCCTGCCCATGTAATTGTAACCCCTCTGGACAATATGTTCTCAAATAAAATTAAATTAAATTAAAAAAAAAAAAGTTCAGGGAAAAAAAATAAATAAAAGAGAAAACTGATCTCATGTGGAATTTAACAGAAAAAAGTTGATCTTGTATATACATTTCTCTAATTCAGGGAAGGGAAGGGAAAAAACAAAATGCTTAAATAAGGATA
Source organism: Dipodomys spectabilis (assembly GCF_019054845.1). Lineage (NCBI taxonomy): Eukaryota > Metazoa > Chordata > Mammalia > Rodentia > Heteromyidae > Dipodomys > Dipodomys spectabilis. Next base: position 2,311,664 of record NW_024870941.1, on the reverse strand, counting down.
TAGGTGGACCTATTGTAACAATGAGATGTACAAAACACTATGTTGAAAACGAACTTTACAACTTTGGTGTGGGGGGAAAGGGATGTAGTTGTGGAGGTGGGAGGGAAGGGATGGTAGGGGAAAAACAAAGGAGGAGGCAACCAATCCTCAATAGGAAATGTACTCATTACCTTGCTCAGGTAACTGTAACCTCTCTGTACAGCATTTTTACAATAAAAAAGTACCAAAAAGAGAGATTTGATCTTCTGGAAGTTGAAACTAAAATGGTGGTTTCTGGAGAGTGGGATGTGTTGATCAGAAAATTAAAGTTAAGTAGGACTAAGAAGTTCTGTTATACTATTATATAGTAGGCGACTATAATCTATTATTGTTAATGTACTCTACATTTCAAAGCAGTTGAAAGAATTATTAGAATGAATGGGTCCTGAATTGAAACCCTTTACTGCCTGCCCTAAAAAAGCCAAAAGTCACGAACTAGAATTCAATGTATATCCTACAAAGTTAAGAAAAGTGAAGGAAGGGGTGGGTTGGAAGTTTGGGGTGAGAATGTTGGTCGTGCAGTGTATTCATACACTGCTTTGTTAAATGGGAACACCTTTGTACAATTTACTTAAAGATACTAGAAGAAGAGATAAAAGTAAAAAGAGAATTGATAAAATACTTGAAGATAGATATTTAACTGATTTAAAAACATATTGCATACTGTATGTACATATTTAAACATCACAAGGTATCACAAAATATGTATGCCTTTATGTATCAGTTAAGTATTTAGATTTAAATTCGGAAGTATTGAGTGTCTTGCTTAGTGAGTCAGATAATAAATAAGTAGCAGATGCAGATATGTGATTGGCTGTCTGGTCAATCAGATCTCAAGGCAGCCTCTTTCTCACTCTTGTAGGAAACCGGGTTTGTTAGCCGCATCATGATGAGCCAGTGTAAGCTGTCAAGGAAAGCCAGTGTAAACTGCTTTTGTTTTGGGTGGTTGTTAGGAAGTGATACACTCGCCCACAGAGCCAACTGGCAAACTTGCCAGATCTTCAACCTTAGCTGTTGAGGAAGGAAACTCTCCTTCCTCATTGCTTACCACTCACATCACAGTTTTGGTAAAGGCCTTGTCACAACTGGCAAGATTCTATCTCAACTGAAAGCTGTTCATGCATATTCAGACATGCAAATTAGCAATGCAAATTAGAATGTGTCCTCTTAACTGGAAAGAAGTTAATAACCTGTAATCTCTCTCTTTGGCTCTGCAACATTCTTGTGTCTTCATTAAGCAATGGCAAGAGAGAATGCCTTATCATGGAAGCCAGTTTTGTCTTTTGATCGCTGTATGCTAACAAACAGATGGTTTATAGTTTTGATCAATAAAGGCTTATTTGAGAGGATTTTATTCTTTGTCTGGGATTAAAAAATAAATAAAAGAATCTCAAGGAGGAAAGTCATATATAAACAATGATCTCATTATACCAGCTCCATTGACTAAGACAGAGAAGCAATGCAAGTTTTTGCAAGGTAGCATGAGCCCATGATTCATTTGATTTTTCCTCACTGTGCTCATTGTTATTGTTTGCATTGTATCACATCATGGTTAGTTTATAATATTTTTGAAGGCATGCATTGAATGTGGATTATAGAACACTTATTGTCAGAGTGCTGACAGACAGAAGCTCACAATTTCATTAGTAAATGGATAAAAGTTAGAAGGAAAAGTTAGAAGGAAATACAGTGTACTTCCATACTGTGCCTTAAAATATCCACTTTGTTCACTTGGTAAAATATCATGTCTTATGTGCACAACCCATATTTTGAACAATGCAATGTACAAATGCGATGCAAAATAAGGTGAATGATAGCCAGCATGCCCTTCCCCTGCCTGCAATCTGCAGTGTAATAGGGCAACCACCACACAAGCAAACAGGACACTTTACAGATGCAGACAGAAATACGTCTTGTCACTGGTGTTTAGGGTCTCATCCTTGCCCTGTCAGTATCTCCTATTATATCTTTTCCATATTGAAACCACTCTTCTTTATACTGGTCATTAGGACATTCATACCTTTCATTGTACTGAGCCAGCGAGAGAGACTCGTTTAGTACTTTAGCATTTGGAGCTATTGTGCCTGGTTTGTATTTCAGATCCATTGCTTTCTAATCAGGCAACAAAAGTCTCCTCTGTCCCTCTGATTTTTTTTCTCCATACAATGATAAAATTACCTACTACACGTTTTCTTAGGAATCAGTGAGTTAGAAAATTAAGGGAAATAACAATATGCTGAAACAAGGATACAGGTTGACCAATTGTAACAATGAGATGTACAAGACACTATGTTGAAAATGAACTTTACAACTTGTGGCGGGGTGGGGGGGAGGGAGGGAAGGAGTTGGGAAGGCGGGGAGGGAAGGGATGGTAGGGGAAAAACAAATGCTTGATAGAAAATGTACTCATTACTTTACTCATGTAACTGTAACCCCTCTGTATAGTATCTTTATAATAAGAAAAAGAAAATGTTGAGAAAATACTGGCCCATGACTAGCACCAGAAATGGGGTTTGAAAAGAGAATCTTGTGATTCCAACTTTCCAAGGACTTATCAGACAAACTGCTTAGTGTTGGTTCTGAGTATGGGGTCTGAAGGATCTTTCATTCTACACAGTCACTTCCAGCAGCTGCTGGTTTTTCTTGCAAGGATTTCATGAAAGGGGTAAGAATGAAGAAAATTTAAATTCCACAAATTTCTCCGAATTTGGTAACAGACAACATATTTTAATGAATGAATTTTCTCCTAATTGCTATAAGCAACTTTCCAGGACATGGAAAATCTTTACCTTAGCAACTTTAAACAGTATTTTATTAAGCTGCATGAAACGATTGTATTCATTATGACATTTTAATACATGCATACATACACACACACATCTCTCTCTCTCTATAGTATACATTGATCATATTCACACCCTCATGGCCCTCTTTCCTTTCTTCCCTCCCCCACCAGGTCCCATTTTTCTTCCAAGTAATCCCCCTTCTACAGACATGTCTTCAAAAAAAAAAAATGGATTTCACAGTAAGTAGAAACATGTGCTGCCTGCCTTTCTGGGTCTAGCTGATTTTCCTTAACATGATTATCTCCAGTTTTGTCTGTTTTCCCTCAACTGACATGGTTTTGTTCTTCTTAATGGTGGAATAATACTAAATTGTGTATGTAGACTGCAATTGTCTCCGTTGTTGCCTTCCTCCTCCTCTTCCTCCCCTCCTCCTCCCCCTCTCCCACCTTTCTCCTCCTCCTCCTCTTCTTCTTCATCCTTCTCCTCCCCTTCCTCCTCTCCCTCTTCCTTTTTTCCTCGTCCTCTGCATCCTATTCCTTCTTTTACTTTTTTTCCCTAGGGTTGGCATTGCTTTTATTAGTGGGAGAATTTTCAGAGGTTCTAATTCTGCCCGTTTTACTGATACTATCTTGTTAACATATTTTTTGCATTTAACTCTTATTTTTTCAAGGACTTTTTAGAAAATTTAGAAGAAGGACTCTCCAAAAATATTATACGAATTTGCATTCCCACAGCAAACATAGCTGAAGTGCTGCTTCACATGTTCTTCACATCTCATGCTTAGATTCTCTCTTCATATGCTGCTTTAGGAGGTCTGAAATCAGGTAGGTGAGTAAAACCAATTTCTATTGATAGTGTATCCAACATGTTTCCAGTGATACAGATGTGCAAATGAGCCCATAGCCTAGTAAATGAGTTAAATAAGAAATTTGAATAGCATTTGGTTGGTGTTATTTTAGGTCTATGCATCCAATAAAAACAAAATTTACTAACCATTTATTCTGATAATGAACTTCATTTGCTGTGTCCCACTTAGTCTGCCCAGTAATACTAGAAGATACGAGTGTGTGTGTGTGTGTGTGTGTGTGTGTGTGTGTGTGTGTGTGTGTGTGTACTTTGGATTGAAAATGGATGGGTTCAATTATTCCTCTTCCTATTACAGGATATGTGTAACAGGGAAACTTACTTATCCTTCCTAAATCTTGTTATCTTCAACTGGGAGATGGTAATAAAAAATACCTCATAAGGTTGTTTAGAGAACAAATGAGGTAATGTATATAAATGTATATATATCAATATGCTTAATATACATTAAACATTAATGAGATATTAGTAAGTTATTACTAATGCTGTTATTTTTAAAATGTCTACTTTAACAGCCATCAGAGAAACCCTTGCAGCTTCGTCCCCACCCCTCTCCCTGGGCAAGCTACTGGATGGGACTGAAGATCTGGTGGGCAGCTGGCTGGGCCTCAGGATACATACTCATATTCTATGACTCACATTCTGTGCTGAGAATAAAAGTCCGTATTTCCAACGTAGTTTGAGGTACATTCTACCCAATCTTTCTTCCTTCCTTCTCTCCTTTCTCAAGTGTCAGATGCCAGCTGGGTATCTTCAATCACTCCATCTTTTTCTCTCTTCATCTTTCCAAAATTCTTCCCAACAAATTTTATAAACTCAATTCTTCGGAGTCACAGAGAACCCATCCCATCAGACACAGCTCCTCAAACTCAAGCCAGATGAACTCTAGATAGTGTGAAGCTCTGAACAAGCCTGGGCCAGGACCATGGAGAGTCTTTAATGAATTAGGTGATTTCCTTTTTTTGGGGGGGGGAGAGAAGGGGGTCCATGAATTCCTTTGGTAGGTGGAAATCACAGAGACCTAGCACTTCCACTGTACATTTCCATTAGGTTGTGTTATGTTACCATATTCAAATGCACCATCATCTGTTTACTGCTAGGACCCTATCTGACGTGTAAATCTTTCCAATAAACCTTAAAAATGTTTAAAAACATGACATAAATACTGATAATTTTAAGAAGAGCAGCTTCAATATCAGTGGCAGGTATATAGTAAATCGTCCTCAATATAACATTTTACGATGTATTCTTCCAATGTTTTTAAAAACATTTTGAGGATCATTTCATTTTGCATAAGACTGAACAACTTCAATTAATTGAAGCTTTCTGATAATAAGTCTAGGAGCCAAGAGTGAGGCCACACAGCCGAGAGAGTAACAGCAAACAGTAGGAATGGTTAGGGATGAGGAAGTTGAAGCAGCAGTATGGAACTTTTGTGTCATGTGTGGTTGGGGCCAGGGTGATATTTGTAGGGTAGAAAGGTGGAGGGAGCTTAGTAAATATTTCTTAACACTGGGAACCTTGGAAACAACCAATGTTTCATCTGTGTTTCATTGGGGCTGGGCAGAACACCTTGAACATGGTAGGTGTTTATATATGTGAAGTGAGAGTGAGAAACTGAGAAAGCCTCTTTGGTCCTCAGATGGGTCATGCCTTTGGTGGGAATTTACACAACACAGCCAGGGTTTCTGTCTAGGAGGTCTGAGATCTCTGTCCCTTATTATGAACATAGTGGCCATTTCATTTATTTAGGGAACTGGGGAACTTTTGAGGGTTGGAGGGAGTTTTATGCATTTGATAAGTGACAGAACTAGATTGAGATCAAAGGGAGACACATATTCATTGAACCTTGCAAAGACTGAACAGTTACCTTTATAAAACAATGGGCAATAGACTCATGGCAAGAGAAGAAGACTATGGTGAAGGTCATGCTATGTGCTAGAGGGTAGGTAGGATCTGTGCTATTAGTCCTCACAATCTGGTGTATAGGTAAGTATATTATGAAACACAAGGGGCAGGTTCTATTTATCCATGGATGAATATTATTTGCTATCAGAATGAATCAGGTTTAACTTTGTTTTGTGTTGTTTGTTTTCAATTTTTCACTGCTTAGAGTGCTGAGAAATCTCATTTAATCCTTAAAGTAGAATGAAAACAGTTTTGTCATGGGAATTTAATTTAATTCTTTGAACTTGCTTTGAGTTACTTGTCATTAAATACTAATGGTGACTGATAATTAATTTTTTAACACTGTATCAACTGGCAATTCACTTAGTCTTTCTATAATTTTGTTGTCAGGGCAGAATTAGAAAGCATCAGATTTACAAAAATGATTTGCTCTGCAGACATTAGAGACCTTCCTTTTCTTAATTTCTGCCAAATATATGAAATACTTTCATCAACACATTAAATGACTAAAATTTATCCTATTATTTTAATATAAATCATCATGAGCAAGTTTTAAATTAAAAGCCAGGACATACAATTTGACTAGGTCAAGCAATAAAAATAAGAGTTATGTATATGGTGTTTATAATTAATTTGTAGTAGTATAATATAAGCTAGTAGAAATTATGAGCCTTCCTTCAGTAATTATACATGTGCGCACTTCATCTTGTACAATATTTGGCTTTGGGAATCAATTAAGAATATTATATACAAATTGAACTATACCTCCCCTAAATTCATTGGGCATTATATTGTTAAAATATAATTGGTTTAGCAGCATTTATTGTCATTTTTAGTGTTAGAAAATAGATGATCTTAAGTATTTTGTAAGATATCATAAAATGAGGTTGGCTTGATTATTTTATTCCTGAAATGAGCAAAATAAATACTGAACTGTAATAGAGTACAACCACCTCACCCCAGTTAGAATGGCTATAATCAAAAAATCTAATAACAACAGATGGTGGAGGGGATGTGGCCAAAGGGAACCCTATGCATTGTTGGTGGGAGTGTAAACTTGTTCAACCACTTTGGAAAGCAGTTTGGAGGTTCCTCAAAAGACACCACATAGAGCTACCCTATAACCCAACAATCCCCTTTTAGGCATTTATCCAAATGATCATAAACAAGGCCACATTAAAGCTACCAGCACAAATATGTTTATCGCAGCATTACTCACCATAGCTAAGATATGAAACCAATCCACATGCCCCTCAGTAGATGAATGGATCAAGAAAATGTGATATATATATATATATATATATGTATGTATGTACATATATATATATATATGTACATACATACATGCAATGGAATGCTATGCCTCCATCAGAAAGAATGATATCACCTCATTTTTTAGGAAATGGAAAGACTTAGAAAAATTATATTAAGTGAAGTAAGACAGACTCAAAGAAGTAGGTTCTATGGTTTCCCTTATCTGCAAGAATTAGTATATGTCTAGAACAAGGAGAAGAGGTCAAAAGCTATGTACATATAACCATATAACCTGATACTAAGTGAAATGAACCCCAAGGTAGGGACATAAGAGATTTTATCTTTCTTATTTTTCTTTTTAATATACTTATAAGTTACTATGTGATTTTTAAAAAATTTCTTTGTATTTTGTTCCCCCACGGTACAGCCCCTGCTTTCACTGTATTTGATCCTAGTGTCCTGCATCTTGTATATATGTTTTTCTAATTTGGGGAGGGGAAGGGAAATAATAAAATGCTGAAATAAGGATACAGGATGACCAATAAGATGTACCAAAAAAAAAAATCAAGATTGAGTAAAGAAAAGAATTGGGTTCACTCTTGGTTCTCAAATTTGGTTAGCTGATTCCAAATCTGACCTTGTCTATAGTGGGATCTAGGAATTAGTCACCAAGTCATTTGTAAGGTAATAAGTATATATTAAAAATGAGCTATGTAGCTCAAATTAGCTTTCAATTCACAATCCTCCTGTCTCAGCTTTCAAAGCTGCTGGGGTTGAGGGTTCACCATTGCTTTATATGATTCATAATTGCTGTTCTCCTTGTTTTCACTCATAGGACTTCTGTGATTTCAGAATCAGTTGTTTAACAGAATAGGAAATCAATCATTGCTTCTTCAAGGCTCATAAAAGATGCTTGCTGAGGTGCTTGAAAGAAAAGGTGGGCAAGATGGACAAGATGGATTGGGGCAGCTCTGCAGACTTAACGGCCGTGTCATGGTTCTGTGCGGCACAGACTACGGGCTGAGAGATGGCTTTTGGGGAGTTTGAAAACTGGAATTCTTTAGAAATTGCCTTGTACTATGTGATTGTTTTGTTTCCTTTGTATGTTTTTCCCCATGCCATAGCCCCTGTTGTCACTGTACTTGACTTTGGCACCCTGCATCTTGTAAATACATTTGTCTAATTTGGGGAGGGGAAGGGGAATAACAAAACGCTGAAACAAGGACACAGGATGACCCATTGTAACTATGAGACCCACAAGAGAGTATCTTGACAATGAACTTTACAACTTCGGGGAGGGGGGTGGGCAGGGAGTAGTGAGGGAGGAAGGGTAGTAGGACAGCAACAAAGGAGGGAAACAATGCTCGACAGGAAATGTACTCATTGCCTTAATCATGTGACTGTAACCTCTCCGTACAGCATCTTTACAATAAAATGAAATTTAAAAAAGGAAATTGCCACCTGGCAAATTTGAAAAGAATCCTATCGACCTTCTTGACCTGCTCAATCCATGACAGCCTGTAGGACGTTCTCAATCTGTCCTTCATTTTAATGCAGATGGTGTAGTGGGGCCCAACTGGGCTCAGATGGAGGTGTTTTCATTCTAGTCACACACATTGAGATTTTTTTTTTAAACTGACAGTTGTGGGCTGTGTTTCATAGATATGATTGCTTTGGTAATTCTAGGAAGAACAAACGGAACATAAACAGAGGATAAATAGTAGGGATTGATTCTGGACTAAGGAAGTGCAGCCATGGCAATTGTGGCTGATTATAGGAGACTTTGAGAACACAGAATTCTCCACCATCCTTTCTTCACATTTTCTTTCCGGAAGGATAATTAATAATTTTTACATATATATGGCCACGCATGTGTATGGAGACGTGTGGGTATATATACAAGTTCATATATTTTATTATTCTAGCTCATTTTTGATTGGTTGATTCCAAATATCTATTTATTTAGTTTTGGTGGGTTTAATACTTCTTGGAATTTATGCATTCCTTCTGGTTTGTTTGGGGGAATTATTCACAATAACCCCCATGATCATTTGTATTCTGGTGATATCAGTAATAATGTCTCCTGTTGTATTTATGATTATATTTATTCTACTCCTTCCTCTTTTTTCTTTGTTACACTGGCTAGCTCAAAGAACCATATTTCGTTATCCTTGCTAGTTCAATGATCTAGTCACTAAAAAAAAAAACAACTTGGGTTTCCTTGATTATTTATTTTGTTTTAGAGGTGACACACAGCAGGGCTACCTTTACATATATTGAGTGATAAGAATATTTCTTTCCTTTTGCTTAGTGTCAGCTGTTCCCTCTTTTTCTCTCATTCCCTCCCTCCCGTCTCTGCCTATGAGTTGCTTGACTCATTTTCATCAATGTCCAGTGCAGCTGATTGGCCTCACTGATTTTGTGCCCTCCTCCTACCTTCCCTCAGATGTGCACCTGTATACACCTTATATGAGGTAAAGAATGCAGTCATTTAAAAAGGATAAGACAAATTAAGAAGAGGCCCTTTGCTTCTTTATCTCTGGGGTTCTTTTCAGTATGCTTATTATTTTGTATACATATGAAGAGGTGATTGGGTATTAGAATTTGGTGTTTTTCTCCCAAGACTATCTTCTTGCGGTCTCACTGTGATGGGTATCTTGAATCTTGGTCAATATTCTGAATTCAGATAACAGCAAATGCTAGTGGGGATGTGGAGAAAGAGGGACCCTACTCTACTGCTTCTGGGAATGTAAAATAATACAACCACTCTGGAAATCAGGCAAAAACCATAAAAAAAAACCCAACTAAACATAGTCATACCCAATGACCTAGCCATACCACTCCTAGGCATCTACCTTGAGCAACATAAACCAGGATATGACAAGGACACATGCACCTCCATGTTTATTGCAGCACTGTTCACAATAGCCAAGATATGGAAACAACCCAGATGCCCCACTACAGATGAAGGACCCCAAAAATGTGGTCCCTATATACTATGGAATTTTAGACAGCCATTAGAAAGGACAAAATAATGACATTCACAGAGGAATGGATGGAACTAGACCAAATTACGTTGAGGGATGTAAGCCAAAATCAAAGAGACATACTCCCTGATATGAGGATGTTATATTTCAAATTTAACGAAATATGACCAACTGGATTTTAAAAAAAGAATTCTTTCTACTCTTTATTTCATTCATTTTCATCATAATATTTATTATTGCATATGTTCTGCTAATTTTGTTTATAGTTTTTCATTCACCTCAGTGAGGAATTAAACTAAGCTGATATTTGAGATCTTTCATTTCTTAGTATAGGTACTTACTGTGGAAAACTGCTCTTTGAAATGTTTCCCTGTATTGCATAAGTGGTGGTACAGTCTGTTTTCTAAATTATTTTTACTTTCATACTATCATGGTCAGAAAATATGCTTGAGTTAATTTTATCGTTTCAAAATTGTTTAAAACTTATTTTGTAGTATTATGTATGATCTATCCTGGGGAAAATTCCAGGTCCACTGCAGATGAATCTGTATTCTGCTGCTTTACATAGAATATTCTATGTATATTTGTTAGGTCTTTATTGCATTCAAACTCTGTTTTACTTCTTTTCCCTCTAAGTAATCTTTCTATTGCTGAAAGGGAGGTATCAAAGGTCCATACTGTTATCATCGCTCATTTCTCTCCTTTGTTATATAAATATCTGCTTCATATTTTCAAGTATTCTCATGTTGCAGACATACATGATTGCACTTATGATATCCTTTTGGTTAATCGACTGCTTTGTCTCCATGTGGTTTCCTTCTTCCATTTGTGTGACAGATTTTTCACTGAAATGTTGTTTTTCTGAGTGGCCATCCATACTGTCATTTGGCTCTCATTCGCACTGAATGCTGCTCTACCTTTGGATCTCATCACTTTTAGTGTATGTGTGCCCTTATTAAAGCTTGTAAAATGAGTCTGCTGAAGGCAGAGTGTGAAGTGTTGTTGGATCTTTCAAAAATGTTAGACCTCATATCTTTTGCTTGGGGGAAATCTACTTCATTTATATTTAAAGAGATTATTCAGAGATAAAACCATACTAGTGTTGTCATTCCATTAATTGTGTTTTGACTCCTGTCATTTTTTAATCTCTCAGATTTTATTTGCATGTGTGTGTGTGTGCGCGCGCGCGCACATGTGGGCACGTGTGTGCATGAACAGGTGTGTTTATTAGTGGAATGTTTGTCTCTGAGAATGTCAAGATACTTACACAAAACATCTTAAGAATTATAATGATGTAAATAGTGATTCTTTATGTCTAGGGCAGATACATTTTAAGTCACCTCTCCACTAATGCTCAAAGCCACAAGCAGTGTCAAATATTATATACTATGTTTTGTTAGTATACATACCTATAACAAAGCTTATCAGTTAGGTGTAGTATTTAATAGTGAAAGAGCAATTATAGCAATCTAGGGTGGTAAAATTTCCAGCATCAACCCTCTTACTTTTTGGAGCCAATATTAAGTAAAATAAAGGTTACATGGGCACAGGCGCAGATCTGCTGTGACCATCTCATAACCCCGATGGCCGCTAAGTGATTAATGGGCAGGTTGGGGCTAAGGTGTGGGAACACTGGACAATGGTGAGATGGAACAAGGTGGAATGAAATTTCATTGCATTACTAAGAATAGCTTGCCATTTAAAAGTTATAAATTGTTTATTTCTGGAATTTCCTGCTTATTATTTCTAGACTGGGCTTTACCCCAGGTAACTGAAACTGTGGAGTGTGAAACTGAAAACAGAAGTCTACACTACTCCGTTCTCAACAACTTCACTTCCACAGCGATTGTAAGAGAACAGCACGACCAATCACAGGCAAAAGCTTCCTGCTTTACCCCGCTCCCTCCAAGCATTCTGTGCCAATGATGTAACAATGTCTATCTTTTATTCCGTATTTTGTATTTTGTATTCCCATTAGCAAATTGCGGTGGTTGCAGTTTTTCTCCTACTTTCTTTTTCCCTTTAACTTTTATACTAGAGTTAAAAATGATTTATGTACTATGGTGTTGGACTTTAGTTTTTATTTTTATTTTACTAGTGAAGATTGCCCTTTGGCAATTCTGGGAGCAAATCGAATGGTGATGAACTCCCTCAGCTTTTGTTTGTCTGGGATTGTTCTTATTTCTTCTTTATTTCCTAAGGTCAGAGGTTCAAAGTAGGATTGTTCTTTGAACCCTTTGGATACTCACTTGTGCATGGATTCTGTTTGGTCCCTTGATTAACAGGGTTTCCACCCCACACCACCACCACCCAGGATTATTTTCCTCTTCTTTTGGTAGAACTGGGGCTGGAACAGAGGGCCGCTTTGGTTTCTTCTGTCTTCAGATGACATCTCTAGCAGGCACATGAACCATTGTGGACCCATTGGGAGTCCTTGAGAATTCTCCTGCCAGACCACGGAACGGGCCTTTGGGTGGGTAGATGAACCTCAGACTGCAGCAGAGAGGGGCGGTACCCAGATCACAGGCAGGGCCTCTTTGGAATCCGCAGTTGGATTGGTGATGGCAGTCCTGACTCTGGGAGCATGGACAGGTGTGACTCATCTTGTCCCTGGGTAAGCTTAGTGGTCCCTTCACTATAGCTAACACAGGTCAGAGCCCAGACTGGAGACTATTTCGTAATTCCCAGCTGGTACTGAGTGAGGTTGGCAAGCCTCTTAGCCAAACACCTGGAAAGCAAGCGTGGCTCCTCCTGGGTCCCTTGTTTGTTGGGTGAGAAGCATGTCAGGACTAAGCTTGGCACACAGAGAATGAGCCAACTTCAGTACTATAGCCGGGAGTGCAGGAGTGGGCCTGCCACTTGGGTGTTGGATGGATAGTCCATACCTGGCCTTTGTAATCTCCTGCCTGGATCCCCAACACTCCATCCCTCAAAGGTGCTTTCTAAATTCATGTGGATGACAAATTATTGCTGTTGTTTGTACATGTTAGCTGAGGCACTTGCTCTGCTCTCTTGACTGAACCCTGAAGGGATGTCTCTTGATTGATGAATAAGAGTTCAGAGGAAGAAGATATATGGACATACTTGGATGTATGATCAGAAACAACGATGGCAGATGGCACTAGACATTTAGGACAATTTGAATTGCTTCAAAGGGGATGTAGACGTGGGTCTTCAAGGACAGAGAGGCAGAGTAGAAGGTAAGAGTTTGAGAAAAGGATTTCAGATTCCAAATATGAGATATAGTCCTATTGGATCACTTAAAAAGAACCGTTGAAAGCATACCTTGTATGTTACCCAGAGCTGGCAGGAGGAACTCATGCTGTGTAAAGATATCAATATCTCAAATCTCTTTGGGGACTGGGAAGATTTTTTTTGAGCTCAGCTAGATGAACTCTAATAGGGATAAATAAAATGTCTCACAGAATTAGAATCTAATAGAGTCTATTGCAACAAAATTTACAGGAGTCCTAGAAACACAAACACATAAGACCTGATGTTTTGTTTGCCTTAAAAAAAGAAATTCACAATGAACTAGAAGTACGGCATGGCTACTGACACAGATAGTGTCATCTTACGCCACAGCAGTGCCAGGGTTACAGTTCCATGTGGAGGAAGTGAGTCTTAAGAGACTGAGATGATCTGACTCCCTCACTTTTAGCTGGGATGTCTTCAGTACAATCTATAACATCACTTTCATCATAATAAATAAGGCTGGTGATGACTACTTTCTTTCTTGAAGATTGAATGCACATAAAGTGTCTAATACAATGTCCGAGACATTAGTATCCAAGAATTATTTATTTCCTTCTCTGTATTAATTCATTCTTAAATCAACACTGAATAAATCTTATCAGGACATCAGCAGAAATTAGGATCTGGGGCTGGGATGTAGCTCAGTGGCAAAGCGCTTGCCTAGCAAGTGCAATGTCCTGGGTTCGATCCCCAGTATGAAAAAAGAAAAGACAAAAAAAATACAGTTAAAAAAAAAAAACCAAACAAATTAGGATCTGGCCTGAGAATAAAGATTCATGGTGAGGAGTACTACCATGTTCTCCTTATTGTCTTAAAGAGAAAATGAACACACATGGATAATATGACAAGTGTATATTTTATTGAGGGTTTTCACATATAAATGAAGTAAATCTAACCAGACTAGTTTTAGAAACCAGAACAAGAGCTTCCCTTTTCATTCTTCAACCCTTGTTCATCTTTCAGATCTGAGGCGAATAATATATTTTTTTCCATTAGGGTTTTCTTAACCACAGTCTTTTAAAAGCATATTCCTACAGATGATTATTATTTTTGTCTCACTTTATGATTAAAGTTCATCTCCTCATTCAAGTGTAAATTCCAAAGAATCTGGGCCATGCCTGGGTAGAGTCCTAATATCCTTGGCCCTTGCTATGAAATCAGGTGTCTGCATGGCCCTCAGATGCTGTGTCATAAGGCTCCTGCCCTCAGATCTTACAGAAGGACTGATGCTACAAGATAGTTAGCCTCAAGAGAGGTGAGGAAAACACAGCCCCTGTGCACACACAGCAGAAGGCAAACCATTTATTCTGATTTACACATGCCCCTGGTCCAGGGGTTCAGCTCCATTCCTCCAGTTCTGAGTGTATAACAGGGTCTACCTCCACATGTGGCTATGTTACTGAGAATAAATGGGGAGAAATAACTTTGCCTACCTCAGGACATTTTCAAAGTTAATGAAGTGGAAAATAACAGCGAAACAAGGTCACAGCTAAGGCAAGGGCTTTCAGCAGAAGCAGCCAGAGCAGGCACCTGAGGACAAGGGGCCCATTTGGTTGGGAGGGCACCTTAGTCATGCAAATTAATGGAGAGGAAGTAAGGGGGGTGTTTCCCTGGTGATGAACAATGATGACAAGGGACTGGAGACATATGGCAAAGGAGGAAATGCAAAGTTATGTCAGCTTGCAGTGATTCATAAATAACAGCAAGAGGTCTGCACAGGCAGATTGAAGGCATCCAGGGTGTTATGTAATCATGCCTGAGTGATGCATGAAGGCATTGAACATTTTAATGTGTACAGTCTGAAATGCCTGCTCTCTTGAAGAGGCCTGCGGCTTTGTGGCCCCAGAGACTCAGTTTGCACAGCTACAAAAAAAAAAAAACAAAACAAAAAACAAAAAAACATGTTTTAAAAGAATGATGATTTTTCTAAGGGCTGAGAATCAGCTAAGTCTCTAAAAATACCTCTGGAAATCATTCACGTTCCCATCAATGCTCTTTCATCCACTCATTTGTGAATTTGTTTATTCAGCAAAGTTAGTGCCTCTTTGTTCCAGCTTCTAGGGTAGCTGGTATGCTACTTCCCATTGCTGTTACTCTTGCTCAATGGATTGTCACTTCCTTGAGAGATGATTGCACCCCTATGCACACTGGTGTCCCTGTCTCTGCTTGTGTTCATGTACAATCTTTTCTCCACTCTTCAGCCCAGAGGATCAGTCTCAATCATGTGTCAGGAAGTGTCTAACTCCTGTTGTAACCTATCTCTCTTCCATCCTCTGCAAACAGCATCTACACCTGGACATCCTCTACCTCATGCACATTTTTTTTTAATTTAATTTAATTTTATTTGTGAACATACTGTACAGAGGAGTTACAGTTACATGGGCAGGATAATGCGTACATTTCTTACCAAGCATTGCAGCCTCCTCCTTTGTTTACCCTTCACATCCCTTCCCAGCCTCCCCCCTCCCCCCCTAATCCCAATCCTTCTCCTTCCCCCCCCGCCCCCCCCCCCCACCAACGTTGTAAAGCTCGTTTTGGACATGACAACTTGTACTTCTCATTGTTGCAACAGGTCCACCTGTATCCTTAAACAACTGGTTTTTCCCCATCTCCTCCACAAGTTATACTGACATCAAATATAGTGAAAGCAGGGGTTATACTGTGGGGGAGGGACATACAAAGCAACAAAGAGATAATCTTATAAATGTGTTAGAAACACGTGCATGAAAGAAAAAAACATTAAAATACACATCTAAGGGTTCATTTTCCTGACATCACATTATCTGACCTTTTCCGCTTGACTCATACATATACTAGATATTACAAATAAGGGAAACCATGGGACCTATGTTTCTTTGGGCCTGGCTTACTTCACTTAATATAATTTTTTCCAAGTTTTTCCATTTCCTAACAAATGGGGCAATGTCATTCTTTCTGATGGAAGCATAGAATTCCATTGTGTATATATACCACATTTTCTTGATCCATTCATCTACTGAGGGGCATCTGGGTTGGTTCCATATCTTAGCTATGGTAAATAATGCTGCAATAAACATAGTTGTGCTGGTAGCTTTAGTGTGGTCTTGTTTGTAAACATTAGGGTAAATGCCCAAAAGTGGGATTGCTGGGTCATAGGGGAGCTCTATGTGGACTCTTTTGAGGAACCTCCATACTGCTTTCCAAAGTGGTTGAACAAGCTTACATTCCCACCAACAATGAAGTAAGGTTCCTTTCTGTCCACATCCCCTCCAGCATCTGTTGTTGTTAGAGTTCTTGATTTTTGCCATTCTAACTGGAGTGAGGTGATATCTCAATGTTGTTTTGATTTGCATTTCTTTTATGGCTAGGGATGTTGAACATTTCTTCATGTGTCTATTGGCCATCCTTCTTTCTTCTTCAGAGAAGTTTCTCTTTAAGTCTTTTGCCCACTTATTTATTGGGCAGTTGTTTCTTTGAGGATTTGTTGTTGGGGGGTTTAATTTTTTGAGTTCCAAGTATATTTTAGATATGAGACCCTTGTCCGTTGTATGGCTAGTAAAGATCTTCTCCCAATCCGTGGGCTTTCTATTGATCTTGCTAGCTATGTCATTTGCCCTGCAGAAGCTCTGCAACTTTATGCAATCCCATTTGTCCAACCTTTCTTTGATTTGTTGTGTTTCCGGGTCTCTATTCAGAAAATTTCGGCCTGAGCCAAGGAGACCCAGGGTTTCTCCTATTCCATCCTGTAATGTTTTCAGAGTGTCTGCTTTGAGTTCAAGGTCTTTGATCCATTTGGAGTTGATTCTGGTGCAGGGTGATATATAAGGATCTAGCTTTAGTTTTCTACATGTAGTTAACCAATTTTGCTCATGCACATTTTTTTAAAACAACATTTCATATGATAACCACTGTGTGTGTGTGTGTGTGTGTGTGTGTGTGTGTGTGTGTTGCTGCTCCATTCTGATTCCATTGGCTGGTGGAGGGATGGGTTTATATCTGATCTGCACCAATCAGATAGCCTTCTCGTATCAGGGCTGCAGTGATTGGTCCAGATTTAGGCTTCTGTGAATCAATCAGAGAAATTTTATGACAGATTATTGGAGCTAGGGATTTGTCAGGATTCAGAGGGCCAAGGCACTGTACATTAGTTTTCTCTTGATGCATAACATATTCTCACAAATTCGGTGTTTAAAACAAGAGTTATTAACTCATACTTGGAGAGAGAAGAAGCATTTTGTTTACTTATCTAAGTTTTCTTTTCAGGCTCTGGGAAAGAATCTACTTCCAAGTTCATTCTTTTCAGTAGGATCCATTTTCTTCCTGTTGTAGAATTAAAGTCTTGTCTTGCTGATTGCCTACCTGGGGCTTTTGTCACCTGCTTCTGAATTCCTCCCCAAGAGGCGCCCTTTGTCATCAAGCCAGAAAGAGCACAGCAGATCTGCCTCAGGCTTGGAAGTCCTGAATTATTCTTCTAAAATCTGTAGACAATTTTTCTGCTTTTGACAAGCTCATGCAGTTAGATCAAGTTCTGTATCTAACTTAACTGTTGTAAGGTCAACTTGCTGTAAAACATAGCCCAGTAGAAAACTTTGAATTTTCCTTTCTTCTTCTTCTGGCTATGTATATCTGTGCAAGTGTTACTACACCAAGGATCTCCTTGGCATTGAGCAGAGCTATGCCTTGAAGCTCTCCTTTTGAGAGAAGAAGGGGAACGTAAGTTATGCTAGAGGAGAGGCACCATATACATAGATGGACCATCACAGTAGATAGAGCTCTTGTGTCCAAGTAATATGTACTAATAAAAGTTTAAAAAAGGAATGAAGGCAGGAAGGCAGGAAGGCAGGAAGGCAGGAAGGCAGGAAGGCAGGAAGGCAGGAAGAAAGGAAGGAAGGAAGAGGCAGTCCAATGTGGTGCAAAGAGGAGAAGAAATAAGTAATACTTTATCTTCATGTGGTGAGTTTGATTCCAGATAGATCTCTGCAATCATCTATTCTTTGCATCAAGCTAACCAATAATTTCTACTAGATGTTTTGAGGTGGGTAACTCATACAAATAAAAATTTTAAACCTTGTAAGTAACGATGCTGTAAAGTCAGATTTTTCACTACTCTTGGCACAAACAAATTGTGTACAGGACCGCATGGAAGCTAATCCATGAACACATTTGTCCTTGTCTCATTATCCACTCCCACCACATATATTCATATATGAACACACGCACTCCTGCACACACATACACGTGCATATACACAGCATGCACACACATACACAAGCTGTAATCACACATGGAATAAAATACACTTTCCAGGGTACACATAGTTTTTTATATAGGTGCTAGCCTTTGCAGGAATAACTCCTTCAAGTTGATGCCACTAAACTGATTCCTACCTTTAGCTCCCACTTCAGACATCAGTTCCCCTGAGAAATTTTCCCTGATGCTGTCCAAGAAAAGTCCTGCACCCATGTTCTCAGCACCATCTATTTTCCTTATAATAGCTGCTATCATGCTGCTTAATGATTTTTAATATTCTCTCCTGTTTAACTAAGTTGTATGAAGAAAAGCGCTGTCTCATTTATTGTGGCCTATGAGAACGTTTTTGTGGAGTCAAAGACTGATTTGGCATCACGTAGACGGCATCTGAAAAATGAATCTTCTACCACTAGAGAACAACTTGAATTTCACTCTCAATTCCCTTACTCTGTCTCATCCTGGTCTTCTTTCTTGCATTTTTCTATCCTTGAACTTATGCCTGCACTCAGGATCATGGGCTTTAAAAATCATTTGAACCTAACAACTAAGGCTATTCTGTATTTACTTATCTTACTATGTTCTCTTCCCCTTGTTTTTGCCTTTTGATTGCTCTAGCTTTTTTGGCAACGCCCCAGCAACATCACAGCTGGTCTCTCTTGTTTGACTTTCCAACATTGCACTGATTCACACAGCTTCCAATCTGCCAGATTAGACTTGGAATTGGCATTTGGGAAACCAGGCGTCAGCTGCCATCTTTATCATCTCCAGCTCTCCCTTCCCCCTTTTGACTAGTCAGTAATATCTTTCTTCCAAGTGCCTGGTTCTAACCATTTCCAGCAAGTCTCACCAGGGGAGAAGCATAGCATTAACACCCATCTACCAGTGGGTGAATTCTGGAAACAGGGATATTGCTGAAGTTGACTAATAGCCACTAAATCTGAAATGAACTCTAGCTCATGTGGAATTACAGCTAATCACTATCCAATTGCTATTAACTGGATGCTTAAAAACCAGTGTGTCCAATGGAATTCTATGCCTCCATCAGAAAGAATGACATTGCCCCATTTGTTAGGATATGGAAAGACTTGGAAAAAATTATATTAAGTGAAGTAAGCCAAGCCCAAAGAAACATAGGTCCCATGATTTCCCTTATTTGCAATATCAAGTATATGTATGAGTCAAGCAGAAAAGGTCAGATAAGGTGATGCTAGGAAAATGAACCCTAAGATATGTATTTCAAATGTTTTTTTTTCTTTCATGCATTTGTTTCTAACGCATTTATAAGATTATTTCTTTGTTGCTTTGTATGTCCCTCCTCCACAGTATAACCCCTGCTTTCACTGTATTTGATGTCGGTATAATTTGTGGAGGGGAAGGGGAAAAACAAGTCGTTTAAATAAGAATACAGGTGGACCTGTTGCAACAATGAGAAGTACAAGTTGTCATGTCAAAAACAAACTTTACAATTGGGGGGAGTATTGGGGGGGAGGGAGGATGGGAAGGAATAGGAAGGGTAAACAAAGGAGGAGGCTACAATGCTTGATAAGAAATGTACTCACTATCTTGCCCATGTAATTTTAACCCCTCTGTACAGTATTTTCACAATAAAAAAAATTCTGCTTATAAAAACAAACAAACAACAACAACAAAAAAACCAGTGTGCCCTCTCAGTTTGTCACATTCCCAATGCACTGTACTACTAATCTATGTCAACTTCACTTAATTTGTTTCCAGCAAGGTTCTTGGATGTAGGTTCCTGTGATTTTGTTGCTGGACCACTTTCATATGTCAGAGCAGTTGGATCTAATCCTTCTCTACTTGACTGTGTTTTCTGGTTAGATCTTGCTGATAACATAGATCTATGTAACTGTGAGCTTCTGAACTCCATTGGAGATGGATATCAATGTGTAGCAGACCCTGGTTGCCAAGTCTTTTGGAATTCTACATCTTAGTCTTGTAGGTCACTCTTCACATTTGCCCTCATTCTCCTTCCTCTCTACCCAGGGCTCATCATACAAAAGTCATATACATCTATATATTGATTATATTGCTCCCTACATCAAACTTCTTTCCTCCATTTTTCCAGTAGGAACATATTTGAGGAGGCAGGAACTCTCATATATGAATTCAAATTGATTGTGATACTAATTCTATTATTACTGTTGTTCAAAGTTCTCTGAACTTTATTGTTCCAAATAATGAAAACGTCATGTTGAAACTCAATAATAACTCATGATCCTACTTGTCTAAAGTTCATCTGGGAACTTCAGTTTTTCTAGGCTAGTTTTGCCAACCATTTTCTACTTCTGTTTTCTTTCCAAACTTGTTACTACTCTTATGACTCTAAGAGAAGCAGGTTCTTGAAATCTTTCTCTTAAGTACCAACAATCACAGATTTTGGAATATTACCATATTCCATCATTCTATTTTAGGTTCTCTTTTTCCATTCTTCTATCTTCAGTTATCAGTGACTTAAAAATAAAAATTCTCAAGTTATCACTTGTGAGGGTGTGTGTGTGTGTGTGTGTGTGAGTGAGTTACAGTCCTTGAAAACAAACCAGGCTTCCTTCAACTTACTATTTATTTGGGATACCTCAGCACACAGGCCATAAATGAGTACCACATCTGGGTGCTCTGAGCCTTAATGCTGCTGAACGTGTTGAACTAGTATAATGAACAGTGTCATCTGTGGTAATAAATGCTTATGTTCTCTAAATGATTCTTGCGTCTGCAGACAGGCCTGTGATTGCTTCCCCACAGGTTCTGAATACCAATAGGGAGATTCTAGCCAATTAATCAAGGAGGCTAAAATGGAAAGGTTTTGTGTTTCAAGGTGCTCCAAATGGAGGAGAATAGAGATGAAAAGACAGCAAGCTGTAGATCTTCATGGAAGACCAGGAATAGGGCCTACCTTGTCCTCTTTCCTAAGTAGCTTTAAGAAATGGAAAAATTGGGTCTCATGATTCACCTGATCAATAAAGGTCTGGGTAGTTTCCCCTACAATGTTCATTTTTACAACACTCGTTCCAGACTGACTTTAGTTTTGATGACTGAAGGGCTCCATATCAATTTTTTGGAGGTGGAGAGTATCTCTTCATAATCCAATCTGTCCTAAACTTACTACGTGCTCTAACTCATAATCCTCCTGTTGGAGCCTCCTGAGTTGAGATTACACACCTGGCTTAATGGGGGTGGGGGTTCCTGAAAGAGTCTCTCCATCCCAAAGCACCAGCTCCAGGAAACATTTTTATATCTACCCCATATTCTTCAAGTGCATGTTTGAGAGCTAAGACATCATGAATTGCTTTAAAGACTAAGTTTTTTTGAGACTTTTTGTAGTAGTTGGTTTTGATCTTCTGTCCCTAAAACAAATATTCATGTAGCATCTTATTGTTCGATTAAAGCATTCTGAATAGCCTTAAGTATCATTGTATCACTTGGTTATAAAAAGCAAAACTTTACACACAATTTTGTATACTACTGAAGTTGTCTTTAGGTGTTATTGAAGGTAACCTTCATATCTGCAGGCTGCCTACTTGACCGCTAACTATATCTACTCATTGTTTTCCTATAGGGATTAGAACTTAAAAAAAAATATATATATATATATATATATATTTAATTGAAGAAGGATGGCTAACAGATCAATTTCTATGAGGAATCTACTAACCATCAAGGCTGTTCCTTGAGTGGTTTATTAGTATTCATGACTTCTCATCACTCACATTCCAACACTGAGGAACTGGCATTTATACTATCTCATAGTTTTTCTGACTTCCAAAACCACTTATAGATTCTTTTTCCATTTTCTTTTTTCATTTTTTAGCAGTTCTTTCCTACTTGAATGGTTCAAGCAAACCAGAAAACATGTGAACTGTATTTTTTGTGAGATTCAGAAGGAAGAGCATTTTATATGCACTCAAAGACGTGATCAATGAGGATGTCTCTTCACCAGCAAACTCTCAAAACATCAAGAGAACAAGTCCCAGTGCCCTTCAATCTGTTCGCTCTATAATGGCCATGAAGTGAAGGGTGATGGGTGTTATGGAAGTAACTCTCAGCAATAGTTGAATAAGTAGCATGCGAAGTCCTTTGGCCCAGGAAGAATTGTGGTTAACTTATGCAGGAAGGCTGGCAGATTTGTTCCTCTTAATTGTGACGAAGTTCTTGCGTGGTTCTCACTTGAATATGAGAAATAAGGAATCACTTTCCTGACAACAACCCACAGGAATTGGGGAGGATCTTTAGATTGTTTCTCATAGTTTCGCCATTTTGAAGAAATGATTCTACTAGTCTATGAGCAGGAGCAATCTTTCCATCTGTATTTTTTTTAGGTTTTTAAATTTTTATTGTCAAGGTGGTGTACAGAAAGGTTACAGTTGTGTTAGTCAAGCAATGAGTACATTTCCTTTTGAACAGTATCACCCCTTCCCTCCTTCATTCTCTCTCAGTTGTTCCCCTGCTGGCTGGCCTCCCCTCCCCCTCCCCCACAAGTTGTATAGTTCTTTTCAAACATAGTATCTAGTACATTTCAGTGATGAATTGGTTCACCTTTGTCCCATTATTTCTGTGCTTCCTCTTCCCTTCTCTGAATCAGATAAACATATACAAGACGAACGGTACAGAAGTAAAAAACAGCAACGGAAGGGAATAAACCAAAGAAAAAAGGAGAGGAAAAAAAAAATCACAAACCATACAATTAAAAAACCCCTCTTGCTTCCATTTCGTGGAGTTCACTTTGATAAGCATCCTTTTACACAGTTCTATGCACACGGCTATTGAGCCTTTGAGACCCTCTCTGAAAAAGACCCTCCTTGTTTCTCACTGTGTGAATGTTTAGACTGCTGGTTAGTTAATAAGAATAAGCCAGACCAAAAGAAACATAGGCTGTCTGTTTTCCCTCATTTGTAATAATTAGAATATGCCTATAAATCTACACGTTAATTCAATGGATAATAAAAGATAAATAATTACACCTGGACATGATTAATTAACAAGTCTACATAATCTTTCCATCTTTTAGTGTGTTCTTCGATTTATTTCCTCAGGATTTTATAGTTTTCATTTTAGATCATATTCACCTCCATGGTTATGTTTACTCATTGATAATTTGTTTTATTTTTTGAGGCTACTGTGAATATGAAGGTTGCCCTCATGTCTTTCTTAGCCTATTCATTATTTGTATACAGAGAGAGAGAGAGAAAGAGAGAGAGAGAGAGAGAGAGAGAGAGAGAAAAGGAGGGAGGAATGAAGGGAGGGAGAGAAAAGATACATATTGCCAGTCTGGGCTTGAATTCAGCATCTTGTGCTTTCTCTACTTGCTTGCTCACAGTTGAATCCACAACTCCAATTTGGCACTTTCTCTTGATGCTTGAACTTGGCCTGGGCACTCTCCCTTAATGTTTTTGCTCAAGGCTAATGCTCTACATCTTGAACCATAGCTCTGCTTCTGGCCTTTTTTTTTTTGCTGTTGTTGTTAATTGGACATGAGTTTCAAGTACTGTCTTTGTACTGCAGCCCTCAAATCTCAGCCTCCTGAATAGCTAGAATTACAGGCATAAGCCACTGGCACCTGACCAAAAGTTAGCAATTTTAAAATATGAGTAGCCTGTAAATCAATGAGAAATATTCTAAAAATCAATGGGTAGAATATATAAAAGAAAATTGACAAAAAGAAAAAATTTAAAGAAAAAGTATACTTGATGTCATCAATATTTTTAACTAAAAATACAAACTAAGTTTTTCACATCTGACTTTAGAAATGAAACAGACTTGTTACAGACTTGGAACTGTCATGTCTGTATGCTATGGAAAATTTAAACAAATATAGTAATCTTGTAAAGTGTTTTTGCAAATCTTTGTCAACATTAAAACTATGTACAATCTATATATCTGAAATTCCACTTAGATAATTTTTATTGTAAAGGTGTTTGAGAGAGTCACAGTTACATAAGTAAGGTAATGAGTACATTTCTTTTTGATAATTTTATACTACAAAATTTACCTTATATTACTGAGGTAATAGCATAATTCTTTCAAGATATGTATGTGAAGACAACTTTATTGTGCTGATACTTGTAATTGTCAACAAGATAAGCAGAAACTACTAGAGGATCTTTGAATTAAGAGGAGTGTATTTAAATTAAATATAGTAAGGTGCACAACTGCTATTAGAAATAATAAAGCAGTTAATAATGTTAATAATGAAGTGCCAAAATGGAAATGTGTCTAGTATATAGAGTTTCGGGGGAGGGGAAAAGAAAGGAAGCCACAAAAGGATATGCATTCTATAATCTCAAACCTTAGTACTATGTTTGTAAGGGTAGATTGTAAGGGAGAATTTTATATCTTGTTTATGTCTTTAAAATCTATTTTAGGGAAGTGGTGCAGAGGCTCAAGTGGGAGAGCACTAGCCTTGAGCTGAAGAGCTCAGGGACAGAGCCTGGGTCCAGAGTTCAAGCCCTGTGACTAACCAGAAAAAAAATCTAATTTAGCTACCGTGGTAGAATTTTTACTTAGTTTTTCATTTGGACTTTGCATTTTTTAGAAGTAACCATCTTCTTCTCTAAGCTTGAAAAATAATTGATTTTTCCTTCCAGGCTAATCATTGCTATTCTAACCTTCTGCTCATGGAGAGTTTCTATTCTCTTTAGATGCTCTTCTTATTTGCAGCAAATCAGTCTTTCCTGTTCTCAGGAGGTATATACTTTTTTCTACCAATCACTTTTGGCTTTAGGTAGATTTCTTTACCTTGCTGTAAGTGTTCTTAGCTGTAAGAAGTTTTGAAAAAAATCATATTAAGTGAAGTAAGCCAGACCCAAAGAAACATAGGCTGTCTGGTTTCCTTCATTTGTAATGCCTAGAATAATTCTAGCAGAGGGTCACAATAGCTCAATAGCTATGTCCCTATGACCTTCTAGAATGATGCTAATCGAAATGAACTACAAGATATGGAAACAAGAGCTTTTTTTTCTTAGTGTACGGTATGCAGTTTTTTCTTTTTGCCTCATTTTTAATTTTTCCTTTGCCACTGTTTTTGATTTTGGTAACTATGTATTGTGTATAAGTTTATCTGATTTGGAGATGGGAGGGGGAACACAGAAATGGTGAGACAGAGGACAAAGGGTGAAATCAATGAATCAATGATACAAGATATTATGCTTCAAATGAACTTTACAACTTTGAGGAGGAGAGTCGGGGGCAGGGGGAAGGGATAGCAGAATGGAGGGGATTCCAATGTTCAACAAAAACTGTACTCATTTCCTTACTTATGTAGCTGTAACTTCGCTATATATCACTTTTACAATAAAAAAGAAGCAAATCTATTTTCACAAATGCTGAAGGGATATCAGTTTCCGGTGACTGTGAACTGTTACCTCATTTGCACTGGTCCTCTAGGGCTGAGGTTTGCATTTGTAATTTCCTAATGTGTGAATGTGCTGCCAGAAATAGGGACAAAATCTGTCCCAGGGCACCCGGAGACTGTTTTCAGGATGTAAATATGCAAAATCATTTACCGGAAGGCACACATCGTCTTCATGCTTTCTCCCTGGCTTTGTCAATTGCCTTCCTTTTTTTCTTATTCTTCCAGTTTTTACCTTCTGCTTTCTTCATCTTCACACACACACACACACGGCTTGTTTTAAGTTAAGAGATTCATTAGGAGAAATGGTTTCATTCATTTGCATCATGACCAAACCACAATCAATAACCAAGAACAAAGGGCAAACTTAATCAACTGGAGAGAAGGGTCCATCAAGTCTCTCATAGGTACTCCAGTGAAGAGAACTAAAATTCTGGGGTAGAAATGATCCATTCCACTTTAGTTATGTCCAATCAGATCTATCTGTGACTTAGGATATACACAGGACTAGGACACTAAGAGATATCTCAGCTGCAAACTCAGGGCACACTAGGACACCACCAAAATAATCTGTATCCATAATCCTCCAACTAGTAATTGACAAAGTTACCCACGCTGTTATTCCCAAACCTTGGATACAACTAACTGTAGTATTTCCGCCATCTTGTATGACTCCAAAGATGGCACTATTCCCAGTGGCTGTGATCCCTGCCATGCTTTCATGAAGAGATTCCACTCTTCATTCCATTTCCTTAAAGGCTATCTTTCCTGTGCTATATACATTCTGTGTTTGCTGACATCCACTTTCAGCTCCTGTAGCTTTACTCCCTATTTGCAAGTACTAAGTTCATCAGTGAGATCAGTTTATACATCCTAAGTAAATAGGTTGGGTTTGCATTCATCTATGAGTCAGGTGAACTAACAAACTGCAGCACATGAAAAGCAGTTACCTGCTATGGGCGCCTGGTTTCTTCAGTTATGAATTAAGTAATTTGATGCTGCTTTTCAAATGGGGAGGTTCTGAGATTTGGAGTAGGCATAAATTAGTTTATGTGAGGCTGCTTGTCTAAAGTACACAAGTACCACTGCATTGTACTTGGTCTATTTTCCCAGAATGTTAACTGACACAGGCTCAGATAGGAGGGGATAAACAACTAATTCCAAAATCACCTTCACATCTTATAGTAATTCTGCTTTATACTTATCTACTGATTGACCTAAGATATTCTGATATCTCCAGCTCCACACTTATAGTTATAGCATTTATTAGACTGACTGATGTAATAACAAGTATTTACCTAAAGTAGAAGATGAGAATCAAGACAACCCTCCCAAGTTGTCTCATTTATACAAGTAGCAGAATTGGCACTCCTGTATCTTGACCAGTCAGAAGGCCAGCTGGTGACAGAATCAATCTCATCATCTGTAAAGAATGGCTCCCGAAAGCTTAATGCTCATATACTTCTTGGCTTTACACTGTGGCACCTTTGTAATCACAGGAACTTGGTTGAAAAATTTACCTAGGCTGGTTATTAGCTCGCTGTGTAACGGTCTGGATAATTATTTTATTTTCAGAACCTCATTTCTCATTTATAATGTAAGATTAAAACATCTAAGGTTATTGAGGAGATCTAATAGGTTAGTGTGTGAGAGCTCTTTGTGTAAGGCCTTATATACAGAAAGAGCTCTATAAATGATTGCCATTAAAAATGATCCCTACAGAATAACTACTGGGACAATGGGAGATATGTAAGGCTAAAAGAAAATAGAGCCCAACTTAAGAGAAATTCCCAAGAAGTGACTTAAATTGACATGGTAGGTGCAAAAGACAAATGGGAATTCTTGTATACTTAAACATTGTTTCTATCTTTCTCCTGAGAGTTAGATTCCTAAATTAGCAATGCTCTTCTCTTTACTTTCAGATATTAAGACAAAATGTTTTTAAATTGTGTGAATCTGTATTTATTCAAAACCATTATTCACCACTACCTTAATACTAGGACCTGTTCTAGATCCCACAAATATGAGCACAAACTATTTCCCATTGCACACCTTGTTATTGATATCCTCAGCCTCAAATCTGAAGTGATAGCACTCATTAGATTGGCCAAAACAACTGGCTCATGGGAAGTTTGGTGTTTCTCTTGGAATGGGAATTAGACTCCCACAGTCCTAGACTTGGAGTTGACCTGAGTGAGTGTATATAATCTCTGTTGTCTATGTTCATGGCAGGCAATCTCTCTTTCCTGCTG
The DNA here is from genome assembly GCF_019054845.1 of Dipodomys spectabilis. Lineage (NCBI taxonomy): Eukaryota > Metazoa > Chordata > Mammalia > Rodentia > Heteromyidae > Dipodomys > Dipodomys spectabilis. The sequence goes on along the minus strand of NW_024870941.1, from coordinate 2,283,727 downwards.
GAATATCTCTGATAATCACTTCTTCAAAAAGGCAGTCACAGATGAATGGATCAAGAAAATGTGGTACATACACACACACACTGGAATTCTATGCCTCCATCAGAAAGAATGACATTGCCCCATTTGTTAGGAAATGGAAAGACTTGGAAAAAATTATATTAAGTGAAGTAAGCCAGGCCCAAAGAAACATAGGTCCCATGGTTTCCCTTATTTGCAATAACTAGTATATGTCTACGATAATCTTACCAGACAAGCAGCAAAGGCCAAAAACTATGTACATATGACCATATAAGATTATTCTAAGCAAAATAAACCCCAAAACAGGGACACAAGAGGTTTTAGCTTTCTTGCTGTAATTTTTAATGTACTTATAATGTACTATGTGATAGTTTTTGTTTCTTTGTATGTTCTTCCCCCATGGTACAACCCCGGTTGTTACTGTATTTTATTCTGGGGCCCTGCATCTTGTGTATACATTTTTCTAATTTGGGGAGTGGAAGGGAAATAACAAGATGCTGAAATAAGGATACAGGCTGACCCATTGTTGCAATGAGATGTACAAGACACTATGTTGAAAATGAACTTTACAACTTTGGGGGAGGGGGAGGAAGGCGTTGGGGAGGTGGAGCAGGAAGAGATGGCAGGGGAAAAACAAAGAAGGGGGTAACAATGCTCAATAGGAAATGTACTCATTCCCTTACTTATGTAACTGTAACCCCTCTATACAGTATATTTACAATAAAGCATATATATTTAATAAAAAAAAGAAAACCAAAACCAAAAAAAGATGGTCACATTTTTTTGGACAGTTTTGTCTTTATGTGTTTTCTCTTTTGGGGGCCAACTTTACATCTTTATTAACTGATTTTATAGGTGATTTTGGCTATAACTCTAGTTCATTGTCTTTCTATGATAACAAAAATAAAAACAGGGGACTCTGAAAAGCCTGTAGGATTTTATGATGCTTCTGGCACTTGTATACCACATGAGTGTGAGCAACAATCGGAACCCTTGTCTAAAGACAGAAATGGTGGCATTCTTCTGGTGGTGTCTGAGTGAGGGTTATCCTATTTAGCTCAGGACCTGGTACTCTGCAGGCCCTCAGTATTTTATCATCTATTCTCACTTAACTTTTTGGTTGTACTAGCATTTTGAACTCAAGGCCTCACTCTTCCTAGACAAGTTCTGTTCCACTTGAGCCTTGCTTCTATCCCTTTATGCTTTAATTATTTTTTCCAATAGGATTTCATTCACAGTTTTGCCCAAATTGGTCATGGGCCAAGATCTCATCTCCGTATTCTTGCTATCTTTCCTCTCTCTCCTTCAGTTTTTTTTCCAGTGCCTTTATATCTGGAACTCATAACTGAACTAAATAGTTCAGTCTTTACAAATTATCACAGGACAAGTCAGGACTAGCAATTCAATCTCCCTTGATTTCATATTCCTGTAACTTTTTCTAAGTGCTTTCCATAAAGCATGATAAAGAAGTTGATTTTAGTTTATCCTGTATACAGAGTTCAGTTCTTGAGATGCGTTGACTCTTGCCCATGGATCCTCACTGATGAGAAAAGCTTAATTACTTATGTAGGAATATAATAAAGGTGACACCTTAAGTCAATGACTTGATTCTCCAGCTTCTGGAAGTACTAGTTGGCCCCACTGAGCACTAAAAGGCCCTGACTTGTGTCATAAAGAATTTGAGATTACCAGAACAAGAAAAGTGTAAAGTTTGCTAAATTATGAAAGAAGGTATAGAAGATAGTTTCCCCCCCCCCCCCCCCCCCCGCACCCTTGGAAGCCCATTGTTATACTGGAAACAGCTCCTAGAAAGTAAATGTGGGCAGTCCATTTTTATGGCAAAATTGGTGAAATTGAGCCACAAGGTTCTCAGATATTTGGTTTGCCATTATTCTATGAAGATGTCTCTGAATATTAACATGTATGTCAATAGTGAGGAAGATTTCCATCTCCCATATAGGTGTATAATATGTAATTTTCTGGAGAATTGAATAGAATAAAAGTGTTTGGATAAATGTCATCCACTCTTTATAGTTTCATTAGAGTCAAGGTATGGTTATTCTTTGGCTTTTAGATGGATGTGTACTGAAATTTATACATTCAACCCCCCTGTTCCCGGCTGTCAAGTTCCCGGTTGATCCAGAGGTACCATTAGTCTCCAGAATATTGACTACTGTTCCCATAACCATAGGAGCCAATTCATTAGGAAAGATAGAGAAGAGGGGAGAGGCAGAGAGGGTGGGGGAGGGAGGGGGAGAGAGAGAGAGAGAGTGAGAGAGAGTCCAGATGTGCAGAATGATCATGGTAATCCTTAGCTTAGTCGTGCATGTCAGATGCTGAGGTAGGCACTTAGGATGCCAAGCATGAGCAAAACTAGAATTGGTGTCAAACATTATAGTATTGACAACATATGAGGTAGATACATGCTGACTAGTGCTCATGATGACAATTGGTAACTGTGAGTTTTACAAATGCATTAACATTTGCAGACACTTCTATCTTTCCTGTCCCCCAGTAGCTCCTTCTCTGAGGGGTTTTTAGTTTTGGACCCCTCTCATGTTTTCTGCCACATAAAACATGCTATGAATACAAATATATGTGGAATAAATAGGAAAAGAGGTGGATACTAGAAATTGAATGGAGAGCCGTGGTAGAGAAGGAATTGCAGGGCAGAGTTAAATGACGACCATTCATCTGGTATAGGTTTATGTATCTGTTTTCAGCTAAAGAGTGAGTTTTGAGTATAGCAGAAGTACATTTGATTTACTTTCATGGAACATTTATTAAGTAGCTACTTTGAATCAGGATCTTTGCTAGGCATGGAGATATATAGATCGATAAAACAGAGACCTTATACTGTAATAGCTCAGAGTGTAGCAAATGGAAGTGTGTATCATTCTCCTTAAAATCCTCTTCTCTACTGAGAAGGTGAAGAGGGCCTAAGATTGAGAAGATGATCATAGAAAATACAATGTGCAATCCAGGAATATATCTGTCCACTTTAATAAATCACTTATTTGGATTTAATTTCCAAGGAAAATCCAGCTAAAGCTAGTGAAAAAGACGTTGAACATCCTTGGAGCACAATGTGTTTTTTTTTCTTTTAACCTTGGTGAAATAGGAAGGGCAAATGTTTAAAAATGTTTAATTACTAAAGTGTATCTTTCGCCTTGGTGAACTATTCCAATGGGACTCCAGGGAGATTCTTTCAACCTTTATAACAAACAGTGTCTTGGATTCAATATAAAAGCTATAAGAGGCAAATCTGGCTCAATTGTGGACATTTTGTAAAGCACATTGATTTGCCTACCACATACAAAAGACAGGTAGCATCCAATTAAGGGCAATTCTGTTAATTGCTTTTATGCCCTAATATCCTGACTTCCCAGGTCTCCTTTACTGCTGCCCTCTTTTCCCATCTGCCACTATGATGTCTCTACTCCTTGATTGGGGGTGGAGTTGGCAGGGAACCAATAGGGATATGGGAAAGCTGTAACTCCACTAGGAAACTGAACTTGCAACAACTTTTACACTTATTCTAAGATATTTATCTTTTGCCTTCTTACAACATAAAGAACTTGCCATCAAATACGGCCCTACTCGTTGCATGGAAGGTTTGCTTTCAATAACACAGAATCCAACTCAAATTGACATAATAACTAGAGGAAATATAATTGCATGTGTACCTGAAAAGTCCCATGGTAGTGTAGTATCTGGCACAATTTGACACAGAGTGTGCAGATAAATGTCTCCAGGACCCATTTTTTTCTTTCTCCTTGGGCTGCCTTGTTTTGGGGTTGATTTCAATACAAAGTTTGACTTTCTTATGATCCAAACATTGAACTAATAATTGCATTACAGCTCGATGCCTTCACCTTCAGGAAAGAGAAAACTTTGTTTCCATGCCTTTAGAATTTTTAAGCTTTACTGTGGTAACATTGGCTTAGGGCTCTTTATTCTATGAGATCAGGAAGCAGGACTCTATGCATGTGACATGCACTTAGTCCAGTTCACATTCAATTTTTGGTGACTGTCAATAGATTCTTTATTATATGCTTCATGCTGTAAAGCTATCTGCAAATTAAATGTCTTCCTTTATGCAACAAAGGAAAAGTTTACCTTTACATTTTTATATACTTTCTATAGTTTTTCCTATATGCTTTTCTATTCCTGGTTACAGTTCTTCCAATGACCTTTCTTGAGTTTCCTAAAGCAAGGCTTTCAACCTCCGCCATCTTCAGGTTGTCATTTCTAAAGGAAGAAGGAGAATTTCTGTCCTACATCAAGATTTGTGTGCTAATGCAGACACATTTTTAAATTTCAGAAGGCTACACAAATACCTGGTGCTGTTACTATTGGTAACAGGATAGGTGGTTGCTAGCTGTGAGGCACCATTCTGGTCATTAATTCCTTACTTTATTGAAGTTCTATAAAATAAAGGTCTAGGTATACCTTGGGAAATTGTCTGACCATACAGTACAGTTCTGAACCCATGGATGATATGATAAATTTATCATTGAATCCATATACTTGTTATCCTGAGATTTATAAGGCCAAAGCTTTCAACCTGGCTGGAGAGCCTCCAACTATGGAGGCTCACAGCAAAAATTCTGATAAATGTAGAAGCTAAGCAAGAAATAATCTATTTTAGAATATCCCTAAGGTCATTCTAAGAATGTGGTACTGTGATACATTCTTTAGAACTAATTACATAAGTGATATCACTCTTAGCTATTAATGGAAAAGTAAACTACTAAAAATAAGAACTCACACTCACGCATGTTCACCTAAGGATCAAAAGACATACTGTTGGGGTGGTAAGAGCCTGAGTTTGCAGCCATAGCAAACCAAGCAAAATGCACTTTGGCATTGTTAGGAAAACTCTAATTGTATTTCCTTTTCACCTTGACAGTGTGAAAGATGGGTTAATTTCATTGTGAAAGTAATTTGAGACTGACCTAGAAAGGCATTATCAAATATGTAGTACAGTCTATGATAGTATATTATCAATGAATGGCTACGCATGCCTCTTACCAATAAGGTCAGAGTAGAGCTGGTGAAAGCAGAATTCTAGAATCTGTTCAGTAGGATACCTGGTGAACATGGTCAGTTATACACATGACAAATGTTGAGGGAGGATGGGAAGTTAAAGAAATAGTGGAGCAAAGACAGGATATAGATGTCAGTGTTCTGTGTACAGATAAGCAATTGTAAGGAAATGTTTACCCTAGGAACCCATTCTGGAAGCCAACAACCCTACTTCTGTGGCCTTTCTGAGCAATTAAGAAATTGTTCCTATGATGGAGATTTACTCTATGTTCTGTGTTGTCAATGAGCTAGGTGCCTGGGTTCAAACTCTAGCTCTATTTCAGTCATACAATGATAATATGCCTCTCTATTTTCATTGAGAAGCTGTGAGTAGTAGTAGGTTATATATGAAGGTCAAATGAAGGATGTAAATCTATCGAACCAAGATTGACAGACAGGAAGCACCCCAAAATGTTGATTCCCCTTACTCATGAAATGGTGACTTTAAATGCCCAGAACAAGTCTCAAATAATAAGTCTCAGAAAATAACTCAAATAAAAGCATTCACAGAGTTCTTCCTGTATAACTGTCTCTGGTGTAAACATAGGTAAAAGGTGCATGCTCTTCCTTGATAAGCTCCTAACAAGAGAACCACGAGTGTATAAGCAGTCCCAAGTTGTATTCTGTAAGCAGCCTTGACATAAGAGTGCTACAGAAACCCTTTTCTCTCTCTTTCAAAAGACAGCTGGGCTTTTGGTTGTTGAGAAACGTTGAAACCCGTCCATTTGGCGAGAGGATGGGGGCTGCTATATAAATAGAAAATGGTGGGAAGAGGTTTTATAAAGGGAATAGAAAAACCACCTGGATGTCTTCAAAATAGTGTAATTTCATAGCTTAAAATGATTTGACCCTGATTCAGAAAGTTTCATCGACTGCAAAAAGGAGAATCTGGAGAACTCCAGGGGCTTCTTCTTCTGAGCTTCCATGGAACAAATAGCTCAAGATCTTATTTTCCCTCCTATCCAGAGCCAAAGTGGGGAAACACCCAGAATATTTCAGATACGTGGTCACGAGTTCATTTTGGATCATTATTTTAACAAAAGTATGCTGGAAATAAAATGCTACAGAGGAGAAATAGGATAAAAACTGTCATGTAAGAGTGTGTGTGTGTGTGTGTGTGTAAGTTCATATTTTCAAACTTACAAGTAAGAAAAATACAGATGTTAGGGCTTATCTCAATGCAGTTCCATATGTAAGATGACTCAAGTACCAGCTTAGATATATAAATCATGGAAGAATGTATAGAGCATCTTAGTGACAAACCACCATGCGTGGGGAGCAAAGGAGCACATGAGTAGCTTCTATCTGAGACAGCCCCAAATAGGAAGTGAGATCTAAGAACCAGCCTGTAAATGCATCCTTGGTTAAAAGTGTGAAAGACCAATAAACGCACCACTATCTTTCCTATTACTTTGATAAGTAAGAGCATAATTGGGTTGCCTTGGGGGATGAAATCTTGTGGTTCCAGGAAGTTAACTCTATCCCAACAATCCCTTTGTACTTATCTGTTTCTTTCCTTCAACGACACCAAGCAGTTTGTTATTTCCTGCTTGTTCATTTCTGTTCCCAAAGTTCCAGGAGCTGACCTAGCAAACAATTGTCCAGTTTTTCCCAGAATATAGTAGTCCAGTCATGGATGAGTCATCCAAGCTGGTGAGTTCGGTAGTCCTGTCACATTTCCTCAGTCCCAGGGCTGCTCACCCTTCAATGCTCCAATTGTTTCAATGCAAAGTTCCTTTTGTCCTGGAGCAGGGATTTTATTTCTCCAGGTATAGTGGATGGAGTTAAGTCTTTCATTTCTGGCTTAGACACAATGACAGATTGTAGAAAATATCTTGGAAAAAGAAGCTACCCATGATGCCTATTTAGGGTAAGGTCAGTTCAGGTTTGTTTTTTTTTATGGAAGATAAATTATTCTGGAAAAACTGGACGACAGCCTTCTCTGGGGATCGTCCAGCCATCTTGCAGATGGGGGCTGCCTTTCTTTTCTGGGTGATGGTGTGTGTCTTTTTGTGGTATTGGTTGTAGCAAGAGTAGAAACCTGTCTGGCACCCATAGAACGTAACAAGCCACTATTGGTGTCTTGCTGGCCAGAGGGTAGAGGCTCAGAAAGGACTGGAATGAAGCAAAAATCAGATTCCATAAAATTACCTTATTTCATATAATTCCAATAAAGTTCTAGTGCTGCTTTCATGTATTAGTGTAAGCCCTGCTAAAGTCCAGGTTTCAGAGGGTTGAAATATTCCAGGGAAATTAGTGGGCTAGACAATTAATTCTGTACCTTTGGAACGTGTCTTATGCCTGAGGATGATCTCTTACAGAGTATTCTTATTTTCTCACCTGAATTCACACTATCAAAACTCAAATCTATCTATCTTCTTCTGTTTATGTCATGACATATTTGGTAGATTTTATGTTTCTGCAGCCCTTTGCCTTTCTGCTAGATGTAGCTCTGCTTATCCAGTTTTGGGGCAACAATGGTGTAGAACACATAGCACCATCGTGCAGATTGGATCATTTCATGGTTTCTGGGAAAAGGAAAAGTACTTTCCAGGGAAAATCAAAACGCTTGTACTCTAAGAAGGGTTCAGAAGGCTAAAAGGCTCAAGACACTTGGCTTAATCTAGATATCCCAGTCCTTATGGCTACCCTATAACCTACTCCAGATCTTTCTATCTCAAGACTCTGCTCTTTACCTTACTAGGGCTCAGGTTGTTGGCAGATGAGATTCATTGAGACTGTTCATTTTTCTTTGCAATTTTCTGCTTCTACAATTTGTATTACTCTACGGAGCTGCCTATGGCACCAGCAACTAAAAGTGTTCTTCAATTTGTCACAGATATTTCTGGATTTTCAATCATGCTTCAGACTGGCATTCCATAGCACTAGACATTCTATATATGTGTGTGTATGCATGTGGATGATATCTTTTGTGTCCCTCTAAAGAACTCATTACCCCACAATTCACATCTTCTTTGCTGCCAGATTGATTAAGCATAAGTCATGCACTACTCAAAGCTCCTGTGTTGATTTCATTACAAGAAGATAGAAGTCTCAATACTAATAGTGCAAGTATATCCCTCCTCCCAACAGCAGTTGAGTGTTTATAGCCATAAGAGCAGTGGGAAATGCTATTTTCCTCTACTTTCTAGGAGTCTGCCCTGTAAGACCTATTCTGTTACAAAAGTCTTGGAAATTATTTTGTGGGACAGAGTCCACAATAGAAAGTAACTGTTAGGCTTAATTATTTATGCTAATTAAGTACCACACAAAGGTGGCATGAGTGAGGGGAAGGTAAAAGGAACTGAAGAGCGTAGGAAATGGGGTAAAACAATGTGTTAACGACACTGGCTCCTTCTGTATGCTAAGCAATGAAGAGACCTAGTTAGTCTTGCTGAAGATGTGCCTATTTGAAATAGGCATGTGTTTTCTTTCTTTCTTCCTTTCTTTCTGCCTTTCTTTTTCTTTTCTCTCTCTCTTTTTTTGATAGTACTGAGGTTGGAACTCAGAGCCTCATTCTTGCTAGACTGGTTGTTTACAATTTGAGTAATGCCTCCAGCCCTGTTTTTTGCTGGTTATTTGAGATATGGAGTCTATAGAACTTTTTCTGCCAGGACATTCCTTAATTGGCAATTTGATAGCTCTCCACTTCTTGAACAGATAGGATTAAAGGCTTAAGCTACTGGGTAACAGGCTCTCGTGATCATTTATTGTTATCTCTGACTAATTGAATGGAATATTGACATTGTTCATCTTGGAAAGAACCAGAGAAAATTATCAGTGGGTTCTTTTCCTTCTTCCCTATCAGTCCAAGTATTCACCATATGGAGGGAACTCAAAGCACATCTGATTTGGCTTTGGCAGTTAGCTGAGAAGTCGGATTCCATCCTGTGTTTTGGATTTTCATCTGATCCAGAAGTAAAAGAGTCAGAAGACCCAGAAACTCCAAGCCTTCAACTGGTCTATCTCAGGGCATGAACCTCCCTAGGCCTTTGTGGGGACAATGGTTCATGTTGACAGCTCAGAGAGAGATAATGGGTGTAGGATGAGGCCCTGGAAAATCTGAGAAGGGATGCAAATGTATCCAGTGCATAAAAATTTGAAAGAAAGCATTGGGATATTTCTGAAGGAACAGAAATGCATGTAAACCTCAGGTTATTGTGGTTTATACTGACTTGCATTTTTACCAGAATTTGCTCACAGTGTCAAAAATCTAATCATAAATAATTAGAATTTATATTTATTAAATACCTGTTGTACATTAATTTTTGTACACAACTCATTATATGTCTTTTCTTCTTTTTTATTTTTTCTCCTCAAAACAGCTCATGAAGTAAGAGCTATTAATTTCATTTTCAGATTAGGAAGATAAAGATCAAAGATTTGAAAAAAAAAAACCCAACAACTTTAGATTACTACTAAGTCAGGGAGTTGTAACTCAAACCCACAGCCATGTGATTTTAAAGTCTTCTTCCTAGACTAAACCTTAATTGCCCTATCTGGATTTAGTTCAAAGAATTTTTTGGAGGTTTTCTTTTTCTCTCATGCAAATACATTTCTATGCCAGGAGCTCTTACTGCGCAAAAGGGATTTAAAAATTCAGCTTTGGACATACACTAGAGACACCCTCAACTACAAGCACTAAAGCGTTTATCACAAGGCTAGCCCATGCCCCTTGGCTAAGATATGTCTGGCCAAGAGCACGTGTTTGGCCGGTAGTACCCTAATTTCTCATGGAGAAAACAAACAGCCAAGTTTCAGAGGTCAAGCAGGGCTTCCTTCAGACTGAACCCACAGTGAGGGCCAGTAAATGCTTTGCCAGGGTAAGCAGCCTCCGGGAGAGAGAAAAATGGATTGTGTTATCATTGGCCCAAGTGTGTGTATCTGAATGGCAGTTTTCCAACTCAAGCTCTGGAAACAATCTTGTGTTTCGCCCACTTACAATCCAGCAGTCATTAATCTCATTAATTGAGTTGATCACAGGCTCTTTATTAGTAGTATTTTTCTTTCTAGTCATGATTTCTTTCAACCCCAGAGATTCCAGCTGTTCTTTATTTGCATATTAAAATGTCATAAACTTATTTTTTTGGTAAGAGAATTTCCTTTAAATTTTTTTAATCAAGACTAGTTTTCCTATTATCCTGAAATTATCATTTATTTTACCAAAACCAATTATTTTTATGTATACTTACTTATTTTCTAGGTGGTAGACTGTAAGTCCTGTAAGGACAGGAAATATTGGTATCTTCTGTCATATTTCCATTACATGACACATGTTGGGTATCTGATATATGCCCCTAATTTTTCATTTTGAGCGAGTAAACAAAATTCCATCTCTTAATCAATAAAAGCAAGATCACATCATGAACTTGGCCTTTGTTCTCAGAAATAGTAAGCACATACAAATGTTTTGGGTCATCTCAATTGCTTTATCAATTTATCCATGTGTTTATTAAACTGTAATTTATGTCTCCATTTAAGAAGCTTCTTAATTCCACACTAATCTAGGTTAGTATAATCAGAAGGTAAGGAGTAGGTTGCTCTGAGCCTCCAGCTCTGAGAGGAGGGAGCCAGTCAGTACATTGTAAAGGCAGTTAGCATATAGACTGATGTCTTTTACAAGACTTTTTCCCACTCCACAAGTTAACATATACTGAGATGACATGTAATTAGTGGTAATTATGCAAGTGAGAAAAGCACAACTTTTTAATATTTTAGCTAATGGCTATGCCAGTGATTTTCATGCTAGATATGAGTTAATGATTAATTGAGATGATTATTATAATAGTAATGGGAAAAGAGATGTACAGAGAGATTAATTAGGAGTAAACTTTAGAGAATCTGTAATGTGTAAGACCAACTAAGAAGAGGCACAATTCTATAATAGAAAGAAAACCAGGTTTGGAGCTACAGAAGTGGATCTGTTGAATTGTTTGAACCATTGATTGATTGATGCATATGTTCACTCAGTTAGTACAGACACTCTCCCTACTATGTGTCACCACTCTGGTTTTTTGATATACAACCATGATGAAAAGGAAGCGTGAATGTCCACAGGGAACTTCTTTTGTATCATAGGTGGTATTGTGAATACCTTATGCATGATCTGATTTTTTTTTTTGAAATAAGGTCATTGTAGGTATAATTATTTAAAACTAGAGGATACTGATGAAGTAGTGTGAGCTACTGATCAGGTATGGACAATATTTTCCCGGCGGAAACCTGGACATGCTATGTGTACAGGGAGAATACCACCTGGTCAGAAAGACAGACATCCTGATAATGCTGATGCCCCACATCATCAGCACCCAGGAGAAAAGCATGTGACAGATTCTCCCTCACAGCCTTCAGAAAAAAACCAAACATGCCAACACTTTGGGCTCAAACTTCTCCTCTCAGAGACCTGTGAGACAGTAAATTCATGAGTTTAAACTACCCAGTTTGCAAACCTTGTTATGGAAATTCTCTCAAAATAGTACAAAATCAAATGATGAAGATACTCCCAAACGAAGTAACAACAACAAGGAACAAGGACATCAAACCTCCCTGCTAATATCTTATTGCCACATCCTCAGTTTCTTGTGTGAACAGACGTTTTTCTGAGCTACTAATTTTAATTTATTACTATTTTTTTGTTTCCTATTTGGGAAAATTCATCTTTGTGTTAAGAATACAGAAACATTATTAAATATGCCTTCTCATTACTGACATCTTTGTCCATAGTTAACTACTTAACCTGGTTAAAAATAATTAATTGACCAGTTAATTATTGTGATTTTTATATAAAGAATGAATGTCCTTAAATAGCAAATCTATCATAGGAAAGGTTAGGCTATCAGATGTCCTTATCTCAACCCCAGAACCCAGAAAACAAATCGAGGACTACTTTCTCTCTGTACTCAGTGGTACCTATCTCAAACCATCCTTCCTAAATAGTAGAAGCTGCTATTGGGGTCATCTCTCTTTCCAGATACTCAAGCTCATCACTAAGATCTTAACTCTTACCAGGCAGCTGACTTTAAGTATCAAAATGTACTGTTTTTACTCTCCTTAATTTCCTTAAGGACTTTTATGCCTTTTGGTAATTATAAATGTGTGTGTGTGTGTGTGTGTGTGTGTGTGTGTGTATGTGTGTGTGTGAATATTTAAGTCACATGGGATTCTACCTCAACCTCAAAGATTCATGATACTGCCTTGCTAAGTCTTTACTCTCAGTGTGTCAGCAGTTGTCTGGTGTGTGTGTGTGTGTGCGCATGTGTGCACTCAAATATTTATGAAATAGAAAAGTAAATGAATAAATATACCATCATATTCTTTCATAGCTCTTCCTGCTTCTCAGATTCTAGCATATCACATAAATGAAGATGGGTAAAGATAGAAGAAATATATTAATATGATTAATTCTTTCTCCCCCAACCCATTCATGAAGTTTAAGTTCTGGTTTCTTGGCCAATAGATTTCAGAACTAACATCAACCAGTTCTCTTCTCTCCCTCAACCATCCCACAGATAAATACTCTGAACCTTAATAGATCAATCTCAAGACTGAATGAGTTCAGAGTTGAATCCTCTTATCAATCAAACTTATGCTGGCCCTGATGATTTATGGAAGGATATATACCAATGTATGACACATGGAGAATCCCAGCATTGAGTTCTACTGGTTTTCAAGGTAAAAATAGGATTTAAATACCAATGTGATTCAAAATTTGAATGACAAATCTTATAAAGAAAATACTAATTTACAGAAATAAGTCTCATATATCAAAATACTAAAAAAAATCCAAGAGGCTTTATAAATTTTATTTTTAAATTGACGCACAGTAATTTTACATATTCTGCAGTACAGTGTGATATTTCAAAGCATGGACAGAATATGTAATAATCAGAGAAGTATAATTAGTCTATCCATCAACTGAAACACACACTTTCTCTTTGGGATGAGAACATTTCAAATTCTGGTTTTCTAGTTATTTTGAGATATATGCCAAGAAATTATTAACTATATAGGTACTAAAGCATTTTAAGAATGCAGATTGCAGCCGGGCACTGGTGGCTCACACCTGTAATCCTAGCTACTCAGGAGGCTGAGATCTGAGGACTCAGGAGGCTGAGATCTGAGGATCGCGGTTCAAAGCCAGCCAGGGCAGGAGAGACCGTGAGACTCCTATCTCCAATAAACCACCAGAAAACGGGAAGTGGCACTGTAGCTCAAGTGGTAGAGCGCTCACCTTGAGCTGAAGAACTGAGGGACAGCGCCCAGGCCCAGAGTTCAAGCCCCATGACCGACCAAAAAAAAAAAAAAAAGAATGCAGATTGCTGTCTTTCACAAATTAACTCTACCTTTACCCCCTACACACAGAGATGCTAATTCAGAAAGGTCTGGTGTGGCGCTCAGAAGCCTGCTAATGGTAGTGAAACAGAGATAAGACTCATAGAAAGAATGCTTTCAAGTATGTGATACTGGATACTTGTAAAAATTATTCCTTCTTATTTAGCATCCTTTAATCAATTCAGCATGCTGGTTCACCTTGTCCTAAAATATGATTCTGTCAAGAAATGATAATATTACTCTAATTATATTGCCATTTCTCTCGCTTTATAATTTATAGGTTAACTAAGTCATTTATTATTCATTTATTCATTCATCAAACACATTGAGTGCTTATGCAGCAACAGGCTTTGGAATTCTGAAAAGACTTGTATATAGTATCTGTTCAGTAGCTTATACACCTGGAGACAATAGACACATGTCAAGAGGCAGGAGCAATGTGATTTTCTGGTACTGTGAATAAGAAGGAAGATGGTTATCTATCTATCTATCTATCTATCTATCTATCTATCTATCTATCTATCTATCTATCTATCTATCTATCTATCTATCTACTTACCTCTCTATCTACCTTATGGTGTGAGGAGTAAGAAGAGAGACATGCATCAGAAAAGACTGCACAACTTTTTAATAATAATGATAAGGAGATTAATGATAATAGTTATTAATTTAATAATTATTAGCAGTAGAAGTGATTGTGTTAATATTGTTCCTGTAGAAAAAGGAAAGTTGGTGTCAGGTATCACTTTATGATGTATGATGGCCTTTGTAAATGCTTTTGGTGGTGGTGTCCCTGTTAACATATGCCAATTGATTTTAAAATATTACAAAATTAATGGACCCCTGCTGTTATAGTGTTTTACCAATGAGAATTCACAACAACAGGTAGAGTCATATTGTTTATTATTTTATCATTGCACATGAAGATACTTCTGTGTCTGAGCACCGTCACTTGAATTTTCCTGATTGTAAAATGGATCACTCCATCCAGAGCTCATATTTCACATTATGAAATGAGAAAAATGCTGCATTTCTCATAATGTCATGGCTCTTTATAACCTGCTTCTGTTAGGACAATATAGATTCTTTTTCATCTAGAGTTCTCTAATATCATTTATGAATAATTAACAATTAAACTATTACCCATAACACTTAACCCTTCAAAACATCCATTGATGTTGGCTTCTAGGGGCTAACATTCTTACTGTGCTTTGTTAATCATGACCACAAGTGTAAGTCACACCCATAGTACGCAGGCATTTTGAGCATTATTGTAACTTTACATTTTACAATACCAATGTACAATAATGTTTTCTTGAGCTCCATAGAATATAATCAATGAATTATGGAATTGGTTGCTTTCAGTGTTGATCACACTTCTGCTTTTCATATACTTCAACAGCATAGAGGAATGTGGGCAGAAACAAGTCAAATTCATGCAAAAGATGTTCACTTCCCATCTGGTATGACTGAAAAAGTCTGGGGGAGAGTTCATCAATCAGAAACAAGAGAAACATCAATTATAAGGATTCACTAATGTTGAAGATCAATAGTCTCCAAGGACCTTGAAAAAAAGCAGATTGCCTGGCTTGTGAGACCTTCCTTACACAGGACACAAAGTGTGAAATAGGGTTTGAGCAGCCACCCTGGATATTAATGTCTGAGGGTGCATAGGATAAGTGTATACTATTTCCCCAAACCCCTCAACTATGCAGGGTAAAGGTAGTATCAGGTTTTATCTCTCTTGAGCATCTCTATGTATCTATGTATGTAGGAATGTATATATATATGTATATAAGCATATATATGCATGCATCTATCTATCTATCTATCTATCTATCTATCTATCTATCTATCTATCTATCTATCTATCTATCTATCTATCTATTTGTAAATAGCTCAAACCAAAGAGTTAGCAGTAAGCTATTATTAGTCCAGAGGGGAAAAAAAACCCATAAACTTGATTTGTCCTGTGTCTGGTGTGAATAAGAGTCTATTAGTTCTATGGCAGCTCTAACTTGCTCTATTTAACTAATGAAAAAAATCACATGGGCACTGAGAATGATCTGCTCACCAGGCCATGCTTGAAATTGCAGCCAAACTTGACAATGACCCCAGAGCTACAAAGCCTAGAGTAACTTGACTATCTGGGCATACACTACTTTTCCACCAAATAGCCACGTAATTTAACAGGAGCCCAAACATGCCAGCTCTAAAAGACAATCTGTTATAAATGGGAAAATGGGAAATTCTACTCTATAAGATAAAGTAAAACTGAATTACAATGGGCTTTTACTTACCTACTATCTCTACTTTTGTAAAAGAAGGTCACTAATAATAAGATAGGTATTTTATATCTGTGTAGCCTTTTCAAACAACATCCCTGGGCAGGACAATGCTACACACGTGTCCTTTCTAGCTGGGAGCTTCTGAGACTTCAGAGACTTTGTTTTTCCTGAGTATATTTCCGTGGCGAGTCTGGGCTTCTAACCATCTCTGACTCTTTAAGTTCCTTCTCTATCCTCTAATTTGCTGGAAGTATTTTCAACCTTCAAATAGTTTCACTGAGCAATTTTCAGGTTTAACTATTACTGATTACCATTCTAATAGTTTCTTCTATTTTTCAACTCACATCCTGTTCATAGTGAGTTACTATGGAGACATGACACATTATTGGTCTCTCTGTAGGACAGTGACCTGAAATATTTAAAAATGTTCTGGGTTTCTTAGCAACTCAACCAACTGTATCCATCTTTACCTCCATGATTTGTTCTTTTTTCTGTAACAAATAAAATCTGTATCTTGTGCTAACTTCAGGAGATGCTAAGGGAGTATTTTAAAAAGAACTAAAAATTAAATGCATC
Source organism: Dipodomys spectabilis (assembly GCF_019054845.1). NCBI lineage: Eukaryota > Metazoa > Chordata > Mammalia > Rodentia > Heteromyidae > Dipodomys > Dipodomys spectabilis. The sequence goes on along the minus strand of NW_024870941.1, from coordinate 2,267,426 downwards.
ATATTTAGACACCTGTTCCCTTTCTGTTCAAGCCTATTTAAAGATGGCTGGCAGTGACAGAATGGGTATTTATGGAATTTAGGATAGCCAAAACTTCATCTCTAACCTCTAATTCACATTGAATCACTGAATATTTCTAAATAGCCTAGAGCCTCAGTTTCCTCATATCTTATGTAAAGTCGATCTTTACATATGTGAAAATTGTCTATACACGAAAAAACCTTGAATTGCTAAGTGACAGTTCTGACTCCAGAGCTCTAACATTTTGAAAATCCAAAATTATTTTTTCTGGGAGGGAGACAGAGCTCTACATTATGCAGTGATGAGAAAAGGAGAGGATGCAATCAATGTCTGTGTCTGAAGACCTCACTATTCAATTAAGAGATCAGGGATGATGGCTATGTCCATCAAATTACAGCTAAGTTGATAGGGTGACATATTGCACCAGGTGATAGACAAGCAATAAGAAGTAAGTTTCTCTTCTGAGAATTGTCTGTTCAGTGCATTTGCTCCTTTTCAATTGAGCTGTTGATGCTCCAGGACTTTAGTTTTCTGTGTTACCTGTATGTTGTAGCTTGCAAACTTTTCTCCTATTCTACAAGGTGTCTATTCAGATGCCTTTTAGTTTAACACAGTCTCATTTGTCAATTCTTCCTTGTATTTACTGAACTATTGGGTTCTATTCAGGAAGTAATGTTTATATCAACATGTGCTAATATCTTCAGTCTTTCCTGTTGTAGTTTCAGTGTCAGGAAATACATTAAGATCCTCGATCAACTTTGAATTAAAAATTGTACAGGGAGAGAGATAATGATCTAGATTCAGTCTTTTGCATATAGATATCCAAATTTCCTAGCAACATTTGTTGAGGAGGATGCCTTTAATCCAAGATGAGTTTTTGGCTCCTCTGTCAAAAATTGTATGACTTTAGGTCTGTAGATTTATATTCAGGTTTTCTACCCTATTTCCTTGTACTGATATCATATTGTTTTTATTTCTATGGTCCTATAAGTTCAACCCTGGGATTGTCATGCCTCCAGCATTGGTCTTTTCCTCAAGATTATTTTGGAGATTGGTCATGTGTAGTGAATACATATGAATTTAAAGACTGAATTTTCTATTTTGGTGAAGAGTAACTTTGGGATGTTGACAAGGAGTGCATTAAATCTATAGATCGCTGTTGATTTTGTAGGGATTTTTAATGAAATTGATTCTACCAACCTTTGAGCAACTTCTGGTGTCTTCTTTAGCTTCCTTCTTCAAGTTTTTATGGGTTTTATTTCACTGTAGATTTCTTTCACCTTCTTGATTAAGTTTACTCCTAGGTACTTTTGGGAGATATCATGAATGAAATTGTTCTGATTTGTTTCTCAGATTTTTCATTGTTGACAGAGAAAAGCTAGTTATTTTTGTATGTTAATTTTATATCCTTGCACATTACCAAAAGTGGTATCAGATCTAGAAGTCTTTGGGTAGAAATTTTAGGGTCTATAATAGAAATAATTTGCAAATAGGAATAATTTGACTCATTCTTTCTCTACTTGGGTTCATTTTATTTCCTTTTGTTGCCTTTTTGCTCTGGGTGGAAATTCTAGTACTATATTGAATAGGAGTGGAGAGAGTAGACATATTTTTTTTGTTCTGACTTTAGGGGAAATAATATCAGTTTTTCCTGTTTAATATGATAGTGGCTATTGGTTTTTCATATGTAGCCTTTATTAAGTTCATGCACATCCCTTGTATTCCTAGTTTCTGAGGAGCTTTTATTATAAAAAGAAATTGAGTTTTGTCAAAAGTCTTTTCATATCAGTTGAGATTATCAAATGATTCTTGCCTTTTATTCAATTTATGTGCTGTATTACATTTATTGATTTATGTATATTGAGCTAAATTAGTATAGCTTAAAATATAATTGATCATAGAATACGATGTTCTTATTTTTATTTTTATTATCTTTAAGTAGGTGTACAAAGGAATTACCATTAAACAAAGCGGCTTATGAACACAGACCGATCAATGTCACTCCTTTCAGTATTCACCCATCCCTTCTTACCCACTCCTTAGATGTTTTTGATGTCTTGTTGAATTTGATTTGCAAGTGTTTTATTGTTAAATTTCATATTTATATTAATCAAATATGTTTTTCTATAAGACTCTTCTATTTGTGTGTCCCTGTCTGGTTTTTGACTGAGTAAAATACTAAATTTATAAAAGGAGCTTTGTGGCGTTCCTACCCTATCTCCTGACATTTTTGAGAAGTATTGATCTCTTTCTTTTTTAAATATCTGGTAGAATTTAGCAATGACACCGTCTAGTCCTGGGCCTTTTCTTTGTTCTATTTACTTTATTAGATTACTGCTATAATTTCATTACTTGTTATAAATGTATATAAGTAGTCTATATTTTCTTCTATGAATTCTGATATGTCAGCTATTCCTAGAAATGTATCATTTTTCTGTTTTTTTTCCATTTTATTTGGATATAGGTTTTCCACTTATTCCCTTGTGCTATTCAAGATCTCCATGATATGTAACAAATGTTGTTATGTTTTCAGTTGTAGTTTTATTTCAGTCTTTTTCCTTAGATTTTTGGTCAGGTTGGCTAAAGAGTTATCTATCTTATCTATCTGTTCAAAGAACCAAACTTTTGTTTCATTGCACCATTGAATGAATAGCTTTCTGTCTCTATTTCATTGGCTCCAACCCTGATCTTCATTGTTTATTTCTGTCTGCTAACTTGAGGTTTAGCTAAAATTCTATTTCTCAAGAGCTTGAGGTGCATCATTGGGCTACTTATTTGAGATCATTCTTAATGTAGATGTTCACAATTAGCTATATTCTAAATGGTTGGTTTGTTCTATTTTAATTTTCAATAGATTCAGTGACCTTTTGCATTTCTTTCTATTATCAACATGTTATTCACTCTCTCTGTGTTTGTGTATTTTCTGTAGTCCCCTTTGTGTTGTGTTTTTTATTCCATTATTGTCTAATGGAGTAAAGGGAATATTTTTTTATTTTTAGAAAATATATGCACATATTTGCTAAGATTAGCTTTATGTCCTAAAATATACTTTGCAGAAAGTGCCATGGACTTTCCAAAAGGTGTAGCTGCCCAAGTCAGTGGGCAGTGACAAGGCTCATTGAGGAGTAAAAGGGCTATGCAGAGTGAATAGAATTCTAGCTAGGTGAAGAAGGGAACAGAGCTCTCTCTAGAACAACTTTTTGTTAGAAAATTATTTGCTTTGAACACATGAATATAAAATAGCCATCCAATTAAGTGAAGGTGTTGCTACATCAAAACTGCCACAGTTCTGGGGCATTCTAGCTCTTAGTTAAGTCCTATTAGCCAAGAGCTGGCAAAAAAATAACTAGAATAGCTAACTATGTACCTAGCCACTGTTAACATGAATAAAAAGAGCATCCCAAACACTGAGAATTCTAGGAGATAAATCATCTCAGCCTCAAACACTACAAAGAAATATGAAGCCAGGAAAGTTTGCTGTGGCTTTGAGGAAGAGATAAAGTTTGCTAAGCAGGTATGGGCTTGATACTAAAAGCCTTTACAACATGAAAACCCACGAAGTTTCTCTCGGCCACTACATGAATTTCCTGACTTTTAGGTATCATATTTTTGGCATCCTACCAGATATGTACTACATTATAATCTTGATAAGACACACAGGTAACACAATTTTACCAGGTGAGCTTTTGTCCCCAGGAAAGTTTGAGAACCATGATAGCATAACTTGAAACTTACAAGAAAAAATGGGGCTTGTTTGACTTGTCAATTGAAAAGATTGGTCAGGCTGCTATGCGAATAAGGCATCAGTGAGGCGAAAAGGGTCTTGAAGGGTCGTGAGAGCTAATGAAATAAATGAGGTGAAGCAAAACAAACTATTGATGTTTGACCTGACTTAAGCCAATGTCTTCATCCAGGAATTCTATGCCCTCTCAGAAGAAATACTAACCAAGAAGGAGATCCATCTATTCCCCAAACTAGGTCGTATTATCATAATTCCACAGTATATTGGCCCCATTAAGTGTTTTTGATAATAGCAGTGATTCGAAAGTGTATTGCCTGGGTGTAAAGGTAACAGTTATGACTCATTCACTAGGCAAATGTACTTAGAAGCTTTATTTGTGCCAGTTTTATTATTGTCAATAGATTAATAAAACACCACTTTCTATCATGATGCAATGGAAATTGTTTGGGGACAACTCAAAAACATCTAATAAATCGTATCTGTTTCAATGGTAATGATTAATAGATCCAAGCCACTTAGCAGTATGTCTGAATGCAATTAGCCACCCACAATGATAGTGGTGGGCAGCTGATAGGCATCTAACCTGGTAGGGCAGCATTGGCAAGGTTAGTCATAAGTGACCTATGGTTAGCGATGTATTCAACTCAGTATCTTTTACAAAATAGCCCATCTATACCATATATCACTTTTAGACTATATATTTAAATCAAATCAGCATTTTAAGCATTGTGCTACATATTAGAAACTTAGATCCTAAATTGCTGCAATTGAATGATTATTGGAATTATTTTAACTGACACAAATGTACATATTTGTAGAGCACAATGTTGTACTTTGACTCATGTATATATTAGACAATAATCAAGTCAAGGTAATTAGCATACTCATTACCTCAAATATTATTCATTTTGGCTATTATTTAATGGCATTCTATACCATGGATCCACCTGCCAGGCTTATCAGACTAAGATACTTTTTCCAGGAACCAATTTGTCTCAGGTTTCAGTAAAATTTTTTTTTGTCTTTTGTTGTCTTCCTTCCTTCCTTCCTTCTTTCCTTCCTTCCTTCCTTCCTTCCTTCCTTCCTTCCTTCCTTCCTTCCTTCCTTCCTTCCTTCCTTCCTACCTCCCTTCCTTCCTTCCTTCCTTCCTTCCTCCCTCCCTCCCTTCCTTCCTTCCCTTCCTTCTTTATTCTTCTTTTCCTCTTCTTCCTTCTCTTTCTCTTCCTGCCTCCTGTCCCTCCTCCCTTTTCTCTCCTATTCAAAACTGGAAGACAAGAAGTTAAACTGTCTTTGGGAATCACAGTACTTTCAGCATATACTGTCTATTTTATTCTCTGCAACAGAATATCTCTGTTGTTGTTGTTGTTTCTCTGTAAGTTTTCTCTGTATGTTTGCTACCTATTCCTTTCTACAGAGCAGTGCCCTTGACAAGGCAATTGCTTTTAAGACTCCATAATAGCAACTTTGGTTAACATTATGTGAACTCCAAGATCACACTAGTCTATACTACATGGAAAAAGTTTCACTTCCCAGTACTCTCTAGGCTTTTGTCTATGAGATCAGAGGCTCAAAAATGAAGCTCAGCAGATTGTAATCCAGCAACTCTTTAAGTTACTATTGTAAAGGCCAGGGGGGTTGTATAATCTGGTACAAAGTTGTGAGTCTATCCTCACTACTTCTTCAGGAGAAGACAGGTCAGAAGAAGTGAATTGAATGTACAGGTCAGAATAGCAACTGTCTGAGGTGTCTCAGGAACCATTCCCTCAATCCATGAAATTTTCTGTTAGGAAAACATCATCCCTTACCATATTGGACTGAGAAGCATTCTTATGCCTGCCATGTCACACAGCATGTTCATTGGGGACTGTAGAGCACCTCAGATGATAGGTAGCTTGAGAAGGCCATACATTTCCACCACACATCTCATTTAGAGTGTGAACCCTGGCAAAGCAGGGAAGCTATCCTTTTTTGTAATGTTTAGGATCAAAGGGGGAATAAAGATGTATAGTCTGCTTAGGAGGAAGTAAGGACATGCAATGATACTGAGATAATAAAAAAGAATAACTTAAATAATCATACAGTGAAAAGGTCAAAAAAATTAGGACGTGTTCTATCATGGTATTCCATAGGTACATGTCATGAGAACAGAAACACACACACACACACACACACATGCCCATACACATGCACATATCTACACACACATCTGGAGGTTTTCTGTGGATCACTGAAAATTGCAGCTTAAAGATTAAAAGAGAAGAACCACTTACTATCATCTGCTATTCAGCAAAGTTGACAATAAAGGTGTCTGTTCTGACTCCTTGCTATTTTTATTGTAGGCTAGAACACCTGAGCACCCTAAGGCCAGGCAGCAACTAGACAATTCCACTGAAACTTCAGTCTCACTCCAGATAATACTTGAGTCTTCTTGCTCAGACTCTTTTTCCAAATGTCTACCCCACTCGAAATCAATCCATTTTTGAGACCTTTTATCTTTCTCTCTAGTTAAAGTCTTGAAATTGGAGATGGCATTATTTCCCCAACAATGCGTGATCTGAAGTCCTGACTGCCCATTCCACTTTGAGGCTAGTTGAGTAACAACCTTGTTGCATGTGTTTCCAGGGCTTTGAAGAATACCTTAACTGGCTTCTAAACTTTAATGGGAAGAATTGGGTATTTTTATGTGAAGATATAGTTCCTGAAGAATGTTCACTATTATAGGTATTTAGGACGCCTACTATGTGGCCATCTTCACTGCACCTGCAGAGTCAACTAAAGCACCACTTGCCATAGCTCTGTTCATAGCTATCTCCTTGCCTCCTTTCCTTTATTTTCTAGAGCCCCCCCCCCCAGTTCAAGATTCAGGGTACCTCAAATTTACCATGGAAACAGTATAAAATCTATAGTTTCTCTTGTGCTTACAAACTGAGGTATAACACATATGATAGAGTCTGGCAGCTGACACACACTCAGAGCATGTGGACAGAGAGGGGGGCCAGTTATAGTGGCTCACTCATGAAATAGGATTTATTTGAAGCTTGAAGGGAAATCCCAAGAGATACTCATCTGAATTTGCTTAATGGACAAACCAGCCAGACAACAGAATTTCTGAGTTCTCTTAAATAAGGGCTCTAGAATCAGCAATTCTTGTGTTAAATATATAAAAAAAAAAACTCTCCATCTTTCTCTCTGAACATGGAGACATATACCTGACAATTTTTTTGTTTAATAAGCTACCCAAATACACATGTATATATTTGAATGGAATTATTTATTCAAGATTTTTGGCCTCTCCTGTGTGGAAGGCTATGTCATGTGCTGAATACACGACTGGCGGAGAGGTTGGTACGTGGTGGAGAAGAGGGGGACATAGCAGGAAACTGTGGAGGCTCAAAGACCTAACATCCATATCCAAGGATCAGATGACCATAAACTGTAGGATCTAAAATCAAGAGCAAATTGATTGTGGTCTCATAATTTTTTTAGTCCTGGAAGCACATGAAATTACCCAGGATATAATTAAGATGATCAATGTCAGGGGACCACTAGAGATCAATTAGAAGTTTTTTAGTTTTAGGCATTTATCTTTTCCAAAAGGTCCTTAAGCTATTTCAATTGTAAGTGAGACTGAAAACCCTAATTTAATTGAATTAATGTTTACTGAGCATACATCCTATGCCAGGCCCAATGTAGGATCAGTAAACCAAAGATGAAGGAAAGACTACCTTTGTCTGAGATGGCAGAGCTTGTCATCTGTGTGTGATGTATAAATTTCTGAGGCTCTAAGGAAATAATGTGGGCATTTAGTTACCCAGATGTACCTGAGAGGACTGGCTGATCTGTCTTGAAGAGGGAACAGGAGCTATGTGTAGAAGAAAAGAGTGTACTAACTGGACCACTGTGCATGAATTACTTAATTTTATTCCTAAACCATGAAATGTGGTCCCAAAATGTAGGAGGTAAGAATTTAGTCTGAGCAACTTCCAGGCATTTATTATATTAAACTGTTGAGTTTTCAAAGGAGTTACACCATGGAAATCCACTCCTGAGTATGTCATACTTTACTCAGCTTGATTATGTATATATGCATATGTTTTGTATATGTTTATAGTTTAGATCTAACTCCCACATAGGAGAGAGAACATTCATTGTCTCTCTGAGCCTAAATTACTTCACTCAGAAAATATTTTTCCAGGTTTATTCAAATGATATATTATTCTTACTGATGGATGAATAAATTCCTATTATACATACATACATATATATATATATATATAAGGACTATGTACATATAGTATCACATTATATCATATATTACATTGGATAATAATATAAAAATATGTACATAAAATTATATGACAATGTAATCTAAATCCATTATCATATAATATATAAATTAATGTATTTTGATATGTATTACATTTTATTGAGCTAGTAATCAGCTGTAGGGCATCAGGCTGTTTTCAGAACGTGGCTATTGTGGATAGTGCAGAAATAAAATATGGTTATATAGGTGACTTTATTGTTTCCTGACTTGTAATCTTTTGAATTTAATTTTGATAGTAAATCACACTGTTTGTAGACAGTTTGTTCACAGTGTAACATCATTTAATATTGGATGTCTTTGGTAGATATGGTTTATTAAATTGCCACTGCTTACTCATTTTTAAGTTTAATTCAAGAATACACAGAAGAAGGACTCAAGGTATGATTGTCATGGTAACCTATCTTGGTTACCATATGCGATATTCGCTGGAAGAAAGAGAAGAAAGTAACATTGGTTTCCCATAATATGAATGCAGACATTACAGTACTTTTTCACAACACATTGTACTTCCTCAAACAGTTTCATTGAGAAATGCTAATCATTTTTGGAATGAGAAATATATGCTTTAATCACAATCCAACACCTTCATATATTACTTACCATTTCTACCAGTCTGACTATTTTCTTGGGATGTCAATACAAGTGATTTTGAAGGACACAAAATACCAGAGATAGTGGAGGAGTCACATGCATGCAGATTTTCCCTCCACTACCATTCCCTTCTTTACAAAATTCCCATCTTTCTATTTCTGCTATCTTTGCTAAATCTTTCCTGAAAAGCTGGTTTTACTTCTTTTTGTAATAACCCATTTGTTTCTAAAGTAGGAATGATATTTATGAGAGGTTTATAGAAATTCACAGGAAATATTCAACAGTAGTAGTGCCATACAGCAGGTTCATAAGAAGTATTTTGCTTCCTTTCATATTCTCTACAAGAATTATTTTGGCATATTTTCTAGTCCAATATAGTATTTCTGTCCACTTAAAGAAATGTTCACCTTTATTTTTAACATAGAGTGGTGAACTAATACATTTCCTCATGAGAAGTGCCCTTGTTAACATTATCCTGAAAAGCTAAGTGCAGAATAGTATTACATAGTAAGAATGCATTCAAGTCTTCAATTATTGATAACAAGCCACCCAGTAATTAACATGTCAAGGTACTTTCTCTGGAAAGTGGATGTTGGTAGCATTTTTTTCAGTGATCAGAGCAGCAATTTCTAAGTTGCACCTGACCATCTATAAGTAGAGATTGTTCTTACGGTGGCATAGCATTGTGAACCATCTTTTTGCTCTGAGAGGCAAATCACAATTTGTTTTGAAATTCAAGAGCTCTCAGATTGTGTTTCATTGGCTTGCAGGCATGTTCCAGGCAGTGTTAACAGCATTACACACCAGAAAGCTCAATACAGTACAATCTTGGCTGAAAAGCTGAAAAGTATTAATCTCACATGGAGGGAATTAGTTGCTACTTCATGGCATGTTACTCCAGGGAGATGCATGCTAAAAAATGTTCTTTGCTTTTATCGGAAAAAGTCAGATAATGTGATGTTAGGAAAACGAAACCTCAAATAAGTATTTTAATGTTTTTGTTTCTTTCATGCATGTGTTTCTAACGCATTTATAAGATTATTTCTTTGTTGCTTTGTATGTCCCTCCCCCACAGTGTAACCCCCGCTTTCACTATATTTGATGTCAGTATAACATGTGGAGGAGATGGGGACAAACAAGTCGTTTAAGGATTCAGGTGGACCTGTTGCAACAATGAGAAGTACAAAATGTCATGTCAAAACCAGCTTTACAATGTCGGTGGGGGGGGGGGGTGGGAGGGTATGATTGGATGGGAGGGAGGGGGGAGGCTGGGAAGGGAGGTGAAGGGTAAACAAAGGAGGAGGCTGCAATGCTTGGTAAGAAATGTATGCATTATCCTGCCCATGTAATTGTAACCCCTCTGTACAGTATGTTCTCAAATAAAATAAAATAAAATTAAAAAAAAATGTTCTTTGCTTTTATCTACTTGAAAAACCCATGAGTTGATCATTTTTATCAGAGAGAATGCCTGTCCAAGCTATCTTCTTCTTTTTCCTCTTCTATGCATCCAGGCTCCAAGCCTTTTGGTGAAGCTAATGAGTTCCCTTCTCCCTTAGTTACTATTATTGGGATTTTCTTTGGCCACAAACACATCCAGAAGTATGTTTGACCTGTGTCCCAGGTATTTCTCAATCCTATCAGGTTGACAAGATTTGTCACATTATTACCTATATCTCAAGTTGTAGAGAATGTGGACTTAAGTGATATTTAACAAGGAAAATATCCACAATCTATGCATGTATGATTGCATGATATTATTGCCCATAAATAAATAGACCTAAACTTAAAAATAAAATCAACTTTAATAAATCATTTTCCTTACAAACCATATTTAAGCTAGATTAAATGATATTTCATAAATGTACTAATTTCAGAATGTTTACTATTTCCAAATTAAGTCATTTTCCTTTTGTTTTCCTTTGTGATTTTTATCATAGTTTAGTACATTCAAAAAATTATATTAATGGTATTATGTCATTTGCAAATGAATGGATGGACCTGGAAAAAAATGTCAAGTGAAGTAAACCAGACCCAAAGACATAAAGGACACATACATTCTCTCATTTGTGGAAGTGAGGTTTAATTTATAAACGTGTATACCAACTCATATAGGATCATATGCATATTACATAAACATATTAACTAAAATGTGGTATATACAGGGGAGAATTCCAGTGATGTAACTCCTTTAAATAACTTACAGATTAACAAACTGAATCACAAGAAACTGGAACTTGAGATGGAGTGTATAGAAGAGGATTGTTGGCAAATAAAGAGAGGGAGGTAAGTAAATGCTATCACAGTGTTCAATGTACATATGTGAAAATTGAACTAGAAAAATTGGGGTGATGGGTGGGGTTAGCAGATATAGGGGAGAATGACAAAAGAGGACTTATTAATCAAGATGTGTTGTACTCATAAACTGACTTTGAATTGAAATTCCTTTGTTCAACCACTTAAAGATAATGTAAAAAATAAGAAAACTCCCAAGACTAAAGAAAAATATTAATAAAGAACAACAAAAAGGAACATATCAGCACACATAGACACACAGATTTCCATGTAAAATTCACATATTCACTCACACATTCATTCATTCATTTATTCCCTTAATAAAAAAATCAATTCCCTTTGGAAGCACAAGGAGCAAAAGAAATAACAGAGAGATAAAGGATTCATGTTTTCCCTTACATGTAGAAGCTAGGTTTAGCTTACAAGCTTATGAGTAAATACATTGGTTGGTATGCAAGTGTATACTCATGTACTAACTGAAATACAGTAGATTCAAGGGAGATCTCAAATTCCTTAGAAAGTCAGAGTTTAGCAAATAAAACACCAGGAAGCAAGTGCTTGAAAGGGGTTGAATGGGATTATGGGGAAAAGGGTAGATGAATGAAGAAGAAAAGAGGAGAAGAATGCAGTTAAGAATCCACCGTATAGCCTATAAAATTAAGGAGAGTGAGGGAAGGGGTGGCTAGGGGAAGGATGGGTAAGATTGTTGAAAGAGGTGACATTGATCAAGATATACTGTGTCCATAAACTGCTTTGCTAAATGGCAACTCCTTTGTATTAGTTTAGCAATTACCTAAAGATAATGTTTTTAATTGTGAAAATACCGTACAGAGGGGTTACAATTACATGGGCAAGGTAATGAGTACATTTCTTATCAAGCATTGTTGCCTCTTCCTTTGTTTCCCCTTCCTCTCGCTTCCAATCTTTCCCTCCTTCCCCCCCCCCCCCCCCATCCCTCCGGCCAAAGTTGTAAAGTTCGTTTTTCGACATAATGACTTGTACATCTCATTATTGCAATGAGTCCACCAGTATCCCTATTTAAACAATTTGTTTTTTTCCCTTCCCCTCCACAAAGTATACCAACATCAAATACAGTGAAAACAGGTGTTATATCGTGGGGGAGGGACATACAAAGCAACAAAGAAATCATCTTATAAATGTGTTAGAAACAATCACAAGAAAGAACAAACAGTTGAATCTTTATCTTGGTGTTCATTTCACCTAACATCAACTTACCTGACCGTTTCTGCTTGTCTCAGACATATAGTAGTCATCGCAAATATGGGAAATCATGGGACCTATGTTTCTTTGGGCCTGGTTTACTTCACTTAATATAATTTTTTCCAAGTATTTCCATTTCTTAACAAATGGGGCAATGTCATTCTTTCTGATAGAGGCATAAAATTCCTTGTGTATATATACCACATTTTCTTGATCCATTCATCTACTGAGGGGCGTCTGAGTTGGTTCCATATCTTAGTTATGGTAAATAATGGTGCTGGCAAAATTGGTTAATCACATGTAGAAAACTAAAGCTAGATCCTTATATATCACCCAGTACCAGAATCAACTCCAAATGGATCAAAGACCTCTGAGTCAAAGCAGACACTCTGAAAACATTACAGGATGGAATAGGAGAAAACCCTAGGTCTCCTTGGCACAGGCCGAAATTTTCTTGACCCAGAAACACAACAAATCAAAGAAAGGTTGGACAAATGGGATTGCATGAAATTTCAGAGCTTCTGCTCTGAAATAGAAAGCCCACATACTGGGAGATGATCTTCACTAGCCATACAACGAACAAGCGTATCATATCTAAAATGTACCTGGAACTCAAAAAATTAAATCCCCAACAACAAATCCTCAAAGAAACAACTGCTCAATAAATAAGTGGGCTAAAGACTTAAAGAGAAACTTCTCTAAAGAGGAAATAAGAATGGCCAATAGACACATGAAGAAATGCTCAACCTCTCTAGCCATAAAAGAATTGCAAATCAAAACAACATTGAGATACCACCTCACCCCAGTTAGAATGGCTATAATCAAGAACTCTAATAACAACAGATGCTGGAGGGAATGTGGACAGAAAGGAACTTTACTGCATTGATGGTGGGAGTGTAAACTTGTTCAACCACTTTGGAAGGCAGTATGTTAAGTTCCTCAAAAGACTCCACATGGATCTCCCCTATGACCCAGCAATCCCACTTTTGGGCATTTACCCAAATGATCACAAACAAGACCATACTAAAGCTACCAGCACAACTAAAGATAATTTTTTTAAAGAAATAACAAAACTCTCTGCTCTTGTGAACTTTCCATGTTACTGATTGGGAAACAGTAGACAGATCAGTAAGGGAACTGCAGTGTAAGAACTGACAAGTATATCGAGAAAATAAACCAGGGATAATAAGTGGAAAATCAGTAATTTAAAAGTTGCTCTTACTTAAAACCTGAAGACCAATTATCTCCAATTGATTTCTAAGTAACTTTTAAAGAACTAATACCAGTCGTTCAGAAAGTTTCCAAAATCCCCAAATGGTCATTCTGAGAGACCAGAGTTACTCTGATAGGAAGAGATCACACAGAAAAAAAAGAAAGTACAGTGTCAGTTATGTGTATAGACACTTAAATGCCCAATATAATACTAGTTAATTGGTTGACTCAACATGAAAGATCAGTCAATGAAAACACTCTCTTATAAGTATAACACACAAACACACATGTAATTGATGCATGAAAAAATCATTAACCAAGTCTAACATTATTTTGAAATAAAAAAACTTCAGCAATGAAAGAATAGTGATATATATGCCTTCCTCACCCTGATTATATCTCTCATAGCCTTATACCAAACATCAAACTGTCTAGGGAATGACTGAAAGCTTTTCCCCTAAGACAAGAACAAGACCAGGATTTTTGCTCTACTGCTTGTATTCAATATCATGCTACAGGTTAAAGCTGAGGCAGTTGGGAAATAACTAGAAATGAAAGATATCTATAAGGAAAAAAAGTGAAAAACATTCCTATGTGTATGGCCTTGTTGATAAAAGTTCTAAATAACAATAATAGATATAATTAAAATCGTTAGATGTAAGTAGTGATTAATCCAACCAAGGTTGCAAGATCAATAGAAAAATCAATTTTCCTTTCATACACTGGCAATGAACAATCAGAATGAAATTAAAAGAAATTATAGCTAAGGCATCACAATAAATAAAAACACTGAGGGAACATTTAACCAAAAAGATGCAAGAATTGTGTGTCAAAAATTCTAAAGCATAGTTGAAAAAACTTGAAAGAGCTAAGTAAACAAACCGACATTAGTGTTCATATGATTTAGAAATCAATGATTGCCAAACCTGATACACAGATTTAAAAAATTCTGTATTGTACTTTCAGCTATGTTTTTTGAAGAAAGAAATGCTCATTTGAGAAACTAAGAGACTAAGAATAATTCTGAAAGAAACATGTTGGTAAACTCACACAAAGTTCCAGCAATCAGGACTATATATAGTAAGTAATTCAGGGGTTGACACACTGATTACTGTAGGAAGAATTCAGAGTCCATGTTTATGGTCAATAGATGTGCAACAGGGCAACTAAGATCATTCAAAAAGAGTAGAACTGTCTTTTCTCACTTTACAGCACACACAACTAAATCAAAATCAACTACGGACCCTGGGTTTGCTCATCTAATTCTCAGTGCCTCATTGTTTTACCTAACCACTATGGTGCCAACTTCCTAAATGAAATTGGGAGGCTTGTTTTTGTTTTAATTTTGAGTTTTAGGTTTTATTCCAGCAATGCAGATGTCTCCAGCCACCCTTATTATGTGCATCAGCTGTTGGTTCACAGCATTGTATTCACTGCATTTCTTGCTTCCAGCTCTGCTCCTGTCATGTCTGCATGCCTGATTCCCACGGATTTTTTGATTTACTTACCTTGATTGGAATGTCTGCTTCCTGGTTTATGCATCAGGGAAATTGCACATTTTTTCATGTGCTGGTCAGACTGTATGGAAGCAGCATCCCCTGTTTCTTCTGGTCTATTTCTATCCTGGCTCAGATTGGGTTGTCTGCAGCCCAAATCTAATTACTTGTGCCCCCACTGGTGTTTATTATTATTATTATTATTATCATAAATCATCATCACCTGTTTGACATCCAAACCTGCACATTTGCCTAGCAAAAAGAACCGAAAGCATGCCTCATGTTTGTGTGGCTGTAATTATCTGTGGTACACAGAATGACCTCGGACTCTGCTGTTTTTATGCACTAATGAACAGGTGGCAAGCTTGGACTACATCTTCCCCAACAATTTCCTTCAGAAATTCTGGCATCTGGGTAAATGGATTAAATATTGAAACAAAGACTCTGAGGGGACCTTCACCCTTGATTCTCCCATTAGCCTTCATGTGTCAGGGTTTGATAGATTAATACAGGGAACACGGTATGCATTTTGGAATCAGTCTGCTTCTACTTTCATCCAAACCCTGGCTCTGCCTCTTTTGGACACACAATGAGATCCATATCAAGGTTAATGCTCATTATTATAATGTTGGAGCAACCTGGTATTGTCTTTGTTTGGGGCTCTTAATTATAGTGTTCAACTGTCTTCATTGTCTGGTCCAACTCATTCTTCCACAATAATCTCCAAAACGGCCTTGTCTCTAGATATTCTGGACTATGTACCATTTTCCAGTGTGTACTGCACACTGACAATTTTAACTCCTTTTATGGTTTGAAATGTTTCAGCCATTATCTCCTCCCTGTAACCTGCCCTTGCACACATCTCTTATTTATTTGTTTACTTTTGAAATATTAGAATTAAATTGAGTTCAGGACCTCACATAGTGCACATACCTACTCTATGAACTTGAACTGAAGTACAGAGTACGCTTTCAGCTTCCCCCCTATTTTTATGCATTTATTTTATTTTATTTTGTTGTAAATGTGCTGGATGGAGGGGTTACAGTCACATAAGTAATGAGTACATTTCTTTTCAAACACTTCCTTATTTTCTCCTATTTTCAGTTTTATTCAGTTCACCCATGTTCTTAAATGTCAATGTCTTTCTCAGATTGAATAAACACCTTGAGAATGGTCTCTAGTGTATTTTCCCTTAAGAGTCAAGACCAGCTAGACTCTGCTGTCTTTGTTTATTCTTGTTTACTCCAATATCTAGGTAAAGCCCACAACTACAAATCTTGAGTCTAGTTTAAAAGTGGTTTTCAGAGAGACCAAGAGATGCAAAAAACCTCATCACTGGTGGGACATACTTTGAGTGAAAGTAGAAAGATATGAAAAGAAAGAAGCAGGTAGATTATTTTCTCTCCCCAAAGGACTGAGTTCAGTATGATTTTGTACCATTTCAGATACCACAAGGGACCACAGGAGGATGGATTGGCAAAGACTCATGACTTGGGGAAAATGTGGCGCTGTGTACCTGTGTTCGCCTCTCATCCTTGCTTGCCTCGGTTTCTGTTTGCTCAGTCTGACTGCCTCTAGACTACACTTATGAAAGAAGCAGTTTTTAAGTTTTTTTTAAAATCCAGGCTGTTTTCTAGTAAATCCTACCCCACAAACTCTTCAGATTCATTTCTAAAGACACATTATGATACCACGCGGTACACACTTCCCCCACACACAATGGGATTTTACTCATCCATTAGAAAGAATGAAATTGTGCCATTCATAAAGACATGGAAAGACTTGGAAAAAATTATATCAAGTAATCCAAACCAGATAAATAAAGGTTGCTTGATTTATTTCATTATTGTAGATAGCATGTGCCTATAAATCAGTAAACATGCTGGGTGGTATGCGAGCAGCTCCAAGTCAGTTAATTACAATAGATGTTATAGAGAGCTTAAACAGTACAATGTTTTAGAAATACTACCTCAACACCCAATAAAATGAACACCAAGAAGTGGGCACTTGCAGGGGGCTGTGAAGCCAAAGAGAGAGGGGTGGACAATGAAGGGGGGGATGGAGGAAGAATGACATATACCACAAAATTGAGAAATACAAGGGAAAGGATGGATCAAAGGGGGCTGAGATTGTTGAAGAGCTGACACTGATCAAGATACATTGTATTCATATACTGCTTTATTAAATAACCTTCCCTTGTATAACTATGTAAAGATATTTTTTAAAAGATACATCTTGAAAGTCATTGCTTTTTGGAAACATTCCTATACTGAAATTACTCGCAGGAAAGGCAGTGAACAAAGCAGGGTTGGGGGCAGTTCAGGTCAACACTAACACTATTACACTAAAAAGATTAGATCTTTTGGGCTGGGAATATGGCTTAGTGGTAGAGTGCTCGCCTAGCATGCATGAAGCCCTGGGTTTGAGTCCTCAGTACCACATAAGCAGAAAAAGCCAGAAGTGGTCCTGTGGCTCCAGTGGTAGAGTGCTAGCCTTGAGCAAAAGAAGCTCGAGGACAGTGCCCAGGCCCTGAGTTCAAGCTCCAGGACTGGAAAAAAAAAAGATTAGATCTTTTGTCTCTAGAGAAATGAGTCCACAGACCCTGAGGGAGATGTTAAATGACAAAGATTCATTGAAGAAAAAGATAAGCAGGACTCTGGAGAGACAGGAGAGGTCAAGACATTTGGAAATATTTCTATTCAACTTCTTTTGTGTCACGAGCTCAGCATGCAGCGAAGTGTATCTGCCTAGCTCTTTTGCCCTTTCAAACATGTGTTCTCGGACCTTGCACTGTGTGCCTACAGATATATCCATCCTCTTTCTTCTTGAATTGTAATCTCAAACTTAGCACATTCCATGATGTACATCTTAAAGCGCACATACTTGGGAAAGTTCCTGCTCTCTTCCCCAAAGTAGTATACATAAGAATAAGGTCCTTCAATACAATTCTCCAAAGTGGCATGTAAGTCACCTTAGTCTATTAGGATCTCAGAAAACATACGTTCCTTATCGTGCTCTTGTGGTAATCCAATACTATCGCTAGAAAAGACACTAATCATTACATTGAAAGTCTAGGACATCCTATAAAAAGAACATTGTGTGAACAAAGGACACTCTGGTCTTCGTCACTGAATTTATTGAACAAAATTTTTCCTTTCAAGCTTGAAAGACTGAGTTTACTACAGTCTTGATGTCTTGATAGCACAAGTAATGAGTGACAAAGAAGAGTGTGACATCCTGAGAATGAAGTCATACCTGAGCTCTGGTTCTGCATCATTTGTGTAGTGTTCAATTTACCAAATCAAAACAATGATAGTAGAGCCTTGAGCTGGGAAAGTGAGATACAGTACCTGCCCACTGACTAAGAGTTCACAGGCCACTGGGAAATTAAGAATAATAGGTTCTCCCACTGCACAAAGGTTAGTGTTTGCAGGGGATGTATTCTCAGAAACATGGTAGTGTTTAAGAAGGGTCCCTAGTTCAGGCAGTTGGAAAAGGATGTCTTGTGGGATTCTTATCAGAAATAAAATTGAAGCTGAGATCTAATATAGAAACCAATGATGCCCAATTGATCTGAGAGGGTTTGAGGAGGAAAGACATTCCCAGAAATGAGAATAGCCTATACAAATAGTATATGTAAAGAGGACATACACCAAAGTAGGGAGGTAACAATAATTTCACCTGGAAGCCACAGGTGGCTGGCTGAGGGCGTTTTCTCTGCATCACAAGAGAGAATGAATGGGCGAACTCATTGGCAGCTTTGGCATTATTGTTGGCACTAAGCTGATGAATACCAAAGGTTTGTGGGTCAAACTGGCACATCTAAATGCTCATAGCTCTAAGCCCTGAGAACTTGATGCTTATGACTCCAGAAGTTTTCCAAGCCAGAAACGAATAGCTGTAGGTGCTCAGATTGGAGCCTTATTCCTCTGAGCCTGGACTGCGGGCAGTTCTGCACATGTAGCTAGTACTGCAGTTACTGGACTATGTGTGCCAGCACCCTTGGCTCTTAACTCTTGTCAGTTCTCCGGAAGTCTTCCAGTAACTGCCACTTCTCGGTCTCCTGCTTTGTCTCTCACAGACTTTCAGTTTCTACAGTCTTCCTTCTCGAGTGTCTCTATTCCAAGCTGCTCTCTGGAACTTCCTAGCCACCTCCTTGTTGTGACTCCTGTGTTGCTGTTGCAGAGTAAGCTACTTTTAGTATAATGACTTCCTGTGACATCATAGCCTGGTAGTGTTGCCTCAAGCAGCAATGATTGTGATCGATTTCACATAAATGAAAGCACTGACTGTGACCTTTACCCAGGGCTCTCAAAAACACTGTGGTAGGGGCAGGAACTGGTGTAGGAATTTCATCTAGATTTAGCCCAACGTCAGCACTTTCTGCTGTTTACAAAACCACCTTTATCCAGTGCTTTGCGTGGTGACTGCCCCGGGTAACTGGAAGGAGAAGATGTTCCAGCATCCCTCCAGTCCCCTCGGCTATTACGACTCATCAGTGCATCACTCTGCTTCACCTGCCTTGTTCTAAGACAGAGAAAGGAGGAAATCATTTTCAAATAGATTCATAATCAGAAGAAGGATAATCATGGTAACTATATCTCATCACCTGCAAGTGCCAGGTGCCACATTAAAAAACAATCTCTACGACTAGCTGATTCCATTTATTAGTCAGAGTAGAAGAAGTGATACCTGTACTTTTGTTTTGTTACCCAGGTGCTAGAACTTGTCTTTATTAGAAAAATACAATGTTTGCCAGCTGTGTTTCTTCCATACCTAGAATTCCTCCGTTACCTTAGGAAACTACTTGGCCCCCAGGTGCCAGGTCTGTTTCAAACACGATGCTAAGAGAGAAAGAGAGAGAGAGTCTGGCAAGGATCCTAACTCCATTGCTTTGGGTATAATCACACACATCCTACTTCCTCCAGGCTTCTGCTGTGCTGAAGCCCACGCTCCTCCCTCTCCCTGCTTCCCACAGTGGAGTGTCATACTGGGGGGTTCAGTCATGACCCAGAGCTGGGTGCTGAGCCAAAGCCCGCAGGGGCTTCCAAACCCGTTTTCCTCGGTGTGAAGCTTAGGCAATGTTTGTGTTTGCACAACTCAGACCTTCTGGACCCAGCACCCCAGTGAGTGGCAGCAAGGAGTTCTTTCTTGCTTCCTCAACCACAGTGGTGTCCTGTAATCAGACACATGAATCCTATCGTGTTGACCCTTCAGAATGAACAGAGCTAGATTCCCAAACTCCTTTCCTTTAGGATATGTTTAATCCCCAGGCCATGTGTCTCCCTAGGCCTGGAAACAGGAAAATGGTACTGGGAAGGCACAGATTTTGTCAAACATAAGTAATTCAGTTACATCTTCTCTCTAAGAGCCATGGGGAATGGTTTCACCTGATGTTTATTTAACAAAAACAACCCCACACAGTAGCTAAAGATCTAAGTTCACTTTCCTCCTAGGCCAAAAAACAGTTTGAAGCTCCTTTCCCTTAATATCTTTTGAGGATGCGCCCATGGGAATCGTCTTCAGTACTGATTTACATCTAAGCAACCCTTCTGGGAGTTATTATCATCCTCATTTCGTGTACGAGGAGAGCAGTTCCAAGAGGTTACCTGCCTTGGGCCACACTGCTAGCGAGATATAGAAATAGGATTCTAATTTGGGTCGACCTGGATCTCAGCCTCTGGCCCTTTCCTAGTGTTCTCACTGGTCCCAGAGCCGTGGGGCAGCTACATTGCTGTTTTGCATCAAGTCAAATGCTAGAGCCTCATAAACATTCCTTTTCTTCCTCTTCGAGTTTTCTGTCTCGTCTTTCTCTTTTCTCTTGCTCTTCCCTCCTCTGTCCTCATCTCTCTTCCTGTCTCTGTCTTTCTCAGGCTGTCTCTCGGTCCCTGTCTCTGTCTTTCTCAGGCTGTCTCTCAGTCCCTGTCTCTGTCTTTCTCAAGCTGTCTCTCAGTCCCTGTCTCTGTCTTTCTCAAGCTGTCTCTCGGTCCCTGTCTCTGTCTTTCTCATATCTGCTTACACATACCACTCCCCTCTCCTTTCTTCCCCTCATGTCTCCCTGTTTCTCTGTTTCTGTTTCGATGTCTCTGTTGGGACAGCAATAAGGTCTATGCAATGATCTTCCTTTGGACTACTCATAGATAAAAATCTACAATGCTTCTGAGACTTCATTTATTTCAAAAGACACTAAGAAGGTAGATAGATTGACCTCTGAAGAGGCAGTCCCTTTGGAAGGCTGAGCAACATCCTAATAGAGGGTACCTGTGGCTGAGAGTGCTTCACAAGTTGCTGACAAGAATCGTAAATCTTCTGCCAACTTCCCTGAAAGCTTGTCACTCCTCTGCCCTTTTGCTTGATGAATGCGCCTGGTTCCCAGTGCTATAAATGTTGAATAGATTCTAATGGATTATCTGAGGCCAAGTGTTCATAAATGAGACTCATGGGGTAGAATTCTTTCTTGAGTGAGTTCCAATTTTCAAATGCACTTAGAAGCAGAATTCAGGGAATAATGAATATTTAACAAATGTTTAAAGTCTTTAGATAAGGATACTATTAATACCAGTATTTATAGATTACCTGCCTTTATAGCCATTTTATTATGATCAATTTTTAATTGACACATCAATTATGCTATTTCACATACACATTCTTTTGATAAGAACACTTTAAATCTGTCTTAGCAATACTCAAAGACACAGGCTTGTTATTAACTATAGACACCACATCATACAGACCTATCCTCACATATGATAATATTTTTATGTGCTTGTAATGCCAAATGCAATGTACAGATTAAATAAAATAAAAGTGGTGAGGGTGAATATGATAGAAGTATGCTATATAATGAAACTGGGCACAGTGGCTCATGCCTATAGTCATAGCTACTCCAAAGGTTGAAATCTGAGAATTTTGGTTCAGTACTGGTCTTATTAGACAAATCCAAAAGATTCCTCTGTCCAATTTACCAGTAAAAAACTGGAAGTGTAGCCAGGTGCTGGTGGCTCATGCCTGTAATCCTAGCTACTCAGGAAGCTGAGATCTGAGGATCAAGGTTCCAAGCAAGCCTAGGCAGGAAAATCTGTGAGACTCTTATTTCCAATAAACCACTAAGAAAACAGGAAGTGGTGCTGTGGCTCAAGTGGTAGAGGGTTCACCTTGAGCTGAAAAGCTTAGGGACAGCGCTCAGGCCCAGAGTTCAAGCCCCACAAATGACAAAAAAAAAACAAACCCCAAAAACAAAACAAACAAAACAAAACAAAACTGGAAGTGGAGATGCAGCTCAAATGCCAGAACGTCATCAATGAACCAAAAGCCAAGCAAGAGTATGATGTGCTGAGTTCAAGGACCAATGCCAGAAAAAAAATAATAACAATAGTAAAGTAAAAATTATATATAACAAAATCCACTTTTGAAGTCTAAAATTCAAAATAAATAAAATGTAGACCAATTGCCAAAAAAACACTATCCCTTAAAACTCCAATAACTTTCTTTCCCAGTAATAAAGATAACAGCCTTAAAATTTCTAAGGAGCCACCAAAGACCCTAAATGGTCAAAGTAATCTCGAATGAGAAGAGGATGCTAAAGGAATCATACTACTCAATTTGCTGGCATAGTACAAAGCCAGTATTGTTTTGATTACAGAGCACTCAAAACAATATGGTACTGGCATAGGAAGATAAGTGAGAGCAAAAAGAGAAGATTGGAAGCAAGGATGTAAAATCTTCCTCCAGGCTCGATTGTTGAAGCTGGGCGTCAATAGCTCACACCTATAATCCTAGCTACTCAGCCTGAGGATCTTGGTTCAAAGGCAGCCCACACAAGGAACCGTAAGTAGCTCTGTGGCTCAAGTACTAGAGTGTTTGTCTTGAACTGAAGACCTAAGGGACAGCACCCAGACCTAGAGTTCAAGCCGCATGACCTGAAAAATATGTTAAAGCATCCTAAGCAAATTGCCCTTTCCTCAATCACAAAAAATATCTGAAGGATGAGACCATGCGAATAGGAGCCTCAAACTTTGGAGAATATTAAAGGAAAATTTCAGACCGTTTTCCAATCCAGTTTCAACTTGCTTCATTCTCATTTCCTTAATAAAGCTGCATTTCTATTGTGAAAAAAAAAGAGGGGCTGGGAAGGTGGCTCAGTGGTAGAGCGCTTGCCTTGCATGCCTGAGGCCCTGGGTTCGATTCCTCGGCACCACATAAGCAGAAAAAAGCTGGAAGTGGCATGTGGCTCAAGTGGTAGAGCACTAGCCTTGAGCTGAAGAGCTGAGGGACAGCGCCCACGCCCAGAGTTCAGGCCCACGACCAGACCCCCCCCCCAAAAAAAAAGAATAGGAATGACTGAGCACCTAAAAAGTGCACCCAGACCGATATGATAGGGCATTTGCCACACATTTACTGGTTTTATAATATAATTTTGAACCACTGTATATAATCTCAATAAACCTTATGATAGATATTATTATTATTATTATTTCCCAATTTATAGATGATAAAACTGAGACTCATGAAAGTTGGTACCAGCTGAGACATCAGAGGAAAGACAAGACCTTCAGAATTCAATATAAATAAACACACAAAGTACCAGCTCCTATGGGACACAGCAAAGGCATTACTCAGAGGACAATGTATAGCTTTGAATGCCTAATCAACAAATTAAAGAAATTTCAAATCAAGACTCTAATGCTGCACTCCAGACTCTTAACAAAAGGAACAAGCCAAATCTAATCCAATAGGAAGAAAGAAATAATAAAAATTTGATCCGAAATAAACAAATTAGAGACTAAAAAACATACAAAGAATCAACAAAACAAAGAGTTAGTTCTCTGGAAAAAGTAACAAAATTGACAGGTCCTTAGAGATGAGAATGGGAACATTTAACAGAAACAAGCAAAATTTAGGAATAAAGGAATACTTTGTAAACCTTTATGTGAACAACTTGGAGAACCTGACAGAAATGGATTCATGCCCAGAGAACATAAATATACCTAAACCAAGCCAAGAAAGGTTTAAACCAATTAGAAAGACCCATAATAAGCAATGAAACTGAAATGGAACTAAAACACCTCCAATCCGAATTCTGTAAGTCCTTCACAGGAGAACTCACTCCAATGCTCAGGCTCTTTGATGAAATAGAAGGGGAAAGATCACTACCAAACTCATTCTATGAAGCCATTATTACACTCATCCCAAAACCAGATAAGAACTCATCAAAATAAAATCATAAATTGGTCTATTTGATGAACATTGATTCTATCTATCTATAATATATACATATCGATTTTATATGCATATTCTTAAAACTATATATATGTTCTCTATGTGTGCTATATATAATAGAGTGTATATTCTTTTTTTTTTTTTTTGTAGGTCATGGGACTTGAACTCTGGGCCTGGGCGCTGTCCCTCAGCTCTTCAGCTCAAGGCGAGCGCTCTACCACTTGAGCTACAGCGCCACTTCCTAGAGTGTATATTCTTAATATTCTTGATAGAATATATATGGAAGGATGTCCAACTATGTTATAAACCTTACATTTTTTTCAATTTAACAACTATTTATGAATATATGCTGAAAATAAAAATTTAATGTTGGGTTTCTGAGCACGAACATGATGACAGACAGCATGTTATTTCCTACATAGTTTAAATTTTCTATCATCTTTTTGTTTTCTAGATATTAATTATAAGTTAAGGATTCTAGTATGTATTAACAAAATATCATATTCCATAGAATTTATTGAACCATTATAACAACTTACTTAATCTTTATAACAACTAGATGTCTTTTCTAATCATGAGGCACAGTTTGATTTTAAGTCTTTCCAACTCCTAATTTCAGAGAGTGGTTGTCAATGTCTGAAGGGAATTTTGGTTGTCACAACTTGAAGAGAGTGGGTAGAACTAAAATCCTGTGGTGCGCTTGACAACTCTTCCAACAGAGAAAATGATCCATGGTGCTGGGCTCAGAAATCCTGCACTTTATTATAAGGTTACCTAAGAACAAATGTTTTATTTCACAAACTCTTCCTATGAAAACTGACCTTAAAGATTATTGAGCCTTACTACTGGTAGCTTAGTAAACACCAAGCATCCACTATGTATGGACATAATTTTGCTTGATTTATTTATTCATTCATTCTTTCAATGAGCCAGTATTGATTAGCAGCACAACATGTAGTCATGGGAAAATGAATATACATATACAAAGTTTTCTAATAACTCACTGCAAAAGAAGTTTTAGAGTTTGTTTGCTGAGCTAGGGGACAAGTGAACTCATGGTCCTCTGGCGTCTATTTAATAGAATTCATCTGTTATTGCTGTCAGAGTTTCCCCGCAGTGGGTCAATAACATAATACAGGCCTCCTTTGCAACAGTAAGGGTCGAGCATCAATAAAAGCTGATGGCGCTCAGGACACAGGTGGTTGAATATGGAAGCTCACGACTTCAAGA
Source organism: Dipodomys spectabilis (assembly GCF_019054845.1). Lineage (NCBI taxonomy): Eukaryota > Metazoa > Chordata > Mammalia > Rodentia > Heteromyidae > Dipodomys > Dipodomys spectabilis. The sequence continues at coordinate 2,242,075 of NW_024870941.1, read as the reverse complement.
GTTCAGCAATGGCCTTGTGTAGGGAACAGGTGTGAGCTCCTTCACCACATGAGAGAGCTCAAAGTTTCCTGTTTTCCTAAGAAGACCTGCAAGTTCACACAGCGGTACACTCAAGGCAGCTCTGAGATGGGCTACCATGGAAGGGGCTCAAGCAGAGAATTGAGAGGCTGAATCTGAAAGTTGTAGAACCACTCAAGGGATTGTAGACTATCTTGAGAAGAAGTCTTCAGACTAGGCCATTTAAATTGATTCTATTTAGTTAGGGATAAAAAAAATTCATAGTAAAATCTCCTAAACTTGGGATATTATGACTTTATAGGTGAAAAATAAAGTCATGTTTGAGACACTTGGAGTGTCATTGGAAAGATGTTGTATAAACATTCTCTTTGTTTTAGGGGAAAACATTAATTTTTTAGCAACTATTTTTTGGCAGACATGGGGCTTGAACTCAAGGCCTGGTACTGTCCCTGAGCAAATTTGCTCAATCCTAGTCTCTACCACTTTGAGCCACAGGGCCACTTCAATGTTTTATCAACTATTAAGCCAACATTTCTGCTAGGTATTTTTATATAACTTGCAAGAATATTATTTCACTAGCTTTTGTTTGTTTTAAATAAGAGTAGTTATCAATGCAGTAAGGTTCCCTTCTGTCCACATCCCCTCTAGCATCTGTTGTTATTAGAGCTCTTGATTATAGCCATTCTAACTGGGGTGAGGTGGTATCACAGTGTTGTTTTGATTCACATTTCTTTTATAACTAGGGAGGTTGAGCATTTCTTCATGTGTCTATTGACCATTCTTCTTTCCTCTTCAGAGAAGCTTCTCTGTAAGTCTTTAGCCCACTTATTTATGGGACAGTTTGTTTCTTTGAGGATTTGTTGTTGGGAGATTTAATTTTTTGAGTTCCAGGTATATTTTAGATATGAGACCCTAGATACAGAACCAACCCCGATGCCCCTTAGTAGATGAATGGATCAAGAAAATGTGGCATATATACACAATGGAATTCTATCAGAAAGAATGACATTGCCCCATTTGTTAGGAAATGGAAAGACTTGGAAAAAATATGAAGTGAAGTAAGCCAGGCCCAAAGAAACATAGGTCCCATGATTTCCCTTATTTGCAATAACTAGTAAATGTCTGAGACAAGCAGAAATGTTCAGATAAGTTGATGTTAAGCGAAATGAACCCCAAGTTAAGGACTCAAATGTTTTTTCTTTCTTGCTATTGTGTCTAACATATTTATAAGATATTTCTTTGTTGCTTTGTATGTCCCTCCCCCATGGTATAACCCCTGTTTTCACTGTATTTGATGTTGATATAATTTGTGAAGGGGAAAGGAAAAGACAAATTGTTTAAATAGGGATACAGGTAGACCCATTGCAACAATGAGATGTACAAGATGTTATGTAGAAAATGAACTTTACAACTTTGGCGCGGGGGAGGGGGGTAGGGGGGAGATGGGAAGGGATGTTAAGGGGAAACAAAGGAGGAGGCAACAGTGCTTGATAAGAAATGCACTCATTACCTTGCCCATGTAATTGTAGCCCCTCTATATGGTATTTTCACAATAAAAAATTCTCAAGTAAAAAAATTCCAAATATACAAACTTTTTTCCCTCCTGGGCCTTCACACATTTATTATTTATTGCACAATATTTTAGATTTTTTCTTATAAAAATATTTGTGTCTGGGGCCGGGAAGGTGGCTCAGTGGTAGAGTGCTTGCCTTGCATGCCTGAGGCCCTGGGTTCAATTCCTCAGCACCCCATAAGCAAAAGAAAAGAGCCAGAAGTGGCGCTGTGGCTCAAGTAGTAGAGCACTAGCCTTGAGCTGAAGAGCTGAGGGACAGTGCCCAGGCCCAGAGTTCAGGCCCCACGACCGGACCCCCCAAAATAAATTGTGTCTACCATTGTATCCTGGTGAATCACTCATCCCACTAAGTGAAATTTATAGCTTCTCAGACCTCCAAACCTGGATCATTTTTCTCTTTTTTATGACCTAGAATGCTATTTTAAACTTTGCAGTACCCACGAACTACTCTTGATCCTTTGAATTTTGTTAATAATTATTTTCGCTATTAATTAAAAGCTTCTAATTGGCAAGAACTATGGTATTTTTATTTCCTCTATAAATTCAGATATATCACACAGGTACTCTATTATTATTATTATTATTACCATTATTATTGCTATCATCATCATCATCATTAATAGTGCTAGTAAACCTCACTATAGTTTGTTGGTGGAATTTGAGATTTTTTGAAAGCTTTTACTTTTGCCCTTTAGAAAGCTCCTAGTTTCCATGTATATAAGAAGGTCTGTTGTTACCATAGAAATGTGATATCAAGCTACAGAAGAAAGAATCTAGAGAGGTCTTGAGACAACATGGGGAGGAGTGGGAGGAAAGAAGTAGAAGGGAGGAGCAGGTAGAGGAGGCTGAGCTTTCCCAGCATTCCAGACTTCTCTAAAGAGGCGCAAGAGTTCCCACAGGTGAATTATCCACTTACGATCTTCCAATCCAGCAAAACTCCCATACTGCAATAGCAGTCAACCTTATGCAGAACAGAAGTTTCCCCACTGAGCCTGATTAATGCACAGATTCATAAGATGTAATTGAACTTTACATTGTCACTGAAGCTTTGGGTTGTTTATTTGCAGCAATAGATAATCAACACAGATGGCCCCATCTAAGTTCCTGCAGGAAGGATAGGGAGCTGTCAGCTGGTGGACTGGCAAAGGTGACTGAGCCCATGACTCCTGTTATTGGCATGGGAGTCCCTGTGTGATCCCATCTCCACAGCAGGGGCTCAAGTGCATAAGCAGAATGATGTAAATGCTCCTGAGATTTGGTATGAGAACTAGCACCAAATATTTTTCTTTGCATTCTATTGTCTAAAGCAAGGGATAGGACCTGCTTTCAGCCAAACATGGAGAGTAGTTCCACTTCCCATGAGGAAGTGCTGTGAAACCACATTGTAAAAAATGCCCAAACTCTGGGAAGGATGGAAAAGCAGTCATTTCTGCAATGGGCCACCGAAATGATGATTTTCCTACAAGCATCTTCACACATGATGCAATGGAAGTTTAGGAAAAGTTCAGCAACTTGCAAAAGCTCACAAGCCACTGACATGATACTCTCAATTGGATTTCTTTCATAATTCTTCTTATGTTTTTTTCTTGTGGCTCCCTGTCAGCTGTAGCATTTTTTTTTTTTTTGCAGGGTGAATCCTCAAGAGTTTTCCGAAAGCTTTTGGTATTTCTCCATTATTAAAAAGTAAGAAAATACTGGTTGTATGTCCACAACATCAAAATTGGATGTTGAATGCATTAGCCATTATGGCAGGACTCTCTGGGAACTGGTCACTCTCCCTCTGGAGCATCTGGACTTGTCACTGTGCTGTTCAGATGGGTTAATCAACAACGTTTGTTTTTATTAACTGCTAAGTACTTGGTTCCTAACACACATTTCCAGCGTTTCTGTTGAAGAGCTCTATTGAGATCTGGAGAGAGTATATTCCTCCTTTCCACCAGTTTCCATGTCCATTTGGATAGGGCAAGTAGAATTTTCCCAGCAAATTACAGAATAAATTAGTCCAAAGTGGCCATAGAGAGAGTTGTATAATGACCGCATTGATGCTTGCTGTGTCATAATTCATTATAATGATTTACAATATTTATTATTCATAACATTATTATTCATAACAATATTCATGATAACAATTGCTATTGCTGTACTAAACATCATTATTCATATTTTTCTGAGAGATCATGGGTCTATCTATGAAACCATTTCCTTCTCCCCTCAGGGCAAGCCTGTCCTGATGACCTGCTATTTTGCTTCACATTGCATCCAATGGTACATAGGCTGTGTCTTTCTGAGACATGTCCAGACATCAGTTGATAGTATACTGAAATATAGTTCTAATTTGCTCGTGTGTGTGTGTGTGTGTTGGTATTGGAGCTTGAACTCAGGGCCTGTGCTCTGTGACCTAGCTTTTTCACTCAGGACCAATGTTCTACCTCTTGAATCATACTTTCATATCTGACTTTTTGATGGTTAATTGGAGATAAGAGTCTCATAAACTTTTCTGCCTGCACTGATTTCAAACAGTGGTTACTTCGTGTACCTCACCTGCAATATGGAGGTGAGAGTATGTGGGACCACACCTTTCTCCAAGATATTACAGTTTCCTTACATTTGTCCCATCTCGCCCCTCCTGAAGCAGGGAGAGATGATTTAGGAAGTTGGATACATCAACTTTCTCTAAAAAAGATTTTTTTTTTTGTCAAAAACAAAGAAGGGGGTAACAATGCTTGATAGGAAATGTACTCATTACCTGACTCATGTAACTGTAACCCCTTTGAACAGTATCTTTACAATAAAAAAATTTGTTTTCTGTCAACACCTTTGAAAATCCTTTATTAGAAGGCTGTTTGAAATGACAACTTCCATATCTTTTTTAATTTGCATTGACAAATTCCAATTAGAACTATATGTATTTATATATAAACAATAATTTTTGCATTGATCTTTGCATCCTATTTAAATGATCCCCATTAGGCGATTCTGGGGGAAATGGAGGTTTGAATTTACTTTATTGATGTTATAAAGGTGATGTGCAGTGGGATTACAATGACATGAGTCAGAAAATCAGTACATTTCCTTCAGTACATACAGCGTCTTCTTTCCCTCCCCCTTTTCCAGTCCCTCCCTCCTGTCTCCTCCCAGGAGTTGGATGGCTCATGTCCATCACAGTGTCCAGTGAGCTCCATGGCTGCATTTGTTCACCCTTTTCCCTTGAATTCTGTGCCTTCCACTCACCCTAACATGGATGTACATGTGACTAACCCATAAAGAGAAGAAAACAGAACCATAGACAAAATACAATTTTTTTCTCTTAGAAAAAAATTTCTCAGAGAAGTTTTTTGGGTTAATTAGGACACTTCTAAGCTCCATTTAGCTCCCCTTCTCCTCTCTGTAGAAGCAGAATTAGCTTTTGTAGAGAATACCAGGTTGGTGAGTCCTATGCTTAGAGCTACAGTTTCCACTCTATGCTTCTTCTTTACTTCGAGAACTGAAGTAGTTTGGCTTTTTCATCCCAAAGTTATCATTAAGAAGAACTATGGCCACAAGATACTATGTTGGAAATGAACTTGGGGTTGGGTTGGAGGGGCTGCCGAGGGAAAGTGGGAGAAAAACGAGAGAGGAGGTAACAATGTTTGACAAGAAATGTACTAATTACCTTACATATGTAACTGTAAGCACTCTGTACATCACCTTGACAATAAAATTAAATGAAAGGAGAGCAAAGGAGGGTCTTTAGACATTAGTGATGTTGATTGATCCCATTGGTTCTAGGCCAAAGGATCTAATTCTTACTTTATCCTGGACTATAGATGGGACCAGAGGATTTTCAGTCTCTTGAGTTTTCATTGGTTTGTTTAGTGCCTGTCCAAACTGATTGATTTTTTCATTCTTTGTTTAAGATTTACTTTCTTGAGTGTTTATACATGTTCTAGGACTTGAACTCAAGACCTGAGTGCTGTCCCTTACCTTTATCACTCAGGAATGGCACTTTACGACTTAAATCACAGTTTCACTTCTGGCTCTTTACTGGTTAATTGCAGATAATGGTGTCAACACAGACTCTTCTGTCCAGGTTGACTTTCAACTGCAATCCTCAGAACTCAGCCTCCTAAGTAACTAGAATGACAGGAATAAACCATCCACTCCAAGCTTTGATTCTGTTATCTAAATCAAGTCTACTTGGGCTAGAATTAGTTGAATTCACAAACCAGAATGAAAAAAGGCCTACTGCCAGAACAGAAAGGTGCTGGAACAAATGAATGCCATTTGATCTGGAAATTTTCATGCCTGTATACAGTGTTCACAAGAAATGAAGAGGCCCTTGGACGGGTGTACACACAAGATTTTCAGGAACTGTGCTTACTTCATGGTATCGAGTGAGCCTTCAGTTGAATCTGGGACAGTTCCTGGCTCTCAGTTCATTGTGTCTTGTAATAGTAGAGAAAGTAGCAGCCAAGGTTATAGTCCCTGTAGGACTGACACCAATGATAGGAATGACACTATCTCCCTCACCCTTCTAGAAGCTCAGATCCACCCTCTCCATCTTCATTCATCAACCCTCTTCCTTTCTTTCTTCTTCATCTATCCAAGTCCACATATCTTTTCAGCATCCACAGTCACCTCTTCCAAGATTCCCTACTTGATTATATGAGATAATCATTAATTTCTCCATCTTCCCTCCCCAAATAGTGCTCATACTTTTCTCAGTATTATCCTCTTATCAATATACTGAAATGATCCATTGATTGAGAAAGGCTTCCTTTATATCATAAAGGAAAAGACTCTCCTCTAACTTTTCTACATTAAAAATGTTCTCAGCATGGGCAAATTACTTCTCAGGTTTGGGGTTTTTCTGTGGGGGAGATATGTGTAACCACTGCTGATCCACAGCCACTTTTCTTCTTTAAGCATTATTTTTTGAATTCTTTTTTTTTTGTCAGTCATGGAGCTTGAACTCTGGGCCTGGGCGCTGTCCCTCAGCTCTTCAGCTCAAGGCTAGCGCTCTACCACTTGAGCCAAAGCACCACTTCGGGCCTTTTCTGCTTATGTGGTGCTGAGGAATCGAACCCAGGGCCTCATGTATGTAAGGCAAGCACGCTACCCCTGAGCCACCTTCCCAGCCCCCTATTTTTTGAATTCTAAAATGACATATCACCTACTTCACAAGGTTGTTGTGAAGATGAAATAATACGAAATACATGTGTATACTGTATACCCTAATAGTGAAGGTAGTGCATTTATGAACAGTGTTCTCAGCACAATACCTTGCATACCCTACACAAAAACATCTGTTGAACTGATATATAAGCAAGCAAAAACTGAATCTGATGAGGGCGAAATGACAAAATGAAAAAAGTTTCTCAGTAGGGAGATTTCCGAGGTATCAGATATGATATTTCAACAGGGATGAGAGGCTAATATTACAGACAGACTCTACTAATGAATGCTACATCATAGCAAATCTAATTCTCCAAAATGGCTTGAATTAGTCAATCTGAATTCATAAACAAAGAGATATGACCCAGGTTACATCTTGCCAAAGACAAGCATATATTTGAAAGAGTCATGGATAATTTGGTACGATTTGTATTCTAACCAATTAAATATGAGAAGGATATCATGGTTAATGAACCCATTCTCAAAATTGACTCTAAAATTTTTATTACTCACATTTTTGATTCAATATGAAGAGGGTAGTTTAACGTTCTGCCAAAATGTTAGAATTTAGAATTGTTTCTTTAATAACAACAATTTTTGTGAAAAATTATTCATGACCATTCTAGAAATTAGCATCCAAAAACTGGGTCCAAATCTCAGTGGGATTCATTGAAATATTCCATTTAATTGGAAGTGTACAGAAACAGGAGAACTGATTTTTAGCAGAAAGGAATCTTCATCCCAGATCAATAGCCCTCTCAAAAGAAACATTTAATAGCATAATTAACAGCAGTACATTCACCTAATAATAATCAAACATTTGATGAACACCTACAAAACTGTATTAACACACTTATAAAAGGCTTTTACCTATGACATTTTTTATTTATGAAAACATAAGAGCTGATGATTTTCTTATAAGGCATGAGAGGATTAAGTTAGGTTTAGGTAAGATAGAAGAGAGCACAGTTGGAACATGAAGTAGAAATGAGTGTAACCTTCATGGAAACAAGCTCTATAAAGGTACAGTGTATGTTATTGCACTGTGGAGAAGAGACATTAAAATGGTACTTGTATTTCTAGCAGTACTACAAGAAAATAATGCTAGGTCCTCATGATCAAACAGTGAAATGTTCAGAAAAGTGTAATTAACTAAGCAGAAATGTGCAGTGATAATTAATGGTAATATCTATATCTACAACTTTATAGTAGAAATAAGGAATTTCATAAATCTGAATCATAGAACATCTTTCAATAAAAGCCACAATATTGGTCCAATGTACACAATAGTATATTCTAGCTAGAACTGATTTCTAAATGAATAAAATCAATAGTTACATGATATAGTGGAAACAAGAGTGGCTTTGGACCTGTTGGCTTCCAACCATATGTATGACTTTAATTAGCTGTAAGACTTAGCAATAACTAACTAAATCAATAAACTTATTAAAACCCCAAACTGGGCGTATGCCAGGTCATTCTACTTTATATATTTGTTACCAAGATAAAAAAGACAATAATCACAACACAAATGAAACATTTATAAAACAAAATTAAAAATTACCTTACTTTGATAGGACAGATTAATCATTCTTTTATTCCTGGGAAAATTCCAAGATTTTAATGTAACTAAAGAAATAACTGGAACTAGAAACAAAGAATATATAGTATTATTAGATATTGTGTTAGGCAGAATATGTTAGGCATGTCACATAGATCTTCCCATCTTTCTCCTTTGTCTCCATTCTAATTATGAAGCCTGAATGAAATGCTGTAACTATGTATTTCCCAACCACTGCTGAATTTGTTCATCCTTTTAAGCAAGTTGTTGTTGTTATTACTGGGCATCCTATATCTTTCTGGAGTATTTTTTAATACTTTGGCATTTATTTATTTATTTATTTATTCATTTATTTTTGTCGGTCATGGGACCTGAACTCTTCAGCTCAAGGCTAGCACTCTACTACTTGAGCCACAGTACCACTTCCTGTTTTTTTTTATGCTGATGTGGTGCTGAGGTATTGAACCCAAAGCCTCATGCATACAAGGCAAGTACTCTACCACTGAGCCACCTTCCCAGCCCCTCTGGAATGTTTTTATTAGAAAACTTTTTCAGGACTGAATTAGTTAATCATAATTACTCCTACTGTTCAATTCTTTTCCCTCTTCTTATGTATTGTCACATCTGTTAGCAGGTCCTTAACTATTCTTTTTTATAAGGATGTTTGCATCTATAGTTAGACACTGGTGGCTCATGTCTGTAATCTTAGCTACTCAGGAGACTGACATCTGAAGAATCATAGTTTGAAGTTAGTCTGCGCATAAAAATTCATGAGATGCCATCTCCAAAATAACCAGAAAAAAATTAGGCTAAAAATCTGGCTCAAGTGGTAGAGCACCAGCTGAGAAACAAGTCATGTTAGCATGAAGCCCTGAGTTCAAACTCCAGCATTGCAAATAATATTTTTAAAAATGCAAAAAGATGTTGGCTTTTAAAACTCTAGTGCCTGTTCAGTCAGATATAACACCCATCCAATCCCCTCAGATACATAGTCTGGCAGTGATCATTAAGGCTTTATCCTCTAATCCAGGCAGTGTCCAGACTCCCTGTAAGGACAATTCAACACTGAAGTCTAGCAGGCAGGCTTAGCTCCAGAATGTTCTCATGCTCCAAATAAGCCTAGAGTAAGAACTGGACTTCCACTCACTTTGTATGGCTAGATTACTTGTAATGGCTCTGAAGAGGTACTTTCAGCATTAGGACTAGAGTTCTTTCCTTAATGATCTCAATTTCCCCCATCTACCAGCACCTGACTGTGTGTAGTGACCAGTAGCTGGTGTTCACAGTCCATGAGAAGGCCATTAAGAGAGGCCAACGCAGCATCAAGGACACATTTATCCTTCATTCTATTTGTTCAGTTCATATTCATTGATTACCATCTGTGCAGTGGGTGCTGAGGATGAAAGAATAGTGTGGAAGCCATACATCCTTAGCACCACAGACGTTGAAGACAGGAGACAGGTTGCTAAGTTCACAATTGTAATTCAGTACATTAAGTGATGAAGTGCTAGGGACTTTGGGACTGAAGAACAGTTAAGAACTCATTCTTAGAGGAATAAGTAGTTTCATGGCAGAAGTATCATCACCAAAGATGGGTCTTAAAGACATGAGGAGTTAGCTCAATGAAGAAAATTCCAGCAGAAGGAGGAGCACGTGCACACACACCCTCCCCCCCCCCCCCCACGCACAGAGGACTTGGCACAAGACCTTTCATACTCCCTACCCCCAGACTCTCTAAACTCTACCCATCATCTCAATTTCCTTGGTCGCTCCATTTTTACGTAGATACCCTTAATATTATGACTGCAATCACCCATCCTTCCATTTTCCATTCATCTTGGGCTCCAAAAGAGAGTTAAACTTTGTAACTTCTGTTTTGGCCTCTTTATCCAGGAACAATAGTTGTGTCAGGGGGCTGGAAATAAATTGCATTGAAAATACTACTTAGAGTCAAGCCTGACCTGTCCTTCACACTCAATGGTTGTTTTGATTACTAAGTACAGTTGGAAGACAACTCCATTGTAGTTGGGGTATTCGTGCTATAGTAGAAATAAATACTGAGTCATTATTCCAATTAACCTGCAACTTGGTAATAGTAATGCAATTCAAGGAGTGACAAGTGATGGATATTTTCAGAAGGCTTTGTACCACAATTGCTGGGCATTCTTAATGTTGATGTTTGTCCCAGGATCATGTTTCCATATAGATGTACTTAGTGAATGTTTGGTAGATATATCAATTTTTACTCCTTCATCAAGAGCCTACATTTATTTATAAATAAGCACCAGGTTTGGATTCTTAATACTCAGGTTTGTTAAAATTATTATCAATGCAAGCATTTGGGGCCCATAAGCAGATATTAAAATACAAACGTTTATGTTTCTTTGGAATAAATAATTTATGTAGTAACCAAGATAAGTGAATGTAATTATCTCCATAATTGGGTCCAATCTTTGAAAGTAAGAATGAATATTCTATTGCAAAGATGCTATACGGAGAGGTCCCAGCCACTTGAGTAAGGCAAAGAGTACATTTCCTGTGTGAGTACACTCCACCCCTCCCCTCCTGTTCCCTCACCTTCCTTTCCTTCCCCCACCAGCCTCACTCCTCCCCCCCCCCCACAAAGTTGAAAGTTGGTTTCCAATATACTGTCCTGTGAGTGTCATTGTTGCAATGGGTCATCCTGTGAAAAGTAAATATTATAGTGAAAGTTTGAGCGTTGGAAATTGAATTTTTCCCAGAAAATGTATTTTTTATGAAATGTGTCTTTGCTTCATTTTGGGTTTGGTTTTCTGAGCATACCATTAGGAATAAATGTGACTTAAATAATAAAGTTATTTTCAGCCCTGTGTTATGTCTGAGGAAGGAGTCAACCCACCATATCGATGTTGTTGGGTTCAATAGTAATAAAAGTCTACATTTCAGATACAAAATTTTGCTTCATTAGTTGTACCAGGGGAATTCCTGAAGTTTTACTTCTTCATGAATTTATGAGTAATTGTATTTCAAATTGTCAAATGTATACATACATATATATATAATATATATATACACACACACACACACACATACAAACACACAAATATACAAACAAAATTAGAAATAAAGAAGTTCCATGGCTATTTCATTTACTTCATCTTGAATATCTACAATTAGTTAATGCTAGTTTCTTCCAAAGATTCTAAATCTTAAAGATGTACTCCAGACATGGTACCTTATAGGAATATCCCGAGGATGTGGTTTGAATGTGAGGGATTTTTGTCTTAATTTTTACTTTTATGAATTTATGCATGCTCATTGTTTAAAAGACAAATAGTCCTAAAATTTCTCTATAACTCTGCCAACTCTGTCAACTTTGGTTGACAACTCTCATTCAAAACTGGAAATTCAACCCTTCTAGAACCCTACTTGAGCCTCTTCTAAATAATATGAACTTTAACGGTTATTATTTTCTTTTAGAGAACAGCTCTTGACTATTTTGATGATCTGTCAAAGCTAAGACTTTTATTAAAAATATACCAGACACTGTTATTTGTCTCCTTATTTCCAGTATTAATGTCAAGCTCACTATATAGGGGATTTATAAAAATCTTTTTGTATGTGACTTTGTTTTCTTTGTTTTGGGGACATTGAACAACCTTATCCATTTTTCTGAACTCTTAGTAATCTGCTTTGTGTGCAGTTTTTTCTTTCAATATTTAACTGTGACAAGAAGTTTTGTTTCTCAGTACTGAGAAATTGTTCTGTTTGCTGTTTTTGTTCATCTCCCCTTTCCTGTCATAATTTCTCATTGTGTTATTCCTTTGATGTACCACTGGTTTCCATATTATTCCTTATGAATTCGATGCTCTGATTTTCACATTCTTTCTATTTTTCATGTGTAGACTTGTTTTCCAGGAAGCTTCTTTTTGTCTAAACCTTTAAATAGTTGTTCAAAGCAGTTGCCTTTCAACAAAGCAGTTTATGAATACAATGAGTCTTGATCAATGTGAAGTTTTAAGCAACTTTATTTTCCAACATTTCTAATGTTACTTTAATCTCAGCTATTGTATTCTTGTATTTGAAGTGCTTTTACTCATTCTCTGATTACCTTTTCTTTCTCCAGCATCCTGTTCTGACTAGCTCTGCATGTACAGACTCTCAACAAATCCCTTTGTTCATATCCTCCCTCAGTCTTTGGCAGACTTGGTACCTGCACATGCTGATTGTCTAGAGACCTCTGAAGATGAGAAGCCTTACTTAAGACCACTCACTGTGTGGCTCAGGGTCACAGCTCACTCTCCTCCAGTCCTGAAGTCACTGCTTCTCCATGCCGTATTCTCCCCCAATACACAAAGATTTCTCCTTTCTGTCCCCTCCTTCTCTCTTAGCATTTCTAGATTTCCATACCTTAAAAATTACTACTACTTAAGGAGTTTGAAGGGAAAATAGGTATAGTTTGATGTAGTTAATCATGACTTCTGAAGTGGGCATCTATCATTTTTTAAAATGACCATACATACAACCCTAGCACAAAATGTTTTTAGTTGTACTTTATAACTCATAAACCATTGTCAAATAAGATGATACCCTCGTTTTAGTGTCATACTTCTTGTCATGGGCCAGGATAGCATCCCCACAGGTGAGTGTGAAGCTGTGGAGATCAAATTACACTCAGCCCCATGCATCTAGAGTTTAGACCAGTTGAAAGTTACTATCTGTACTGTTTCACTTGGCCACTTGGTAAACAAATGTGTGGGGAACCAGTAATGTGAGAGTATTGATACCCTTACACTAATTTGAATTATCTAAAAAATCAAGGTGAAAGAGTTTTACTGAGGGGGTAGTTGTGGAGATGGGAGGGAAGGGATGGTAGAGGAAAAACAAAGGAGGAGGCAACAATGCTTGATAGGAAATGTACTCATTATCTTGCTCATGTAACTATAACCCCTTTGTACAGTATTTTTACAGTAAAAAACATACACAAAAAAGAGTTTTACTGAGGAAAATACCTCTGTGGGCCCAGGGGAGAGTTGGCAGAGGAGAAAGTGCTTTCAAAAGGCAGGTGGGAGGAGGAAGGGGGAGGAAGTCATAGACAGCAAGGGGATTCCAAGAAAGCTTGCTGAGTGGATAACTCACAGGGTCCCAATAGGCCTTAATTCACAGCTCTATTGCACTCAGTCATTGGCTTAACTTGGCCACAGTATAGACACAGTAAAGCTTGTAGGCTAGGCTAACTAACTAATACAGAGGCAGTGGGGAAAAATAATGGGGGTGATCTACCACCTGTACTTCAGGTATCATGAGATCTAAGGAGCACACTTATAGGACTACCTGATATAACACAGAAAATATTGGAGATGTCATGTAAAAATGGAAATAATCACCATTGAAAATCAGGAATGATTTAGTCTCTATACTTATTTTTGCATTGGATTTCATTTCATACAGTTTAAGTTTGGGTAAATTCTATAATTTACTCAGCACAGAAAACTTGGTTTTCTTTCTTCCCTGATTTTGTCTGCCAATAGCAACGGTAAGAACTAAATTGCATAGATACTGACTCCTTAACAAGTATTAGCCATATATGTATACACATATATGTAAACATGTATACCTACACACATATGCATACACATACATGTGCATGCACACACATGTACATGTGTGTTTGTATGAGTGTGTATATACAAATACACATTCATAATTATGCACACATACTAGGTATACTAAATGTAAAAGTCATGTGTACATATAATCATATACATCCATCCATAATATAAATATATGTACATATTAAATGTGTATTTGTGTTTGTGTAAGGTGAAAAAGATGAACTTTGTGAAGTATGTAGGGTTGTCTTGGTGCTTAGTTGTTTAGTCTTTCAGAAATTGGAGGAGAAAATGACAGCTCTTAGTTAAAAGAAAAGAAAAATTATAGCTTATTCATGTAGAGAAAAATAAAGAGAATAAACCATGAAAAAGAAAGAAAATAAGTCATGAAGTGACTTCTGGTCCTTGACCTCTAAACTTTTCTAGGTCCTTATGTCCTTATGAATAATAAAAATGTAGCGGGGCTATCGCCAACCTCTTATGTTCCTCACAGGTTAACTATTCTGACATTCTAGTTAAGATGTGATTACTGTGAAGGTAGTCTTCTTTTCTCACTGATTGCTTCTATTCTCTGCCTTGACCACACAGTCTTTCTTATGGAATAATTCCAAGGAGATGGAACATCTGGTGTACTGCAAAGTAGCATTTATATTTAGCCAGTGATGAGCTGCAGATGTTAATTTCTTTCCAAAAATTTCTGCTTTCCTCCCTATTGCCTGTCTCTGTCTCCAAGTGAGACACTGCTTATAAGTCTAAGTCTGGAATTTTCTCTCGGTGGACAATTTGAAGAGCAATGTTATGAGTAAGGGTCTGAGAGATATTATCCAGATTGACAGGACAATTGGCTTGACTTGCATCTGGACATTCATTATACAGTGCATGCAGTAGGAAGGGTCACTAATCGCCCCTTAATAATTCAGAGAAAATCTGTCATTGTTCCTTTGGTGTTGATCCCTTGTACTGCATTTGTTTGTCCATTTTTCCATCTCACCAAGTAGACTGCTGTTGATTTGAGACTAGGATCTGTGTGTCATAAGATATGTCACGAATGAACAGGTGAATGAATGTGTTCAGTCAATAAGTAGTTAAAGCTTGTTTGACTCACAGCTCTACCATGATATTTCCCTGTCCTCTGACCTGAGTTTTCAGTAACAGTACTCTCATTATTTTCAATGATTCTTGAATAACAACAAATGCATATTGATCATCTAGTATCTCCTAGAAACTATTCAAGATACTTGGAATATAATGGAATTTGAAAGATTGGGTTTGGCATTTGAGGCATAGTTTTTATCAAGTTTGTTTGTTTGTTTGTTTATTGTCAGTAGTCAGGTCACTCTGGGCCTGGGTGGTGTCCCTCAGCTCATCAGCTCAAGGCTAGCCCTCTACCACTTGAGCCACAGCGCCACTTCTGGCTTTTTCTGCTTATGTGGCATTGAAGAATAGAACCCAGAGCCTCATGCATGCAAGGCAAGCGCTCTACCACTGAGCCACCTTCCCAGCCCCTTTAGCAAGTTTTATTCCTGTTTAAAATGGTTAAATAGGAATAAAATTCAGAGAGCGATAGATGCTCTAAAGAAGAAAATAGGATATAGTACTCAATAATAGTGTTTATCTAGTTCTCTCCAACTCTATGTTTATGAAACATTTACAATAGTATCAGGTACATACAGACCCTCTTTGTTGATTTTGCAATCGTTATTGTACAGAGGAGTATAAATGAAGCCAGATGGGCAAAGCAACTTTTCCACGGCAACCAACCAATGAGTGGTGGCAAAGAGATCTAACAGTGGGTCTTTCTAACAGCAGAGCCCACATGGCTTCCTAAGCAGCCTGCACACAGAATGGGCATGGTGACACTGGAGATTCACTGGAATCATTTGCTTCATTGTCCAACCCTCAGGAGGTCTTCCCTGATTAAACAATCTCAAGAGTAACAATTGCTCAGCAGCAATTTCCTCAGCTAGCTTTCTCAATTAGGCCTGTTCTTTTGAAGTCAGACGATCCATACATCCTCCTGGTGCCGAAGAAGATGTCTTGGTTTAATCTCATAGAGTCACTAAATGGTCAGGACAAGTGTTCATTCTTCTCCACTCCATCCTCAGTAGTATGTGGTTTTCACTTAGATTCTTCTATTCACTGCCTCTAACTCCCCCTCCCAGCATTTACTTTTCTGCCTGTTTTAAAGATTTAACTTTTACTCTCAGAGCCACACTTTCCCACACAGAGGCACCCCAGAGTCTCGGTGAAGTGTTATACCAAGTCTTTTAATTCTGACACATGATTTAATTCTACTCTTGATGGCTTTTGCCTTTAAATTGCAGCTTCACTGTGCTTTTTGTCTCTGCAGATGGCAAACTGGCCATTCTTCCTCCATCTGGAGCTGGCACTGTGGATATTTCTGGCCGCAAGTCTGATGAAGGGGACTAACGGGGGAATTTGATTTCTGCTGCCCATATCTTTCTTGTCCTTTCTTGCCCTGTACTTCCTCCCCAAGCATTCATTTTTCTCTTTGATTTGGTTCATATATGTCAAATTTCCATTTCCTTAGGCATGGAATATGTGCTTTCCCTGAGTTACAGCATTCCGGTAGTTACTCAAAAATAGCAGATCAAAAGGAAGAGTGAGGGAGAGCGAGAGGAGAGGGGAGAGACGCTAAACACAATCGTCTGAAAAAAACAAATATCCCATGATAGCATATTTTGCTTGTTCCAAATTGGTTTAGAGTTGGTTTACTCATCAAAATGCCAAAAGACAAATGGGTCCTCATAAAGACGGATGTGAAGTTTGCATATTTGCAAACACACTTGAATGCATTCTGGTTGCAAGGGCACACATTTCCCGCCCACTCATTACAACATAATTTGTCCTAGAAAATTGTCCTTTTCTCTACAAGAGCATTACCAAATGAGCTGCTAATAGGTGGGGAAAGACTGGCTAGAAGGGTTTGGAATCTGGAATGCAAAATCTGTAAGACACCTTAGAGATAGGTTAACTTGATCTTATACATGAAAACCCAGATGTTTAGTGACTTGATCGAAGTCCCACGGCAAACCAGTGGCATGTTCATGTCTGAAGAGTAGCCTATTAGGATTCTCCCAGTTGTTCTGTTTTGATGATATGACAATAATGTCTAACATTTTTTTACTATAGCTTACCAAAAATGGGGATTTACTACACAATTAAAGAGAAAAACATGAGACAGTGTCATATCTAGTGGTGCTCAGGCTGTGATGAAAGTTTGCATTCTAGTTGGCATGGGAAAGTGCATCTGAGAGCGCTGGAGAGGACTCCAAGGGTCTCAGTGGATGGAATCATAACTATTCTCCCTCACCAACACTCATCTTCATCTCAGAGCTCTGCCTTTGCATCGTGGGCTTCAGTTTCTTACACTGTATTTCAAGAAACGTGTTCATCCACCTAAGAGCATTAAGAAAAACTGAGTTCCACTTGCTTGCCTTTAGCTGAGCAGAGAAATTAAGCCATTTTCTCAAAGTAATTAATTGAATTAATGGAAAAACATTCACCAGATCTCAAGTTTCCAAATTCCCCATTCAGTGTATTTCCACTCAAATGCTTCCAAGGAGCCATTTGCGTGAAGTGAGTTTGAGGAGGGTAGAGACTGAACTGTGAGCATAGAATCTCAGGATCTGATTGATCTAGTCTGGTACCAGTTGCAAGGTAAACCAACAATGACAGTCAACAAAATTCACCTTTGAACCTGCTTTAAAGGCACAGATTAAAGAATTAACAAAAGATCATCAAGATGTTTTCCTCAACTGTGGATAATGACATCCAAATAGCTCCTAAAAGTAATAAGGTAACTCTTATCTAGTAGGCCTCAAATTACAAATGAGAGATGAATGGGCATCAGAAGCAACAAGTGAGAGGAACTCGAGGTTATTCAAGGAAGCGTCAGATGTGGGAGGTATTGAAGATGGTGACCCGGAATCAGGAGAATGGCAGAGGGATATCCTGCCACGGTGATGCAGCTTTGGGAATGGCCCAAGGTTTCTGAGCATGCCAAAGACATGCAGTAGCATCTGTTGCAGGCACCTTCTGCAGACCTGGCGTGAGTCGCTTTGTGACATTTCTTGGGGTAGTGCTTCTCAAATTTGAACTGTTTCTCTTGTGTTTGCAGCTTGTTGTTCTTAATGTCACAGGTACTTGAATTGTCCAGTTTCATCCAGCTCCAGACAATTTCCAGTGTATGTCAGTGTCCTCGGTTCCTCTTCATTTTTTAATTTGTTTTATATTTTGTTTTGATTTGTTCTAGAGAACATGCCTGCAAGAGCATCACTGGGCCAATGTACCTGTACTCAAGGCCCCACCCAAGTGCTGGGAAACTACAAAACCCCTGCATGGGATGATAGGAAATACTGAATCATAGAACTGGAAACTGCTTGAGGAACATCTGGAAACAGTTACTGCAAAACCCCCGGAAATCAGGAATCAGGAATGGGAGCGTGGTTTTCAGCCCGAGGTAAGTAATGGCTTTTCATAACTTCTCTTTTGTCTTCTAAAAGGAAAAGCCTGGCCATTAGCAAAAGTATGAGTATGATTTATTTCTGGCCTTCTCTGCACAACATAGAGACAGAAGTGTTTCCAGAGTCTAGCCCCAGCATCTCCTGAAATATTGAGGGTGATTATTATAATTAGCATCTCCTCCCAGGTGGCAGATGCAAGCATTGTCTGACTTTTTAAAACAAATTAAAAAGAGATAACAACAAAAAAGACTTTAGAAGCAGAGCCTGGTGAGTCTCATGAAAAACAATCCTACAAAACTCTTTAAAAACACTTGAAGCATCGTTGGCATTCGGTTTGTTTTCTTTGTTTAGCAAGCCTTGGATCTGTAGTTTGGGAGTTATCATCGTGTTTGGGGAAATGTCAACCATTATTTTCTTAAGTATATGTTTGTATCCTTCTGTATCCTCTTCTTTGGGGACACAATATTAAATGTGTATTAGATTGCTTGAAGCGGATCCACAGGTCAGACTTGCTGCTTATTATTTTTGTTTTTCCATTTGGGAGATAGTTTTAACTAGTGCTTTCATGTTTACTTTTTTGGCAATGACTGATCAGTAATCTACTGTTAGTCTTATCCAGTGTATTTTCTTATCACTGGTGGATACCTTCAACTCTCTAAGTTCAGTTTGGGATTTTTAGAAGTTACCTCCCTTATTTTAAAGAAATATCCTTATCTCAAATATAGGAACCAAACCATAACAATCCTTTCAAGATCTTTGTGGACTAATATTAAGATATATTATTCTATTTTTTCATCATGGATGGTAACTCCTGCTTTTCTGAATACCTGGACTGTTTTCTTAAATTCTAAACATTTTGAATTTTACCTTGAGGATAAGGAACATTTTATTATTCTTTTGAACTTTCTACAGTTTTATTCTGGGATGTGAAGCACGTATTTGAAATTGGATAATGCTTTTCTTACAAGAAAGTGGTTTCTTGCTCTTACGATTTATTAGGTAATATTGGAGCAGTTGTTTGTCTAATGCTCACAATTCATCATAAAGGTGATGAGAACCTTCTGTGTATTGTTCTCAGAGCATCCGAATCATGGGAGTTTCTAACCTTGGTGATGGTTCTACATATATTCCCTGCCTTGTGGGAGGTGACAGCCACCATTAATGGCCCTTTGTCCAGTGGGTCATTTCCTGTCTCCAGGCATTTCCCCAAATGCATGCACTGACCAGTACCTAGGTGAATACTTGAGGGAAATATTGTGCACACCTCTGGCGTCTTTTTCCTCTGCTAAGTCTCTCTTTTCTCTCATACCTCTGCTGAAATTTCCAGCCACCATTTTCTTCCTGGATTCAGCTCTGTCACTACCTCTCACCGTGTTTGCATGAATCCAGGCTGTTCCTATCTTGTGAGCTGGACACTTTCTCAAAGTAGAAAGATGGAACAAACACAGGATGAACTTAGCCAGTGCCACTCTCTAGAGATCTCTTTCCTTCTGCTGGATGAGTTAACATTGATTTCCATGCATTTTTGTCCATTTTGCTTGTTTTATGCACAAGAGTTTATTCTATTCCTGCAATTTCTTTTTGGAAAGAGAAAGATCTCTAGTGAATACTTTTGAAATCTTGTTTTCAGGTTTTCTGTGAAGTCAATATAAATGGACTGCACCAAGGTTTGCAAACTCAAATACTCTGAGATAATAAACTTACAGCTCCGAAGTTTCCTCCTCTATAAAATGAGCATACTGTGGAAGTAAATGGGAGATTGACAAGACTGTAAATGTAACACGTCCAGAACATGAGAAGTTAGTCAAGATACCAGCAATGACTTACTTTTCTCTTCCCTTTGGCTCTCATTTTCCCCACTCCTTTCTCTTCATTCTCCTGGTGGCAACAGCTTAACTTGTTTTCTGTCTTGTCATGTTAGCCAATGTGCTAAGATCTTCATGTCAATTAACTTACTAACCTTCACAATAACCTTGTGTTGCAGACATTAGAAATATTTCACAGATAAGTTGCAGACAATCATTTATCACAAACAAATGACAGACTCCAAGCACAAACTGTCCAACTAATCCAAGGCAACTCATAGAATTATGATTGGTAATAATACATTGGCATTTTATGAACTTCTACACTTTGGGGGGATGTGTTCATAGGCAACAAAATGTTCCAGCATGCTTGATTGAGGGTGTCTGTTGGATGTGCTCTTTCAATACTACGAAAACTGAACCCATTCTAACAAAGGCAGGTTGGGCATCAACGAATAACCAGAGTTGTCCCATTAATCACCATTGTGCCATGAAACTGAGCACTAGATACTGGATGTTAAAACTTACTGAATGGACTAGTCCTTCCTTGCTGTTCTGCCTCCAAAGCTCAATCAGAACATTCGACTGATTAACCCTTCCATTCCTTCCAACTCTGAAGTCCTATGGGTCTCGGCCTTGTGTGAGATAAAAGATCCAAGTACTTTCCACTGATTCCTCTTGTCTCAGCATGTTGTCTGGGAAGTGGGCCAGAGGGCCTGAATCTTCTCTACCACATGAGATACCTATACAATGATCATTATTGCCATTGCTTTAAAATAAAACCCTGAAAAACACAGCATATGAACACAAGACTCTATTGTAGTAAATTATGACTTTGTTAGGCACAGAATAATAAGAGCAAACTATGAGAAAGAGACCCTGATATCCATAAGAAATTGACCCTAACATGTCCCTGTCTTCCCAAGTCTACTTTCTAACTTACTCAGAATTGTTTTGGGTTACTTTGTTATTCAATTTTAAAAAGTGAATTTACTATTAAATAGTCAATACCAGACACCATTCTCATTTTGTGGGCTACTTAAATACTGGTTAAAGTAATCCATTTCTTAAGATTCTATTTACTGATTTTAATTTACTTTAAAATGTGAGAGAATTGATTCTGATGCTGGGAAATGTCAACATTGCATTTCAAGATTGATGTAGTTTGATTTTTCTACCCTCCACCATAGCCAAGATAGGTAGGAAAGCACAAATTGGTCAATTTCTCCTACATCTCCTGAAATACACACTCAAATGGAAAGCATATAAATTCTCATGCTATCAGAATGTGTCAAGGAAAAATTGTATATTAAAACATTTTAAAGTTGAATGTCTGAAATTGCCACATCTATAAAGGTTTTCAATTTCTGTCATGTTCAATGGTTTAAATAGTATGGTTATTTTTAAACTCCAAGCATATTTATTATAAAGTTTGAGAGATATTTCAGAGAGATATTTCTCTGATTGAAATATTGAACTTTGTTTGGACTATAGCCAATTATCTCAAGTCCTGTTTGTAACATGAAACTCTCAAAAATAGTAAGAAAAATAGTTAAAAAGAAATCGTTTTCATGCAAAAACAAAAAACAGGAAAAAATACCATGCTTCTCTTTATGTCTTCACACACACACACACACACACACACACACACACACACACACACACACAAATCTCTGGCTTCCTGTCTCACTGAAAACTCAGAATCCAATTAAACTAAGTAATCCAAATGAATTAAAGAACATTTCCTTCAAATTAAGCATCAAAATAGGCTGAAATTATCCTGAGTAGGTTAGAAAACTGAGTTGGGAAGAAAAGGTGTATTGGTCTGTTTTTCAAGGACCCAGTAGAGCGTTGCAGTTGCTGCTTCCCTTCCTGTGCCTGGCATGGCCCTTGTTTATGTGGGGCGTGGGATAATTGGAAGAAATAACGATGGAAGGGATGACACTGATCAGATGCATTGTACTCATGAATTGACTTGAAACCTCTTTAGTAGTGCTACTTAAAGATAATAGAGCCAGGCACTGGTGGCTCACACCTGTAATCCTAGGTACTCAGAAGGCTGAGATCTTAGGATCTTGGTTCAGTGCCAGCCTGGGTAGGAAAGTCCGTGAAACTCTTATCTCCAATAAGCCACCAGAAAAGCAGAAGGGACACTGTGGCTCAGGTGGTAGAGTGTTCTTCTTGAGCTGAAGAGCTGAGGGACAGCGTCCAGCCCCAGAGTTCAAGCCCTACAACTGACAATAAATAAATAAATAAATAAAATATATGTATATATGTCTATTTTATTATTCTTCATATATATATAAATATATATATGAAAAGTAAGTTTAAAAAAAGAATGGTGAGTCTTGTATTCAAATCCTGTTGACTTTTCAATAGAATAGCTATGTGGTTTAGAGATCCTAATGTGTTTTGTTCCAATTCTGTCCCTAATTTGGCAACAGGATATCAAGTGCCTTTCTCCTTATACCACAAGAAAAACACTCTGTAAAGAAAAACACTCAGATTCTTTTTTGCTTAGGAGGCACAACTAAAAGTAAGAAACAAGGTGTCTAGCACTTTGTTCAGCTTTTTGTAGCTCTCTCTCTCTTTTTTGAGATGTTGTATACTATTAAATGGTTATACAGTCTTCTTTTGAATGAATTAACCATTATTGTTACATAGAACCATAGACAAAGGCTATTTTTAGAGGTTAAAATTGACCAACAGAAGTAAGATTTATGATTGAGAACTAGTAACTGTTTCCTGTAAATCCACTGATTTGATTTCCAGGGAAGCTCTATTGATTGTTGCTCAATCTTTTCTCTCACTATTAATCATCTTTGAGTTTTGGTCTTTCCTGGTTGGCTGGGTTAAATGATTGATCTCTATATGTATATTCAGCTGTAGTCTGATAGCTTACAGGTAACTATTTTAATTTTTTTAAATTTGGTAAGATTGTTGGGCACCAGTGGCTCATGCCTATAATCCTAGCTACTCAGGAGGCTGAGATCTGAAGATGGAGGTTCAAAGCCACCCCAGTCAGGAAAGACCATGAGACTCTTGTCTCCAATTAACCACAAGAAAACCAGAAGTGTCTCTCTGGCTCAAAGCGGTAGAACACTAGCCTTGAGCTATACAACTCAGGGACAAAGCCCAGACACTGAGTTCAAGCCCTATGACTAATCTCCTCAAAGTAAAAATTTGGTGAAGACTAGCTACATGGCCTAAAAACCTATCTGGAGAAGGCTCCATGGGTTATTAAGAAGAATGTGGAATCTTTTGCTACAGGGTGAAATACTGTATGTCTATTTTTTATTCTTCTGTGGTCCTATATTTCCCCTTTAAACATCATTCTTTCTTAAACTAAGTTTATGGCTGTCTTTCTTCCAGTTCTCTGTGTTGTTTACATTGAATATATTCTGCAATTCAGGCTTGGATGAATTGTTTCAGCCTATCCTTTTCTTGGAGGGTTTATATTAAAATTGAGTTATAAGCCTGTTTTATGTGTCTATGTGGATGCCATTATTTCCCTCAGTGCATAAGATATATTTTACTATAATTTCCTACATGTAGGGTTAGTCCTGATGTGAGAGGCCTGATGTGATTCCTGGGTATTTACCTGCATATGTAAACAGGTGTTTTTCTCTTACAGCTTTCAGTATCATTTCTTTGATCTAGAATCAGAGCATTTTAATTATGATGTGATATAGAGCTATTGTTCTCTTTTCATGTGTATTTGGAGTACATAATCTCTTCTGTAGATGGGTGTCTATGTCATTTCAACGACTTTGGATGTTTTCTACTACAATTTCACTGGTCAGGTTTCCTATGCTTTCAGTTACCATTTCCTCTCTATCCCCCCTCCCGCCCCCAGACACACCATGAATTCTTAGGTTTGGCCTATTAAAAAATCATACCTCAGAGTGTTGCAGAAAGTTGTAATTATTATTATTATTTTTCAGAAGTTTGTTGGTAGTACTGGGAATCAGTGCTTCAAACAACTCACTCAGCTTGTTTCTTCATAGCTGGCCCTCTACTGCTGAAGACATATTTCCAGCCCCAATGTTTACTGGTTAATTGAAGATGGAGTCTCACAGACTTTTCTACCCAGGTTAGCTTCAAATTGAATTCCTCCACATCTCAGCCACCTGAGCAGCTAGGATTGCAGGTGTGAGCCACCAGTATCCAGCCATGTTCCTTCTTCGTTGTCTGGGAAAAATATTTTTCCCCCTATCTCTGATAGTCTTTCCTCTAAGTTTATCTTATCTGCCGATAATAGCTTCCTCAGTGTTTTTATTTGGTTTATTGAGCTTTGTAGTTTTTTTTTAACATTTCTGAAGTTTTTGCCATTTTCCATTTTCTTACTGAATCTTTCATCCATGTTAGGCTTTCTTGTCTAGTTTGTGAATTAACTTTCTAACTCCATTTATCAGTTTGTTTGAATATTCTTTGAAGTAATTGATAATCATCTAAAATAGAATTTCTTACTCTTTACCTGATATTTCAGCTAGCTTTATTTATCTTTAAATTCAATTATAGAGACGTTATAGGATTCTTATTCCCTTGCTTCTTCATACTGTATATAATGATTTTCTATTTTTTTTTAATTTGGGAATAAGTTTCTCTTTTACTTTTTCTCAGTTGAGAGAGAGATGACTATAGTAACAATTTCCACAAAAATAATAATTTCCGCAAAAATAATAAAATAAGTCAATATTTTAATGAAGTAAAAAGCAATTGGGAGCCTCTGCTTCCTCACCTATAAAGTTACATAGCACTGGATTCAAGTTCCTAAGAAATAAATTGAGGTTAATCATATTAAAATTATAGTGATAGGGGCTGGGAAGGTGGCTCAGTGGTAGAGCACTTGCCTTGCATACATGAGGCCCTGGGTTAGATTCCTCAGCACCACATAAGCAAAAAGAAAAAAGCTGGAAGTGGCACTGTGGCTCTAGCACTAGCCTTGAGCTGAAGAGCTGAGGGACAGCGCCCAGGCCCAGAGTTCAGGCCCCACAACCGGACCAAAAATAAATAAATAAATAAATAAAATTATAGTGATTAAATATTAAGCCATGAAGACAGAAGTAGGGAAAGTAAGGAAATAGAAAGATGAAGGGAGATATAGAAAATAATGATTTAAGAAAGCACTCTATTATTATAAAAATTCTTTATAAGAATTCTTTGGGAAGTAAAATAAAGGGAGATAAGAAAGAAGACATGGCATCTTGTATTTGAGAAAGAAGCATTTCAACATACAGATCTGCATTAAATACTATTTTTGATTTTTTTTTGTTATCTGTCATAAATTCCATTTCTTCATTGGGTAAAATAGTGATATCCACACTGCAGCATGTTGCAAGGGATCAAAAAGGATAATACATGTGTTGAATTTAACCTAGTATCTGATACATGGGGAATGTTAGCTGAGTGATGGTTGATTTATATTATTAAATAGTAACTGTCTCCACCTCTTCTTTTGTCAAGCATCTATAATCCACCCACAGAGCACCCTTTCAATTCAGATATTACCCCAGTGTGCTTTCCAAACTCTAGCTGCTTGTCAGAAAAGGAACATTGTGTGTCAGTTTGGTCTGCTCTTCTTTTCACAGTGTCTTTATGGTGGTGGTTTGTTTTTATCTTAATATGTCACAAAAAATATTTAATATTATATGTTAATCTTGAAGACAGTCTATTAACAACTGTCTACTATAATCTAAAGCAGAAGTGACTGCTAAATGACTTAAGCAACACTAATTAAATCTTCCTTTATTCCAGAGGATTTCTTGACCTTAAAAAGAGTAAAGCAATTATGTATGTATGTATGTATGCATGCATGCATGTGGGCACAAAGATATATGTGCATGGGTGCATACAGATAATTGTCTGTCTCTTTTTCCTTTTGTCACTCTGTCTCTCCTCCTTCCTTATATTTTTTTCTTAAAAATTAGACTCTATGCAGAAGCATGAACTTCCTCTTCCAGTTATTGCCTAGCTGGGAAAATATTCAAACGTCACACCAGTAATACTAGCTACTTGTAAGTATGAGATCAGGAGGACCTCAAGTTGAAGTCGGACTGGAAGGCAAAGTATGTAAGACACTATCTCCGAAAAAATTAAGCTGGAGGCATGGCTCAAGTGGCAGGCACCAGCCAAGAAAGCAAGCACAGTGAGCAGGAGGTATTGAGTTCAAATTTCAGTATCAAAAAATTAAATGTCTTAATAGTTAATACTTTGATCACATAAATGAAATTTTCATAAGTTAGTGAAAAGCAAGTAAATCTTAAGTGATAGATCACCCTAACCAAATGACACTTGTTTGAACAAGAATTGATTATGAATCAATCAAAACTGAGGATTTTCCTAACATCAGCCTCATCCTCATTATTCAATTGTGATCTGCTCTTGGGAGTCTGTCTGCCTGAATTTCAGTTTTGTTTCTTTCATTTCTGAATTTAAGTGATTGTATGAAGAAACAAGCAATAGAAAGAAAAGCATAAACAATAGAAACAAGCATAAATCTGCTCCCCTCTTAGGAATGAACACTGCTCCCCAGGGACCCATTAGAATTATAGCAGCTATAGCACTGAGGTTCATGGATACAAGATTCTCCCATCTCTGTAGTTTTGAGCGAAATTCTGCACCAGAGAAACAAAATATGAACAGCTGCCAGAAAAGTCCCAGGTGCTGAAACTTAAGAAAGTACATGGAATCATTGCCTCATTTATGGAGTTCAGCCCAATTGAAAGATGATGGGAGAGGGCCTACATGCCCTGTGTTTTATTTCCTTCTGCTGGGAACCTACCTAGACATTCCCAGAGGTTACAGAGATTGTCTGGGTCTCTATTGAAATGTAGTTTCATAATTCCCTGACCTGAATTTTCTTCCTTCTTCCCTGTTTATTCATTATTTCCTACTCTTACTTTCTTGGAGTTGAAACTCCTCATAAAACACCAACATTTAAACTTTGACCCAGGCTATTTTCCAGGGAAATCAAGACCTGAGTTGGTTTCAGAGGTTGAGACTGTATTAAGATTGACTGCTCAGAAGCAAGGGATGCCATTGCTGCTAGCTAGTAGAATGTGCCTAACCCTGGACCATGTCATACATGCAATCTGTGGACAGCCAGATGAGATACAGGATGAGTGCAAATCAAGTAAGTGTATGAATCCAAACAAAAGTTGTAATAAAAGAACTGCACTGAACCTGGTGCTGGTGGCTCATGACTGTAATCCTAGCTACTTAGGAGGCTGAGATCTGAGGATCAAGGTCCAAAGCCAGCCCAGGCAGGAAAGGCCAGGAGATTCTTATCTCAAAAAAAAAAAAAAAACACTTGGAAAACCAGAAGTGGTGCTGTGGCTCAAGTGGTAGAGTGTTAGCCTTGAGCTGAAGAGCAAAGAATTGCACAGTGCTGTAGCTTCTTCTTCAATGTTGGAATCCTGGTTGGTTGAAAGGGGTTAGGTTTGATGCTGCTAATTACTGATATGATAAATACATGCTGTGAAAATCAGGAAGTCATTATAACATTAAAGAGGCTATTATCTCCTTCAACATAGGACAGTGTATTCCACTACAATAATTGTTCTGTGTGTGTGTGTGTGTGTGTGTGTGTGTGTGTGTGTGTGTGTATGTGTGTGTGTGTGTGTGTGTGTGTGTGTGTGTTGCTTCTGGGGGTTGAACTCAGGGCCTGAGTGCTGTCTTTGAGCATTTTTGCTCAAGGCTAGTGCTCTACCACTTTAGGCACAAGTTCACTTCCACTTTTCTGGTGCTTAATTGGAGATAAGAATGTCACAGATTTTCCTACCCTAGGTTGACTTCAAACCATGATCCTCAGATCTCATCTCCTCAGTAGCTAGGATTACAGATGTGAGGCCCTGTAATAATTTTCACCCTATATCACCACAATTTGTTGTAATTTATTTATTGACAAAAATCATGACTATCAACACATAGAAACAAGGAAATTACAATACTTTTTCCAGAAATAAATAGGATATGGTTAATGCATGCAAGAAAGAAAAGAGAGAATGCATGTGAGAATGTATCCTAAGATTATTATACCCACAAACATGACATATCATGCTGGACAGACAATAAGTTCATCACACATGGGCACTAATCTATTTTTCTTGACTTTGTATTCTAGAAGTGTGGTGGAGGCTTTCAAAGCTCAAACTTATTAACAACTGATGGTAAGTAGGGATTTTAGAATATCTTCCTTATATTCCTGGGAGATTATTCAGAATCCCTAGGGCAATAAGAAAGATATAATGGATTTATTATGCAATTTGAGAACTCATGCCTTGACTATATTCCTCATAAAGTCAGGGAGCTGAACACTTCTCGATGTCATCAAGTTCAAGGACAAATAGTGATTCAATAAGTGTATTTCAAAACAAACCTTCATTAAAGTATACTCTGTGCCAGGAAGGTAAAAAATTTTACAACCTGGTAGTGCAGAAATTGTGAGTGTGTGGGAAGAGAAAGGTGAAGAATTTTATCCAGATCTTGTAGAAGAAACACCAGCCCTGATCTATTGCCTGTAGTCTTTTATGTGAGATGCAAACTCTTTTGTTTAAACCCTTGTTGTTTGAGGCTTTTTTATTTTGGAAAACTAAACCAAATTACATTTGGTTCAGTTTGCTTTCTGTGACATATTCAGAGTCTAGGAATCAGAATTTAATCTTCAAAGCTATTGTATGTTTTCAGTGTTGAGCTCTGACAGTGACACGAATTAGCATAACACAATTCATAGATCTAGAAGAAACTTATCATAGCTTATTCTCAAGAGTTTAGAATTCCTTTTATGAAGGAGAGATGTGGAAATTTTTCAAAAAAATGCTAAATGTGAGTCTTCATAAAATGACTGTTACCACAAGCCACTTGAGAAATTGTTTTGGTTTCCATTTGGCTAAGCAAAATTAATAGAAGATTCATTATCATGTACTTTTAATGCTAGTCACTTTGCTTTCATTGTCAGTGTTCCTAAGAAAGAGAGTTATTATGTTAAATAGATAATTAAGCCAAAGCTGCTGTTCTTCTAGACAGAGTTTGGAAGTTAGGTACAGACACAGTTGCTCCTTAGATATGACAAATGCACAAACATCAGAGGAGGGAAGTCACCCATCAGGGCTGGGTGACTGACAGATAAAGCCCTTGGTCTCAGCATCTCAGCACATCTGCTGCTTTTCCACAGGAGTCATCCATCAACGCATGCCTGAGAGAGACCAAGCAGCCTCAGCTTCCTGCCCCATGCCTCTGCTTCCAGCTGCCTCACTAAACATGGCAATTATTATCATGCCCCAGTGGTCATCCGCCCACATCTCAGACTGGCCTGAATACTTGATGGATGCTGCAATTTGGGCCCTAGTGAAAGGCAACATACATTTCAATTAAAATGTGGATAAAAGGCCTTCCTCAGCAATGCTGTGGAGGCAATGAGCAATGAAGAGGTCAAAGAGCTGGGTGACTTGAGTACAAATCCCAGTTAGTCCACCTATTTATTGTGTGTTCTGGGTAAGTCATGTAGCATACATAGGAATCTTTTTTTAATGCTACAGATGTTCCAGATTCTCTGAACAGAACATGAACATGTACTAAGAGCAAGAGAACAAGTGAAAGAAAGACAACATAGAAATTCTTTCTGGGAAGACTGGAGGAAAATGGCAGAGGAGAAGCTAGAGGCTAAACAAGCTTTCACATAGAAAGCAATTTTAGTGTTCCAGTGAATAGTCCTAGGCTAGAGAATCACACCAAGTGTTCCATCACAGTACAGAGAGTTTGGCCAGAGTGGGAAAATCCAGGCAAGGAGACAGATCTGAGCACTTGCCGGTAGACACGGCTTCAGTGGCAACAGTGGCAATGGCGGAGGCCGTAGACACAATACCTACAGAGAGTCCAGGACAAAGACACCAGATGCAGCGGGTGAGCAGATTCTCACCACCAGCAAGAACTGGCAAGGAGCAGAAATCTTCATCCTGCTGATCGTAGACCAGGGATGGCCCAGGAACCAAGACTCTGGCATGAGTAGAACCTTGACATCCTCCCTCCTTTTCAGGGAACAGAGGAGAGAAGGCCACCCCCACCCCCCACCAGAAATCTCCATCTTTGATACTGACAAAGGCCCTGCTGAGCAGCTAGCTCCAACTCAGGCCTTGGAAGAAAACCAGGTCACAGGAACCTGACCTGACCTGACCTGCCAGGCTCAGGGGAAAGTCACTCTGCTCAGGCAGAGACAGCTTCGCCCCCCCCCCCCCCCAGGAGGGACTTTTTTCATTGAGTAAACAGAGCCAGAGGCTGCCCCTCCCCACAGCAGCTTAGGCAAACAATTGAAACTCAGTAAACATAAACCCTGAGAATGGCTCCAGGCTGGGCTCTGTGAGTGTCTCAGAAGCTAGCTCCTCAGAGAAAAGCTACTTTTTGCTGAAAGGCCTCAACCCTTTCTAGAACCTGACCTCATCACAGCATCTCCAAACTAGAGGAAAGAGCCATCTCCCTCTTTTGTGATACTCAAAGCAGATCTCACTCCCACTGAACTAGCCTGGGAGGAGGATGACAAAATCCTGGTAATGCAGGGCATTTTTCTGCCTGCTCAAACAAACTGACTTAAGAAGCAAATCAAGCCATAGGAAAACCAAATACCATAACCAGACCAAAGACTCCAACCAAGAGACTGGTTACAGACATAGGGGAGATACAAGATCTTCCCCCCACCCAAAAAAAAATCAAAGAACTCTTTTATCTGCCTTTTTAAATTAAAAAATAATTGTTTTCCAGTTTTTTTCTCTCATAATTTTTATTTTAGGTGTATATGTGTGTGTTTTTAAAATTTCTTTTGACCTTTTGGTCCTTTTTCTTCTTTTTTCTGTTTTTTCTTTCTTTTTTTCTCTCTTTCTTTCTTTTTTGTGTGATTTAATTGCTGTTCTGCACATCCCCAGATACATACCCATTGTCGATTGTTAGACCTTATCCCTACATACTTAATCCAGAAATTTATTACTCAATTCACAACCTCAGGCTTAACTTCTTTAATAGTAGTATAATATCTTTATACTTACATAATTTTCAAGTATTCCAATTTTAAGAATTTTTATATTTTCATGTTTTCTTTTTATCTCCTCCTTCCTCTTATCCTTTTCTTCTCTCAATATCATTTCTTCATATTTACATGATTCTTAAATGTTTTGCTTTTTAAATTTAAATTTTTGTTTTTCCATTTTTTTCTTTTTTTTTAATCTTTCTCCTATCATTCTGTCCAATCCATTTCCCTTTCTGAGATTAGGACTTGGTTAAATTCACTCTCCTTTTACATTTCCACATCCCTCTAATCTTATTTTCCCCCACAATTCTCCCTAAACCTAATAATTTCTGGTCTGCTGAATCCCTCTTTGGTGTTCTTAGCCCATTAATCCATAGTTGACTGATGTTGAATAGATTGTATCTGTTGAACTACATTGTATCTGCAGCCATTTTGACTGTGCAACTACAAGACTCTGGTTGATGCTTGTCTTAAAATAGTGTTCCAGCACAAAATTGGTGTTACTTTCATACTAAATGGGCAGAACAAGCCGGAGAAACACAAGAAAAATGGCAAGTCCGGGTATCTCAAACTCCCATTCATGATAATCAGGTGACAGAACAGTTAATTAATAATCCAGAGGAGAGTTCCCAAAAAGCTCTACAAACACTACTGGTAAACATGGTGAGTGAGAAGACTGAAAACCTGCAAAGGACTCAGTGTGAACATGATAGGGAGCCAGAGGAGGCAAACCAAAGATTAATACAGGAATCTCATGAGTATGAGGAAGCTACTCAAACATTAATACAGGAATTGGATAAGCAGGCTGAGAACAGTCCAAGAGAAACAGAGGAATTGTGTGAGCAGGCTGAGAACAGTCAAAGAAAAACACAAGAATTGCGCGAGCAGGCTGAGAGCAGTCAAAGATTAATACAGGAATTGCCTGAGTGGGATGAGAATAGACAAAGATCAATAAAGGCATTCATGGAATCCATAAACAGACAGCTGAAAGAAGTCAGGGAGAAAGGGAATGCTGAATGGAGCCCGACAGAAGGAAAGGGAGTCCAAGGAAACAATAACCAATCACCTAAGTGATTTGAGAATAAACACTGAACAACAAATTAAGGAAGTAAAGAAGTTCATACAAGATCTAAAACACAGCTCCAACAAAGAATGTGAAGCCACCAAAGCCAACCAATTAGAAGGAAAGAAAATAAAAAACAAAGTAGAAAGTCTTGACAGTACGTTAGACCATGCAGAAGATCGAATCTTGGGGATTGAAGACAGCCTATATATTATAGAGAAAGAACATACAACTATCCAAGATAAATCCAAGAAATATGATAAATCTATTCAAAATTTGGAAGACACCATCAGAAGACCTAATCTGAAGATAATGGATGTAGAGGAGCACCTAGAGACAGAAGCTAATGGTCTAGGAAATTTAACCAGATCCTAGCAGAGAACTTCCCAAACACTCAAAAAGGTAGCCCTATTCAGATACAAGAAGCTTTTAAAACCTCAAATAGACCAGATCAGAACAAGACATCCTACTATCGAATTATAATCCACACAGGAGCAATTCAGATCAAGGAAAGGATCCTTAGAGCTATCAAGGAGAAAAGGCCAATCACCTATAAAGGGAAACCAAGTAGAACAACCACAGATTTCTCAGCAGAGACAATTTAAAGCAAAAAGAGCCTGGAATGATGTATGCTTTGCTCTAAAGACAAACAACTATCAGCCAAGAATACTGTACCCAGATAAACTCTCCTTCATAACCGAAGGTCAAATAAAAACCTTCCATAGCAAAGAAAAACTGAAACAATATATCTCTACCAAACCAGCCTACAAAAGATACTTAAAGATGTTCTACACATAGAAAACCAACAAGAGCACAATAAAGGCCAAGAAACCTCACCCAAACTGAGACTCCAAGAACCATGGGAAGAACCCAGGTGTCATAGCCCCCAAGAAGGTGGATTACATGGCAGGAACTACCAAACACCTCTTAGTCATCTCAACATTAATGGAGTTAACTCTTCAATTAAGCAACATGGACTGTCTAGTTGTAGTAAAAACCAAGATCCTTCTGTCTGCTGCTTTCAAGAGTCACACCTTGCCCATAAAAACACACACATTTTGAAAGTGAAAAGCTGGAATAAAATCTACCAAACAAATGGCCCTATAAACAGGCAGGAGTTGCAATCCTAATATCAGATAAGATAGACTTCAAATTAAAATTAGTGAGAAGAGATAAAGGAGGTTGCTACATACTAATTAAAGGATCTCTCCTTCAGGAAGATATTACAATTCTAAATTTCTGTTTGCCAAACAACGAAGCACCCAAATTTATCCAAGAAACACTACTTTCCCTCAAATCTCACATAGATACAAAGACATTAATTGTTGGGGACTTTAACACACCACTATCTACACTATATAGATCAACTCAGCAAAAACTCAACAGAGAAACCACAGATCTAAATAACTGCATAGATCAACTAGATTTAACAGATATGTACCGAATATTTCACCCAGCAGCATGAGAATACACGTTTTTCTCAGTAGTACATGGAACATTTTCCAAAATAGACCACATTTTAGGTCACAAAGCAAACTTGTCCAAATTCAGAAACATTGAAGTTATACCTTGCATTCTTTCAGACCACAAAGGAATAAAATTAGAACTCAACACCAAAAGGCACCAAAGAAAGTTCTGTAACAAATGGAGATTGAACAACACATTTTTGAATCACCAGTGGGTTATGGAAGAGAATAGAAAGGAAATTCAAATGTTCATGATATTCGATAAAAATGAGCGCACAAATTACCAGCTCTTCTGGGACACAGCAAAGTCAGTACTCAGGGACACGTTTATAGGTTTGAGTTCCTACATCAACAAATTGGAGAGAGCTGAAACCAACAATTTAATGAGACATCTGAACTTCCTTGAAAAAGAGCAGCAAGCTAAACCCCAATCCAGTAGAAGGAAAAAAATAATTAAAATTAAACGAGTTAGAATCCAAAAAAAACATAGAAAGAACCAACAAAACAAAAAGTTGGTTCTTCAAAAAAATTAACAAAATTGACAGACCCTTAGCAAATCTTATCAAAGAACACACCCAAATAAACAAACTCGGAGATGAAAATGGAAACATCACCACAGAAACAACCAATGTTCAGAACATTATAAGGGAATACTTCTCAAATCTTTATGCTAATAAGTTTGAGAACCTGGAAGAAATGGACCTTTTCCTGGCAAATACTGACATGCCAAAACTAAACCAAAATGAGTTAAACCAACTTAACAGGCCCATATCAAGCAATGAAATAGAAACAGCAATAAGACACCTCCCATCTAAGAAAAGCCCAGGACTAGATGGATTTACAGCAGAATTCTACAAGGCCTTCAAAGCAGAACTCACACCAATACTCCTCCAACTCTTCAATGAAATTGAAAGAGAAAGTTCACTATCGAATTCTTTCTGTGAAGCCATCATAACCCTCATCCCAAAACCAGACAGGGACTCATCAAAGAAAGAGACTTATAGACCCATTTCTTTGATGAACATCAATGCAAAACTTCTCAACAAAATTTTGGCCAATCGACTTCAACAATTCATCCAAAAAAATCATACACCATAGTCAAGCAAGATTCAATTCAGGGATGCAAAGTTGTTTCAATATACGCAAATCAATTAATATAATTTACATCAACAAGAGCAAGGATAAGAACCACATGGTTGTCTCAATAGATACAGAAAAAAGCATTTGACAAGATCCAGCACCCTTTTATGATGAAGGCTCTGGAAAAACTAGGAATCCAGGGAACATTCCTCAATACAATAAAGGCTGTATATGACAAACCTACAGCAAGCAATATACTTAATGGTGAAAAAGTAAAGCCATTTCCTCTAAACTCAGGAAAGAGACAAGGATGTCCACTCTCTTCAGTTTCTTCAATTTAGTATTAGAATGCCTAGCTACAGCAATAAGACAAGATGCAAACATAAAGGGGATCCAAATAGGGAAAGATGAAGTAAAACTCTCCCTCTTTGCAGATGACATGATCTTGTATTTAAAGAATCCCATGGACTCCATTCCAAAATTACTCAAGCTGATTCAAAACTTTGGCAATGTGGCAGGGTATAAAATTAACCCCCCAAAATCAATGGCTTTTCTGTATGTATTTCAGCAGGGCTGAAATCCGAAAGCAACTCCATTCGTAACAGCCCCACAAAAAATAAAATACCTAGGAATTAACTTAACCAAACAAGTGAAGGACTTCTATGATGAAAACTTTAAAAACCTGAAAAAGGAAATCAAAACAGAACTTAGAAAGTGGAAAAACCTCCCATGCTCCTGGATTGAAAGGATCAAAATTGTGAAAATGGCAATACTTACCAAGGCTATCTACAAATTCAATGCGATACCTATCAATATTCCATCCTCATTCTTCAAGGAAATAGAAGAGGCAGTCCAAAAATTCATATGGAACAATAAAAGACCCCGAATAGCAAAAAAAATCCTTAACAGAAAGACAATGCTGGAGGAATATCAATACCAAATTTCAAACTCTACTACAAAGCTATAGTAATCAAAACAGCTTGGTATTGGCACAAGAAGAGACCTCAGGACCAATGGAATAGAATTGAAAACCTAGAAATGAACCCACAGACCTATAGCCACCTAATCTTTTATAATGTAGCTAAAAAAATAGAATGAAAGAAAGACAGCCTCTTGGTGCTGGTAAAATTGGTTAATCACCTGTAGAAAACTAAAGGTAGATCCTTATATATCACCCTGCACCAGAATCAACTCCAAATGGATGAAAGTGATCAAAGTCAAAGCAGACACCCTGAAAACATTACAGGATGGAATAGGAGAAACCCTAGGCCTCCTTGGCTCAGGCCGAAATTTTCTTCATAGAGACCCAGAAACACAACAAATCAAAGAAAGGTTGGACAAATGGGATTGCATGAAGCTGCAGAGCTTCTGCATGGCAAAGGACATAGCTAGCAAGATTAATAGAAAGCCCAAGGATTGGGAGAAGGTCTTCACTAGCCATACAATGGATAAGGGTCTCATATCTAAAATATACTTGTTACTCAAAAAATTAAATCCCCCAACAACAAATCCTCAAAGAAACAACTGACCCATAAATAAGTGGGCTAAAGACTTAAAGAGAAGCTTCTCTGAAGAAGAAATAAGGATGGCCAATAGACTTATGAAGAAATGCTCAACTTCTCTAGCCATAAAAGAAATGCAAATCAAAACAACATTGAGATACCACCTCGCCCCAGTTAGAATGGCTATAATCAAGACATCTAATAACAACAGATGCTGGAGGGGATGTGGACAGAAGGGAACCCTACTGCATTGTTGGTGGGA
Source organism: Dipodomys spectabilis (assembly GCF_019054845.1). Taxonomy (NCBI): domain Eukaryota; kingdom Metazoa; phylum Chordata; class Mammalia; order Rodentia; family Heteromyidae; genus Dipodomys; species Dipodomys spectabilis. The sequence goes on along the minus strand of NW_024870941.1, from coordinate 2,205,496 downwards.
GTGCAAAATTGTTCAACCATTTTGGCAAGCAGTATGGAGGTTCCTCAAAAGACTTCTCATAGAGCTCCCCTATGACCCAGCAATCCCACTTTTGGGTATTTACCCAAATGATCACAAACAAGACCGTACTAAAGCTCCCAGCACAACTATGTTTATTGCAGCATTATTGACCGTAGCTAAGATATGGAACCAACCCAGATGCCCCTCAGTAGATGAGTGAATTAAGAAAATGTGGTATAGATACACAGTGGAATTCTATGCCTCCATCAGAAAGAATGAAACCAGCCCATTTGTTAGGAAATGGAAAGACTTGGAAAAAATTATATTGAGTGAAGTAAGCTAGGTGCAAAGAAACATAGGTCCCATGGTTTCCCTTATTTGCAATAATTAGTATATGCCTGAGACAAGCAGAAAAGCTCAGATAAGGTGATTTAAGCGAAATGAACCCCAAGATATGGACACAAGTGTGTTTTTATTCCTTGATATTGTTTCTAAGGTATTTATAAGGTACCATGTGATTTTTTTTTGTTTCTTTGTATGTTCCTCCCCAACAGCATAACCCCTGTTTTCACTGTATTTGATGTTGGTATAATTTGAGGAGGGGAAGGGAAAAAACAAAATGTTGAAATAGGGATACAAATTGACCCATTGCAACAATGAGATGTACAAGATGCTATGTCGAAAATGAACTTTACAATATAGGTGGGGTGGTGTGATGGGGGTTGGAGGGGGTGTTGTTGAGGAGGTGGGAGGGAAGGGAAGGTAGGGGAAACACAAGGAAAGAGGCGACAATGCTTGATAAGAAATGTACTCATTACCTTGCTCGTGTAACTATAACCCCTCTGTACAGCATTTTCAGAATAAAAAGCTTATTTAAAAAATTCTTTCTGAAAGGAGCTCACAGATTAGTGAAAAGGGCAGAGTCTATTCTTAGTAGTACCTTCCTTTTTGAGTTGTTGAAGAGATTTTAATGAGATTCTTTCCACAAAAGGACTTGAAAGCTTACATTACTCAAGAACGATAAATCGATGCTATACCTCTTAAAAACAATGACTGGCAAACTTCAATTTATTTAGGATCCTCTGAGACTTGGTATGGTGGAAGTTTCTAGTATTCACTCATGCAGGTCAGAACACTTCTCAGGTGGCCTTGGTTTTTTTCTACTTCCTCTTTCCCCACCACACACTTTGCAGCTCTCCAGGATAATTGTACAATTTGTGAGTAATGCAACATCCTGCGATAAGAAATGACTAGCCCTAGCAGCCCAGGCTCTTTTCCAACATCCATAGCCCTGAAAATAGGATGTCCTTAAATGCATTAGCTCCACTTGTTTTGTTACTCTAATGTATACAACCAGGGCCAGGACACTTTTCTGGAATTGACCTTCAAATACAAGGACAAGAAGGGCACAAGAAGGGACTCTCACTGACCCAGCCAGCTTCACTGAGCCTTGAAGACATTGGCTCAGCAATGAATTTGGGGATTTTGTTGTCTCTAATTGTGTCTCTAAGTAATGATTTCAACTCCTGAAATTTAATATATGTGTCTGTCTTCTCTCTCATTTGGTCCAGACAAACTTGTAATGAGTCCACAGTGAACCTAGTTGGCAGCACATGTCTGGCCCCCTCCTCTTTGTAACCTGTGGGAGAACAGTTTTAACTAGGCTATATGACAAGGTTTGGCAATATAGTAGATGTGATCAGAAGTGATAAGGCATTATTTTAGGCCAAAATATGGAATTGTTAGTAAGAAGTCTTTAGGAGTCATATCACATGCCATCAGAGATTGGCAGTGGCTTCACTTGAAGGTGACACAGCCATTACTGTATTAGCGTTTTGTCTTAACAGTTAGCATAACTCTGAATCCCAGTTTCCTCATCTACAAATGGGCATGTTCACAGTGCACCAGTCAGAACTGCAGTCAGGACTAAACGAGATGATACATGAAAAATCCCTGAGCTAAGAGTTCTAAGGGCTTCTGAGCTCTAAGGTCTTAGAATCTGACACCTATTGCTGTTGATGTATTATTACCATTAGTTTTTATTCCACGAGCACAAAATATAAACAAAATGCAAACTTTTTTGCCTTCTAGTGTACTGTGCTGTATTCTTAGATCACTACAATCACTTACAAGTGAGAAGACCTACTGGCTTATCAGCAGACAGGTTACCCCATGTGGAATAATACCACCCACCTTTCTCTTCATTTTAAAGATTATTTTACTCTGAAGCATTATTTTACTCTGACTTGGAGTCCTTACCTTGGTTTTTCTGTCCTAAAGTTTGTTTTGTAGATTCTTCTAGAATCTGCACACAAGGAGTCATCAACTTCCCCACCCTCTTTCTTCCCCCCGCCCCCGACCTTTTTTAATGTTCCTCTGAGAGTAACAACTGACTCTTAAGGACTTTTAAAAGTCATTGTTTCTTCAACAAATTTACTGGATATTGAAAAACAATCTACCTTTCCAAATGATTATGCATATTCTCTAGGTTCAGTCATGTGAACGTGTTTTATAAACAACACAAAGTTGTTAAAGTGGGAAGATTTTTGTAATAGCAGCATCACCATACTTGTTAATCCCAGCAACCTAATCTTCTACCACCCAAAGCATTAGGAAAGAGCAATAGTGCTGAGAAAGGAGTTGGTGAAGTTTGTGGTAATGAGAAAGGAGTCAGTGAAGGTCCAGCTCATAGCATCTCTGGTAAGAGGTCTGCTCTGGCTTGGCCTGCCCACACACTGAGGGCATGCTACAGAGAATCTATCTTGATGAATCATCTGCCTGTTGATTTTAATCACAAGAAAATGGACTTACTGAATGGAGAGAAGAATTGGGTTTCCAGAAAAAGGCAGTTATCTTCCTTTAGTTTCCTTTATTTTTATAATCTTTTTTTATGATCAATTCAGACTTCAGAAACTATTTTTATTGTGCAATAGACAAGGAACACCTTGGAGTCTCCTTAGTATAGCTTGTAAATGGCCCTCTAAACTCAATATAATTCCATTTCAGCCATCAAACCCATTAGACACACATGTTCATTCACCTCTAGTACCTTATAGGTGTGCAGCATGGCAGGGAGGAGACAGCTTCAATTATGAGAAAGGTTCTTATGAGGAAGAACAGTCAGCCCTGTCCTATGCATCCCTCAAGGGAAGGGAAGGAATCAGTAGTTCAAAGTTTAGTGAGATGACTCTTGAAAACCCTGGGCCACGGAGATGAAACTACATCTCATTTACCCTCAAGGAACATAGACTGGTGATCAATAAAAGAGTAAGCAAATACATGCCAAATAACATAATGCTTATAGTATTATTGCATAGTTATTGTGCTCTTCTCAGTGATCCCAAACACCATTTACCCACATTCCAAAAACCATGGATAGCCTGAATTTCCAGAATTCTGCTCTTCATCTCTGTTACCACTCTATTACTACACAACAAATGCCAACTGGATCATCACAGGGGCTTACTTCTTCATTCATTTCTTGTCCAAAGCACACTCTTCCCATGGCAGTCAGGAGGATCTTGTAAAAGCATAAGGGAGAAAATTTACTTCAAGTCATACTAGATGATTTGATGTAGTTAAGATTTCTTGCTGGATAAAAATAGATAAGACATGTATTTTTCAAGTATCACTCTTTTGCTTAAAACCTTCTAATAAGCCAGGCATTTCAATTACTATACAAAGGAAGAGCTCTCACTATGGTCAGTGAGAATTGTTTATGTTTATTTCTTTTTCTTTTCATTTCTTGTTCATTGACTAAACAACACTATTTAGTATTTTCCTTCTTGTGAAATTTGTAATTCTACTCCCTCTGCCAAATACAAACTCAGGTTTTTGTTTTCAGCAAAGTGTCTCCACATTTTTTATTTAAAATTAATTATTTCATTTACTCGTACTCCATATATTATTTCTTTTTTTTCTATCAGCACATAGTTCTTTTTTTTTTTTTTTTTGGTTTTTTATTGTGAAAATACCATACAGAGGGGTTACAATTACATGGGCAAGGTAATGAGTACATTTCTTATCAAGCATTGTTGCCTCCTTTGTTTCCCCTTCCCATCCCTTCCCATCATCCCCCTGTCCCCCCCACAATCCTCCCCACCCCTCCCCCCCACCAAAGTTGTGAAGTTCTTTTTCGACATAATGACTTGTACATCTCATTGTTGCAATGGGTCCAGCTGTATCCCTATTTAAACGATTTGTTTTTTCCCTTCCCCTCCACAAATTATACCGACAGCAAATATAGTGAAAGCAGGGGTTATACTGTAGGGGAAGGACATACAAAGCAACAAAGAAATAATCTTATAAATGTGTTAGAAACAATCACATGAAAGAAAAGAAACATTTGAATACATATCTTAGGGTTCATTTCCCTGACATCACCTTATCTGACCTTTTCTGCTTGACTCAGACATATACTAGATATTGCAAATAAGGGAAACCATGGGACCTATGTTTCTTTGGGCCTGGCTTACTTCACTCAATATAAATTTTTCCATATATTATTTCGAATCCATACTGTTCTATTGATATAACATTCTATATTATATCTTTGTTAACTTCCACTGTGATTTCCTTCTACTGGAAAGTAAGTCCCAAGAGACGATGGGTAATTGGCTTACACTTAAACTTTAATTAGTTCCTGGTAAATACAGGTGTGCAGTGATATTTATTTGTGTTCAGTTTTTTTTTCTTTATGAAGTTCCAATCTTTTACCTATAGTATTTCTTCCATTTAATAACTTGTTTTTGTCTTGGTGATTGTGATTTTAGGCGAGAGGTGTGTTTAAATCATATGTATGTTAGGTAAGCACTCTACCACTTGAGCCAAACATCTAGGCTCTTTTTCCATCTCTCTGTTCCTCTCCCTCTTCCCCTCCCTCCCTCCCTTCCTACCTCCTTTCCTCTCTCTCTCTCTCTCTCTCTCTCTCTCTCTCTCTCTCTCTCTCTATTTATTTAGCTGGTCCTGGGGCTTGAACTTAGTGCCTGAGTGCTGTCCTGGAACTTCAGTTCCTCAAGGCTAGTGCTCTACCACTTGAGGCTAAACTCCACTTCTTGCTGTTCTTGGTAGTTAATTGGAAATAAGAATCTCAAGAACTTTCCTACTTGAGCTGGTTTCAAATTTTGATCTTCAGATCTTAGTCTCCTGTCTTTATTTTTGAACAGGGGCTAATGTGTGTATCCAGGCCAGAATGGTTCAGAATATACCTATTTATTCTTCCCATGTAGCTAGGGTGTCACAGGTACATACCATCCAGTCTGGTTATTGGGTCAGATGGGATCTTGTGTTTTTGCCCATGCTGGCTTCTAACCATGATCTACCTTTCCAATCTCTGCATTTCAAGTAGGTAGGATTACAGACATGAGCCCCTAGTTCCTGGATACTTAACAACTATTTAAAGGTAATTTAGTTTCAACAAATTATACGTAGACATAATGAAATCCCAATAAATAATCCCAGAGAGGTTTTGTGTAGAAATTTACAAACTGGTCTTAAAAATCACATGGAGGTGAAAATGAACTAAAATAACCACAGTAAATTTTAAACGATTGAGTTCTTATAGTGTATTTGAAGTAATTTCATGAGTTAGTAGAACTAGCAAATTAAGATAATATTTATATGTGAGGCTTATTTTTTTCAAATATGTCCAACTTTTGTTGAGAGATGCTAATGAGAAAATGTACACCAAGTTGCAGTCTGGGAGAAAAAAATAACAAAATACATACTTCCAATAAGAAATTTCCTTCCCAATATAACTTTAAGAATTTTACTAAGTGTTAATAAAATGGCAAAAGGGTAAAATATTTGAGAAGAAATGCTATGAAGAAAGGTATAAATATCCAACAAGCACCAAAAAACAAATGCCCACCCTTAGTCATTAGGGAAATATACATTCCAAAGACACCGTACTATACATTCACTATTAATACAGAAACTTACTAACACTGAAAAAATGGTAAATGCAATACCAAGGATTGATGAACCTTGCATTCAGAACTTGTGACACTATTTGTACATTTCTAACAAAGTTAGACAGACATTTGACATTGATAGATCTCCATCATTTCCAATTTTAAGTGCCTATTCAGGCAAAGTGAAGGCTTATGTTCATAGAGCTAACTAATAATGATCCCAAGCTAGAAACAGCTCACATATTCTTCAACAGAAGGGTAGTTATTTGCCTCTTTTATAAGTACTTAGATACAAGTCTTTGTTTAAACAAATGCTTGCATTTCTTTTGGCTAAATACCCAAGAATGGGCTTCATGAAATGTAAATGTATGCGTAGACAACTTGTACCTAAGTACTTACAAAAGAGGCAAATAACTGAAAACGACATAAAATTCAGCAGGTAAAATGATAAACATTATTTTATATATTCTTTTTTTGAAGTATAATTAGTTTTATCATTCCTTAGTAAATAAGGTATTGTGGGGACTTAAAATAAAAGCTATTCTGGAACTTTTTCTTAACTTTTGGAAATACTGACATTTTTCTTTCCTTTTTTTATATTGTACAGAGGGGATTACAGCTATATTTATATATTCTTAAAAGAGACTATGAGCCATAAAAATGAATGACCTACTGATAGGCAAACACACAGATGAATATCAATATCATTATGCTGAGTAATGTAGTTTAGAAAATTAAAACTAACTTATCCTGGCAGAAAGGTAATGAATGGTTGTCTGGAGCTGGGGAAGGGTGGACAGGCTAGAAAGGGATAAAAGCAATGCTTTGATGTGACAGATGTGTTCAGAACTTGAACTTAGTAATGATTTTGCAGGTCAAAATCCATCCAACTGTATGAGTTAAAGAGATGAAACTTATGTGCAAAGCGACAACTTCCTTTTGAGATGTCAAAACAGGATCCATTGTTTTTAGCAGAAATTAAAGACCTAAACCAATTGCTTATTTTGGCAACTTTTTAGCTCACACAGTTAAATCATGCTATTTGCATACTGTGATTATTTTTTTTCATTTCAACTCTCTTTTTCTGTATGGTATGCCAAAATGTAGTTGAGTACATAAGTTAGGAATGAAATAGGAAGTAACATCATTGTTAATTATATCTGTGATTTTGGGAGACACTCTACTACCTGTACCTGCATGTACCTCAAAATCTATATACTAACAATGGAAGAGATTTCATATTATGGAGACAAAAAGTGTGTTGGTATGATGCAAGAGATGGTTTCAGCAATATATTAGTTGTAAGAAATAGCAAAAAAAATCCTTGACAAGAGAGGAAAGATGTAGAAAGAAGTAAGATGATTAATGGACATGATGATGTTGAGATAATAAAATGTAAAGTTTCAGAGGATATTTACAAAGACTCCAGAATGTTATATTAAGCAGTTGTATGTGTGTCTGTGTATGCACGCACACACACACACACACACACACACACACACACACACACACACACACTGGGGATTGAACTTGAGCCTAGGCACTGTCCCTGAACTTTATTGCTCAAGGCTGCTGCTCTATCATTCATACCACAGCTCCACTTTCATCTCTTTGCTGGTTAATTGAAGATAAGAGTCTCCTGCTCTTTTCTGCCTCAGTTGACTTTGAACTTCGATTCTCAGATCTCAGCCTCCTGAATAGCTAGAATGACAAAAATGAGCCATTAGCACTTGGCTCTGTTAAACAGTTTTTACTTTAATTTTTGAGCAAGACAAAAGGAAAATAATTATTAAGCAGATATACAAAGTATTTACTTGGAAAATTAAACCACATCCTTATTTGAAAGCTGTATATTGCTTGATACTGGGGGCTTATGCTTGTAATACAAACACACTCTCTCTCTCCCTCTGTCTCACTTCCTTTCCCTCTCTCTATCTCAGGCAGACAGACAGAGAGACAGAGAGACAGACAGACAGACAGACAGACACACACACACACACACACACACACACACACACATACACACACACACATTCACAATTTAGCCTGACGGAAAAAAAAAAATTCTACCATAAAGAACAACATCCCTGAAAGTGGAAGACATTATGTTAATCAAATAATTTATCCTCAAAATTACAAATACTGAATTATTCAACACATGATGCAGTTAAAATTCATAGAGCCAGAGAGTTAGTCTGATATCTTACAGCAACTTTGAAGACTAGATTATTATTGTCACTCTAACTTCAAAGGTGCTATTCAAATGGAAGTTAGTGAGAAAGTCTAATGCTACACATTTATAGTACCATCACTTGGTTGAGGGTCAGGCTGGAGATCCTAAGTTTGAGGTCAGCCTGGTCTTTACCAGACCACTTTTGGGGTCTTTGCCTCAACAAAAAAGAAATAAAAGACAGAAAAGTGACACTGCTTTCCAGTTAATTGCCTTTGTATTTTGTTCTAGGTGCATCTTAGATATCTCTGATCTAAGCAGATGTGAGGGGTTGGTTTAAGCAAGACAGAAAAAGGAAAAATGGGAGGCTGAGGCCACATGGATGGAGAATGAAAGATGCTCCAACACTGCAACTAAACTTGCCCAGCTCCTTTCACACCCAGAGCCCTCAGCAGGGTGGTTTTGCCCTTTGCTAACTAACATCAACCAAAGCAACAGAGTCAACTGTCCACGGTCTGAGAACCCTGACACTGTGAGTCAAAATAGAGCCATCCTCCTTATAAATTAGTCATCTCAGGTGTTTTGTTATAGTAATGGAAAACTAAGGAATTCTCAAAAAGAATTTAACTGAGGCTTATTTCTTAATATGATTCTTATTGTAAAAATACTGTACAGAGGGTTTACAGTTACAGAACAAGGTAATGAGTACATTTCCTATCAAGCATTGTTGCCTCCTCTTTTGTTTTTCCCCTACCATCCCTTCCCTCCCACCTCCACAATTATACCTCCCCATCCCCACCCCCCACATAGTGTCTTGTACATCTCATTGTTACAATGGGTCAACCTGTATCCTTATTTCAGCATTTTGTTATCTCTCTTCCCCTCCCCAAATTAGAAAAATGTGTATACAAGATGCAGGGCACCAGCATCAAATAAAGTGAAAACAGGGGTTATACAGTGGGGAAGGAACATACAAAGAAACAAAAATTCACATGGTACATTATAAATATGGTAGAAACAGTAGCAAGAAAGAAAAAAACCACTTGTGTCCCTATCTTGGGGTTCATTTTGCTTAACATCATCTTATCTGGTCATATGTACATAGCTTTTGACCTTTTCTGCTTGTTCCAGACGTATACTAGTTATTGCAAATAAGGAAAACCATGGGACCTATATTTCTTTGGGCCTGGCTTACTTCACTTATTAAAAAGACTTGTTGTTTGTCAAATAATGATCATTTGATTATACTTTTGTCACTTCAATTCTGAGAGGTATATAAATACATTTTTCCTGGCTTAATTGATTGCTAGGAATCAGATTGTGTTAAATTCAACTTCAAGTTTTATACTGAGCAATAAATATGTGCCAGGCACTGCAAGAGTTACTCTTGGAATCAAGAGTAGGGAACTGCTCTCATTCTTGTTATAGAGTGAACTGCTATCGAGTCCTTGCTAGCCCTTGCATCATAAAGGGCACTCAGTTCCATTCTACCACTTGTTATGAGAAGATCTTGCTCCTATATAATTTTGAAATCTGTAAAATACAGACAGGTGATCAAATTACATTGCATGCACATATGGAAATGTCATGACGCAGCCCTTTATTATATACAATTTGATATACACCAATAAAAATTGCATCTGCTAAAAATGGATAAACTGTGGGATGCAAGATAATTTTAGCCTCAGCAGAAACAACTAAGGAGCAACACTGAGATGTGGTAATGAGAAGCAGAATGGTGCTAAATTTGCAGAGTTAAAAGTGTTATAAGAAGTAGTTGGCATAAGTGAGCCTACCTTAGTACAAATATAAGAAAGAGGCAATGGTGTGCAGGGGAAAGGCTAGAGGACAGATGACTGCCCTGTGACTCAGAAGGGAGTGGCTGTGCTGTTGAGCTGTGGATCCTCTGTTGTGGATCCCTAGGAGCCATCAGGATTTCCTCAGTATGGTGATGGTGTGGCTTTCCCACCATTATAGAGACCTCAGCTTAACCATTTTGTATATCATACTTTCCTTATTTTTAGAATTTTTCAGACCTCTACTCAAATACCATCTCTATAATACTTTTCTCACCAACAGATTTTAAACAATAGCCCCCTTTCCAAGAAAACTATGTCTTATCTTTCATCTTCACACATATGACCATCAGTCAAATTTATTTGTTTATACGTTGAAGCACATTTCTCTTCTCTAGAAAGTCAGATTTACCAAAGGAAGTGATGCATTAACATTGGTTTATGGCTTCATTCCTGTGTCTAGATGATGTCTAAAGTTGGAATGAAATGTACAATCTTATGTCATTGGATTTAACTTGTCTTAAAGTTGCATATTTGACTTGTTCAGATCACTGCCTTCTTTCTCAAAGTTTAGGATATTTTCCGAGGGTGAGTAAGATGCTGTCTCTTTTCCAGCTGTATTTTAAACCGACTAGTAATTTTCTCTCCACAGGAGACAGCAGCAGTGCAACAAGATAGAGTCAGAATTCAGTTCCAAACTCAGCAGGAACTCCCAGCATTGCCCAGCATGACTCTTTTAAAAATGATCCCTATGAAATAGCCAGGTGACCCTTTCCTGATGATTTATTTTTTCAGAAAAGATGTTACCTTTTTGTAATGAAGACCTGAACACTCACAAACATATACAGAAACATGTAAATGAGATGCTCAAAGGCCTGTGCTCATAATAAACCAATTAACAGGTTCAGAACATGTCAACCTGTAGTGTTCAGAGGAAGTGAAGAAACACATCTTGAAAACTGTGGAAATGAGTAAATCGAGCTGGCTCATGTTGGGACTTCTGCACTTGGGCTAAGAAAACTTTTGTGTAATCCAAAACACAGAATTATCATCAGTGAGGACAAATTATATGATTGTTGAACATGATGAAAGAGTTATTAAAACTTGAAAATTGGAGTAGGGATATTGAGCATTTTTCATGTGTCTTTTGGCCATTTGTACTTCTTCTCCTAAGAAGTTTCTATTTAGTTCATTTGCCTATTTTTTCAATAGATTGTTGATTCTTCAGTTCTTGGAGTTCTTTGTCTATTCTGGATATTAAGCATCTCCTGATGTATAGCTAGCAAGGATCTTCACCCATCTGTATGCTGTCTTTTTAGTTTGTTAATTATGTCCTTTGCCATGTAGAAACTTGCTAGTTTGATGCAATTCTACTTAGAAAATGTGAATGAAAATATTGAGATTCCATCTCATCCCAGTTAGAATGGCCATCAAGATTACAAACAACAGCAGATACCAACAGAAGTATAGTATATGAGGAGCCCTAATACACTGTAGGTAGGAATGTAAACTTATTCAACTGATCTAGAAATCTGTATGGAGATTCCTCAAAAAACTAAACAAAGAACTACCATACAGTCCAACAATATCACTCTTGAGCATTTGTCTAAAAGATTAAAAGTCAAGATGCAGTAAAGCCACCAGCACAACCATGTTCATTGCTGCATTATTTACCATATAGCCAAAGTATGGAAACAGCTAAGATAATCCTCAAAGGATAAATACATCAAGAAAATGGGATCTATATACACAAAGGAATTGTACTCTTTCATTAGAAAGAATAGAAAAAAAGTGGATGGACCTGGAAAAATATGATGTTAAGTGAAGTAAGTGAGGCCCAGAGAGACAAAAGATGAATGTTTTTCCTCAAATGTGGAAGCTAGACCTAATTTATAAATGTACCAGTAAACTCATAGAGAGTTGTATAAAAGTGTACACCATTGTACTAATGGGTGCTATCTGCAATGGAGAATTCAGAGAATGTAATTCTCAGACTCACAATCCAACAAAATGAATACCAGGAAACTGGCACTTGAAAGTTGGGGGAGGAGAGCCAAGAAGAGGGGATAGATGAAGAAAGAAATGGGGAAATAATGCAATCATAACATTCAGGTGTATTTTATGAAAATAAGAACATTTAGAGGAGGTGTTTAGATCAGGAGAACTGGGGAAGAAGGATGAAGGAATGACAAGGATTAAGATGTATTGTACTTATAAATTGATTAGTTGAATAGTAGCTCCTTTGCACAACTACTTAAAAATAATAAAAATATAATTTTTAAGAATCATAGATTGAACTTTGTAAAGGGAAAGTATTATTAAAACTATAAATGAAAAATCATTATAAAATACTTGCAATTAATAAAAAATTATAATAAAAATTAAAAATTTGAACCATTGTTAAAAAGTCTCAATAAATACCAAAAAATAATGACTTTTAGACAGTACTCTCTAAATCCAATGAACTAACATAATACTGGAAAACAGAATTCTACATTTGGAGTCAGAAGACAAACTTAAAACTAATTTCCTGATACAAAACTAATGAAGAAAAAACTGTGGAAAATTAAATATTGATGAGCAATTAGAATAAATGAAAGGATTAAATATCAAAGTTTGGGCCACCCACTAAACTGTAGAAGGTAGTGCATATTCTAAGTGCATGTTCTAGAAAATAAGAAAGGTAGATATTGTGCCAACACATTAAAATGAAAGGAGCTACTACAGAAACAAAATAAAACCAAAGGGAATACAAAAAAAACAATAAAAGTATAATCAGAAATTAAAAAGACAAACATCAAAGGTAACTGTACCAAAAGATAGATCTTTCAAAATTTTGTATTTTGTAAATACAGACGAGAAATAGGGAGAGAAGGAAAAGGAGGAGGATGGAAGGTAGAGGGGAGGGAGGAGGGAGGGAGAGAGAGAGACAAACAGACAGAGAGACAGACAGAGACAGTGAGAGACAGAGAGACAGAGAGATACTACAAAGAGAAAGACAGAGAGAAAGACAGAGACAGAGAAAGGAAGAAAGAGGAAGAAGAAGAGAAAGGACAGAGGAGGAAGAAGAGGAAGGAAGGAAAAAAGGAAGAACAGGAAGATGAGGTGGCAGAAAGGAGGAGTTAGAGGAGAAAGGAGGAAGTAGAGAAAGAGGAGTGTAAGAGGTGGAAGGGAAAAGAAGATAGAAGAGGAGGGAGGAGGGGAGGAGGGAAAATTGGTTGTTATAAAACAACTAGCCTTCCTCTTCTACCACCTCTTTTTTTTTCCTTAACTTCCTCCTCCTTCACTTCCTCCTTTTCCTTCCCTCCCTCCCTCCCTCCCTCCCTCCCTCCCTCCCTTCCTTCCTTCCTTCCTTCCTTCCTTCCTTCCTTCCTTCCTTCCTTCCTTCTTTCATCATTAGACCAGGTATTAGAAAATGGAGTATAGTTTACATAGACCTAAGAAAAACTTGAAGAATGACTTTATAAAGATAGGTTACTCTCCTTACTGTAATACCTGGAGGAGAGATAGATTGACAGAAGAAAAGGCTCATCACAACACCTTGTTCAGGGCTCAGATATCCCGAGAAGGATGTCCTAAGTAGGATATTTACAAAGTACAGTGGTCAGCAACTTGTAAACATATATCAAATCTCCAATCTATCTAATAGCCAATGTTCATCTATTTTATTCTGATCTAAACCTGGCTTCCTTCTCCAGCCTCAGCTGCTACTGTTTCTTCGTGATTCTCTTCATGGCCAGGTAGAGCTGACTCCAATTCTTTGCCTGATCTAACCCCTTTGTATATGGATATCATTTTACTTCCTCTTCACCTAGCCAACCTCTTGCCATTTCCTTGCAAAGATAGGTTGTCCATAGATAGATCCTCTGCCAGTGGGATCCAAGGGCTCAATACTGATAATTCTGAGCAATTCTAGACCAATGTCTATCCTCTGTGGGAAAGGGACCATGGTGCCCTGGACACTGCTAATTCACAAGCTGCATTAGCATTTAAAATAGGCTTTGAGAAATGCTTGCATACTAATGGCACAGAAAAACAGATGAATACATCTAAGAAGTGTCCTCCCAGATTCTACTGCTTAGTATTCTCTGATTTAATTGGTACTTCTTGAAATCGATCCTACCCTCAAAAGCCACAAGTTCTACAAACTTACAGTGATTTAGGAAATAATTATGAATCTATTAGCCGCATGTAATTCTGTCTTGTGATTTGTTTACATTTAAATTAGTCATATAATTGTGCACATATTAAGTAACCTTTTTTCAATAGACATGATGTTATTGAGACAGAGCTATATTACCATATGAAGAACTACTCAATCATTTTAAAATCATTTAACTGAGGTGTGAGGTGTGGGCTTTGAAGTACCTAATACAAGGAGTAGGTGTAGGGCTCTGGAGGAGGACATTGAGGATGAGTCTACCTCCTCTATAAGCAAAGTAGAGTCCAGCATCCAAGTATATCCTACTTAACACTTGTTTTGTAAATAAAGTTTTATGTAAATAGCTACATTTACCTTTATTTATGTATTTGTCCTGGCTAGTTTTATGGTAAACTCAGAGTCCTGTAATTGTGATAGAGAATTGCTACTACCAGAAGAGCTTATGTATTTACTCTTGCTTATCCTTTTATGAAAAATACATGATGACTCTGTTCAATATCTATGGCAAGCTATAGGCAAGCTATAACCTTGCCTGTGCCTACATTTTTTTCATTTTCATACTTTTCAGGATTGAATGAGTTATAAATATGAATGCTTTGGCACAGTCCTTAGAATGCTATGTAAAATCAATAAATATTAACAAGGATTGTGATTAACAATCCATCCTTCCTCCTCCATAGGATCTGAAACAATTGAGAAAAAAGAAATGTTGACTTGTTCTATGTAATGAAGTTATTTAAGAATATGGATAGGGCTTGTATTTTATGTGATACAATCTAATTTATCCTTGTAACAGATATATAAGGTCCTCATTATTGCTGATATTTTACAGATGGGAAAAACAAGACACAGAAAGATTTAGTAACTTTCCTGAGGTCAGAAAGCTTCCAAACAGAAGAGAAATTTTGAAGCAGGGTAAAAGGTATAACATGGAAACATGGCCATTTTGTCCAGATTGAATTAGAATGATTTTCCTACTAGGTAGCAGGTAGTGAAACTCTTCCTGAGAACAGAGACACACGGTATATGCAAAAAGGAACTGGAGATCCTGAAGGACCAGAATATTTTAAGTATTACAGTTGGGGCGCCAAGCCTCCAATGATGGGTATAGCTGATATGAGCAGATTAATGAGCAGGACACTGTGTCATCTCAGATTGCTTCCTCCTGGAGAGGGGATGAGGTGTCATTCTCTTCACTGCCATCCTGAGGAGTAGAGGTAAGGGTTCCCCTCTGATGAGAACAACATTTATTTCTGGAAGAGGCTTTCCTGCCCTCATTCAATACTTGCTAGAAATGGTTTATCTAGGAAAAGTAGCAAATTCTAAGAATTTCTTCTCCAGGGAAGATTAATGGTGAGTCACTGCTAACAATGTAGAGAGTCAGCATTTGAGACACAAGGTAATCAAAGCAACACAACCTAACATCTATTAAACAAATTCTTGGCACCCTAACTGTAACCTTCACAATCACCTTGTGTGAAGGATGACTTCATGCTTATTCTATAGAGAAAGGATTTGAGCATTATGGAATGTCAGTAATTTCCCCAAAGTCACATGGTTACATAGGTGGCAGGGCTAGAAGTGAACACAAAATGTCTGAATTCTGAAACCACCTTAATATCTGCGATGGCTGCAGACAAGGACCTACACTGACATGCTGCTCACTTCCTATCGCCTGAAAACGGGGAAAACTTATTCTGTCATCTCCTTGTGCTCGGACTAAGGTATTAGTGACTTCCGCACCTCCCATAGAACTTGTGTGTGGCAGCTAAACTACCAGGGGTCTTACCTATTGTACCCAGACTTCCTACCCACCAATACTGTTAGATCCCTGACCATGGGAGGAGGCTGTGGGCACAATGATTAAATTCACAAGATATGTTGTGAGTAGATTATAGTTGAGTCCTTAGAATCTCGCCGAAATTTCCTCACTTAGCAGGTGGTTGAATCCCCTAGAAGTACTAAGGACTTCATGAGCAATGATAAATTCCCAAATAATTCCTTCCTAGGCACCATTACTATTATGATGATTACTACTTCCACGGGAATCTTGGTTTCTTTTCCTATAAAATGAGGTCTTCTCATCAGTGAACTTGAAGTTCATTGTATTCTCTTGCAACAGGACAGATTAGTACAAGAATGTGGGCTGAAAAAACCTAAAAATTATTAGTTTGCAGTTCTGTAGTACAGAAGTCCAGTATGCAAGGCTTAGAGACTCTTCTTAGGGTGCTTTGAGACATTGAAGTCAGAGATCTCATCTGGAGGCTCAACGTTCATAAACCATATGCAACTGTGCATTAGTTTGCTAGAGTTGCCACCACGATGTACCACAAATTGAGTGACCTGGACACAGCAGTAGTTTAGTGCTTCCAGGGGAAAATAGCTCACCACCAATTACACAGTTAGTAAGTAGCAATCTGAACCAAGGGCCCATCACATTAGTGGCTATGTTCTTTAGCTTCAAATTATGGACGAGTCTAACTGGAAATTAAAAGGGGAGACAAAGGTATCCATAATGCCATGCTCCTTCTGAACTTGCAGGAAGAAAAGTTGAAGGAAGAACTACGTCATGCCTACTAGTGTCTGGTCAATTCTTGGCTAACAGCAGTAACTCCGGTCTTAACATGGAATTCTCTCTGGGCATAAATCTGCTTTCAAATCATTCATTTTTATGAAGACACTCATCATATTGACTAGGAGCCTATGCTGTTCCAGCATGACCTCATCTTAACTAATTAGAACTTACAGTGACCCTATTTTGAAATAAGACCGCATTCTGAGACACTAGTGCTTAAAATTTCAAAATATGAATATTGAGAAGGAAACAACTCAACTCATAATAGCATTGAGGCATCTTTCCTTAAGTATCCGGAGTCATACAACACAGACACTTGGTTCAGATTGCTATTCACTCACAGTGTATTTGAGGGGTAAGCTACTTCCCCTCTCTCTATTTCTTGCTTCTTCATTTATATTCCTGAGCAATAATGGTTCCTTCTCCACTGTTTTGCTATGGGAATAAAGGATCTGGGATGAATGAAGCACTCACGTTGGCACTCTGAATGTAGTATAGCCTAGACAAATTTTTCTCTTATTTACTATATAGTCACTACGTAGCATTTAAAGAAGGTTTTAACTTGCCAAGCAGGTTTCCATATCTGACATCATTTGGTAGGTCAAAGTTATTCATCTTCATTTCCAGTGCATATTGGCATAGAGGTAGAGACAAAAACAAGTGATTTGTTCAGGAACTGAAGTAGGCACAATCAAAATAGTGCCAGAGTCCAGGGAATGTGGGCTGCTAGGTGTTGTTTTTAATCTGCTCCAGGCTGAATGATTGAGCAATTTAAACTTAAATATTAAGACTCCATACAAATATTCAATTGACCAGGACAGGAAGTGAATAGATACATTCAGCCAAATCTTGAGCAAAGAAAAGACCATGACAGTATCATAATTTATAGATGAGTGTCACTTCATTTTTTTTCTTTCCAATCCATTACAGTTTAAGTCTAGGTGGCAGTTTTATTAAATTTGTCTCTAATATACTAGATTCCTGCAACCTTTCAAAAGTGAATGACTGAAAATTGTATGGGTTCTGTATTTTAGCTATGGTAAATAATGCTGCAATAAACATGGTTGTGCTGGTAGCTCTAGTATGGCCTTGTTTGTGGTCATTTGGGTAAATGCCCAGAAATGGGATTGCTGGGTCATAGGGGAGCTCTATGTGTAGTCTTTTGAGGAACCTCCATACTGCTTTCCAGAGTGGCTGAACAAGTTTACATTCTAACCAATAGTGTAGTAGCACTTCCTTTTGACCACATCCCCTGCATCATCTATTGTTATTAGATTTCTTGATAATGGCCATTCTAACTGGGTTGAGGTAGAATCTCAATGTTGTTTTGATTTGCATGTCTTTTATGGCCAGAGATGTTAAACATTTCTTCATGTGTCTATTGGTCATTCTTATTCCCTCAGTAGATAAATGGGTCAAGAAAATATGGTATATATACACAGTGGAATTCTATGCTTCCATCAAATGACATTGCTCCATTCATAGGAAATGGAAAGATGGAGAAAAACAATTAAGTGAAGTAAGCTAAACCCAAAGAAACGTAAGTTCCATGGTTTCCCTCATTTGTAATAATTAGTATTTGTCTAGGATATTCCTATCAGGTGAGTAGAATAGCTCAATGGCTATGTACATATGATCATATAAGATAATGCTAACCAAAATGAATTCCAAGACATGAAAATAAGAGGTTTTTCTTTGTTGTTTTTAATATACTATGTGATTTCTTTTTTTCTCTTTTCTTTTTTCCCTCCTATTGTTTATCCCCTGTTGTTGCTATATTTGATTTTGGTATTCCAGGTATTGTATATATGTTTATCTGAATTAGGGAAGGGAAGGGGAACAACAAAATGGTGAGACAAAGGAGAAAGGGTGAACCAATGAAACAGCGATACTTACAGGACAGTATGTTAGAAATGAACTTGGGGGAGCACTGGGAGAGAGGGAACGTGGAAGAAAAATGGGGGGGGTAACAAGCTCCTCAAGAAATGTACTCACTACTTTATATATGTAACTGTAACCCCTCTGTCTATACATCACCTTGACAATAAAATTAAATTTAAAAAAGAAGAATCTTCTGGAAACTATGGAAGGAAAACAGAAATGGCGTTATGCTTGCTATTGAAATTCATCCGAAAATGAAATGACTTCTTTTTTTATAAAACCTCCTCTAAGGCTTTCAACAGAGCCAACACAAGTGGCTGATTGTGAATTGTTCTGCATTTGCAATTAGAACTCCTGTGGTGTCTAGGGGGATCCAATTATAGTTGGGAAGTCATAGAATAATGTGGAAACCTATTCTGATCAAAATGTTATTTTATTAGATTCACTGAAGATTAAGATTGAATCATGCTGGAGTGTGAAATCCTCTATTACATATACAGTTCCAAGGAAAGTGGTGCCTTTTTACCAGAAACTTGTGATTTTTTTCTCACCCAGAAAATATTGAATATGAACTCTCTGAGATTCCTTGAAATTGCAGTTCTAAACATGAATAAACAAGGCACGCTAATTCCAGTGTGTGCTCTCTACCAAGGTAAACTGCCACTGTAAAATTATGAAGAAGATCAGCCCTTTAGACCGTGTTCCAGGACTTCTTGGTTCCAGTCTTTGATTTATTGCTTTTTATTGTCCTGCATCTCTAAGCACAGAGCTATACCTTGATTTCTTCTTCTATGAATGGAGTGGTAACAGCATTAGTTCCTGAGCAGCACTTCAACTTTATTATTTAATGGTTCCACAGTTCTTGGAAAAAAATAGTAATATTATTAATCAGGGCTTTCCAGTTTGGGATTTGTAAACAAATACATCTTAAACAAAGAGATTAAAAATAATCTAACACAAATGCCAACATTCTCTTTTTCTTTAAAAGGCATTTTTAGATACAGTTATATTTACAAAAACTATAATTATATTATATAAAAAGGATAATTTGGGATCAAAATTCAAGGAGTAAATATTATTCCTAATAAAGAAAAGACTATTGATCAACTTGTGATAAGTATGTATGGGAGTACATGTGTGTACTCTCACACATGCACATGCAGATGTACATACACATTTCTTTGTATTGTTTTTACATGAAGTAATGAAAATTTTCTCATGCAATAGCATTTATAGACATTTGGTTTGGAAAATGGGTTGAAGTATGATTGGAAAATTTATTAAAATAGCTAAGTTTAAATCATTTTAAAATGTTGACAGTTGTTTCCCTTGTATTTTTAGACACACACACACACACACACACACACACACACAGACCAATCCAAAATACATAGGATGGGGTAAGGGAAATGCAATTTGCCACCAACAGGTATCTTCAGGAGAGAACATTAATAACATATGCAAAATTATAATTATGGAAAAATTTTAATTTTGTTAAGAAGACAACTAGGAAGGCCAAACTTTACAGGTGCAAAATGAAACACTCTTCTAGAATGCTGCATCCACATTCCTCCAGTATGATCTTTCACATGGCAACTTGACTGGGCATCAGATAGAACCCTATTTCTGACTGTGCTGGTGAAGCTACTGATACAAAAGAATCATTACTGAATCTTTAGTTTGAATTAAGAACCTTGCCCCTACAGTTGTAGATGGAATCACTGAATCAGGTAGGAGTCCAAATCTAAGATGAGTTGAAATACTGTATGAGTTGCCAATGTGGCATGGTTTAGAGTAGGGACAAGTGGTTTTTCTGAAAAATTTCTTTAACTTCTGTTGCATAGCCCCAAACTTTCACCAAGATGGCCTCCCTTTCCCCTCCTGTCAGAACCATGGTTCTTGGTGGACCATGTTCCTAGCTCTGAGACTTGAGGCTAACCCGGCTCAGAATGGCTGGTTCTACTTCTACCCTATGCTGATCTATTCTGAATGTGGTTGAGGTGATGAATGGTTCACCATTCTCCTCCTCCTCCTCTTCCCCCTCCTCTTCCTCCCCTCTTTCTTCCTCCTCTCTCTCCTCCTCCTCCCCTCTCCCCCTCCTTCCCCTCAGTCATCCATGTCATCATAATAGTAGTCATCATCATGGTTGTCATCGTTGTCGTTGTCTTTCTTCTTCTTCTTCTTCTTCTTCTTCTTCTTCTTCTTCTTCTTCTTCTTCTTCTTCTTCTTCTTCTTCTTCTTCTTCTTCTTCTTCTTCTTCTTCTTCTTCTTCTTCTTCTTCTTCTTCTTCTTCTTCTTCTTCTTCTTCTTCTTCTTCTTCTTCTTCTTCTTCTTTCTTCTTCTTCTCCTCCTTCTTTTTCTTCTTCTTCTCCTCCTCCTCCTCCTTCTCCTCTTCTTCCTCCTCCTCCTTTTCCTCCTCCTTCTCCTCCTTCTCCTCTTCCTTCTCCTCTTCTTCCTCCTCTTCCTCCTTCCTCCTTCCTCCGCCTTCCTCCTCCCTCCTCCCTCCTCCTTCTCCTCCTCCTCCTCCTCCTCCTCCTCCTCCTTCTTCTTCTACTCCTTATTTTTCTTCTTCTCCTCCTCCTCCTCCTCCTTTTCCTCCTCCTCCTCCTCCTTCTCCTCTTCTTCCTCCTCCTCCTTTTCCTCCTCCTCCTTCTCCTTCTCCTCCTCCTCCTCCTTCTCCTCTTCTTCCTCCTCCTCCTTTTCCTCCTCCTCCTTCTCCTTCTCCTCCTCCTCCTCCTTCTCCTCTTCTTCCTCCTCTTCCTCCTTCCTCTGCCTTCCTCCTCCCTCCCTCCTCCTCCTCCTCCTCTTCCTCCTCCTCCTCCTTCTCCTCCTCCTCCTCCTTCTTCTTCTTCTTCCAAATTCTAAACCACAAGTAGATTTATTTTGTGACTTAAAAAATCATACTTTGAAATCTTAGCTCAAAAGAGACCTTAGTACTCTATTTCTAGGAGATTCTGGACAGCCTTAATAAAGTTCACCCTCTTTCTCCACTGAACATGAAGAGTTCCTAGAAAGATGTACACCTGCCATCCATCTCTTCAATAGATTATAGCCATTCACCACAGAGCAGGCATGCTATTATAACCAAACACTGAATTTTACAAAGTTTTGCTAGGAAAATTCTCTTGTATTTGTTCAAATCGCTCACTTTGATCACAGAATTTGGACCTGTAAATTCTAATTCAATACACATATCAGTTTATAAATATCCAGGATAGGTTGACATACCACATTTAAGCATCTTTGCAAACTATAATCTCACTATTTTAGAAAGATACTTATTCCCTGTCCAACTAGCACTAGCTAGTAAAACTTTTTGGAAAAAAACTTTATATTCAAATAAAGTCTACATTCTGAGAATATTTGTCCTTGTTCTTTCATGCTAAGCAATGCAGAGTATCTTTGTACTACTATGACATCATTTTATTTAGTTTAAATTCACCATGATAAAAGCAGTCATAATGAGAGTTTTAAAGACATAAATATATATGAACCAAATATAATGTCAAAATATCCAAAATAGACAGTATGTATACTGGATCTCAACCAAAAGGCTGAGATACATCAATACTACTTTATTAGAAGCACAAAAATCATATAAATTACTGTAGTTTAGAAGTTTTAATATAGATATATCCTAAGTATCTATTAAAACATAAAAATTTTATTTCTACATTAAAGCATCTTTAGGATACTAATCTTTTGGCATTTTATATGACTTAGAACATCTGTCTGTTTCCTACTTAACAATTTTCCTGTCTCCCTATTTGGTGTGCTTCTCTATTGCAACTTTCTCACTTCTCTGTCTTTAATTAACAGAGACCCATTAGCAACATAAGCAAGGGAGTGAAGTAAGAGTCAATAAGCTGCATAACACTGGCCCATGGGAAGGCACTGCAGCTCTCACGATCAGCATATGTTAAGTTTTAAAAGCTACTTTTCATTTCTAACATCCTGTTAATTATGTCCTGCCATCATTCATACTCAATTTACTGGTAATTATATTTTAGGTAATATATCCAGTGAGAGAGAGAGAGAGAGAGAGAGAGAAAGAGAGAGAGAGAGAGAATGGCCAGTGCTTTGAGAGTCACAGAGGCCCTGTCTTTGCAATTATGTCAAGTAATTTTCCCTCTTGAAGATTCTGAGTGCTTTCTAGTGGTTTTGTCACACCTCCACATATAACCTGAATCTTGACTGTTATATAGGCTTCACATAAATGATGTAAAATGGCAGAATTGGCACTTAAATCCAACTGTGTGCCAGTCAGCTCCTGTTTAATACATGAAGAATATCCTTTAGTGAGAGCAGTTGGTTTTACATATTGTATCACCAACAATGAACACCTTTAAGAATATCATTTAAGTAGTAAACCACTTTGCTAGAAAAAAAAAATGTTGGTACTATGCTTGGATCTACAGATGTCTGACTCCCAAACATGAAATCCTCTACATTTATTTGTTTTTAATTTGCATATCTTAATTGTAAAAGAGGTCTTATTTGATATTTCCATATGTAAATGAAATATACTCTGACCAAAGTCACCTTCTCTCTCTGACCCCACTTAAAAGATTTGTTTTCTTTGGGCTGGGAAGGTGGCTCAGTGGTAGAGTGCTTGCCTTGCATGCCTGAGGCCCTGGGTTCGATTCCTCAGCACCACATAAGCAAAAAGAAAAAAAAGCTGGAAGTGGCACTGTGGCTCAAGTGGTAGAGTGCTAGCCTTGAGCTGAAGAGCTGAGGGACAGCGCCCAGGCCCAGGCCCAGATTTCAGGCCCCACAACTGGACTCCCCCCCCCAAAAAAAGATTTGTTTTCTTTTCTTACATGTATATAAAACACTTGACCACATTTAACCCCTCCTATCTTCCTCCCCTTCAATCTCCATGTTTCCAATGGAAACATGTTCCAAATAGAACCTATTTTGTATTTCTGTAATTCATTTTTTTGTTATGAAAATACCGTACAGAGGAGAAACAATTATATGAGTACATTTCTTAATTCATTTTTAAGGACTAGATTCCTCATATTAGTGAGAATATGTCATATATGTCTTAGGCTGTCTTATTTGCTTAACACATTGATATCAAATTCTACTCTTTTTCCTACAAATTGAAGCATTTCATTTTTCTTTATGGATGAGTAATATTCCATTTTGCAATGCTTCATTTTCTATATCCACTTATTAGTTAATGGGCACTTACTAATACCATATTTTGGCTATTGTGAATTGTACAGCTATAAACATGAGAGTGCAAGTTGTCTAAACACTAAATTGAATTGGATTCCTTGTGATATATGACCAGGAATTTCATAACAGGATTATATGGAAGTTCTATCTTTATATGGGAGGTCTAATTTGTTCATACTGATTTCCACAGTGCCTCTGCAAATGTACATTCCCATCAACAATGTATTAACGTCCTTTTCTTCCTTCATCCTTGCCAGCATTTGTTCTTTATTTTCTTGATGTGTTAGTCATTCTAACTGGGGTGGAATGGAATCTCAGTGTTGTTTTAATGTGTGGTCCTTTAAGGCTAACACTTCTGACCATTTTTTCATGTATTTATTAGGCATTTCTATTTCTTTTGAAGTTCAGTTTGTTTGCCCATTTTTATTTGGATTACTTATTTTTTGATGTTTAATTTATGGAGCATGCCTTATAAGTCCTAGACACTGATATCTTTATCTGATGAATAATGGCCAAGATTTTTCTCACATTTTGTCAATTTGCATTTGATTTTGGAAACTGACCCTTTGCTGAGCAGCAGTTTACCAATTGGATGCAATCCCACTTTGTGTCCTATTGGTCTTTGTATGTGTGTAGGTTTGCTATTTTTGTTTATGTGTTTGTTTTGTTGTTGTTTGGTCACTACTATGCTCTTTTTGTTATTATATCTGTATAATAATTTGAAGGCAGGTATTGTAATTCCTTCAGCTTTGCTCTATTTGCTCATGATTGCTCTCGATATTCAATATCATTGTGCTTACATTTGAATGTTAGGTTTGGCTTTTTTGCTTCTGTGAAGAATGGACATGGAATTTTGATGGAGATTTTACTGAATTCATAGGATCCTTTCTTATGAATTATCATCTTCACAAGACTAATTCTGCTGATTTATAAATATCTCTGCCTTCCTTGATTTCTTCAATGTGTTATAGTATTCATTTAGAAGTCTTTCCCCCTTACTTAGTTTTACTTCTAAATATTTAATTTTGAGAGGCCAATATAGGTGGGATTATTTTCCTGACTCCTCACTTGTTCATCATATGTATCCAGAAAAGTTAATGATTTAAATGTTTATCTTGTATACTATTACTTTGCTAAACTTTTTTTCAGACTGAAACAGGTTTTTTTTTGGTAGAATCTTAAAGTCTGGCATAATACCATCTCCAAAAAATATTTTGAGTTGTCCTTTTCTAATTTATACCCCTCACATTTCTCTATGTTATCTTATTGCTAGGACTAATAATTCTAGCATTATGTTAAATAATACTGGTGACACTGGACCACTATGTCTTATTCCTGACAGGCTAAATAGTTTCAGTTTTTCCCCATTTAGTGCAATGTTGGCTGTAGTTTTACATTATAGTATAATATAGATAGATATTCCCTTTATTCTTAGTTTCTTAAAGACTTTTTGATAAAGGAATGTTTAGATTTTCCTGCAACCATTGATGATGATCATGTGAATTTTGCCCTTTATTTGCTTTATGTGCCATATTATACATTAATTGATATGCATATGACAAATCATCCTGGTAGTCCTGAAATGAGACCAATCTGATCACACTGAATGATTTTAAAATCATTTTTAAATCATGTAATTGGATTCTGTTTTTGTTTTGTGAAAAACTTTGTATGTTATGTTCACCAGAAGGGGAAAAAACAGTATATTTTGTATGTGTGTGTGTGTGTGTTTGTGTGTGTGTTTGAGTGTGTGTGTGTGTGTGTGAATGTGTTTCTCTCTGGGTGTGCATATTGCATAGCTGCTTTGACAGACCTGTTACATATACTATAAGAAAAATATTAACCTCTGACTCCTTAGTAAGGTGTACTAACACAATTTTCTTATTTTGACCCATACCTCAACAAAAGGGGATGAATTAAAATTCTTACTTTCCCTAGCTCAGAAAGGACATGGAAATGAGAGAAAAGTTAAAAAAGTGAGGAAAAAGAAAAGAAAGGAAAGTCAAGTAAGGTTTTTATCTTCTTTAGCCATTCTCTTGATGAGCACAGTGTTACTCTGGGTTGTCTCAATGAAATGGAGATTACCAGCTTTCTGTGAGTCTCAGCTGGCCACCTAACCACAATCTACATTAAAAATCCACATTCTGAAGGCATCAATCCATAAGGAAAGTAAAGACAGCTAGGCAGAACTTCTGACCACTAGAGCAAGGCACTGATTTGACCAGGTGATTTTTTTGAACCTTCTCAGTATACAATCTTACATTAAATTTAAATTTTGAAATCCATATTTTACATGGCAATCTTTTTTATTTAAACAACTGAATATTGACTAAGTAGCCCTAATATGTAAGTCTCTATGTTGAACCCTAGAATAGATAGGCAGAAGAAAACATTCATTAATTGTTCATAAGCAGTTATATAGTGGGGACCATTTTAAATGCTGGGATACAATATTATTAACCAGACAAAAAAGTCCCTATTCTCATAGAATATTACTTTACATAGGTGAGCTTCATATAGTCATCTTTCTATATCTGAAAGATCTATGCTTAGAGATTCAACCAACCATAAATCAAAAATACTTGGAAAAATAGTGTGTGTACTGCACATGTACAGACATTGTTTCTTACCATTCTTCCCCCAACAATAAAATCTAAGAATTATTTACTTACTATTTACATATTGTGTAATCTAGAGATAATTACATATACAGAAGGATGTATATGTGTTATATGCAAATACTGCTTCACTTTATATAAGGAATTAAGAATCCACAGATTGAGTCCTAGTACCTTCTATGATGCAAGGACTCAGGCCAATCTGGTTTTGTTTTGTTCTGTTTTTTATTTTAATTTTATTGCCAAGGTGATGTACAGAAGGGTAACAGTTACATAAGTAAGGTATTGATCACATTTCTTGTCTACCTTGTTATCTCCTCCCCCATTTTTCTCTCTCCCTCCCTTCTTCCCTCTCCCTCTTCCCCCCAACATTTTCAACATATTGTGAGTATTGCTCAATCTGGTTTTCTTATATCAACACCACCAGCAGTTAAGCTATTGTCCATCATAGCTGAATGGCGTGTTGCTACAACAGTAACTAGTACTTCCATTTGCCTCACTTTTCATTAATCTAATTTCTTGATCTTAAATGAACACACAAGACAAAAGGAAAAAGAAAAAAAAATAGCAACAAAGAAAAAATCTGAGGTTTCCATTTCCTGGAGTTCATTTTAATAAATATTATTTTATATGATCAGATATACATAGCTATTGTGTCTTTGTGATGTTCTGCTAAGAATACCCTCCTTTGGTCTCAGTGTGTGAACACCTAGAGTCTTGCATAATTTATCATATCCTAGTGAATTTTTTTTAACCATCCAGACTGTCTTTAGGAGGGTAACAGGGCTGGGGGAGGAGGAGGAATCTACTGAAATTAAGGGACAAATGCTGCAGCTGCAGTGGTACTCACTAGACACTGTGTTGAAAATGAACTATACAACTTGTGGGTAGGGATGAGAGGTAAAAACTGGGAGAGGGTGAAGGAAGGTATGACATTACTCAAAAAGAAATATACTCTTTATCTGACTTACATAGCTGCCATCCCTGTGTACATCACCTTTAAAATATACAAAATGCCAAAAAAATCCAAATTTCTTGGTCTTTGATGTAGATGAAGAAGGTGAAAATCTGTAGGCCATGTGGCTTATCCAAAGCCATTCAGTCAAGCAGAGAAAATGCTTAGTTTAAACAAAGATCTGTTTGATATGAAAGCCCACTGATCTTTTCTCTTTGAAACATATGTGCATTTCCACAATTTTATCACTTTTTTGTTTTATTTTGCTTTGTTTTCTTTCATTTTAGACAAGCAATTGCTTTCTTTCTGGCCAGTCCTGGCCACGAAGGAACTGCTCAGTAAACATTGGTTGAACTGAATTTAAGCTGTAGAATGATACCAACCCTAATCTGAGCAGCTGGCAAAAACTCACACTTAAAAATAGCAGCACACAGACATGTTCTTTTCTCCAACATGCATCCTCCCAGCATTGTCTTCCCAGACAATGAGTTTCTAAAAGCCTGATCTGAGACAATTCTAGAACCCAGGCACTTATACAAGAGCTCTGTGACCTCAGGCATCTAAAAAAAGAGAGAGAGGAGAAAGAAAGAAAGAAAGAAAGAAAGAAAGAAAGAAAGAAAGAAAGAAAGAAAGAAAGAAAGAAAGAAAGAAAGAAAGAAAGAAAGAAAGAAAGAAGAAAGAAAGGAAGGAAGGAAGGAAGGAAGGAAGGAAGGAAGGAAGGAAGAGAGAGAGAGAAAGAGAGAAAGAAATGAAAGAAAGAGAAAGAAATGAAAGAAAGAGAAAGAAAGAAAAGAAAAGAAAGAAAGAAGGAAGGACAGAAGAAAAGAGGGAAAGAGGGTAGGAGAGAAGGAGTGTGGGAGGGAGGGAGGAAGGAAGGAAGGAAGGAAGACAGGAAGGAAGGAGGGAAGAAAGGAAGAAATGTATGTACATAGCTTAATGTTGCTATTGAAGAATGCAATTTCCAGCTCTGAGGGTTTAATTACTTATGACAAAACAAAGGAGCCACTTTAATAGGATAATTGCCCATGAAAGGGGAATTAAATAGAATCAAAAGAAAATTTGAAGCTACAATATTCTCTTGTCTCCTGGAAGAGCAAAGCTAATTATTCTCTATCTGAAGTTCCATTTTTGGTGTTTCATTCCAGCCAATTCTTCAAGTTATTTGAATTACATTGTATATTCTTATTTTAACTATGCAGGAAGTATGGGTTGTGTCACCCTGGCATTGGAGTTAGTGTGATTAACCCCAGTGCAGTGATTTGTGTTAGGAAAGTGGACATCATAAGGCAGAGAAGAAGGAGACTCCATGGGTAGTTGTAGGAAGTTGAACCTCTGTATGATAAAACAGTTTGATGGTGATGTCAAGGTTTACCTTGAAAATCACAGATTTGGGGAAATTAGATTGACAACGAAAAAGATACAGTTCTGGTCTACTCTGTAGCAGTCAAATCACACCCAGCTACCATGATCAGAGAGTAAGTGTCCACACCATGAGATGCTCTGTTGACCTGGACTGTTCTCCCAGCACAAGAAGGTGACATTTGGGTGTTGCTCCATTAAATAGAATGGCAATACTCAGCCTTCAGGGGAAACGCCCTCCCCGCCCAGTCCCCCTCCCAGTCCCCCATGCGGATGGCCACAGCAGTCCTGGGGAACCTGGGGACACGTATGAAGGTCTCAAGAGCCCTGTGTGCTCTTCTCTGCACTGCTCCACAGTCATACACATCAACTCTCACCAAACAATTGTCCAACTGCAGCAACGTTCCCTTTACTTTCAACAAGTTAACTTTAAAATATGGATCAGCTACAAAGACTAAAGTTTTCGCAAGGAAACAGCCTGCAGATAGAAAATGAAATTTAGATTGCTATTTCCTGAGAGAGAGGAGGTTATAATACGCAGAGTATAGTGTATAATGTAAATACTAAGTTTGTAAATTATATATTTATGTACAAGAATTATGGGGGTAATCAATATGTTAATATTGGTGACCTGTTGAGTTATTTTTTCCAAAATTATAATTTTTTATAGTTTTAATTCTGTGCTTTTAAATTATAAAAGAGTCACTAAAAATTTGAAAGGTTTGAATGTGATAATTACAGATAGTGTATATTTTTCTTTCAAAAATGGTCTCTAAGAACCACTTATGTAAAGAGGACTAGCCAGGAAGAGCAAAGTGAGTGTAATGAGAAGCTATTGTCCTAAGAAAACTGAAACTAAAAAAGTTAAATAAATTACAAATATACACAGAACACACACATACTAATGCATGTACGCATGCGTGCATACACACACACACACACACACACACACACACATACACACACACACACACACACACACGACAGAGCCAAGATATGTAATCAGTTCTGTTATCTCTAAAAAGTGTGCCTTTTGAAGAATAGTCAAACACAGTTATTTATGTTTTGTTTTTGTTTTGTTATATTATGTTTTGTTTTTGGGTCCGGTCGTGGGGCCTGAACTCTGGGCCTGGGTGCTGTTCCCTCAGCTCTTTAGCTCAAAGCTAGTGCTCTACCACTTGAGCCACAGTGTCACTTCCGGCTTTTTTTCTGCTTATGTGGTGCTGAGGAATCGAACCGAGAGCCTCATGCATGCAAGGCAAGTGCTCTACCACTGAGCCACCTTCCCAGCCCTCAAACACATTTATTGAGCAGCTATTACATACCATACACATTACTCCCTCTCACCAATATAATGCCCATTTTATAGCTAAACAAATAAATCATTAGAGAATCTAAATGATTGTCACAGTTCCAACAAGAAACTTATGAAGACAAGGTCTCTCATATATCATCAATGTTTTCTTTATCATCAGGAAAGCAAGCACCACAGAGTTGTAAGGTTCATTTCCAACTTAGTGACTTGTGGGTATCATTGTTGCAATGGGTCATCCTATGACCTTGTTTCAGCATTTTGTTATTCCCTTCCCCTCCCCAAATTAGATAAATGTATATATAAGATGCAAGGTACCAAAATCAAATACAGTAACAACAGGGATATACCATCAGAGGAAGAACATACAAAAGAAACAAAGGAAAAATCACATGGAACAGGAAAAACAACAACAAAGAAAAACCTCTTATGTCCATATATTTTGAGCTTTTTCTGTGCATCTGATAAGATTATCCTAAACATATACTAATTATTGCAAATAAGGGAAACCATGGGACCTACATTTCTTTGGGTATGGCTTACTTCACTGAATATGACTTTTTCCAAGTCTGTCCATTTCCTGTTTAAGACTATGTTTTCTACTTAACATGAATACTATCATCACATAATATCAACCTGGAACTTCCTGTCACTCTATGTCCAGAGCACACTTGTCATATAGAATAATATGTTTGCAAATGATATTAACTGCTCTTTAGGTTAGAGAGGAATAAATCTTTTCCCAGCATAAATTCATATTTAATTGCATGGTTGAAACCTTTGGACTTACTGGGGGAAGTCCTTCCTTCCCAGACACAGCAGAAGGCCACATTTTCTATCCCCATCACAGAGGATTTGGGCTTTGAGAGAGATATAATATCAGGGCTGTATATTCAATAGACCTTGCTTTCTTTCTGATCTAAATTGAAACTGGAAGCAAAAGATTCCAAGACATCAGAACCACATGAAGGAAGCAATGGAGAGCCTTCAACGGTTGCTGTCCTGGAGGAGAGCTACAGGACAGCCACCAGACCCTGGCAGAACCACCACAGGAGGTTAGACATGAGCCTCTATGATGGTAAGTCACTAAAAGTTTAAAGCCATTGGCTCGTTCAATTTAAAAAAAACCCCTAGGTACAATAAATAATCAACAAAATGAGAACTATGAGAACTTATTTGCAAATTATTTCTCCCTCTCTCTGTCTCTCTCTGTCTCTATCTCTCTCTCTGTCTCTCTCTCGTTGGTTGTGGGGCTTGAACTCTGGGGTTGGGCTGTCCCTGAGCTTTTCAGCTCAAGGCTAATGTTCTACCACTTAAGCCACAGTGCCACTTCCAGTTTTCTGGTGGTTATTTGGAGATAAGAGTCTCACAGACTTTCCTGCCTGGGCTGGCTTTGAACAGTGATCCTCAGATCTCAGCCTCCTGAGTAGCTAGGATGACAGGTGTGAGCCACCAGTGCCCAGCTTTCATTTATCTCTCAAAAGTATAATATCCCCTATAATATAATAGGGGATCCATACAATACAATAGCCGAAAACAAATCCAAGAAATAGTTCAACTAATAAAAAAACAATCTTTAATGTATGTTTTAATAAATGGTCAACCGATATGTGAAAAATTGTTCAACATCTCTAATCATCACAGAAAAACAATTTTTTTGTCTTTCTTCTTCCTCCTCCTCCTCCTTCTTTTTCCTCTTTGTCTCAACCTTCTCTCTTTCCCTCTCTCTGTGTCTCGGTCTCTCTAGCTCCATCTCTGTCTTTGTCTCTGTGTCTGCCTTCTTTCTTTCCTTCTCATCCTTCTTTCCCTTTCTCTGTCACACCTGCATCTGGGCCACATGGCTTAGGCTCTACAGATAGGAATTCTTTCCATAGACAATGGGTAGTAAAGTCCACAGGGAGAAAAATAACACACTAGTGGCAAAATCAGCCTTCTGAGCTGTGAGGCCTACAGCCTTGCTCCACCAATTCCAATACTTCCCATAAACCTGTGAGTTGTGCTGTTTTGAATGGGTGTCCCAGGATCTCTCTTGTGATCTCTTGCTGGGAAAGATGCTTATCACACTCACTGCCCTAAGGAGGAAACCAGAATCCTCTTGCTGGCAGGTGATTGCCACCACTCAGCAAACCAACTTGAAGGCCGCTAAACATGGCCTCTTCTGTTGACACAAATCTCCATTTGGAGCTTCTGATTTGTGAGCAAGAGCTTTTGATGGGACACCCAAGTTGTCCCATCCAAATGTGAGAAGCTTGAAGCACAGCACTGAATGGGGACCAAGGGTGGAGGATCAACATGCAAATCAGACACTACTCTCATCAATGAATCCGTTTCCTGTTATTTGAAACTAGGTCAGAGGTTTTGAAACCTCCAATGAGATGCATTCAAAGTTCAAAGGAAAAGACTGGCTGAGATTCAAAACACAGCAGTCTTTTCTTTTCTCCCACAAATTGCACACTGCCAGCTGAAATCAGGCATTAACTAAGCTATGAGTCAGGAATGTGCAGAGTAAAACTCAAGTACTGCTAGTAAAAGCTACAATTATCCTCCATGAGGTAACCAATTTGTCAAAGGAGGCATGAACAAATTCAATTTTTTTCTCATTGACCATAAATATTTAGCATTTCTGAATGCAGCTCATTACATTGGGTAAGTAACAACTATTTGCCTTATTTATCAAAATAAATTTGCTTCTCAACACAGAGCCAGCCAAGCATTTACAGAATGGAAACACTTGTAATGTGGACATTTGAATCTGGGAAGGGCTCTGCTGTCACTACCTGGGTTATTTTTAGAGAGAGAAAGGCAGATTTTCAGAAGATAGTGGGAAACTATTCCCCAAATCTCTACTTTCTCCCAACCTTAGATTAAAAAAGGTATTGTTCCTTCCTGATGTCCAAGCTATATTTGCATATAAAGATGTTGACAATAGTATCTGTCATTTTTACTAGATGTGATTGTTTCATTGAAAAAGTTATTTGTGAAGTAAGAAATTATATATGCATATGTTATAAAATAGTCATTAACACAGTCTTTTACACGCAATGTAGCATGCTGATCCTTACAGATATAAAAATGATCATAAGAAACTCCTACATGGATAATGTATGAATAATGCATGAAGAATGGATAGTTTGTTAAACATTTGTTATATGCCGGCTCTGCCTGGATTACTTTATTTTATTCACTCATTTAACAAGTATTTACTGAGAATGCATTAGTGGGGGGCATTGTTTTGACATTTGCGTATCCTTCTTTACATATATGAATTTTCACCACTAAGTGATAATATTGAGAAGGAACCTGAACTTTAATAATTTTCTAGAATCCAAAAGTTAATAAGTAATATAGTTGAGCTCAGAGCTTAGGTCTTACTGTATTTAATATGTGCTTCTCCCACCCCCTAAAACTTAACTAACTTGGTAAAGAAGCAATCAGGGAAGTCTTCAAGGTGGACAGGAGAGGTGCACTCTTGATAGAGTAGATCCTCAGGAAGGCTGAGTATTCAGAGAGCTCATTTGAAGACAAGGGTCCAGAAAATGTCAAATCATAAAGATAGGGAGTAGTGTGGCATCTTGGTGAAGCTGAAATGTCACTAAATAAATAGGGCTTTAAAGGGCCTGCTGTGTGGCTATCATTAAATGGAAGCATGGCATAGCTGGGCAGGTTCTTGACAGATCCCTTCTTCTCCACAATTCTAATGGCTCTTCCTTTCTCCTTCTACAATTCCTTGTCTGAATTGAGATAGTCATGAGAAAGACAAAGGAGTTGGCTGTTGTCAGAGCTGGTTGCAGTGATTTTTTTCCCCCAAAGAATCTAGATCACAGCCTGCATTGGTTTCAACTCAGAAAATACACACTACCAAAAATAACCTCAGCTCTGTCTATAGCTCTGCAGCAAGAGGCAGCAAGGCAGAAAATGAAGGCTAGAGCAGCTTGCACAGGACACCTGGCTCAGAACAGCAGCAAGGGCCACCCTAGGGGCCCAAAGGGAAGCTTGAGTGCCCAGGGGGCTCTGCTTTTGATCTTCAGAGTATTCAGGAAGAGAACACGTCCCAGAAGGAAAGGCAGAAGACAGGTACCACCAGTCAAAGCCTTCACGGTTCCCGTACTCGTTGTAGACTTAAGGTGATGATATAATTGTACTTCTTACGTGGAGCCCTTGCACTAAATGAAGGTGGTAATTCATGAGTCTAGCTCATGATAGGTGCTCCACAGATTATATTATGTACTTTATAAGTTTTGTCTTATAAACTCCATGAAGCATATAGCATTAGTTCACTTTATTGTTAATTTATAGGAAGACTCAAAAAGCTAAAATGGTTTGCCCACTTTCAGTCAGCAGATAAGAGTTAGGATTTGAACCCAAATTCATCAGATTCAAAGTTCATATTCTTTCTGCAGTATCTGATCACGTCTCCTAGAACAAATCAATGAATTTTCAGGGACAATAAAACAAAGACTCAAAGACTGGAGAAATGTGTAGAATCAGGTTTCAGCTTAGAATACAAGCTTTTCTTTTATTTTTACTACAGGAGCCCTAGAAAATCTTTTAACTATATCAAGCCTCAGTTTCTCATTTATGAAAGGGGCTTTCAAATCAGTTTTAAAATAATTTCAAAGAAATGATTTGGAGGATATGTCAGTTTAATTTTTAGTGCCTTTTGGAAGGAATTGATGGCTGGAAAATCAAATCTCTTATGACTGATACATCAAGCAGACAATTCTCACTGTGCAGCTCATTGCAATGTTAATTTCTAGTCACTCTTGTGATCACTGGTTTATGTTTTCTTCTTACACTGGAATAATGACTTTCAATAGTAGCCAAGATGCTACTACCAAAGCCCAGTGCATGATCTGGGAAGTGAGTTTCACAGAAGTAGTGATGTTTCTAGGCACTAGTGGCTCACACCTGTAATCCTAGCCACTCAGGATGCTGAGATCTGAGGATCACAGATCGAAGCCAGCCTGGCCAGAAAAGTCCGTGAAACTCTTATCTCCAATAAACTACTCAGGAAAAAATGGTACTGACACTGTGGCTCAAGTAGTAGGGCACTAGCCTTGATGAGAAGAAGCTCAGGAACAGCGTCCAGGCCCAGAATTCAAGCCCTAGGACTGGCAAAAAAAAAAAAAAAGTAGTAATGCTCTTTTTGTTTTTCATATTCTGGCTCTGACTCCAATTTTCAATCAATGACAGCTTACCGAATATCCCTTACCTGAACAGCTCACACTTGAGTTAATAAACTGGAATCAGAAGGCAAAAGGAAAACTGATTTTCAGTGCTGGCTCATGCTATCTTTTTTTTTTTTTTAAGCATTCAAAACAAATATCCAGAAGCTGAAATACTATTTGTTTGCCTTCCCTTATCCTCAGAAAAGGACAGAGACCAACAATTCAAATCCTTGTATAAGATGATTTCCTGCCACCAGGAAATTAACTAAACATTAACACGCCTGTTCACAGGGCAGGCGATGATGGTCATGATCATGCCAATGGTGATGACGGTGATAAGATATTAATATGGCAAAGAAGATGGGTATTAGGACTATACTAAATTGTGATTATCAACACTTGAAAATGGAGCTGAATAAAGAAAATCAGTTCTCATCTCTTCTGTAGCTGCTTTTTGTTATTTTTAGAAAAAAACACCCAACTAAGTTGATCTGACAATTCAAAATTCACAGCATGGACATATTTTATTTATATTGCTTCATAACCTAAAATGTATCCTATAATAGTCAATAAGCCTCAGGTAGAAGAAAGATTTGATTTATTATATTTGTTACCGTAGGTAATATGAAGTATTAATTGTCAGGGAAAAATGAATTATGTCTCACTTCTTCAGTGTGACTTATTAGGAAATAAACAAGATAAAATTAACTCTTACTCTTCTGTTTCCTAATTAAACAAGGTAAAAGGGAAGGACCAACAAGATTCATAGAATGAAGGTTTGCTCTAATGGGAAAAATTACCAGTGGACCAGTAGTTTACCTGTAGTGAAGAGCTAATTCCTGGTCACAGATGAGGTGCATTCATGATACCTAGGCCCACTCCTCAGACACTGTGATGCTGTGGCCCAGGAGGAGAGTGGGTTTGTAACCTAATAGACTTGTGCAGATACCCAATACCTCTACGCAAGTCCAGCAAGGATGCTGTAGCAATGCACTCCAAGATGGGTGGTTTGATCATCGGTTTCTTTCAGTCTTAGCAGCAGGTAATCTCTCGGTCAGCTGACAGCCCTTCCAAGATCTCTTTTCATGGTGCAGAGAAAATTTCATCACTCATACAGGATGAGAGCTATCTTCATGCCACTATTGTAACTTAATCACCTCCTCGAAGACCTAGGACCAAATATTCTAAGGTAGGTGTGAATGTTTTGTACCAGGTTCAAAGAATTTACAGATAAAAAAAATTCATCTTGTGGAGCCACAGATCTAAACCAGGAGCAGGGGGAAAAGTACCACAGTAACCAAGACCAGCCGTGTAAAGAAGGTGACTCCAGAATGATTCAAAATTCTTTTCTTTTAATTTTATTGTACAGGAGATGTACAGAAGAGGGACAGTTAAGTAAGTGAGAGAATGAATACATTTCTTTTTGAACAGGGTTACTCCCTACCTCATTTTCCACTTAACTCCCTGCTCCCCTCCCCTCAAGTTGGAAAGTTCATTTCCAACATAGTCTAGTGAATATCATTGTTGTGTTGGTTCACCCTTTGTCCCATGGTTTCTGTGATTCCCTTTCCCTTTCCCAGTCAGATAAACTTATGTACAAGACAAATAGTACAGAAATCAAAAACAGTGACAACAGGGAATAAGCCAAAAGAAAAAGAAATAAAGGAAGGAAGGAAGGAAGGGAGGGAGGGAGGGAGGGAGGGAGGAAGGAAGGAAGGAAGGAAGGAAGGAAGGAAGGAAGGAAGGAAGGAAGGAAGGAAGGAAGGAAGGAAGGAAGGACGGACTGCAAACAGTACACTAAAGCCACTTGTTTCCATTTCTTGGAGTTCATTTCATGAGCATCATTTTATATTCTGAACAGTGAGTTTGTGTCATTTAGGTGTAAGGACTGAGAAGAGAAGAAAGGTGGTATTTTAGGAAGAGGAAATAACTAAAAAGATGGTGCTAATGTGGTTTGTGGAAGGAGACCCACACAGAAAACAAGAATGACTACAGTGCCACTTCCAGTTTTCTAAGTGGTTTTTTGGAGATAAGAGTCTCAAGGACTTTCCTGCCCAGTCTAGCTTTGAACAGCATTCCTCAGATTTCAGCCTCCTGTGTAGCTAGGATTACAGGCATGAGCCACTGACGCCGGGAAAGGCCTATTATTTTGAGCATTGTAACGTCAATAAAGATTCCCTATCTGCAAAAAAAAAAAAACCAAAAAACAAAACCAAACAAACAAGAAAGAACCTTTTGGAGAGCCTAACCTGGCTGTGGGGGAGTCTAGCTTCTTTCCTAGGGTACTTGGGAGAGTTGGAGGACTCTGAGCTGGTGAGTAGCTTATGATAAAGCTAGGGCACTTACCCAGAACAAGGACTCCAGCTTCTCTGCCCTGGGCTGGAATGACTGGCAGACCAGTTTCAAAGAGACAATGAAGTAACCCAGGGAGGTCTACTGAATGCAGACTTCGCCCACCTAGGGACCTGCCAGCTTCACCACTTCCTTTAGTTGGCATAGGTGCTAGTTTTATTCATGGCTGTCCTTTTTAACTAATGAAAGCAGAATTCAGTCCAGGATTCCTTTCTGAGCAATCTTCACAGTGATCTATTTTTATGCCTACCCCTGCCACCCCCTCACCCCCACCCCAGTAGGATCATAGTGTCTGACCCTTTGCACATTTTTGCAGTATAAATCTTACTGTAGCTTCCTGCTAAACCTTCACCTGCCCTTTCATCCCTTACCAAACCTTTATGGCTTCTAGGTGCTCTCTGTCTCCAGGAGAGCAGGGCAGCTGGGCAAGACTGGACAGCTTCAGTAGTGCCCTGATATTAAGAGATGCAAATCTATGCAAATTTAAATTCTTGTCAATCCTGGAGCTGCCAGAGGGTGTGGGGAAGTCCTTCAGGATAGAGGGTGATAGATTTTGACTCTTTTTTATAAAATTAGAGAACCAATAACTTCAACCCAATTCAGGAATGCATATCAATCTTTATCCACATTACTATCCCTTACAGTGTAGGCACCATGCATTGGCTATCGGGCATGATTTAAAACATACCACAATAGGTAGTCATTATCTAATTCAGATACAAACATCAGGCTCTGGGTGTCATAGCAGTTTTATTCTTGCTTCTGAGGTCAAGAAAATTCATAAAAGAAATATCCAAGCTCTCTCAAACCTTCTGAACATCCCTATCATGTATCATGTCTCTTAGAATTCATTCATGCATTCATTTATGTGTAAACATCCAGGGGATGAGGAAACACATAAGTTAGAATCATTATTAATGGATTTCTTCCCACATTTCTTTTTAAGATAAATTATAAAATGTATTCTCCCTATGCCAGCATCTTCATATATCTCTTTTATTCCTCCCATTTATTTTTTTTTCTCTTTTTTTCATTTTGTATTGGTGTTAGAGACTTCACTTGTTAGGCAAACACACCACCACTGGAGCCAAGTGTCCCCAGTTCTTCATTTTTGTTTTTAACTTTTGTAGCTCAGGGTAGATCACAAGAGAGCTACCTGTTGAGAAGTAAAATTGAATGGTAACTGATCATGGGAATGAACCGGTAAATCTTCAGACAGGAGAGGGCATGGTATTTAATCCATGATGGTGAAACCAACAGGGTGATGTGGTATGCACAAGGAAGACTGATGATTTGAGGAAGGACTTTGCTTTTCATTTAACAAATGAACAATTCCTATAAACTACTACTGCTTGTCATTAGTTAATAACTCTCTCTTCATCTCCTCTTCTACCACCTTGGAGCATGCTGTATCATCTATTGCACATGTTACTACATTAATTTCCTTCCTGGCATAGGTCTTTCCAACACTTATGGCTCCAATATATCCCAGCAGCAGTTGCCAAGTTGGTCTGAGATGAAATTGTCAAAGACACTTCCAAATGTAAAACTCTTTAGACACACCCTATACCAACAGTAGGTGTTTCAAACTCACATTTGAGTTATTCATGCCTTGCATTATACTTCTGTCCAGTCTCATCACTAGGCAAGTAGAGAAAAGTAATTTAGGCCCATTCGCTTCAACTTCTCTTATCCACACCCCAAGCTTTTACACACGTGTGTGTGTAAATATGTGTGTATGTGTGTGTGGGTGCTGTATTCATTTCCAAGACAAGTGGAGTTGCAATGTTCTCTGAGTTACCTTCCCTGACAGTGCTTTTACGAATAGCTGGCCTCACATCTGTTCTGCCTTCTATTCTGCTGTGTTCTTTATTCCAGCCTTACCCTCTATCAATTCCTTTTCTGGTATAATTTCTCAGTGCATTCCCAAATGTTCGGCCAAATTAAGTACAGAGCCAATCTTCCCATCTTCCCATCTTCTTGTCTTCACACCTTAAACAGTGCCCCCAAATACTTGGGCATTGCCCAAAATATTTGTGTCAAAAAATGATAATACAAGATTAATATACAAGACTGATTTCTACAGTGCACTTAGATTGGGAGATGGGTAATGGTTTAGAGAGATTTCTATTATAAGTCATTCATTCAAATGCATCTTTAACTTTTCGTTAGTGTTTTAGCAGCAAATTGTCAATAATTGAGAAGATGCAGGATTGAGACTATCTTAAGTTAGAGCTATTAGAAATCTATGCTATGCAAGTGTTTTTTTCTTTCTTGTTATTGATTTTAATGTATTTAAAATGTACTATGTGATTTTTTTGTTTCTCTTTTATGTTCTTCCCCCATGGTATGACTCCTGTTTTCACTGTATTTGATGTCGGTGTCCTATATCTTGTATATACATTTTTCTAATTGGGGAGGGGAAGGGAAATAACAAAATGCTGAAATAAGGATACAGGTTGACCCATTGTAACAATGAGATGTACAAGACACTAAGTTGAAAAAGAACTTTACAACTTGGGGGGGATGGGAGGAAGTTGTGGAGGTGGGGAGAGAAGGGATGGTAGGGGAAAAACAAAGGAGGAGGTAACAAGGCTGGATAGGCAATGGACTCATTACCTTACTCATGTAACTGTAGCCCCTCTGTATAGTGGTTTTACAATAAAAACATATAAAAAAGAAATTTGTGGTATGGTTGATTGTATGTAGGATTATTTCTCCAGGCAGGCAGAAGATAGTCTTATTGAAATAAGTATCATAACTTCTCTATCACTATAGCCTTTACCCTCAATAAAAACAAATAAATATGCTTCACCTATAACTACTGTTTGCTTAAGTTTTGCTTTGCTTAAAATTCTAATCATATTGGGAAAGCATCACCCATCTTAAGAAAATTTTTACCATTCCAAACTGAAAACTGGCACCCATTAAGCTCTAACTCCACCCTCTCCTTCCTGCATTCTAGTCCACTTCCTGTCTCTGCTTCTCTGACTATAATTAGCATCTCCTGTAAGTGGAAACCTACAATGCTTGTACATTAGTGATTGGTGTTTGTCACTTGACACAATATTGTAATGATTCATCCATGACATAACGTGAGTCAGTTTTGTTTTGCTGTGTTTATTAATATATATTCTATTATACAAAACAAGGGGGTATGTCATGGTCTCTCCACAAGGCATCTAAAGTGTAGTTATAGAATGTTTACCACCTAATTACTCTTCTTCCCTCCTCTGTTCTAACCCCCTTCTACCTTCCTAGCAGTTCCCTTTTATTTCCAGACCTTGGGTTGACTTTCTATCCCCATAATCTAACAATAGTGAGAGAAAATATATAATACTTGTCTTTATGAGACATTCATATTTCATTCTTTTTTAAAGATTAGTAATATACCACATCTTACTTATGTTGAGTTATTTATGAGCATTTCTTCTATCTTTTGGCAATTTTAAATGAAGATTCTATGAATATCAGTGTACATATATCAGCTTGATGATCTGATGTAATTATACTCCAAAGTAGAATTTCTGTACTATATGAAGATTCTATATTTTAATATTTTAATTACCACCAATTGCTTCACAACATGGTCAAAACTTATTTTCTGGGCCTTTGGATAATAACTTTCCTAAGGGGTATGGCCTGATGAACACTTGGAAGTAAATTAAAAATCAAATATAACCTATTGGACTGAATTAACACATAGTAGGAAGGCTAATAAAAATAAATGTAACTATAGACAAGTGATGGCTTGTGAATAGCATAGGCTTTGGAGTTAAGGTTCTGGTTCTTCCAATCACCAGCTAAATAAACCAGGGAAAAATAAGTATCCTCTTATTCCACATCTATAAAAATAGCTTTAAAGATATGTAGGGTGCAATATTATTTTGACAAATAAATTCAAAATAAAAATGCTCAGTAAGGCATCCCTCCCAAGTGATCTAGGATTCCCAAGTGAATATTGCAGTGATTCTAGGTTCAACAAAACAGGCTCTGGTGGAGAATGTGAAACACTGTCCCTTACCAAATCCACTCCTCAGAGTGACAAATAAAACTCACCAATATTCAGACAAAAACAACAGTGGACTTCCTGTTCTCTAAGAATAATGGGAAAATTCAGAAATCTACATCCTGAATTCACATTTTATGACCTTGCATAAGGTTCTTTACTCATGTGAGCTTTCCTTCTTCTTCTTCTACACCTGAAAAATAGCGAACGAACAAGATAACTGCTTCCAAGCACAGTTGAAGAGGAGCAAATGAGATAATGTCTGGACAAATGCACTGAAGACTTGTAAATAATAGCCATATTTGACTCCAAATCTCTGCTCTCTACAGGGTGAAAATGGGCATCAATTGTTCCATCAGAAAGGCTAATCCAGGCTTTGAAGTGAGCCATCCAATGTGCTTCCTTTTTTCCTACCTGCCATGAAGGATCAATGAGATAATGCATGTGTATAATTCCCTTGAAAGTGCTTTGGATAGTATAAAGTACTATAAAATGTAGGTTGTCATTACAATTCTTACTAGGGGTCTGATTCAGTGCTATTAAAATTGGACAGGAGGCAGGATAGGAAAGGCAGGCAGATTTCCAAACAGATAATAACTTTTATCAGCATCAAACTGAATCTAAAGCATGTGTGCCCTTCTGATCAGTGAGGAAAATAGCTGCAATTAATTTGACAGCCAAGCAAAGCCAAGAATTAATGTGAAGTCGTTCTCCCAGGGATATTTTTCCCCTTGAATGGAAAAAAAGGACTAATATAATTAAGCAAATATGTTATTCATGTTAATTTGGAAGCTGATAGATGGATAAACTTCATTCCTGACTATAATCACCTCCTTGCAA
This sequence comes from Dipodomys spectabilis, assembly GCF_019054845.1. NCBI lineage: Eukaryota > Metazoa > Chordata > Mammalia > Rodentia > Heteromyidae > Dipodomys > Dipodomys spectabilis. The sequence continues at coordinate 2,163,203 of NW_024870941.1, read as the reverse complement.
AACATATATGAACAGATCCAAAGAGATCAACACTGAGGGTGGGAGGGGGCAGTTCATATGGGGACAATAGGTAAATCAGTCATGCTGAACAGTCAGGAAAACTGGAGATCAGGAAAAAAAGGACATGTCCTCATTCACCCAGCTAATAAGAAGAGGGCCAGATCTCAAACATACCCCTTCACCACCGATCATCACACCAGAAAGAATAATGGACTCCCATTCACAGTACCTTGGTCTGAGTTCAGATGTTGCTGTATTTAAGAGTACAACTTTAGTGAAAAGTGATTATTTCTAAGTGTCAGTCGAGGCTTATCATTTTAAAAGTAAAGGACACATATTCTGCAATCTTGCTTGATTTTGAACACTCTACCTAAAACTTGTTTTGTAAAAGTCTCCATTAGTGCAGTCACTTTCTTCATTGGCTGCCATGTTGTGTGTAGAAGCCTAGCCTGACAGGGATCAATTCTCCCCAAGGTAGAATGGGCCACTCATCACTCAAGAAGCTTGTTGAGGGCTGGGAAGGTGGCTCAGTGGTAGAGTGCTCACCTTGCATACATGAGGCCACCTCTGTACAGTATCTTTACAATAAAAATATATATTAAAAATACAATCCAGTTTTATAGAGAACTAAAAAATTCTCTTTCTGGTCAAAAGAAAAAAAAGAAGGAATGGCTAATAGACAAATGAAGAAATGCTCAACTTCTCTAACCATAAAAGAAATGCAAATTAAAACAACATTGAGATTTTACCCACCCCAGTTAAAATGGCTATAATCAAGACATCTAATAACAACAGATGCTGGAGGGGATGTGGACAGAAGGGAACCCTACTGCATTGTTGGTGGGAGTGTAAACTTGTTCAATCACTTTGGAAAGCAGTATGGAGATTCCTCAGAAGACTTCACATAGAGCTCCCCTATGACCCAGCAATCCCACTTTTGGGCATTTACCCAAATGTTCACAAACAAGACCACACTAAAACTACCAGCACAACTATATTTATTGCAGCATTATTTACCATAGCTAAGATATGGAACCACCCACATGTCCCTCAGTAGATGAATGGATCAAGAAAATGTGATACATACACACACACACACACACACAAACACACACACACACACACACACACACACACACACACACACAAAATGGAATTCTGTGCCTCCATCAGAAAGAATGACATCTCCCCATTTGTTAGAAAATGGAAAGCCTTGGAAAAATCATATTAAGTGAAGTAAGCTAGGCCTATAGAAACATAGGTCCAATGGTTTCAGTTATTTGTAGTAACTAGTATAGGACAAGCAGAAGAGATCAAAAGCTATGTACATGTGACCATACAAGATGATGCTTAGCAAAATAAACCCCAAAACAGGGACACAGGAGATTTTATCTTTCTTGCTGTTTTTTAAATGTACTTCAATGTAATGTGTGATTTTTTTTGTTTCTTTTATATATTTTCCCCCCATGGTATAACCCCTGTTTTCAATGTATTTGATTCTGGTGCCCTGCATCGTGTATATACATTTTTCTGGTTTGGGGAGGGAAGGGGAAATAACAAAATGCTGAAATAAAGATACAGGATGACCCATTGTAACAATAAGATGTACAAGAGACTATGTTGAAAATGAAGTCTACAGCTTTGGGGGAGGAGGGAGGAGTTGGGGAGGTGGGAAGGGAAGGGATGGTAGGGGAAAAACAAAGGAGGAGGTAACAAGGAAATTGACTCATTACCTTACTCATGTAACTGTAACCCCTCTGTACAGTATCTTTACAATAAAAAATATAAAAAACAAACCAAAAAACCCAAATGTAGAATATAAAAAGGGTAAAAAAAGAAGCTTGTTGAATTTCTGACCAAAAACTCTGGGATTTGTTCCCAAAATGCCATCTGCTGCTTCTGGTGCCAGCCTGCAGTCTGCCCTCAAAACATCAAGGGCATAGGGAACGTAGACACAGTCTTCCACGTACATCCTTTTGGTGTTTTATTATCTTGATGGACACTAGCAACTTGGAAATGTAGAGTGCTGTGACTCACACCTACATCAAAGACTGACAAAAGGTGGGATTCAAAGATTACATGGGTTTCTCATTACAAGACTTTGCAATGCTTTACCAGTGCAACTTCTTCCTTTCTCCATAGCACTGGGAGGAATAATATTTCAAAAACTTATTTGGGGGGGGGGGGGAAATGACCCCAAAATGCAGGGGTCATATGACATTGATAATTAGAAGCAATTGCCTTTGCATTGTGATCACTTCAAGTGAGTGGAAGTAGCAGTAGACAATTTTCTAACCAGCCAGAGATCTTTTGATTTCTTCCTGGTAAGAAACATGTACAGGTTTACCTTTGTCTTCCTTACAGATGATCAGTAAACATTTCAGAATCTTCATCTCACATTGAAGAGGGAGGGATGCCACAAAGTTTATAATGTGTCTGGGCTACTAATGATCATTGTAGTAGCAATCATTCCTTAACTATTACTATGCGAAAGGCAGTGTTTTGTGTAGTTACTGTGCAACTTTGTACATTCTTTTTTGTTTTTGTTTCTGTCAGTTGTGGGGCTTGAACTCTGGGCCTGGGTGCTACCCCTGAGCTCTTCAGCTCAAGCCAAGTGTTCTACCACTTGAGCCACAGCGCCACTGCCTTGTACATTCTTTTTGAAGATGTTTTTTATTATAAAAATAGTGTACAGAGGGGTTATAGTTACATGAGTAAGGTAATGAGTACATTTCCTATCGAGCGTTGTTACCTCCTCCTTTGTTTATCCCCTACCATCCCTTCCTTTCCCACCTCCCCAACTCCCCAACTCCTCCCTTTCCCCACTACCCCAAGTTGTAAAGTTCCTTTCAACATAGTGTCTTGTACATCCATTATTACAATGGGTCATTCTGTATCCTTATTTAAGCATTTTGTTATTTCCCTTCCCCTCCCAAATTAGAAAAATGTATATACAAAATTCAGGACACCAGAATCAAATACAGTGAAAACAGGGGTTATACCATGGGGGAGAAACATACAAAAGAAGCAAAAAAAATCACATAGTACATTTTAAATATGTTAAAAACAATAGCAAGAAAGATAAAACCTCCTGTGTCCCTATCTTGGGGTTCATTTTACTTAACATCATCTTATATGATCATATATACATAGCTTTTGGCCTTTTCTGCTCATCCTAGACTTATACTATAAGACTTATACAAATAAGGGAAACCATGTTTCCCTATGTTTCTTTGGGCCTGGCTTACTTCACTTAATATAATTTTTTCTGTCTTTCCATTTCCTAACAAATGGGGCGATGTCATTCTTTCTGATGGAGGCATAGAATTCCAACATGACTATGTTTATTGAAGCATTATTTACCATAGCTAAGATATGGAACCAACCCTTAGTAGATGAATGGATCCTTGCACATTCTTTACAATAGCACTGAGAAATATACTATTATTATGTTTTAGTATTAATTAAACCCAATGCTCAACATATAATTTGTGGGAAGTCAAGATTTAATCTGAATCATTGGAGTTCAGATGTTACATATGCAGCAACTTCATCACAAAAATAAAGTTCAAATTACTGCCAGACATAGACATTCTCTACATAGAAACTTCCAATAATCAAGTCAGCCCTGTGTTCCTTATCTTTTGTTCTGCTTATGGAAACTCTGCTCATGTCATAACTAAAATGAGGACAGCTCAAGAGGAAATTTCAGAATATTCTCTTTATAGACCTCAGGTGAAAATATGTATCTTAAGCTGGACAGGCATCTACTCAGGAGGTTGAGACCTGAAAGATAATGATCTGACCCTACTGTAGAAAGGTCTCTGAGACTCTATTTCTAACTTACTAGCAAAAAGCCAAGCTGCAGGCATGGCATAAGAATGTTATAAAAATGACAGCCATGAGCAAGAAAGCAGAGGAAAATTTCCTTTCCAGACTGCCTTATATATGACTCCATCCTCAAGTGGAATACAATGCGTTTTATTATTTTATCAAAATGCAATTTCTTTCAGTAAATGCTTTACATCCAAGTTTAGAATTTAAATTACCCTTTTAGGAATATCCACCATGCAGACCCATTTTTAGTGGACCTAAATTTCTAAAGAGTAATTGTTTTCTTTTCTAATGTTTCTAAATCAGTGAGGTTACCATATCCTGTACTATATATAGTACAGGATATAAAACTCAGATGGCAGGTACCACTTGAAGATTGTACAGGCTAAAAAATGGACTTAGTAAATGTTTCCTTTGTTACAAAATCATGTCCTGGGAAAGAAATACATTTTATAGATTTATTCATCACTCAACTATCTATTCAGAAAACCAAGTACATCAGCCATTCAATAAATTCACTCAAAAAGTGTCCATTTTCCTCTTTTATCAGAGGTATTTGGCACTGGGTAGAGATGAGAGCATGAGTGGCTGAATGGAGGAGATCTCTGTCCTCTTTGGGTTTCTAGTTTTCTGTCTGGGAAAAGAAGACCGTTGCTAATGCTCTCAAAAAGAGTGGCTTCAAAGAAACATAGGGCCCATGGTTTCCCTTATTTGCAATATCTAGTATATGTATGAGTCAAGCAGAAAAGGTCAGATAAGGTGATGTTAGGAAAATGAACCCTAAGATATGTATTTTAAATTTTTTCTTTCATGCATTTGTTTCTAATGCAATTATAAGATTATTTCTTTGTTGCTTTGTATGTCCCTCCCCCACAGTATAACCCCTGCTTTCACTGTATTTGATGTCGGTATAATTTGTGGAGGGGAAGGGGAAAAACAAGTCATTTAAATAAGGACACAGGTGGACCTGTTGCAATAATGAGAAGTACAAGTTGTCATATCAAAAACAAACTTTACAACTTGGGGGGGGGGGGGTGGAGGGGGTGGGGGAGGCTGGGAAGGGATGTGAAGGGTAAACAAAGGAGGAGGCTCCAATGCTTGATAAGGAATGTGCTCATTATCTTGCCCATGTAATTGTAACCCCTCTGTACAGTATGTTCACAATAAAAAAAAAAAGAAAAAAAAGAGTGGCTTAATTTTAATTAAAGAATATCTTACTATTTTATTCTGTTGATCCACATTGAGAATATTTGCACACATTAGCTGTTAACTGCTTGTGGCTGTATTTGTCTGGCTCACAGCCTGTGCCTTGTACATCGATGATCAAACTACCACAATTTTTGCAGCAATGACAATATTGTAGAAAATTCAAGCATGTTCCATGGAGTTCTGAGCATAATACAATGGAAAAGGAAAGGAAAATGGATTAGAAACCAGACCTGCCTCTGTATGTGTGCTTCCCTGTTGCCGTGATTCGCGTTACTACCTAGCATTTTTTTCATCTACTTGATATTTAATTGATATGATAGTGCTCATCATCATGTGCCTTCCTAGTCATCTATTAGATAGTCAATAGGTTCTACCCTTTTGAAATCTATCAGAAAGTGCACATAGTTCTTCTCAAATGGACTTTCATACTTAGGAAGAATTTCCATTCTGATCTGACAAGTTCAAAAGCTTAAGTGGGTAGAACTGATTTGAGGAGCTGGAATTCTAGCTTGTCCTGAAGACATTTCTGTATTTCTAGTTTTATTCAGTTTCCTCACCAGGCTGGGTTAAATTATACTAATTACCTACTGCATAACTTCCACCAACTTCTCCTTGTCTGAATTCTGATGCTTTAGTTCATTAAACTGTCCTGTTTGGGCTTCAGTAATAATAGTAGTATAACATACATTAAGACTCTTGTTTCCCAGGATGCTTTTCCTCCTGGGATAAAATGGAGATTGCAAGGCATTGGGTCAAGGTGAGCCAGGTTGGGACGAAGTAAATCCACCTTAATGAATGGCGTACTGAACAAGAAAGTGGCTTGATCTTCTGAACTGAGATGGCATAAGTACTAAATCTAGGAAGCAGGCCTGGTTTGGGCAATGTGACTTCTCCTATCTCCAACCTACCTGTCCTAATCAAACACTCGTAGGAGGCATGTTTGCTTTCTGTCATATCCTTTTGTCTAAATCATAAATACCGAGAGAAAGAGAGGGGGAGGGTGGAGAGGGAAAGAGAGACGGGGGGAGAGAGGGTGTGGTTGGGGAGAGAGAGAGAGGATGTAATTGTTTTGCCTTCACTCTTTCGGGAACAAATAAATTAGCCAACCTGAAATTTTGCAGTTACTGTCTACTGATCATGAGGGAGATGTACCGACTTGGAAATCCCCATTAAAAAAATTCCAGTTTGAAGAAATCTAGGTTTTTTTGCACAATTCTGAGTAATCCCTAAAATATACTTACTCTTTTCTTTAAACCTGCCTCCCAGTTTGCACAGCAATTCTTCCAACCTTTGTCCAGTCTACTTAAAATCCATATGTCCTACACATCTGGAATTCTCTATTATAAGATTTGGGTATGAATCTGAGGATCAGGAATGTCTTCTGAGATGTGATTGAAATAATGGAAACATTTAGAATGAAACACTCTACAGACCATTGTGTTTACTCCTGAAGAATTCTTCCGATGTCTTAGAATAATTTGATTATGATAGAACAATGCTCCAGAGGCTAGAAAAACATACTGAATAAAAAGCCATATACCCAAAATTACTACTGTAAAAGTAGATTCTTACTAGCCCCAAATATAATCTATATTGATTTTCTTTTAAAACCAGTGACTCAGAAAGGAAGGTAATAACTATGTCCTTTCAAATAGAGATTGAATTATTTTAGCCTAGCATTCTCGACAGATATGTTCACAAACAGAATGCTTCTTTTGGCAGGTGGATGGCATTGCTCGTAAGAGTGAATGTAATTGGACAACCTACTGTCCACTCCAATGCCTCTAATAGATCAGACAAGTGACAATCCTTTTTATGTGTTTGTAACATCAACTTTTTTCCACATAGGTGGTCTTTTGCAGCCCTGTGTCTGCCTCATTATTTGGATGTCTGATTTGAGAAGAATATGTATTGTCTAGTAATACAGTATAAAATTTTGTATTTCTTCCTTAGTTTGAAATTGTTCCAGTGTTTTTCACAGCCCATGTATACTCATTACATTTTTGCCATTATCAGTTACTAATATCCTTTGAATTCCCACAAGACTAGTTTTTGCTGGTTTCTATGGTCAATTCTACTGATTTCAAAGGCTGCTGCATATCTTTAAGGAGTGGTAATTCATAACCTAGTGAGTTTTTTTTAATCTGAAGTCATATTTTTCCAGCAAAATCCTAAATGATGTGTTTTTTCAAATAATTTAATTTTATTCTCAAACTGAATAATTAAATTCAAAGCTTTTTGAAAAATCAGAAAAGATAATAAGGATTTCCAAAAAAAGAAAAAAGGATCCTTACCTCATAACAGGCATGATAATTTCCTAGTAATATTATAAGTGATTCAGCAAAACTTGTTGTTGGGGGACACTTTGGAAGTATCTGCAAACCATACCACTGAGGAAGGATAATATTTCCTTCAACCTCTGCATCTAGTACGCCCTCTTTATTTGCTCCTTCCCAAGAGATACAGCGTTGCCAATCAGAGCCCATGACTTGTGTGTGTGTGTGTGTGTGTGTGTGTGTGTGTGTGTACATGCGTGCACACATGCGCACCAGTAGTAAGGCTTGAACCCAGAGCTTGGACACCTTCTCTTAGTTTTTTAGCTCAAGATTGGTGCTCTTCCCCTTAGTTACAGCTCTCTATCTGGATATTCAGAGGTTAATTGGAGATAATATTCTCACAGACTTCTCTTCCTAGCCTGGCTTCGAACCATGATCCTCAAATCACAGCCTCCTGAGTAGCTAGAATAACAGGTATGAACTACCAGCACTGGACCATGACTTTTATTAGGCAATGTTTTGTAAGAAAGAGTTACTATTTCTTGAATGTCAGAATCCTGTGAGTCATACTCTTTCTTCCTCTTGAATACTCATAGCTACTTGATAAAAATGTGTTTACTGAATAAATACATAATGTGCAAATGGGTCTTATTGACTAGGAAAGTTGAACAAATGTTAGCTACACAAAAATGCATAAAACAATTGGCATATGGTGTTATAAATTTATTATTTCATAATCCTTCCCAAGGTTTCATCTGTGAATTTTCTTAATTCAATCTATTTTGTTGTCATTTCCTATGAAGATTATATATGCCCTAGCATATTGCCTTCAGACACTATTAAAAATACAGTGTCTAACAACAGTCAAATTTGCTCATACCTATTGGTTTACTGTCATACTTCATCCAGTATCTGTGTTTTTCAAAGGATTATCCTTTCTGACTCACCTTGCCTTACTGTTTGGGGGTAGTCAGGAAATCTGTGCATATGGGCAGAAAAGATTCTAAACTCAAAGGCTGAAAATGTATTTAGCATTATCTAAAAATATCTAATTTAATAACTCTGTATTAAAATGTACTAAGAGACCGAGAACATAAAAGGAAGAACTAGACAGAAGGAGAGGAACAGAATAAACCCAGCCAAACAATTAGATCAGTCAAATTACATAATTCATACATCCTTTACTCACTTCAAAAGTAGAAATAAAAGAAATTGTTTGGAATAGGGATTGGAGTTAGCTTACATTCAGATTCTGAATCTATTAATTCACAAAGATTTACACTAGTCACCATTAGGCCCCAGGATAGATGCTAATAACAGCAACATAAAAGATATAGTCCTATCTTCACAGTTGCCATATGCTATGGAATGTAAAAATGGAGTGATAGAGGTATGATTATTAGCAAAGAATGTGTATATGGGATGTCACAAGGAAAAATATAGAATTCAAAGCCTTGGAAATTGATACTGGAAAGCGCAATCTCTGTTTTCAGTTTATTCATCTCTCCAAGCTGTGTCATTAGCCTCTGCTTCACCTTGAAAACCAATCACCATTAATCTGATTCCATTGACAAAATATGCTTGATCATAGTGTGAATGAATTTTTTTGATTAGCTTTTGAATTGGGTTTGCAAAGATTTTATTAAGGAGTTTTAATCTATACTTCTGTCTCTCTATCTCTGTCTCTTTATTTTTTTAAGATGTCATAGAATTCAGATATGAATTCATCTGTGTTCCTGTACTTTGCTTTTCCAATTTTACTTTAAACACTAAAGAAAAATAAAACAAAAACGCTAGTAGGTAAAACAACCCAAACACCATCTCTATAGGTTAAACCTTCACAAAGGTCATCGGAAGTAATCCAGAGCTAAAATGAAACTGTACTGATTTCAAGAAGCCACTGAACATCCATGTAACACAAACAACATCAATCATTCTCACTTGGCAAGCCCTCTAAGAAATGTTCCCTTAGAAGCATTCACCTTTGTTCTGTGCCATACAGAAGAACTTGTACCTTTTATTTAGAGGGTTTAACATTTACACCCATAGCCTGTATTCTTTGCCAGGTGGTAGTGCTTTGGTACTCATTCATACAGGATCTTATCTGACCTACAGACTCTCTATTTCCACTTCAGGAACTTTGATTCTGATTTCGGAGTTCCACATAAATTAAAAACCCTTTATCCAATACTAAGGATATTTGTTGGGGGATTCTTTATGTTTCAATTTTGTTCCTTCATTATTGATTTACCTAGGTGATTTACTGGCTCTTGAATCAATTTAGAAAGATTGAGTCTATCTAGAAATATATCCATTTTGAATAGGTTTTCTGGTGTATTTGTGTAAAGTTTGCCAACTATTGCCTCAGCATTTTTGGAATTTCCCTTCAATTTGTTGTGATGGCCTCATTTTAATCCAGAATTTTATTTACATGGGTGATTTTTCTTTACTCTTTGGTCAGAATGGCTAAAAATTTTTCATTTTTTTCATCATTTTAAAGAACCACATTTTGTTTGGTTGATTCATTTTTTAGTCTCTATTTCATTGATTATTTTGCCATCATTGTTATTATTTCTTTCTGTCTATTGGCATTGGTTTTGTCTTGTTCTTGTTTTCCTAAGAGTTTGAAGTGAATAATTAGAGTATTTGTTTATAACTACTCTGTTTTACTGATGTAGACACTCATAGCTATAAATTTGAAGGAAATGGTGTGTTCATTCTCACTGAATTCTATGAATGCTTGGATTCTTTGTTATCTCTTCAATGACACGCTCATCATTTAGCAATGTACTTCTCAGTTTCCATGAATTTGAATATTTTTTGTTAATCTCTAATTTTATCCATAGTCTGACAGGATACAGATGATTGTTTCCATTTTCTTACATTTGCTGAGACTTTATGTGCTAGAACATGAACTATTTTAGAATGTTTCATACTGAGAAGAATGTGTGTTGTACTCTTCTGGATAAAATGTTGTGTAGATAGCTATTACACCAGATTTATATATGGTTTCATTTTAATCTTAGGGATTTTGCCATGTAAGTGTTCTTGAAGCCTTCAGTAGTCTCGCCTCATTCTCTTTGCTTATTGTTTTATCTATAATATTTCCCAGAGATTTTTTTCTATTCTCTTTTGTTGAGTGCACTGAACCTGGATGAGCAACTGGGAAGTTTTCTGCTGTTACTCTGTTGAATAACTGCTATCTCCTTTCCTTTGTCATTGCCTAAAAGCCATTCATTTGGTATTTTAACACTGAATACTTTCTTGTATATTTCTTTTATTTTTAATTTTTTTATTGTCAAGGTGATGTACAGAAGGGTTACAATTACATAAGTAAGGTAATAAGTACATTTCTTATCAAATTTGTTACCCCTTCCCTCATTTTCCCTACTTTTTTGTATATTTCTTTCCTTTTGATTTTTTCATATCTTTTTCTACCTTTTCTATTCTATCTAGAATATATTAAATGTCTTCCATAACACCTACTGTGCTAGCAAGGCTTCCTACTTTGTTTTTAATCATTCCATTTTCATTTTGATCATTTTTCATGATTCCTAGCTTTATTAAATTCCTTAATGGGGTCTTATATTACTCTTCTTATATGACTCTCCTAATTTGGTAATTTATTTATCTATGTGTTGTTTGGTCTCCTTCTTTGGTGTCTTTTAGCTGTCTAGCTATATTCTTTGAATTCACTCTGCTCTGTATTTATACCCACTGGAATTTTGCTTAGCTTTTTATATGTGTTCTAATTGAATTTGTTACATTTTGTCTGTTTTCTTTGTGTGCATTGGTTGCTTGTAAGTATCTTCTTTCATTGAACATTCCTATCAACATTCTTTGAGTTCAGTATATGATGATGTTTCCTCTACTTTGTTGTAATCTTGACACTTTTTGCATATTTATTCATTTCTAGAAGTGTTGTTTTTCCATACTTCTTATATTTCTATGTTGAATTTACTCTTGATGATTCTACATGGGGGTGCTTTTTATTAACTTTCTTTATATTTAACAGTTAACACAAAACTATTTTCTAGGAAACTAAAGCCCAGTATTTTAGAATAGAAATACCTCCATAAGTGTTACAGCTATTTTGATATATGTAAGCTATCTTTTTAAAGCCATCAGACTGTCTGTTAACCATTAAGGTATTAATGCCACAGTATGGCTTTTAAAAAGCTGCTGCTAAGAATGTGAACTGCATGAAACTACCTGAAAGGTAATATGGCATAAAATTTAAAGTTAGTAATGATAATGAAGTTAAAGTGTTATCATTCACATGAAATAGCCCTTCCAGAGACAGAACTTACACTACCTAACAATAAAACTACACACAAAGATATAACTATGACATTATTCAGAGTGCAAAATCAAACAAAAAAGCCAGCATGTTCATAAAAAGAATGGATAAAATTCTGATCCACCTCTGCCATGCATCAAAAAGAATGACTTAGGTCTGACACTTTGACTTTGGAAGATGACTACAAGACACTCTTAAACAGAAATGTTCAGGGTGATTTTTTTGAATGGCTCTATTTGAAAAAATAAAAAAGGAATATTATATATACAAACACATATATTCATATGCAGGATTTTAGCAAATTCAAAGCACAAATATGTGCAGCCCACTATCCTAGGCCCTTAAGAATTAACAAAAATCACCCTCTATTTAAATTTTGAGCTGCTATAGAGTATCACATTCATCTCAATTCCTGTCATGTTCCATATAAAAACTGATGACATACTCAGAAAATATCCATTGCATGTCTATCCATGCCATTACTGTGCATATGACAATGTACAAAACATGAAATTTCTATCTTTAAGCTTCTTGCACTCTATATAAACCATGTTCAATGTCTTAAGAGCTTTAAAAATAAGGTGTGGATGAAAGCAAATTTTAAAAAAATCATATCATTATCTCAGTTAATTAGGTCCAAGTAATTTGATGGGTTAATGTAAGTTTTTATTTGTGATTTCAAATATCTAATAAAATACACTAAAAGAGCTTTATCTATTCATACATATTACAATATCAATAATTTTAAATCTATCTTGGTAGTGTCTCAAACCAAATATTTATTTATCTGACCTCTGTGACTCTGAAAAGTAATTTACCCTTTTGAATCACTTAACCCTGTCTTGTAGATGGCAGCATTAAAGGAAAAAGAAAATTAGGTTTCTATTGCCTGGAGCATCCTAGTACAGAGGACAATCATCATAAATCCACAGAAGACTGTGCTCCATTTTACAGCTACTCTTTCCCTGCATAGTAATTTGAGAGCTGGACACTTGTGCCTTGTATCGATTGGTAGGCACCTTGTCAAACCTTATCAAATGGCTTCTAACCTTGAGTATATTTTATGCTTCTCACTCAAGGTTTGTCAACTCCTGAAACTTAAATATCTTCAAAAGTGCCAAACATCATCCAGATAAGTAAAGGTGTAGATGTAAGCAGGCTGGCAGCTATTTAGAAAGACTGAGAGCACTATGGCCTTGGGATGATTTCTCAGCACAGTCTTTTAATAGCATTTTACAGGCTGGCGGCAGGACTGTGAAAGCAGTCAAATCTTCCTGAGAGAATTCCAGCAATTCCAATGATTCTGATTCTGACAAGTTTAGATCAGCACAGCTTCCATGGTCATTCTGACAGGAGTGGACACTCTGGTATTGACCACTGGAGAAAGATACAGGGGTTGGAGGCACAAAAGAGTTTGATGGCTTCTACTTATGTCTTTTTACTAGATAATTCTCCCATTCATATAACATATGTTTGTTTCTTTTTCTTTTCTTTTCTTTTTTTTTGTGGGGCTTGAACTCTGGACCTGGGCCTTATCCTTAAGCTCTTCAGCTCAAGGCAAGTGCTCTACCACTTGAGCCACAGCACCACTTCCAGTTTCCTGGTGGTTTATTGGAGATAAGAGTCTCACAGACTTTCCTGCCCCTGCTGGCTTAGAACCATGATTCTCAGATCTCAGCCTCCTGAGTAGCTAGGATGACAGGCATGAGTCACCGGCACCCAGCTGTGATTTCTTAAAATAATTGCACACATAAATTGTGAAATAATCAACACAATCAAGATAATAAATTCTATGAAGCCCTAAATTTACTACTTGTGGAGGGGTGCAAAAGAATGAGAACATCTACTATCTACTCTGTTGGCCAATTTCAAGTTTGCAACAGAATACTGTTAACTGTGGTTACACTGATATGTATATATATATATATATATATATAAACATATAAAAAATATATTACATATATAGCATCGATTTCTACTCTCCATTTCTATATGTATAACTACGTTAGGTTCCAGATGTAAATGAAAACTTGTAGTATTTATCTTTCCGTATTTGGCTTGCTTAACAGTGTCATTTCCTCCAAGCTCTTTTATGATACAAATAATGAGACATTCATTCTGAAGGTTGAATGATGTGCTATTGTAACTCTGGGACTTGAGAGTTGGAGGCAGAGAAAGGGCCATCACCCTCTATTTTCTTTGTGCTTAGTATTGATTTTACCTTTCAATGCCATGCCATTGAAGTTTAGTTGAAATAAATCTGAGCACACAGAAAACATTTTTCTCATTTCATTTAATAACAGACAATACAGGAAGAAGCCAGGTGAAGCAAACTTGTTAAGCTTCCAAGAGAACGTGAGTGTTTAACATTTCTGGAGGCTCCCACGTCTTGTTCATAGCCTGCCACCAGGAGGAGTACATTTTATTTTCATCCAGGCTCACACCTTCAAAACCAACCTTCACTAATGATTAGACACAGCGATCTACACACATTGGAAAGATGCAAATGTCTTCCCCTGTTGCTAGAATCTGTCTTATCAGTTCTGCTCTTACCTCTCTCTAGGAGCAAAACTCTCCTCAATAGTCAAGGGCTGAAAGTTCAAGTTCACTTCAGGGTATTCTTCTCAGCCTGAGGATCCTGACAATCATAGTACAATAACTCCAACAATTTCATTCGCAGTATCATGTTTGTGTGAGGGTGCTGTGTGGATGGTTAGAAGCCAACATAGATCATGATAAGATCAATAGATAATCCTAAGTAATCTAACTTTCCTGAGGTGGCAGTGGTTGGAAGGATGGAGAGAAAGTGGAGTTGGTGGGATCAGATATGAATTGGGCAGTGATGGGTGCCTCTGGGTTTTCCGAGACCAAATAATCGTGCCCACTCTGAGATATTATGAACTAAGAAACTCTCATCTAGGAGAAAATCTTGGGAATCATCTAAAATCTAGAATCATCATGGGGAAAAAAATCTACAACACCCCTCAAGGAATTTGTTCTAGGGGAAGGGGCTACAGGTACAAGAGACCATCTTCCCTGGATGGCAACTTGTTAACTTACGCAAGTTTGGGCTGATCTTTGCCGTCTGGGGATCAAGATCATGTTCTTTACTAAAGCAGAGTGAAGAGACTTCTCTAAAGAGACCTCCTGAACAGAACGCTGGCCATGGCAGTGAAGACTTCAGGTGGTCAGCTTACTGTGCTTGGGGTTTTGCTACTGTTGCCCTAGTTCATTCTTGGCACCAGATACAAGGGTTAGTGACTTTATTTCCAGTGTGAGACTTAATGTAGGTGGTTGAAGTCAACAAACCTTTAGCTCTGATGTCCATGGTGCCATCCTTCAGCTCTTGTCAAAATCCTATCCTGCATTTGTGTGTGTGTGTGTGTGTGTGTGTACATATATCATTATTTTGAATTTGGGATATGGTGTGCATCAGGCAAGCACTCTGCCACTTGAGCCATTCTTCCAGCCATTTTTGCTTTAGGTTCTCACTTTTTTTCTGGTGCCAATCTGGGACCATATTCACCCTACTTTTACTGCCCGCCTAACTAGAATTACAGGTGTGACCCACTGTTGCTGGTTGATTTTTTTTCTATTTTCTTATAACACTTTGTGTCAATGTTCCCAAAGTAGAGCCACAAGTACTTGATGATAAATGATAAGATATTGTTCATTACTCAAAATGGTTGTATCTTGTTGATATTTACAAGCTGAAATGATGATAAAACACATCATTTTGAGGGTTTCTGGATATTGCTACTATGTGATTTGTTACTTTTATTTTCTAATAACATAGTGTTTATACAACAATAAATCATTACCAGTGGGTTTATTAGCAAGTAAGTGCTAGACAAACAGAATTTGCTTCTATTATATTTCTAGTAGAAGTGGTCTGTTAAAGCAGATCACTGAGTTAATTGGACTAGAGTTTGATAAAAGGCTCCAGGACTGTAAATAAATAACAGCTGAATTTTACATCTTATTTTTATGGCATTGATATTTTTCCTTAAAAATGTCATCCTGAGTTGTTTTTCATATAGTTCTACCTTTCAGATCACTAAAGATGAATGTGTCCAGAGCATTGTTTAATGTGAACTGTTTCTGCTTCTATTTTCCAATTCTGCAATGCTTTATTGTACCAAATTCTTCTTTGCAACTTGGTTATTTTTTTCTGTCTAAACTGTATATAACTATATCATTAAAAATTCTTATAAATGATTTTGTCTGAAATGCTTACCATCTACTTATAGAGACAAAACTGAGTAAATTATAATGACTCAAGAACACTTTACTGGTAGGATAGAGTGACACATACCTGTAATCTCCACCCCTAGAAGGCAGAGGCAGGAGAGCTTCAAGTTCTAGACCAGCCTGGGCTCAGTATCTCCCCATCTCAATCCATCTTCTGTCACTATCACAGGATGCTTGAAACTGACTAATTTATCAAAGAAAAAGGGTTAATTCTAGTGTGTGTGTGTGTGTGTGTGTGTGTGTGTGTGTGTGTGTGTGTGTGTGTGTGTGCGTGTGTATTGAGCCCAGGTCTTAAACTCAGGGCCTGGGAACCTTCTTTGAGCTTTTTTTTTTTTTTTTTGCTCAAGGCTAGCACTCTTCTACTTGAGTTACAGCTCCATTTCCACCTTTTTGGTGGTGGTTGTTAGAGATAAGTCGAATGGATTGTCCTTCCCAAGCTAAATTTGAGTAGCTAGGATTACAGGCCTAAGCCACCAGCACCCAGCTCTATTCTGGCTCTTGATTTTGGAGTCTGAGAATTTCAAGATCAGTGGCCACATATGGCCAGACCTTGCGCTGCTTCAACTCAAAGTAGAATGCCGAAGGGAAAGGGTTCCTGTGAGTGAGAAGAAGTGGACAGAACTGTCAGGTATGCAGCCCATCCCCATGAGAAAGGCTTTGTTCCATTGATAGGAGATCCTGCTTCTCCATCACAGCCCAAACACCTACCCAAATCCCTGCTACCAACACTTGATGAGTGAAGCTTCAAAAACAGAAATTTTGGAAGGATGCATTCCCTATTTAATTCTTACATATATTCTTGATTTACACAGGAAAACACAGGGACACGCTAGAGAACACATAATTGAGAGAGACCAGGAATCAGACTCAATAGACTGTGAGAGGCAGAGGGAGAGGGTGGGGGAGGTGAAGGAGGTAAAAAGGGGAGGAAGAGGGAAGGGGGGAGGGGTAGGGAGGGTGGAAGGAAGGGGGAGTCAAGGAGAGTAGGAGGAGGAGGGAGGGAGGGAGAGAGGGAGGGAAGAAAGGAAAGAGGAAGGGAGGGAGAAAGGACTCAATTTTTGGCTATAAGGAACTATAATTAGCTCTTCTTTTTCCACAGTCTTTTTTGCCTAGATTGACTTTTAACTGTAATCATTAGATCTCAGACTTGGATTCAATCTTTGAAAATTAGACTTGGTCACATTACCGGAATCAGGCTCTGAAGGGTCAAATATTCCTAAACAGCAGTGTGAATATCGTCAAATCTGTCTCCCCAGCATTTTGTAGCAACTTAGGCCATAAATTTTATATAAATGACATCAATTATAAGTCTCGCCAGCAAGGTATTCATGTCTAAAAAACAGAAAAGTTGACAACTAAATGAATATATAATGTTTTTGTCACTTGAAAAGTTTAGTCTCTTCTTACTGAAAAGTCTTACTTATCAAAAGGAGAGCACGTGCAAAATCACACAAGTGACTATGTACAAAGGAAAGCAGAAGAGAAATACAGTGGTTTATTTCCCCCAGTGTCTTCACGTTATGTGTTTTTAGACTTTGAAACTGGGTATGCGGATGCAAGAAATTCAAACATTTTTCTTTTTGCACAGAATTGTCCTTTGTGAGAACTGTGAGACAATCAAAAATCGTATTAATTTCATTAATTCATGTTGCTTCGATGTATTTTTGTATTTGTAGATGATTTTTGTTTCTTTGTATTTTTCCATTGTTTTTTAAATTAAAACTCTTTAAATAATTTTACAAAGGAGTTGCTTTCCAAAGTCACCTCTTTCAACATTGTCACCCATCCTTCCCCTACCTACTCCTTCCTTCCCTTTTCTTAATTTTGTAGGATAAATATTGGATTATTGACTGCCTTCTTCCCTTCCCCCCAACCCTTCTCTTCAGCTATCTATCTTGCTCTTGGCCTCACTTGCCACCTCCTTGGCAAGTACTTTTTTCCTGGCATTTATTTTTCTGAGTCTGAAATTTAATTTCAAGTTATTCTTGCCTGTGATGGTACATTATTAGAAGCTATAAGATCCAAGTCATGACTGTTGTGAAATGATTGTTAGATATTGTAAAATATATTTCAATATCAGGAATGCTAAATGTAAAACAGAACAAAGAAATAAAAGGTGTCTTAGAACTGATAGTAAGAAAGAGAGGTCTGGCCAGTCCTTGGCATAAGAACTACCTCTCTCCTGTAACTATACATGCACAGTTGCACCATAGCCAGGATGTGTGATTTTAACCTTTAAAAGATTACCAGTCCCATCACTCTGCTTTGTAGAGTATTGAACATGTGTCAGACGTTGTGATGAGTACACGTGTACGCCATCTCCTATAATTTTCATAACCTTCATCTGAAGTAACTATTGATTATGATTCTTTTTTAAAAGTAAGCACATTAGAATAAATTGAGCCAAGAAACTGTCTTGTCTCTTGAGTTTATTGGAGTTTATGCATCTCTGTAGAGGAGGCTCTTTTCTCTGGCAAAGCAGAAATAACAAAGAATTTATAAGGCCATGAAGAGCAATGCCTATGTCCAAGGGAATTGTTATTATTATTGGAAAAGAACAATGTTACAGAGTTTCATTATCATTATTGACTTAACTGCAGTGATTAAATTCTCTTGTCCTGACACACACACATAAAATATTGTGTCTATTTCTCTGGCTCAATTCAAGTTTTATAAATGGATTTGTTCTAATAAGAGAACAATGCTTGATTTTGGATACAGAAGAAATCTTTCCTTCCAATTGCCGTGCCATTTTTCCTAAATATAATTTTTATTTTCCTCATGTTTATCACATGCTAGTTGACCCTTTCACATTTTCTCAATATTTGAGTTATCTCTGTGAAAGATTGTTCATTATCAGTTTGTCCGCATTCCACTTGAGGAAGCACAAAAGTAGCAAGAAGACCACTTAGTTATTCAAACCCATTATTCTACAGTTGCACATTTCATATTTTATTCCTGAAAAAAATCCACTGAGTCAACCTCTCACTGCTTGGAGAGGACATGAGTTTTGAAGACCCAGACCCCAAAGGCTGTGTTGTGACATTAAATGCATTACATCCCAACTCATCTAAACCTCATACCTTTTGTTTCTCCTTTAAAAACTGATTAGAATCAAGTGAGCTAATATATAAAACATAGAACATTCAGACTGAGAATTGCAGGCTTATTAGAAGTGAGGTATCCAGTATTTCACACTTGTAATCCTATCAGAAGCCTGAGGTCCAGAGGATCCTTCTTGCAAATCAATCAAGTTAGGAAAAATTCTCAAGATTCCATCTACAAAATAACCAGCAAAGAGCTGGACTGGAAGTGTGGCTCAAATGGTAGAACTCTAGCCATGAGCAAGAAAGCCTAGCAGGCCCAAGGCCCTGAGTTAGAGCCTTGTTACTGACCAAAGAAAGGGAGATACATTACTAGAAACTCCAAAAATATTTGCTTAAACCCTCACTATTAGGGTAAAGAATCAACTTGTGGTCATAAAAATTACAGATTGTCCAAGCATGTAGAATAAGAAACGTCCAGACACATCTAAATTGGTAGAATTGTGCCAGCAGGAATCTAAAATGTTTGCTAAATTTGTCTTGGATTTTACTAACTTGGTACCATTGGAGCATATTCTTTAAGTTGTCTTAAGGACTGAGCGATAATTAACTTTAAGTAGGCTTGTCACCAGTTTCAAGACGTAATTAATTAGATCCACCTAGAGAATGTTCAGATGTCACTCAACCAGCTGGAAAGTAATCTTAGTTCTTTTAGACAATTAGGGCATCTTTTAGAATTCTTCACTTGATCTTCAGTAGGTGGTCAAACCTTATTAATTGTAGCAAGAACGTTGTTCAAGTAAGCAGCTCTGGTGTGAGTGGCTGGGGGGAGGGGAACCCCCAGAGCTCCCTACAGAGCAGACTCAGCATGCCTAAGGCAGGTGTATCAAGTCACAATTTCTGTCAGCCTTAGAGACGGAATGTGAACTGCTGTGTAAACCAGACTGTGTGCCTGGGTGATGATGCTCACAGAAGAATCACAATAACACCGATGTGTGCCTTCCTTAACACAAATGACTTAATCTGCCTTCGGGGAGCTCAATAAGGAGGAAGCTGAGCACTTTCAAAAGGAATCATGTACTGGTGTTTGGGCATGTGAAGGAATATATGAGTTATGTTCCTCTCTGGGTCCCTGATCCCAAAGAAAATGAGGCATAGCATTCAGGAACATCAGAATATAAATTTCACATATATGAATATGGTTAGGAAAGTTCATTGAGTTTGAGGGCTTCCAAAATCCTTTCTCTGAAAATTAAATTTGTTCTTCAACTAAGAGTCCCATGCTACAGAAGAAGGGATGTTCTGGTAAATGCGTTACAGAGCCCAAACTGGATGAGCATGTGTGTGTCCAAAGGAGGTTGACTGGGTGGAGTAATGCACAAACATATGTACAGAGTGCAGACCCACAGAGCATTCCAAACTCACCCACCTCTCACCCTCACCTTCCACAGATGAATTAGGTGCCCCAGGCTTCCCATCTTACCTCCCAAAATGCACCAGGGGCCGAGATCCCTCCCTCACAATGATCACTGATTCTCAGCCTCTATCTGGGTTGCCTCTCACTTCTGCTCAATTCAAGCCTCCTTCTTTCCTTTTCTATCATAGCCCTGTGCCTCTCATTGTAGTCATCTTCATATCAGCCAATCACCTATCAGCCACATCTTCTATGTCTTTGCCTGTGCCTGTCTCTTTCCATGAAGTACAACAGCCTCTGCTGTAGTCAGATTCCACCTTACTTTTCTAAGATAGAGCCATTGTCTCTTTCCGCAATTCCTGTCTATCATTCCACCCTCTGTGCTTTCCCTGGGCTTCTCAAAGGCCTTTTCCATCACATTTACTATTCTGTACTCTGAACCTATGTTTACTTGCTTCTCTCCTCTACCAAATGTTGAGTTTCACAAGGACAAGAATCACTTCTTTTTTATGTTTATATTCCCAACATTGAACACAAAGCTCAATAGTGCTGAAAGAATCGAAGCAAATGAAATGCATTCCCCGAGAAGCACAAGCCATGACTTCATTAGCAAGTATATAGAGGGCTTCCATCAAGCCTGCCTCATAAAGGCGAGATTTCTCCTTGCTTCCAAATGCACCGGGGCTATAACCCACCGAGTTATTGCTGTGCACAAAAGCATAAGTGAAAGGCTTTAAATTCTGCTCCACGAATGTTAGCATATAATTCAAATGAATCTCCATTTTGCACCATCTGTTAACAGCCCTTCTTCATTCTCATTGCTGCAAACAAAAACAGAGTCAGGTAATGCCATGCAGAAAGTCACAAAGAAGCAACTGCTTATCCTACCTCCTGTCTTGGCAAGATGGACTAGTCAGGGATGCATTTGTCAGTGCAGATTCAATTCACTGCCTTTTCAGGGGGAGTTATAAAGCCTCTGGGTCAGGGGAAGGGAGCATTTGAGACCCAAAGCACTGATGAATTTTTCATAGAACAATCTTCCGTGCGGTGAAGGAAGCAGATGTATAACCAACTCAGGGTTTGTATGAACTTCTCCAGAAAGGAGAATAATTGGGCAGCCATTTGAACGTTTCCCTTAGCCATAAATATCCCCAACTGGATCCCAGCGATTTGACTACTCCCTGTTCAAGGGTGAACCAAGACTTAGCCCATGTTAAATACAAGGGGGTGGAGAGGAGATATTTTCAGTCTCTGTGACAGAAACAAATGCATGAGCATGAAATTAGATGCTGTAGCGTGATAGCCCAGGGAGTGTTTGTAAAGTTATTTAGCAAAAACCATTGCACAGGTAAGAAAATCAATGGCCAAAGAGAAGGGATATGGTAGGTACTACCCAGTTCAAACCCTCGCTGGTCCCTCCTGACCTGCAGGGCTGTAAGGCGCATCTGGAGATGTCAATATTTTTCTTGTCTTGTTTTTGTTTTTTTCTCGTCGCATGACAGATGGTTCGGGTTTAGCCTGGGCTTAGACCAAGTGAAAAATTATTAGTAGAATAAATTCATCAACTAGTTCAAATGCATGCCTTGAACCAGGTGCTGAACAACAGCGCCTCTTTCTGCTATCTCTGTGGATGTCCGTACGGCTCTCACTTTCAGACACCACATGGTGATAAGAAGGCTGCCTAGAACACGGTTCTCTGCTCTTTTAGATTCGGCACAGTAGAAAAGCATACCTGCCTTGTCAGCAGTTTGGGTAAAAGGAACCTTACATCTCATCAACTTCTGATGGGCCTGTGTCTATCCATAAGTCGATCCCTGCCGTCCAATAGAGTGCACCTGGCCAGACCAGTACTGAATACTCACCACTGAAACTTGAAGTAAAATAACTCCAAAAAAAAGCACAAGGACTAGGAGTAGGAGAAAAAGTGGAGGATGTGTGCATGTAGGAGAAAGATGAATGCTATCTGCTACAGTCCAGGCATCTCTAAAATTTCCCAAATGCCATAGCGTCAATGAGCTCCGAATGATACCCCTAGCGCACACATCTAAAATGGAAATCCGATGAGGATGATCCATCACCAAAGGTAAAGCTACAGTTAGCAAAGCATCCAACACTCCCCATAACCTTAAATACCCACGCCCTCCGTGACCCGGTCTAATCCTTGTCAAGTTCCATCTCATCTCCTGATAGTTCATTCTTGCCTCAGTCAACTTCTCAGAACATCTCCCTGGTCACCTGAACATCTGCCAAAGCATCGCCATCTCCAGGAACTCTTTCTCGCACTCCAGAGTGAGTTCGTGTTCTCAAGTCTCCTCTCCACTCTCCTGAATTCCATCCACATGTCTGCCACATGTCTGCTTATGTGTGGCCACTTCTAGTTGCTCAAGGTTTGGGGTGACTTTTCTCTGTCTAGAGTTTTTAAAACCTATAGAGTTCCTGTTCCATGAGACTATAAGTTAATATCTGTTAAACAAAACTCTACTGAACAATTGATGATGGCCTTATAGTCTATTGAACGTGCATATAGTTCAGAGTAATGGTCCATATTGACTGTCACTGGAAAGTCAATCTTCTAGACTCAGTTTCTTTGTCTATAAAGATGAGACAACTTTTCTTAACTTTGAAGTCTTATTGTGGGATCATGTAAAGTCCTAGACTGATGGTAATGAGCTTGACTTGCACATTTTCCGGGTCCATTCTATCTAGCTATCTGACACCAGTATCCTCTAAATAGTTGTTGACGCTAGCTATGGCAGCAATTGTCTCTCTCATTCCCTTTCTATCTTTACTATACAGAAATAAACCCTAAGGGCAGTGCCATAGTTCATCTCTATAATCCTAAGTGCTTAAGCCGGGAGGATCATGATTGAAGACTATCCCAGAAAAAATGTTACCAAGTCTATAGTGTATCTCCACACATTAAGATGAATGATAGACTAACAGAAAGAGAGAGATCAGAGTTCTCAGATGGACAAAAACATATTACCTAATAGTCGCAATTGTCATATTGATGTTGGGGTAAAATAGTTTTTCGGTTTCTTATAAGGTAATTGGGACATTTAGTGCCATAGTCTAAGACAGTAGAATAAAATCACAATGACACAATGTCTTCCTCACGTCACAACTCTGTGACTCAGAGAACCATAATGAAACTTTAAACATCAAAACACTTCCCAAAATGTGTGCTGGTTACTTCTCGCTGTGGTGTCAAATCATTGATGGACTGTGAGTCTGGCTAACTTTCCTGTCACTCTGGCTTAATTGGCACAATAGAAATAGTTACAGTGTTTCTTTGAGGGTTAAAGATCTTGCATGTAAAATATTTAAAGTCATTTTTTTTCTCTTATTTATTTGCTCCCTAAATCTTAGCACACACTACCCTGAAGGACAGCCCTCCTCCTCCCTCTTATACAATGATGGCCATGAACTGTCACGTGACTACTGCTCCCTCAGGGGCCTTTCCACCAGGGACTTTTCTCCCCCCCCCCCACACCATATTCTAGGTGGAAATAAAGCGTAATATCCAGGAGGTACCTCTGTGTACTTTAGGGTGACAGGATTCTTGAACATTTACACAATCATTTTCTTCATTTCCTCTTTTTCAACTTTCTGTAAATTCCATACGTTGTGATTGAAGTCATTATTGAGAGGAAATACAAATGTCTTAAATGTGGACTAACCCCCAGATGAGGCTAACGAGGGAAGAGAAAAATGGGAGAGAATCCTTTGCAAACACTTACGCTATGAATCGGCTCTCCGAAACCTTCCAGTAGTAGACAAGGATGCACACTTCATAAGTTCAGGGAGATGAAGGAACTTGCTCATAGTCAGATAGCAAGAACAGGGTGGAAGTAGAATTCAAAGCCAGGAAATAACCAAGCCTCTGCTCTCTTTAAACACTGAGTTTTACTCCTGGTGTACCTTTTACCGATTGTGCAAAGTCAGTCATTGTATCTTTGTCTCATTATTCAAAGGACAGAAAATAAATCACAGCCTGTAAAAGGAAGTATGAGTGTTAATGAGACAATGTGACCAAAAGGGTTTGCACACTCTCACGTGCTCTGTAAATGGTAGCCTGTGGATCTGTTCTATCTAGAATTGAATGTCAGAGAGCAGTATTGAGTATAAGCTTTCACAGAGTGAACCTCAGCAACTGTTAGCAGAAGAGTGTGCATAGGAAGAAGAAACTCACAAAAAAATGGGATCTGACACCAAGCACTTACATTGCAAAGATGAGTCTAAGAACTAAATCCCCCAGAGTAATATTAATTCAATCTCATCTGAACTATCTTTTATTTCCTTCTGGCCTTGATAATGAGAATTATCATTCAGGAGTCAGCAGGCCAAGATATTAAAAATGTGTGTGTGCATACTCATGCATGTGTGTGTGTGTGTGTGTGTGTGTGTGTGTTACATGTGTGTGCACATGCCCTGAATGCCCCCAGGGAAGATTTTCTTAAGGACATGTTGACAATCTAAAAACGCCTGGGATGGAGACACTAGAAGAAATCTTGAAAAGCATTTAGCTACCTCTAGATCTTTCCTGAGTCTGTTTTCTCCAATGAAGTGTATATAATCCTGGCAAAGAAGGCATCCACTTTTCCTTGCTGGCAGGAACCTAGATATATTAAAGGATGATCTGGATGTCAGCAGCTCCTATATGATACACTAGATCCTCAAGAGGAGTGGGATCCCACTGAGGATCATAGTTCAAAGCCAGCCTGAGCAAGAAAGACTGTGAGACTCATATCTCCAATTAACCATTTAAACAAAACAGCTTGCAGTGGAACTGTGGCTCAAGTGGTAGAGTGGTAGTCTGAGCACAAAGGTCAGGGATGGTGCCCAGGCCCTGAGTTCAAGACCCAGGACCAGCACAAAAGAAATGTGTACTATCAACCCCTGTCTGGAGACCCTTTGTGGAAGGTGATATGAGGTCTTCATTGTAGCCGGCTGCGTTTTCCCCCCATGATGTAGCTGAGTGGCCTCTTTGACAACCTCACTATTTAGTTACATTATTCCTACTCATGGCTAGTTTCATTACAACCTTGGGAGACTCAATATCATGGGCTCTCAAATTGCTCATTTTGTATGGAGACTGAACATGATCTGTTCACCTACAACCCTGTCAGCCTGACAGAAGTGATACAAAGCTTTCTTATTTAACTTGGATTTAATTGCTTTAGAATGGGTCTGATTATAAAAACGCTCTAAGCTCATTATTTCCTGAGAATGATATGACACAGTGCCACCAACAAAGCTGGACAGGGTCAGCGTTCAGTTGATAACAATGTCACGCTGACCGACAGTGCTGCCACTGTCTAGACACCAGGCCAACAAAACAAGCAGCCAGGATGGCAAAAGTCACCAGGGACAGAAGGAGCTTTTTATAAAATGCATAAGTAAATAATAAGGGATTTGGAAGAAAGCTGAAGGATCATTCGGCTTTCTAATCTTACAAATGTGAACATCAAGATGCAATGTGGTGAAGAGACGTACTCAAGGTCATCTAGTCATTTTCTAGGAGGCTCATGTGGACAGTTAAACAATCCATGAGCTCTGAAGTCATTCATCTTTTTAAAGGCATATTCCATTCTTAGAAGAGTCATTGGATAGCTCACCATTATCGGCATTCATCTCAATTTCCTTCAACTATAAGTACTTAAAGTAAATTAGGGTCAATAATGAATATCCATCTGGAAAATTCCTTAGAAAATTTCTCTTTAATAGCATTACTTCTTTTTCTTTTTGTCCATTCAACACTAGTTAATAAAAAACTAAGATTTCAAGAGAGAATCATATTTCTGTGGCACTAATGTTCCTTCTGTTATTATCCAGGCAATCGTATCTGTACCTAGAAATGGAAAATGAAAAAAATCTTACTCACAATTTAGGATTAGACAAAGCTTATATTTCCCCCTTAATACTTATGTTTTGAATTTAATGAATCAGCTACTTGTAAATAAATGTCTATAGGGTTCAGGTCATAAAAATAATAGTACAGCTTAATGAGAAAAGATTTTTTCAAGAGATTGAACTTTGATCAAATAGAAGAATCATTGAGCTTCAAATCTGTTTATCAGGCTAGAAATTGAGCTCTTTGAATTTTGCCAGTTGGACAGTAAATATTGAATGAACGCTGTGTTATAAAGTGTTTTATCAGCCGTGGATATAAAGAAGAGCGAAAAAGGCATAACTCCTTCCCTCACAAAATTTAATTCCGAATAGGAAATAAATGTATTAAACAGAATCTCAGAAAGATACATCTGTGTGCATAGTTATCTGTAAAAGAACGTCTGAGTCTTTGGGGGAGATTATTAATATATGGAAACACGGGGCCAGATGTTAGCTGACGGTATTAAAGGGCGTGGGTTCTCCCCACAAGGCAAAGGCATGTCATTGAGAGGTTTTAGCGGGCACATGGCATAATGTTTAGTGTTGTGTTTTGTGTTGTTTGTTTTTCTTTTCTTCTTTTAAACAAACATTTAGAGTACGCAATTGTTTTAGGGTTTTCAACTACTTCAAGTTTTCCAGCAGTCATGATGATAGGTAGTTCTTAACCATGGAAAAATGCTAGCTTTACCCAACAACAATGCTACCTCATATTTACGAAATATTCAGTACAAGACAATGAAGTCATGGAAAGCTTCTGCATGTATGCATTTACACTTTTGAGAAAAGGTCAGTAGAGAAATCTCT
This sequence comes from Dipodomys spectabilis, assembly GCF_019054845.1. Lineage (NCBI taxonomy): Eukaryota > Metazoa > Chordata > Mammalia > Rodentia > Heteromyidae > Dipodomys > Dipodomys spectabilis. The sequence continues at coordinate 2,136,179 of NW_024870941.1, read as the reverse complement.
GCATAAAAATAGAAACAGTGAGTTGCAAGCCACCCTTTCCAGGGGCAATGATCAATCACCATGCTCCTGCAACAAAGTGAGCACCAAAAATACAGAGTAGAAAAGTAAGGTCTGCACATTCACATAATGCCTTCTGCAATATGTAAACAGGTTGAAAGACACTTTAAATGTCATGCAGAGAGATAAATACTATTACCAGGTCAGAATAACTGGTATGAACATACACCCAGGAAGATAAGAGTTAGAGCCTTTTGTTAAAAAAAAAAAAAAAAAAAAGATATTTGACTGCTGGCCTTTGTGGTGCTATTGACATTGGACATGTTACTTAAATTCTCTGATCTTCAGTTTACTTATCTCTAAAGCAATTGAATTACTAATCATCAAACTTTAGAGTGCTCGTATTGAGTTAATGGTATCCTTAAAGAGACTGTGCCTTCAACCTCAGCCCGACAGTGAAAATAAAAGAAGACCCATGCCAGATCCTGTAGCTGCTGACCTATGATATGAGAGTAAAAGGTATATTTCTTGTTGTCTTATTTTGTGAATGCTGCTATAACAACACTTGAGTCTAGGGAACGTATTACCAATAGAATTTTCTATTCTTACATTCGTAAAAGCTAAAGAGTCCAAGATTAGCAGCCATGGACAGGAATAATGTCTGCTGAGAATCTTGTCTCTGCTGAGAAGCTGGTGCCTCCTTTGCTGCGTCCTCTGGAGGCAGCTTTGTGTCACCTGGTCCTCACAGAGCAAAGGCAACAGAGCCACAAGAGGGCGCCCTTCAATCTTGAGCCCTTTTGAAGGGTATCAACCCCATGGTGGGGGATGGAGCTCTCATGGCTCAGTCATCTCCTCTTAATGCTGTTGCTTTGGAGGCTAAATTCCAGCATCGATTTGGGAAAGAGCTCCATTATCCAAGCCATAGCATTTGATACCATCCACTGGGATTGCACAATAATTACACTTATTGTTTGAGCACAGACAATTAATATATCTGTGAAATTGAAACTATTTCCTCATGAATGGTCTCTCTGATACATATTCAACCCAAAGTGTGTAGAAATGCCCCTCTGTTTATGAAATTCAGTGTTCTTTTATATCTGATACTTTTACATATTTTTTAGTCATTTGTGTGGAAGCAATTTAACTGAAGGAGCAGATGATTAAGTTTTGGTTAACCTTTTGAGAACATCAGTGTTTCCAATATTTAAATATGTCCTTTTCTCCTGGAAAAAAGTATTCAAGTTCATCATAGGGAATTTATGGGCTTCTTGTGGAAAATATACTCACGGTTATAACATGGGAGAGGTTGATATTATGATATTAAGAACAGTTTTTTGCAACAATGCTTTTGATTTTTACCAGTTACTTAAGCTGTATTTTCTTTTTTTAATTTTTCCATATTCAGTCTAGAACATGCTTTTTATTCTCTATATTTCCTTATAAGAGAAAAGGTATATTTTTACAAATTTTGCATCTAGTTGGAATGTAGGAAACAATTAAGCATTTATTCTTTACAAGGAGATTGTCCTTGAGTGCTTGTTTTACTCTAATATCTTAATAATGAGTTTCTGATCACATTGCCTACAAATAATAGTAGTAGTACTACTAGTAGTAGTAGTAACATTTTATTGTGCTTTCAAACAGGTATGCAATTTGACACTTATTTTATATCTTCAGTGGAAAATTCCAGGGAATTTTAACAAGAGTTGCCTGTGTTTTGTATTTTTTGCAAAATATTACCATGAAAATGTTTTTTATCAAATAATGAAAGTATTCTAATATTATTTACCTATATACTTATTTGCCTTACTAGGAATATTTGTTGAGCAGAGGAAACTGGAGTGGTGCAGAAGAGAATGCAGAAAAGCCAGCCAAGACCAGCTGTCACTGTCCAGGTGACACTTAAGGGTGGCTGGGACTAGAGCAACAGGGGCCGAGGTGAGGAGACCTGGCTGAATGCTGTGTGCTTCCCAGCTATGACAAATGAGACTCGCTGATGGTATGGATGTAGGGGATGAGGAAATACAGGAAGAGTTAACTGCCCAAAGTGTTTTCCTTGAGTAAACAGAGAAAGAGGGCTGTCATTCCTGTCATGAATTGTCATGGTGGAACATTATTTGCAAGCTGACAAGTGAGGGGCGGGGCGGGGAGTTGGAGCAGCAGCAAAGTTGATTTTAAATCCGTTGAGGTTATGATGCTAATTGGACATCAGAGTAGGGATGGGAAGTCAATGTGGATGCATGTTTATATATACAGACAGAGAGATAAAAGTGGAATTTCAGGGAGAGATCAGAGCAATACCAGAATCTTGAGAGCTGTGTTCATCTAGCCTGTGTGCATGATAGCAGGGAGTAGGCAGAGAACAGAAAAGACGATTCAAAAGGAACAGCCAACAGAGGAGATGGGAATCCACAGAGTTCTTGGAAGGAGGGATACTTCATCAATTTTAATATAGATGCATGTTCTTCTTTTGGTACCTAATATGCTGATGAAAGTTAAACTTTTCTTAAAGTACACATGATTGCACCTTCTCAGATCAACAGAGAGAGAAAGGGTGGGCAAATACAGTCAGCATATTCAACGGACGTGGGTGAAAATGGAGCCAGGTTGGTGGGTGGAGCTGGGGAGGGGGGAGAATGGTAGAAGAGGTGAAATTGATCAGGATGCATCATATTCTCAAACTGACATGCTGAATGGAAACCCCTTTGTAGAACTACTGAAAAGTAATTGACAAAGAATAAAAGAAAACTTTCTCTGAGGAATGGGAGCACTGGGCTGGGACAGTTTTAGGTTTGGACCAATCAGGTGTCATCTTGTGAACAATGCTGCATTTCTGGAGTCATAGGCTAGATAGATTTTCTTCTAGAGAGTAAACATTTGAAAGTGGGTGTGATCAGAGCTGCCAGCAAATAGTAGAGAGAATGCACCATGGTAAAAGCTCTTTGATGACTGAAGAAATGAATCCATCCATAGGCAGATGACCTGTTTCCTTGAACATCAAGGCTTTATTACCAGCTTGAACTCCCTTTCCTTTTCAGGAGCATGATAAGAACCAGCACCAGTACTTTGCTGCTCTTTTTTCCTTTATTCCTAGCTGTTTGCCTGTAAAGATGCTTAATTATTTATATGGCCTGTAGGAAATGCAACTAGGCCTTTCTGCCTTGGCTGCTGTTTCTGTTATTAGTCTCCACGCTATTTCTTATTTCCTCTAGCACAGTGAAGGTGGGGGAATAAGTAGCTGTGCTTCCTTTTCCAAAATCCCTTGAAGTGTTTTGCTCAGCAGTCCTCTGACTCCTCAAGCATTTAATGAGAACTCTGGAAGACCTAATTTCCTTTGTAGTTCTTGGTTCCTTTGACCTCCAATAATCAGATAAGCACAAGAGGACCGGCGTTTTATTCTGTGATTTCTCCATCATTTTCTGTTCATGTTCATAAGCATAGCTGGCTAATGTTGATGTGGACATTTTTCTTGAAACTGACTATGCAACAGCATTCTTTTTCTTTTCTGAAGGAAAGAAAAAAATAAATCACCGTGCTAAATTTGCTTGCTAGTTAATTCTGAGAGTCTTTCTTTGTGTGACACTCTCCTTCCTTCCTTCCTTCCTTCCTCCCTTCCTTTCTTCCTACCTTCTTCCCTTCCCTCCTTCCTCATATCTTGCTTCCTTTCTCTTTGCCTCATTTTCCCTCTCTCTGTCCCTCTTTTCCTGCAACATTTGACTTTTTATTTTTTATCAGAATACAAATCTGAATAATACAATATGCTAAGTTCCCCAAGTTGTTCAATAAATTTGTATTGTGTGGCTCAGTGTTATGTATGTATACTGCTTACAATGTTTAAAAGAAATTAGCTCTTGAGGAGACAAATGTGCTCCAGTTTAAAAGCAAGTAAAACGATAGTATCCAATGGCCATGATGGTTATTTGTCAATACATTTAATATAGCTAACACCTCTTGAGAGCATCCTCTTTGCAGAACTCCTCACTCACACAATGTTTGGCACTCTCTAAGCCAGGGTTAGAAGATGTTTGCCTGTGAATGATAGACAAACGTCTATAGTGATAGACACTACTTTCATGGGCCTTAGTTCAAGGGATCCTTGCAGATTCCCATAGATCAAAGAAAGATCTTTTTCTGGTTCTAAGACTCTTGTGAAATATGCCCCGTGCTCTCCCTATCAAGCCCTACCTTCCAGAGGAAGAGGCTTTGCATTGCCTTCTCCCCCTGGTGGGAAGATTATTTCTCCTGCTCACACTCACACTGAACTTTCTGATTTGCCTTTGTGGGAGAGGATGCAGGCAAGGAGAGAAAAAGGCAACCAGAACTACATGCCACTTGAGAATCACTTTAGATGATCTCATACAGAACCAACAAAAAAATGAACCGAGATAAGAAGATAGAACTACAAGGCTCTGTGAAAAGGTATGTACGCAAATGGAATTCCAGGAAGAAAGACAACTAAAATCAAACAAAAAAATACTGAAACTAAGAATGAACGAAAACCTGCTGACTACGTCATAATGCTTTTCTAAACCTTATCCAGGCCATGTATAATTTATTAACTGAATGTTCAAGAAATTGTCACTTACTTGACAGTTCACTTACTTGAAGGAAAGCTTAGCATTTAAATCAGGAGAGAATGAAACAAAAATAAATATAATAGAAGTTTTTACCAAGGGGGAGAGCGTAGGGATGCAAAGGGAAGTAGAGGAGGAACAAATCTTCTATCAGGGAAGGTGGTCAGAGAAGTTTGAGGCCTTATTTCATATACGTATAACTATAAAGAACTTATTTTGTATTATAACTAATATTAAAGATAGATCATCTGTGTTTGTGTGGTTTGGATTTAAACAGTTTACAAATCTGACTACACATTTTTTGAATAATTGAGAATCACAATGCAATTTGTCATCAATAAAGATGTCTGTGGACCTAATTTGCACTTAAATATTCATGATGACTCTAAGCAAGAAAAATACATCTAAGTGCAAAAAAAAAAAAAAAACCCTAAAAAAGAGTAGTCAAGAACTTTTCCAAAAGTAGTGACAGATGCCAAATAAGAGATTCTGCAAACACAGGTACGATGGATTTGGTGAAACACCTAAAAAGAAAACAATATTACCACTACTCAGAACAAGTGTGCAAAGCCCTAGGGAGAGGCATTCAGAGCTGCTAGCCCTTTTTTCACAACTTGGTAGTAATAGCAAAGGGAGTGGTGGAGAATCCAGTCATAAGAGTCAATGCATATGCTATGAAACTAAGAAAACTAAGGGCTGGGAAGAATAAGGGAGAATGATGAAAGTTGTGAAATTGATCAAAATGCATTGTACTGATACACTAATCTGTTGAATGGTAAGTATTTTTTATAACTACTTAATGATAAAAAAATTAAAATTAGAAAAAAATAAAGTAATACAGATATGGAGAAGTGAACTGCCCCCAGGAGAAACGTGGAAGCTTCACTGTAAAGTGGTATGAGCACAAAGACAAGAAGGCATCTACTGACATGTTTCATGCTTTGAAATAAGGGATCCAATGAATGAATAATCCATATGCTGCAATAATAAAGTCCTTGCAGGTAAAGACTATTTAATGAGATGAGGAAAACATTTTATGAAGTGTGAATACTACAAGAATTATTAATATATACATTTTACATAGTACTAATATTCATTTGTGAATAAATGTATTTTTCTTTATATTTTATACATTCTAAATTTATACGTTTCCATGATAATTAGGAAAAAGAAAACCTTGTAAATAATAAATATAGTTGAGTTCCTTTATATATTCTTGAACGTTCTTGAACTTTGGAAGCTGCTCTATAAAGACCAAAACTTTTTATGTTGCCTTTTTGTAGTTCTCATATGACTGACAGAAAACAATTCATAATTCAATATTATACTACACCATACTGTCACCATTAGAAGAGCAGCAATAATGACTATTTTTAGCATCCTACAATCCATCTTTATCTCAGCCTTTATTTTCTAGTCTAGATATCTAAGCTGGAAGCTTCAATAACAAGGACAGTACATCAAATCCAATGCGCCATTTTGGTATTGTGGATAAAAGAAGGAAAGCATTGCATTCTCCCTTAGGTTCATTTGGTCACTGTAGTTAAAGTAGATGTCCCAAAGCAGGCTTTACTCCATTCACCCACAGAGCCATTGAAAGAGTTTTCACAGACCCTGGGCAAATAGAGCTGAGAATCTAGTGGGAAGACATGCAAATGAATGAACATCACGCTTACTGGGGCATTGCTTCATTGCCAGCATGGAAGACACTCGAGAGTGCTTTACAGAGCTCTCTGACTCAGAGGAATATTTCATACTGTGGAGGAGGGAGATGTTGGAGGAACGTTCAGAACATTGGCATTTAGGAGTATGGAAATGGGTTTCTTGTGTCACCAAATATTTACAGCCTACTTATTTCATCCTAGAAAAACATACCCAGGCTGTATCAGGTGCTTCAAGTAGAGTAATACCAAAAAGAAGAGTTATTTCTTTCTCTTGTTCTAAGCACATTCTAAGAAAATAGGAAGCAGTTATATAGCACTTCAGGTAACAGGGCTATTGAAAGAAATACAGGAGAGTGAGTACAGAGACCTGGAAATAGGCTACAAGCAACCTGGAAATAGGCTACAAGCAGAAGATGTTACCTGGAATGTCTGGATCATCCTTCCACCTGCCTCCAGGCTTCCTCCAATGCTGGGAAGACACAAAGCTGCTCCCTCCTAGAACCTCCAAGTAATCAAACGTATAGAGCTAAAGAAGTCATGCTACCTTACTTTTGGAATCAAAGTGGCATATGTTAACATAATCTTTCTTGATAAGACTTCACCATTTATCATAAATCCAGAGTTGAAATTTAGATCTCCACATGGACCCCGTAGATCACATACATGAATGAGTGTGTAAGACATATACTTATGAGGGGTTGGTGCTGCCTGAAATGTCACCTCTACCATGTCCTTTTGGTGGCAGTCAATCAGTCCAGACCAGTAGGAAAGCCAGACCACCTTTTGTGATAAAAAGAATTTCAAAGACACTTTGTAAAATGATGTGAGCACAAAGGCAAGTAGTTATTTGCTGTCATTTTTTTCAGTCTAAAAGGATTTAAAGGCCCTGCCATAAGTGATCCAATGAGTGAAGACTCCAAAGGTTGTGATCATAAACAGACTGCAATTTATAATATGTAATAAAATGAGAAAACCCAACCCTTTTTACTGTCTGTTTCAACTGAACATTAATTCAAGTGAGATTCCAGGTTTAACAATGCCTCTAGGAATTCATTCCTACTTTAAGGCATGAAAAATTAGATGCATGACTAGAAAATTAAGTAATACCAGAAAATCAACATAGAAATAGATGAAGTAAAACAGAGGATACAAAATCAAGTTATTACTTGGTTTTCTCTATTCAGGGACAGGCAGTGACCGCCCAAGCCCAAGCTCAAGGGTCAAACTCTATGTCTCAATTCTCAGGCCAGTGTCCATAATGTCAGTCAGTGTTGTGTGGTCAGAAATTCATCTTTCCTGAGAGCGAACACATTGCATGAAAGCCATGATTCTATCTGCAAGTTTAAGAGATGGATGGTTTATCTTCAGCCTAATTGACAGACGGGGCTGGCTGACTTTCTGATAAGACTACCACAGCTCCAGAGACAACACAGGGGGGAGGCCTTATGAGATCAGAACTGCATGGAGATATTTAAAACAGCAGTAGGGCTAAAGGGAACCCCCAAATGCTAGCTAAGTGCTGGTTGGTAGCCCAGGGACATTTCAGCATGTCTACTAGGTTGACCTTTCAATTGCGTTGTTTCCAAACTAATGAGCTACCTTGTCTGTCTGTATCGTGAAGGAAGAAGTCCCCATATATTCAGGTGCTGTCACCCTAGACAAGTTTTACCATGGAAGGGAACGCTGAGATAAGACCGTGAGGAGGGAGTGACCTCATGCAGTCTTCCCATCGAGCCAAGGCCTTTTTTGAGCTTTTCACAGTCACTAACTGGGGAAATCAATAAAGACAGACTTCAGTAAGTCTAGAGATCCAGAATCATATCAAATCTAACAAGAAGCACATGAAGTCAAATAGGACACAACCGCAGCAGAGAATAATCCAAGGAATATCAGAGAAGATCACCTGTGTCTGTTCTACTGGATGCTTTCTGGGTTTTCTCCTTTGGGATAAACCCGTAGATGTGTGTGAAATAACTTCCTGAAAGCTGAGAGCTATTCTAGCAATTTATCAATCCCAAAGCAATATTTACGAGAGCCCCTGATTTATAGCTCTTCCACCAGAGTATGAGAGGCCTTTTGTACTTGTAATTGGCATCTGAAATAGGGGCAGAGTCACGGGACCCAGCCTTTCGCCTATGAGGTCTGACGTTAGCTCTGGTTAGTCAGAACTGAAATGAATCATTGGACGCACAGTTGGGACCAGGAGGATTGAAGGATTGGTTGGTGTAGGAAAAATCCATGCATCTGGAGTGCAAGCTGGTGAATGGAAATAAGTCATAGTTCCATTGATGATTGCTGGGAAGTCAATTTCAAACAACATAATATTTCTTAACTTTATACTTTTCCATGTTCAAGCTGACATCTCTATGTAACAGATACATTTTTTCCTTGTATTTCTTTCTCTTTCTCTCACCCTTTAATATCATTATAGATTTACAAACTTTGAATATAATGAATGTTAAACCAGATGGGGTGACATGCACATATCATCCTGGTTACTCAGGGTGCAGAGGCAGGAAGAGTGTCTGGGAAAAGTTAGAGAGACCTTACCTTGGAAATCTTATCAAAAGACAAGGCCAGGATTGGTGTTTCATACATGTAATTCCATCTATTCCAGAGGCAGAAAACAAGAGAATTGTAGTTTGAGGCAAGCCTGGGCAAACATTAACAAATAAAAAGTTGGGTATGATGATGTTCATCTGTCATCAGAGCAGGCTAGCCTGGGAAAAAGCAAGTCCTATTTAAGAAGTACTAAGAGCAGAGAGGATTGGATGCTTGGCTCACATGGTAGAACACCTTCCCGGCAAGCACAAGGTTCTTAGCTCAAACATCAAAATGAGCTGATAGTATATGGCCCCATCTTCTTGAGAGGTAGAGCTAAGAGGACCAGGGATCAAGGCAGGCCCAAACAAAAGTATAAGACCATATATGAAAAACAAACAGATGAAAAGAACTGGAGGTATGGTTCAAGTGACAGTGTACTTACTAGGCAAGCACAGAGCCCTGAATTCAATCCCAGTTCCAACAAACAGTAAAAATAGACTCATTAGTAATCTATGTATTATAGTCATGAAGACTTTTTGGTGCTTACATTTATAAAAGTCCGCCAATGGGAACCCTTTCCCCTGCTCTGATGTTCTCTGCATCCTAACCTCTAAGTTCCTTCTTGCTTTCTGGTAAATTGATGAAACTTCATTTTATTCATAAACTGTTTTGTGGCAAGTCCTTTGTAAACTATTTAAACATAATATTTTAAAAGGTGGGGGGGAGATATCCTAGGATTCCTTTGTATTGATTCAAACCTAGAATTGGCCATTTCTCCAAAGACTTCTTCCTGTTTTTATTGGGAAGTAGCATTTAGAACTAGACAATGCAATGTTCATTATTATGGCTGTACCATTTTTCCTGGGTTTTTTGATGTATTCCTGTATCCATACGTACTTACAAAAGGTGAAGAATTCAAATTGGCACCAGGACTCTTCTGATGCCAAATGAAAGGGAACTAACCCAAAAGGTTTAAGGCATTAAAAAAAGTGAAGGCATTCAAACAAAAGCAAGAGGAAGTATGTCTTTAGGAATGACCTAACTCAAGATCTTAACTAAGGCTTTACTTAATATTTCAGCTCTATTTTTTCTCTGTATGAAATTTATTGTAGGTACTACCACTCCTGCCCCCCCCAGTAGTCAGTTATTTTCTTTTACATTGACTGCCCCAAAGTAATTCTCCATCTCCCAAGCTCTGACTCTGCTTTTCTTACCTATGAACTTCTGGAAAGGCATCTGAGAAACTCTTAAGCATGATATTCCTTTTGCCAATGTCCCTTTTAGAAGAACTTTAATCTGCTTGGGTTTACCGACTGTGCCCCTGAGGATCTCCCAGGATTCCTCCCTCTGTCGCCCACTTGACCACGCTCGGTTGAGTTCTTAATTCTCCAAACTTTCAGATCATAAAGCTCCCTTCCATTAGAAGCCATCAAGTCTGACTTTTCTTAGCAAACTCTATTTCCACAGCTCAAAGTAGAATATAATATTAGCCCTGAAAGTTGCCTTCAGAATTATTAATGCACACCAATTTTCTGGAAGAAAATGGAAATAGGGGAGAAAGAAGAAGGCCAAAGATGAAAGAACAAATGAGTAGAAACTGGAGCTTCTAACTCAGGTCTCCAATTCATGTTCAAGAAATGGTACCAGGTAGACCAGAGATCCAGGGTCTGCGAGATGTGATTTCCTGTAGGACAGTCCCTCAAGAAGTGGGGGAAGAGGACCCAAGATCGAGTGCTTCTTGAAGCCTAGCTGACAACCATGTTTACTTTCTCAATGAGCAATGGCTCTAGTGGTAGGAGTAGAAACCATGTGTCAATCTGTGACGTGCATATTTCCTTTACCACTGTCCCTACTATGCAAGAAAGGGAACTAAGGCTGAGAAATATCAGACTCCACATCTTTTTTTGAATATTTTTCATTGTCTTTAAGTAGTTGTACAAAGGTGTTGTCATATATCAAAGTGGTTTATGACTACAGTGCGTCTAGATCAGTGTGGCCCCTTTTCCATGATGATGTGCTCCCAATTCTGCCCAGATAAATAACTTCCTTTTAAGACCAGTCAGACCTATTTACCCACTTAGCTCTCTGATACATAATGTAACAAATAACCAATGATATGAACTATGGCATGGCATAACTTCATTGCATTTAACTTTAAAAATTATGGGCATACAGACAGATATGTAAGCATGGCTGAATTTTTGTATACCACAATAGGGTATGGGGGTACTGGAAATTTGAGGCCAAAGTTCCTGAAGGTTATGTTCAAACATTATTACCCAAGCTTATCTTTGAATGGCATGATCACAGGTATCATAGTTTTCTTTTGATTAGACTCCTTATGAGTTTGAATGACTCCTATGTTTTAATTTTATATGCCTCTAAAAAATGCAGCTATTGTTGTTTTGAAAGGGAAAATATCCTTTGTCCACATTTAGTACCTTGTGATTTCAGTATCACTGCAATAGGAAGAAGCCACAAAATTGCTTTAAATGCAACAAAGAAACAAAATTCTGAATCAAGTTCCTGCAATCTGGAAGAAATAAACATTGTGTCAGATGTGATTGCTGATGAACTCTGTGGTCTCTGCTTTGACAGTCTGTTTCGTGTATGTCATATCTTATGATTCACGAGAGCTTCTCTGATTTTCTTCTCTGTTAACCCAGACAGAAAGCTATATAGATTCCTCGCAACTCCCACTTCTCTTCTTTTCCTTTCCCCTTCTTTTCCTTTCTTACTAATTTCCTCCCTTCCTTCGTTATTTTCTTTCTTATTCTACATTTAGGCTAAGAAATCAATCATCAGAGAGGTGTTCCTTTGAAAAGTCAAACACTGAATTGAGAGCGAGGAGTCAATAAAGGCTCCAAATCCTCATAACAATTGTCTCTGCCATTTGTTTTGTCTTCTCTAGCTCCCCCAGAAGAATGAAAGAACTCCCTCCTCTAATAAATATTGCACACACATTTAACCCCATTAAATCATTTGTTTGCATGTGTCTCCTTGAGGGAAGGCAGAGTTCCAAATTCATATTGTTTTCTTCAATGTCTGGCAAATATCAAATTCTGAACATACATTTATTGAATAAATAGATGTCACATCCTAGAGGCCCAAAGTGCAATGAGAATGGCTTCTCTGTCTCAGTTGGTTCAGCATTCTCCTCTTCCTCACCTGTCTCAGGTGTCAAGTTGGAAGCACGCATGTGTGCTACAACAAAGACTGCTCCAGAGCGTAATGCCCAGCTGGGCCAGGAACGGAGTTGGCCTGAATGAGAATGCTGGTGATGATGACAGGGTTTATGACGTGCCCAGGCCTGTTGCAAGCATGTCCTTATACAATGTAATGGTTCCGCGAGGTTATCCTGCAGTGACAATGCCAGATAACATTGCATACGCTGGTCCTCTTGGTGATGATGATGATGAAGACGAGCATGTTTTTATTATCTTTAAGCAGTTGTACAAAGGAGTTGCCATTCAACAAATCAGTATATAAGTATAGTGCAGCTTGATCAGTAACACCATTATCAGCATTCTTCTTTATCCCTCCCAACCCAATTCCTCCCCTCAATTTTCTTCATTACATAGGACATCCATCAAATATAATGACTGTATTTTCCCCCTCTTCCTTTCTTCATTCATATACCCCACCTCCCTTTGACTTCTCTCCCCCCTCCCCGTGGCTCCCACGCCTGGGCCCTTTTTAAGTACTAGTTTCCTGATACTCATTTTGTTGGACCATGAGTTCATTTTCCTAAGGGATTACATCATTTTAATTCTCCCCTGCAAATACATTACTTGGGTTAATATTTCTGTGCATCAGCATACAACTCCATATGTATATTTATACATGAGGTCTGGCTTCCACAGAGGAGAGAAAACATCTTTCTCATCCTGATCTACTTCTCTGATCATAATTTTTCCCAAGTCCATCCATTTCATTGCAAATGATGTAAAATCACTCTTTCTAATGGATGAATGCAAATCCATATGTCTATACATCCCTGAATTTCCTTGATCCATTTGTCCATTGAGGAGCATCTAGGCAGTTACAGCGTAAGGATGGAGATGGTCTGTCTACAGTCATTCACAGCACTCTTAATACAGGGCTGGGCACCCCATAAGCCCTGTCATCATCACCAGCATTTTCTTTTTTCTCACATGTCTCAGAGAAGTCAGCCATTTTGTGACTACCAGGCTCCCTGTCAGAAGTCAAGTTGAAGGCATGAAAAAATCATGTAATCTGTACCCCAAACACCCAGAAAATAAACGTACTGACTGACATGCATAGGGAGCTATGGGTAGGGGGGAGGAGTTGTTATTATTTGATTGTGAAAGGTGATGTACAGAGGGGTTGCTGTTACATGTCAGGTAATGAGTACATTTATTTTGGAAACTGTCACCTCTTCCCTCCCTTTTTCCCAGTTTTTCCCTCCCAACTCTCCTCCCCCACAAATTGTACAGTTCATTTTCAACAGTGTCTAGTGAGTATCACTGCTGCATTTGTACCTTTTTATTTTATTTAACAGCCTGTCTTAGACAAAGGTAATTCTAAGAGACATTTTCAGCTAAAAGGGGAATCCTAATTTTTAGCAGCATCCTGGAGAAACTTTAGAAGGCAGAATGGTAAAAGATACATAACACAGAAGAAAAACAAAGAATCTGTAATGGACACCATTGAAGAAGGAAAGAACTCTGAAATCCAGAGCAATTATAAGAAGGAAATTCCAGAGAGAGTAATAAGCCCCACGCCAGGCTATGATTCTGAGTTATAAAATGGAGCTGGGTTTTGAGAACCTATAAACCCTCACAATCTCTGAGAGGTTAGCACATATAAATGATCAATAAATACTCAGTTTTAGGAGTTGCGAGGAATTACCGTATTTAGCTGGTCCTTTCAGCCACCTTGTCTCCCTGCTCTCTTGTTCCCTGTTTATATACATTTTGAAGATTTCTTGAACATTTCTTTTCATATTCAAACACACCTTAGGAAGTGGCGCTGTGGCTCAGGTGGTAGAGTGTTAGCCTTGAGCTGAAGAGCTCAGGACAGTTCCAGGCCCAGAGTTCAAGCCCCATGACCAAAAAACAAACAAACCAAAAAACAAATCAAGCACACCTAAACCTATTATGCCATCCTCTCCACTGTATCAATGAGCATTTCATTTTAACTTTACTTTAAATCTACTAAATATCTTGATGGTAAACCCAATTTATAAGTGACAGAATGAAGCTTAGAGATCTCTGTTCACTGCTTAATAACAAGTCATTAACAAATGGAAGAAAAAGTAGGGTATATAGATAAATCTTTCAAATTTCAATATTATTCATTGCATATGAATTACATTAGTTTGGGTATTTCTTACAGACCAACATGATAGGGCCATCATGAAAGTACCAATGAAGACATGTATGGTAGAGAAAGGATGCAGTTATTCATGAATCAAGTCTTTGAGGTTAGCCTGGGAGGATGGAAAAAGGGTCATTTGCTGTGGCCTTTGAAGAATGGGCAGCTTATCAACAAGAAAAGGAGAGAAGGGGGAAGATCCAGAACAGGCTACAGCTAGCTTGCAGAAGACTAGTAAAGAGCATTTCTAAAGAGATAGTAAGGACTAGAGCTAAACACAGACAAACGGAATAGTAAGATTCTAGATCTTGGAGGTTGTTGAATGCCAGATTACTTAAATATTTCCATTTCAACTCTGTATATACTCATCCAGAGTTGTTTATCTCTTTAGAAGCTTTGCTCTGGCTTTCTAGATGCAGGAAAGATTCGTGATAGATGAATAGACAGATGATAGATGATAGACAATAGAGAGACAGAGAGATAGATAGATAGATAGATAGATAGATAGATAGATAGATAGATAGATAGATAGATAGATAGATAGATAGATACAGAAGTAGATATTGGACTGATAGATAAATAATAGTTGATAGATAAATTAATTTACATAGAAGTGAAAGGATTTGAATTTAAAGAACAAAAGCTACCAGAGCTGATAGCTAGATAGCTAGCTAGATGTATACATTCAGTTACATAGTTGTGAAAGGATTTGAATTTTTAAAAAGACAGCTACTGCTTTGAGATGATTCTTTACAAAAGGCAATGACTTAAAATTATGATTCTCTTACTGCTCTACAAGGTATAGTAGAGATGCTAAATCATGGACTGCATTACTTATGCATTATATATTACATATGTTATATCTTAAAAAATAAACCTGGGCTGCCTAATGAACCACTACTTTAATATTCTACTTGATCATTGAAAGTAATATGTTGCCATGGAGACCTAAGTCTATGTAATCATTAGCACCTTTTTCCCCCCCACACAGGAATTTGAATGTAATGTTATTCTCCCAACAAGAATTAAATTAGCAATTATTCACCTGAAAATAGCATCAACGAGATCTAAGCAGACACACAGCACTGATTATTTGTTAAGTTCCCATAAATTATCTTTGAATAATGCTGAGATCTTGTGAACCTAGTGTGGCTCATACACACATTGGATGTGCAGGAGGAGAGACTGGGAAAGTAGACCTTGCCGTAATGTGAGCACACCCCATCTGGTGGACAAAAAACTTCTTCTTGAGGTTTGCAATGATTCTCTCTAACAGGTTAAAAATCTTCCATTTTATGGAACTTCTTAAGACATATCTTCTTTTTTTTTTTCTAAATTTCTCTGATTTTCTCCTAGAAAATGACTTTTGGTTATTTAATGCAGTCTTTGTGGCTTTCTTAAGAGGTACATTGGCTTATTATTGTAGATCCTATTTCCATATCTGACCCATATGCCCTTGATCTCTACATTGATCTCTACACAGTAGAGCAACCCAGAATGTGGAGAAGCAAAGGAATGGAACAAAAATCTCAAGCCACGGAATGAGGTGGTCCACAAAGAAATATTTCAGGGTTTTACCCTCAAAATAGGACTTGAGTTTTCTATATATTTGTCAGCAGATCTTTTTTCCTTCCCATCCTTTCCATGTCTTTCACTATCTCAGTTTTCTCCCATGTATTGAATCTCTGGCCTCACTTCCCAAATAAACTACAAGCCCTGAAGTCCTTCGTTTTGGCTCTGCTTGAATAATTGATGTGATCATGTGAATGCTGTTGTCTCCTCTAAATATGGCCATTCTAATAGCACCTGATTCTTATAATTATAGAAAATGAGTCACCGGAGGAAAAACTTCTACAAGTGCCTGAGAAAATTTAAAGATTTATTATTATTATTTTTAAATATCACGTTTTCATGGGAGGAAGACTACAGAACACAAGTACCACACTCTTCACATGTAATATCAAGAGTGCTTGTGATCGGCATGAGATGACGGTTAATGTTGGTCTTGTTTGCTAGAGTAACGGTATTTCCCAGGTTCACCATGGTGAAGTCACTGCTCCCTTCCAACGTTCCATTCTGTGCTACCTGGAAGGAATTCATAATGCAACCATCCATTCATTAGAGCTTTAGACCTTATTCTTCCTGTGTAACTTTATGCCTGTTGATGAACCTCACCCATCTCCCACTTACTTAATTGGAGTTTGAGTCTCATATTCGAAAGCAAAGTTGATGGCAGACTCTGGTACAGACTTTGTTCTTTAGTTCAGTTCCTTATTTGTTAATGAGTGCCGCAGTCATTACTGTCATGACCTCATTCCACACAGGCTGCAGTGTGTCTTTGAAGACCAAGTGTAATAGATGGTATAGAAAAAAAAAATTTATTCTATTGTGCCCCTGAAAACTGATGATTATTTTTTCTATATTTGTCCACCTTTTCAACTATGACAGGGTAAATAGTAATGCCCCTACATTGTCTCTTGATTTGTAATTTTCTCAGTTAAAAAGGAAGATGGCATTTCTGATTTAGTGATATTTGACCAGCTTTCATTAATGTAGAATCCCACTGGACTGACAATCTCTTAGAAACAGTAAGAAAATTATATCAAGATCTTTCTGAGAAGATCTATTTGTGGGCCTTTCTTTAGAAACTACCTGTTGTAGCTAAGGAAATGCCTAACTCTGCTCTTGAGACTGGCCAGATCTAGTGTGTCTGGCCATGGAATCATTTGCTGTTAAGCAAACTCATTTCACATAGGCCACCTTTAATGACCAAAATAACCAGTGCATGAATGGTCAGTCCAATTACTTTGTTCATTTAATGTTTCTAACAGCCACTTGAACTTCTAATTGTTAGTTGACTATTAAGTCAATTGGGAAAAAAAAATCCAACTCAGTTCTTAGGAGGCTGCCATTGATTTGCTGTAGAAATTGGTTTACTTGCTCATCCATTGTTAAACATTCTTAACAAGCCAGTGTTTTTCTTTCTTTCTTTCTTTTCTTTCTTCCTTCCTTCCTTCCTTCCTTCCTTCCTTCCTCCCTCTCCCTCCCCCTCCCTCTCCATCTCCCTCCCCCCCTCCATCCCTTCCTCCCTCCTCTCTCCTCCCACCTTCCCTTCCTCTCTCTCTCTCTCTCTCTCTCTCTCTCTCTCTCTCTCTCTCTCTCGTTTTCTTTTGCAAAACCAGTTCTCTAGCCTTCAGGATTCTTATGTTAAACTGAGAGTATGCAGGACTTGATGTGAAAAAGTCTAGTCTAGTCCCTACTCTTTGCCTAAATTTCTGTTACCTTACGTTAGTCACAATGACCTCGTGATGGGATAAGGATAAAAGTCTTTGTGAACCTAGTATTGGAGTGCAATTATCTTCAGAAACATTTCTCTGTGTAGAACATTGTTATTGATGCTGACAGCGCTGCTGATGAAGGAGACAACAAGGGGCTGGCAGGAATGAGGAGGGTCATCATCAGGAACCAGCACAGGTTTCAGATGATGCGCAGAGGAATGGGGTGCGAGAGGAAAGGTAAGAAAGCAAGGGGTGAAAAATTTGTTCTCAACTATGACACCACCTAGGCCCTGTGGCCCTCAGGAAATGACTGTGAAACTCCTTAACAAATGAGGAAGTGAACTACACAACGAAGCCCGCGTCAGAGCTCTCAACAACTTTGCTTTCGAATGTAAGACTCAAACTCAAATTAAGTCACTTTATTCTATACTCCTCTCAATTTATGTTATATGTCTGGTCATAGGCAGTGGGAATGCCCCAACAGAAGTATGAAAATGATATATATGGAATGCTTATTTCATGCCAGAATCCATGTTAAGAGCATTTCAACCATTCCTCCACTCAGAACTTGTTTTTTTAAAGAAATTAGTGAACCAAGATCATGAGATAATGACACTAATGAAACATATCCTTTTGGCTATGTGTTTATATGTAAGAAAGTGAGGAGATGGTGGGTGACTGGAGACAGTCATCACTGGACACTAAGTTTCCAGACAATTACACTGAAGGTGGAGCTGTGTTACTAGTTCTGGACAATGGACTGTGCTAATTGTTATTTTCTGTTCAGGGAGACAAACATCCACATATCTCTTTTATTCCACACAGGCAATGTGTCTTTGAAGGCCGAGTGTAATAGGTGGCCACCTATCCTACATTAAACCTGTGGCAAATGGGAAAACAAAAAGTTTATTCTATTGTGCCTCTGCAAGTGGAGGGTTTTTCCTGTATTAGTTAATCTTTTCAACTATGATGGGATAAAGAACAATTTCCTATGCTGATATTCGGCATGTCGGCAAAAAGCAGATCCATAACTACCTAAGCCCAACTATGTACAGACATCAAAATAACTTCCTTTTGCCTCCCTCCTTGAAAAAAAATCTTTACGCTATCAGATAATAAAAGAATGTCTTGGTCACCTGTCTCTCTTCAAACCTTGAGCTCCCACATAAAGCAGGAGCTCTGCCTCAACCATGACAGTAATGAGGCGACCTATGAAGCCTGTCAGAGGTAATTGGCCTAAAGTGAGTGTGGGAGACTTTTGTCAAAGACAGTCAATTTTCTGAAGCCTTGGTGCTCTGCACACTGTTCAGTCTTGAAGTGTTACCTCTCAACCTTAATGGCTATAGGCTATCTTATATTCATGCTCATCCAGGATTTTCATGCTTATCTAGGATTTCTTTAGTGTCTTTATAAAAGAAAAGAAAGAAAAAAGAGCTGGTGAGCTAGAGCTTGGGTAATGAAAACAGGATACAGAAATGTGAGCTCTCCCAGAGGAGTCTAAATAGATGAAAGAAGATCCTCTACAAGATGAAAAACCGAGAAAGAGTCAGTCCTGTGTTTCAAAAGCAAACATTCAAAAATAATAATGGCTTAAATGCAGGCATTGGTTTGCTGCTAATTTATAGTTTGTAATTACTTACATTTGCATCACAATGCAAGGCTAAAAATACAGTGGGCTAGAGTCTGTGATTAACCTGAAGTTTTCCCAAGTACACTGCTTAAATCAGGGCTGAATAGTCTCAGCATAAGAGAGAGTTCCTGGGCCACCGACTGCAGACAGCAGTATCTGTTGGATCTTCTTTGACTGGGAAGCAGAGACTGTTGGGATATGGATTAACCAGGAACAATGGAAACTAGGGTGTGATTCCTGTCCATTTTATGTCTGCATCCTCACCCTCTGGGCCCTTCTTACTCTTCCTAATGCCAACCAGAGATACCATGTTGCTCTTCTGGCTTCCATTCTAGACGGAAATGGCCAACACCCTGAGTGAGAGAGCCACTAAGACTTTACATTTCCACTCTTAGCAAGAATGCAAGTCAATAGTGAGGCCTAGAGCATTCACTTTGGGGACAGGATCTCATTTTCCTCTTTCCTCAAAGTCTAGTGTACACCCCAATTTTTCCATGTCCTAAAATTTCATCCTCTGCTCGATCTGTCTACAGCCACATTGTCTAGAACACAGGATCCAAATCCAAGCCTCATAATCTTCCTACATAGCTGCGCTGCTTGCCACAACCTGGGATTTAGGTGTGAGATCTATTCAAGCTACATGGTAATGTTTGGCAAGTGTATAGTGCATAGCATATAGACATTACCCCTACTCTACTAGTCAGCCATAACACTGAAAGGTTGAAATGGCCGTGCAGGTGTAGATTCTCCCGGATACTTCTCGTTTTCTATCTCCTATTGCCTTGTGCTGGCTTCTGGTTTCAGACTTGCCCATGGAAACCATGCTATACCGACTTCAGCTTCCTTCTTGCAGCATTTGGTCTCAGGTGTACATTCTCTACTCTTGACTCCAGGACTATGTACACACAAGTGTGAAATGGAAGCCCAGTGTGAGGCTTATATGAACCCCGAAATGTGTAATGAAACTAGCCTGACTGGGCTCAAATTCAAGCACTTAACTTATTGTTAGTGGCAAATCTTCTTTTCATCTTTCAGCTTCATCTTTGTTACCTAGTGACATACAGATGACATAATTCCTAAGTTCTAAGAAAGTGGCTGGCAAATGTGCCACAAGGTACACACTAGGTGTCCAGTGTGGACATCACTGCTTTACCACTTGTCCTGTCATTCCATCCACAACGATGGAAGATTTAAGAAAATTCTGGTCAGGAGAGTGAATATTTTCATTTTTAAGAATAAGTAAGTTGCCTGTCACTGGTGGCTCACTCCTGTAATCTTAGCTACTCAGGAGGCTGAGATCTGAGGATCGTGGTTCAAAGCCAGCCCAAGCAGAAAAGTCTGTGAGACTCTGATCTCCACCAGAAAACCAGAAGTGGCACTGTGGCTCAAGTGGTAAAGCACTTGCTTTGAGCTGAAGAGATCAGGGACAGTGCCTAGGCCCAGAGTTTAAGCCCCATGACCCACCCACATACAAAAATAATAAGTAAATAATAAGTAAGATAAGAGTCACCAATGGGAGATTTTAAAATCCATTTGTTCTTTCCTAGAAAAAAAAAGATGTTTACCTAATTTCAGTGTAGAGTTCACACAAATTTTCAGGGCTTAAAAGCAGTATCAGAGAATCTGGTTAATGAGCTTAAATGAGTGTCATAATTTATAATTTTTTTTATTGTGAAAATACCATATAGAGGGATTACAATTATATGAGCAAGGTAATGAGTACATTTCTTATCAAGCATTGTTGTCTCCTCCTTTGTTTCCCCTTCCCATCCCTCCCCTCCCCCCCAACCCCCCTACCCCCGCCAAAGTTGTAAAGTTCATTTTTCAACATAACGTCTTGTACATCACATTGTTGTGATGGGTCCACCTATATCCCTGTTTAAACAATTTGTTTTTTCCCTTCCCCTCCACAAATTATACCAACATCAAATACAGTGAGAGCAGGGGTTATATTGTGGGGGAGGGACATACAAAGCAACAAAGAAATCATTTTATAAATATGTTAGAAACAATTGCATGAAGGAAAAAATATTTGAATACTTATCTTGGGGTTCATTTCACCTAACATCAAAGGTGGCTCAGTGGTAGAGTGCTTGCCTTGCTTGCATGCATAATTTATAATTTTGTTGTGTAATGTTTTATATTTCTGATAGATTCATCCAGTAAGTTTCTTTTGAGAAATACTACACAGTGACTTTTACTTTGATGCTTTACTTTCAGAAGGAAAGAAAAGAAGGAAGAAAGGAAGGCTGGAAGAAAGGAAGGGAAGAGGGAAAGAGGGAGAGAAGGAGAAAGGGAAGAAAGGAAGGAGGAAAGAGAAGTGGAGAAAAGGGAAAATGACCAAACTTCAGAGAAAATGTGGTGCTCAATAGCCCCACCTACTGGATAAAGATACAACAATCGGCATTTCTCTCATGTTTCCCTAAAAAGAAACAAAGACAAGAAATTGGAGGAAAACTTGTGATGTACAACTTTTTGTATTTCTTCACAAAAGTTACTATGGGTGATTCAGTTTCTCAATAAGGACTCCCAGTGAGTGAAGAGAGGAGTTTGTGTATCTTGTGTATATTTCCTTTGACCTGTCAATTCAGTACACAATCTCTGATGGTAACTTACATTTCCTAGTACAATGTATTCTATAGCTTACAATATATTTCCACAGAGATGATTGAAATTATGCTGCATAATCATTCAATGTCCTTTGTCATTTCCCATGGTCACAGAGCTAGTAAGAGGAAGAGCTAAAATTCAAACTCAAGTCTCCAAGCTCTGCCTTCCAGGATAGACAAACAAGCTGTGCTTTTCTTTGCCCTCTGCCTTTTTGTTCTATGCAGGATCAATTTGAATGAGCCATGGAGAATTGCAGTGGTGATTTGGCTTATAACCATTTTGATTCCTTTTTCTACTGTCTAATATCTACAACACATTGATACAACACATTGGTATTTCTCTGGGTGGTTATAAAAGCTGCTGGCAGAGGTAGTGAAGTTTTTTTTTTTTTATTGCATATATAGTAAAATCCAGGAACAAAAAGAAAGAATAGGAAATTATGCACCTAGAGATGAATTTCAATATAGTTTTCACACATGGGATTTTTTTCACTCAAACCAAGTAAAAGGTGCTAAAGGTAAAGATCAGCTATTGGAAGATTGAATAGTTGATTTCATAATTATACCCATTTTTTAAGCTTTCTCACTTGTCCTAGCTCAATCTGAGGACTCTGGAGAATTGATATATCCTCTGAAAGAAAAGCTAGAAAAGAGTAAAGGGATAATAAAAGTAAATAAAATTAAGCAGTCATAGTAGTGCATGCCTGTAATCCCAGCATTCAAAGGCTAGGCACCAGCCTGAGTTACCTAGTAAGACCCTAACTTGACAAGTGAAAATAAAAGTAGTAAATGTGATGGTGCAAATCTGTAATCCCAGCTCTCCTGATAGTGGGGCTGGGGAGGATTGCATTGAGGCTAACCTGAACATCTGAACTAGTATCCAAGTGTGGTAGCCTGTGATGCCCTTTCTCATCTACGCGAGAAGCATAAATTGGAGGACTGGGGTCCAGAGTAGCCCAAGTTAAAAACAATCTTCAATATCCTTCTCAGAAAATTAGCTGAAGCACTAAGGGCTGTCGACACGGCTCACCTGGTAGAGTGTCTGCCTAGCAATCAAGAGGCCTTGAATCCCAGCATCAGTGCCACAAACTATAAAAAATTAGAAAATAAAAATTTTAAAAAGTACTAATATTTCTGTGGCATTTAGTAACACAGTAAGAACTTCCAGTAAGTATTTCTTTGAGTCTCAATAACAAATTTTCAAGGAAGGCAAGACTAATGTAAGTATCATCATGACAGATTAGTTGGCTGAGTTTTGGAGATATTAAATGATTCACAAACAGAAAAGTAGGGGCAAGCAAGTAATTAGAGGCAATACCTTCTTTACGAAACTTTTATGACAGAGTAGTATAAACTAATCCATGTCTTCTTCTATAACACAGAAAAGCATACAGTAACTGTAATTTTGGCAAGAAATATTGAAAATTTAGAGAAATATGTGACATATATGTGAGATTTCTCCATATGAGGAATATATAAGTATATATATGAGATTTCTCCATAAAAATGTAGAATATATATGCATATATGTATAGCTATGTAGAATATATGTTTATATATATGTCTACATTTTCTTGATCTAGTTGTGTCTATTGTAGGGTATCTGAGATGTAAAGGAAATGTAAACAAGACAACATTGAGATAACATCTCACTCCACTCAGAGTACACATCATGAAGATTATGAACTACAACAAATGCTGGCAAGGATATGGGTCAGGAAGGACCCTAAAACCTTGATCCTCGTAATGTGAATTAGTGCAACCACTATGGAAATCAGTATGGAGATTCCTCAAAAACTAAAGATAGAACAACTCTAAGATCTAGGGATTGATAACAAGGGGAAATGGAGCATTGGGAGATCAGGAAAGGCACTGTGGAAAAAGTAATGATACACATGTAGAAATCTTGATGACAGGAAGTTTGAGATGGTCTGTATTAAGGAATCAAGTGTCTCAAAAAGAAGAACAGCTATGACAAGGCCGTGAAGTGTCAGGGAGCTCAGCCTGAAGCTAGGAGCAATGAGACATCAAAGAAAAGATGAGTGAGAGGGAAATTCACAAAGAAGACAAAGGCATCCTTGCCTGGCACTTGGGATTTGCGATTTTATCTCAAGGCCCACTGGGGAATCTTACATGGTAGCAATATGATGCAGTTTATATTGGCTGCTATAAACAATAAGCCATAGGAGATATAAGATGAAGTAGAATCAGAGAGAACCCTCACATGCCACAGCAATATGTCTTAGTACGGTATTGAGGCATACAGGAAATGTAAATCAAAACAACATTGAGATATCATCTCATACCAGTCAGAATGGCCATCATCAAGATGAACAACCACAACTGTAAAGAAATGACAGGGTTTCAGTGGAATAGACAGACAAGGAGAGGGTTCTGATTCAGAAAACAAAAGCTGAAAATCCTTACTGGTGGAATGAAAAGAAGACTCTTGGGCCTTCATCTTGAGCAATAAGGTCAAATATGGGCTGTTCTCTGAGTTGAGAAGATTGAGACTGACACAAGTTGGGATAAAGGAAAGTGTGGTTCAGTAATTCCTTGAGGCATGTTGCTAAATAGTCAACTGGAATAGCAAATATGTCATCAGATATCCATACCTGGTCCTCAGGGAGGAAGCAGGGGTGGGCATGACAATTCAGGAATCACCCTCATAAAGATATTACTGGAAGTTCAACTAGAGGAAACGGTTTTAGGAGAAAAAGCATTTAATGTTGTATGTAAGGGGTATTTGTAACTCTATATTTTTGCTATATTTTTTAACCAGCCAACTTACATCTCTTTATCTTCTTTTTACCTATTTGGGATTCACAGAATTTTGTTTTATTTATGCTAGTAGTCAGAAGAAATTCAAATTCATATTGAATAGAGCTTCCTGAGCTTGTCATTTACCTTATTATTTTAGTTAAGCCCTTTGCTTTTCTGTCACCTATGGGCACTTTTAATTTTTATGTACTTAATATGCTGATCTCGTGAATACTTGATTATGTTCATGCTCTTCCCTTTTCACAGATTGTCTGTGACTCTATTGGAACCCCAGACTCCAAGACTGTCATCACTTTACATCTTTGGCATATGTTTGAGAAAAGAAAACTCATTTTTTAAAAGAACTGTTAATTTAGACTATTAGAATGCATCCGTTGGAAACCAACTGTGCTGTCAAAATAACCATCTAATAACATCCCTCCTAAAAAGAGGAAAATGGTATCTTTGTAATCTATACAAAAGAGCTCCTCATCGATAGGAATTGTACTCATTACCCTACTCATGTAACTGTAACCCCTCTGTACACTATTTTTACAATAAAAATATTTTAAAAAGAGCACCTCATTCATTGGAATCAGGAAACCCAAAACTGAGAGGACTGTGTATCAAAAATAAATATCCTAACTGGAGGAAGAGAAGGGAAACAGTGATTAGATTTCTCTCTGGTTTTTATTAGCATAATCCCACCACACTCCTGCTGTAGCTCCCATTAATAATACAAACCACAATTGACTATGGTTTAAATCTTTGCATAAATTAACTCATTTACTGCTCTTAACAGCCCTTCTGGGTAAGAATTATTATCTTTATTTTACAAGTGGTGGCACAGACGCAATAGTAGCCCAGGTTATATTGATTCTCAAACTGACACTAATACCCTGTGCTCTCCTCACTGTGTTGACCCTGCCTTGAATTCTAGATCTTGGCTCCAACACCTTGCCTAATTAGTGATGGTTCCTACATCTCAATTCTGACATCTTTTCCCTGGAACTGAATAGAGCCTTCTTGAACTCCCAGTTCTAGTCTTAAGCACTGACCTTGCCCTCAATAGAATATGAGGACAACTTAAAAACTTCAGCAAGATTGCTTTGAGAATGTTCAATATAATTAAATCAGAAAATATTAGTCTGTGAATTCATTCCATTATACTCTGGAAAAAGTGTGTGTGTGTGTGTGTGTGTGTGTGTGTGTGTGTGTGTGCTATCTCCAAACTGAGAATTCTCATATGTTATAAGGAGATTTGGAATTCTGTATTTTTAGTGTGTGTGTGTGTGTGTGTGTGTGAGATCTCCAAACTGAGAATTCTCATATATTATAAGGAGATTTGGGATTGTGTATTTTTAGTGTGTGTGTGTGTGTGTGTGTGTGTGTGTGTGTGTGTGTGTGTGTAGTATCTCCAAACTGAAAATTCTCATATATTATAAGGAGATTTGGGATTGTGTATTTTTAGTGTGTGTGTGTGTGTGTGTGTGTGTGTGTGTGTGTGTGTGTGTGTGTGTGTGTGTAGTATCTCCAAACTGAAAATTCTCATATATTATAAGGAGATTTGGGATTGTGTATTTTTAGAGTTGTCAGTATCATTAGAAATCAACTTCATCTCTATTTCCAGCCTTCTATCATAAGATGAATGTCATCCAATAAACTAACTTCCCCAGTTCCTGTCATTTCTAGTAGAGTTGAGGGTAGGATGTGAATTTTCATCCTACTCTGACAGCTATCATCTTCTGATTTTTTCAAACGCTCCTGCAGACAAGGAAAAAATGAAGGGACTAAGATTCTCATGTATGAGGTCACCCCACCTAATGCTCTTGAAACTATTGGTACTTTTCACTTCATTGTACAGATGGAGAAAATCAAGGGGAGAAGTAAGTCCCTTGCTCTTCATCAATAGATGATAGAACAAAAATTTGATTTCACACTTGTGAAGCTTTTAGTCCAGAGCACACTGTCATCTCACTAACAACAATTAAAAAAATCACATGGGGACTTTGGACTATATAACTTCCTACATTGGCCCATAGGTCTTCTCCCTCCCTACAGGCATGCATTCATGAGCCCCTGATGTCAAATGAGTCGATAAAACAGAAGAGATTAGGACAGTGATTGAAATTTTCTAAGCGTTGGGTATTCTTTTGTGACCAGCTGGGACCAAAGGGTCAGGGGAGAGCGAATGTATTTGCAACAAAAGACTAATAAAGAGTAACGAAAGTTAATTTCCAGTCCCCAATAGCTACATTGCTGAGCCTCTGCCTCTCGTTAAAGCGCATGTGAACCAAAGTGGAATCCATCCTGAAGCATCTCACCTGCACTTCCAAATGGCTGCTGTCCTGCCTCCTACATGAACGCCATCTTTCACTCTGCTGCCCTCTAGCCCAGGGTAAGGGGCTAACAAGTTCCTGCAAGGATTATCTATTGCTTGTTCTCTTGCCACCGACTTTAACGCAGGATTACCAGAAAGCTCTACACTAAGCTAAGGGGGGAAAAATTCCTCATCCACTGGAGTATCCTCTGATAAAAGATAACATGGCTGACTTGTGCTCTCTGAATTTTGGAGGGTTTTTTTGTGCTTTTTAGTATATATTTTTATTGTAAAGATACTGTACAGAAGGGTTACAGTTACATGAATAAAGTATGAGTGCATTTCCTATTGAGCGTTGTTACCTCCTCCTTTTTGTTTTGATAGAGCAAATAAAGCTATTTTTTTTTATTTTGGCTCATATTAGCTATAGGGGGAATACAACCATGTTTACACTGTATTTCAGTCAATTTCATCCCTTCTACCACACTCCTTGCTCCCTCCCCAAATAGTACCCTCAACAGGTTTACTTATTTTGTTTCCGTAAGTACATACAATCTTTCCAATAGTGTTAACCTCCCTTGCACAAGTTCCCACCCCCCCACAGAGTCCCCCTACTGATCCTCATCTATATTTTTAGTTTATTACAGCTTCTTTTTTTATCGTAAAGATACTGTACAGAGGGATTACAGTTACATGAGTAAGGTAATGAGTACATTTCCTACTGTTACCTCCTCCTTTGTTTTGAAATTTTCATTTCCCTGCAAATTAAGAGTCATCTCAGGGCTACTTCATTTAAAATGCCTTCCCAACTGCTTCAGAGACCAAGATGATGAGCAGAGCATACTCTATTGTTACCCTATTACCCTATTATTCCTGCCTGTGTTAGAACCACCTTCCCATCAGTCTTCCCATCAGGTGCCTTGATCTCTTCCCCATGGGGATGTTCTTGCACCTGAGAAACTCTGCAGGGAATGCTGAGGGATACTACTTTCTGGATATTTTAAGAAAGAGGAAGGGAAGACTAATCTATGTCATGCATGTAGCCCAATACTGGCATCTAGCCACAGATTAAGCGATCCTGGGTTTACTATTTAATTCTCACAGTTACACAATGATGTAGATAATATAATTTCTGTTTCCCACAACAGACCTAATTCTTCAGAAAACTTGTCCTAAGCAACACGGAGGGTAAAATCAGAGCCCCATGTCTTTGTTTCCTTGATACTGAACTCAGTATACCATACTGCCTTCCACACCAATCACTCTCCTCTCTCTTTGGACTATTTGGATCATGGTTTGAGCTTTTAAGATACAAAAAGGCATTGTAAATATTGGTTTGACAAACCTCTGATGCATGACAAATAAGGAAACTGAGACTTAGAGAAAAGAAGTGATTGAACTTCAGTCACTTAACAAAGAAGTTTCTCTTTACCTCTCCACTAGATTTTTATTCAGTCCACCCCCCCCCCCCAAAAAGCACCAGAGAGATATTGGAGGTATGTCAATTGCTGGCACAAGGCTGAGTTCAAATCCCAGTATAATCAAAGAGAAAAAAATTCCTGCAGCTGGTAGATTGGAGGGGGGGAAGGGAGAGGGGAGTAAAGCAGGGATTAGTTCATCTCTGAACAATCACCATCCCTAATGCCACATGCTTCATTGGGCCCAGGGTGACACATTATGCCCCATGAGCACCTGGCATCTTCTTGCAATGTGCAGACTGCTTTGTGCATTCTCTGGCACTGGGAGGAGGGAGCCAGCTTGCCAGCTATGTTGGGAGAGGACGGAGCAAGTAACTGAAATACACAACTGTTTATTTGCTCTTGCAATGACCTTAATTACACCTGTCAAGAGATTTCCGCTTGAACAGATTTAATAAGAAAACTAGAGGGTGAGTGGACACTTGGAACCCCAAATCCAAAAGGCTCAGCAATTATATGTCTATAGGGATCTTTTCTCTGGGTTCTTAGGACGTTCAACTACAATTGGGCAGTAGAGGAAAGCAGAGCAGCAATGGCGTCGCATGAGAGCCTTGTTGGGAGAGGTGGCTTTGTTATCGCTGATGCATCTTTCTCCTCCCACTCTCCTCAACAGTGGAATCCTTGAGCCTCCATTCCACAAGCACTCGATACAGAAGTAAGCATTGAGAAGGAAGGATCTTGGAAAATTATCTAGTGCAACATCCTATCCAGAGTCAGCCCCTCCTTGAATGACCCCTAACATACCCTTCAGCCGTTACCCAAATCTTTTCTGTGATGATAAACACACGATACAGTCCTATCCTCATTATGCAGCACAGGGCATGAGAATTGAACCTCAAGGTATTTAAGACTTAAGTTTATATATGGGATTCCTAGCTGGAAACCTTTGCAATCATGGTCCAGTTTCTTGCCTCTTTGCAACACAGGTTCTGATTCAGAAAGGGGAACACGAGCACAATCAGAACTGGAGGAATGAATTAGCACCGTGTTGTCTAGGTTCTGCCTGCCACACTATTTGGCATTTAGGATCTTTGCAGTCAAAGCTAGTTCTTTCTTCTCCAAATATAGTCACTCTACGTTTTGCACATTATTCTATGACATCAATGCTTTAACAAAAACACTTCTTAGAAGCCTTTTTCTAAAGATAAAACACTGATCTTGTTTTTCCTTATTTTTTTCCCTGAAATAAATATTCTACAGGCATCTCCAATGTCTTGGCTTGTCAGGGTGAAGGCTCAGTGCGTGTTGGTACTTTACTGGAGTTTTTGATTCTTTCCTTAGTGCTAATCACTTTACCAAGCTCATACATGGAGATTAAGCTTTTATTGATGGAATAGTTCAGTGACTAATCTATATATTCAGTGTTAAAACATAGCAACTCTGTCTTGGGCACTAGTACTAAGCATCACAGAATGAGTAGGTCTCATGGAAGCATACAATTCCTCAACAAATTATAATATTTAAAACATATAGTATTTAGATTATAACTGGACACTTGTTAACTGGTAGACAAACAATGCTAATTATTCACCAAATCTTTTGACATCTTTTTTTTTTCATGGATAGTAGGTAGAATACTGGACTTCACTTCTTACAGATACCTGAGCCATACAGCTGGGTTTTTCTCATGAAATACTAGAGACGTGATGTTTATTGAGTCTAGTGTCCTAAGCGATTATCTAGTCTTCCTCTGTGATAGCAAATCATCAAGCCAAACGCTGAGGTAATGAATTCACTGTTATCCTGGGTCCTCAATTGGTGTGAAGTGCGATTTCCCTTCTTCAGTCTGTATTGATGTGAATATATGCAAGAAATAAATATTTGCATAGAGTATTTGAAGTTCACACTTTACTTGCAAGCATAACATCGCTTATATTGTCCAGACTAATATAGCACTCATTATGTAATTATTTTAAGGAATGCTAAGATTAAAAGCTAACAAAACAAATCGAATTATTAGAGTAAAATACCTGCATTCCAAAACTTTACTTGCAAAAGTTCACAGTTCATCTCAGTTTTCCTAAATAAGTCATATTATTTTATACCTCAGTTTAGTGGTTAAAGACCAAAGCCCATAATGAGTGTCCAGCAGTCATAGCTACTAATAAGTGTCCAATTAAAACCATGTATCATTTATTACCTGGGAAACCCAGCATGGAAGTTTTTCTTCTTAGTGTAGGTTTATAATCTCTTTTAACTTCTTGGGTCCCTTTGTCTTTGAATACTTGGCAACATTTTCTTTCTCATTCTTCTCCTGACTGTTTGCTCTAATTGCATTTCTAAACACTCCTTCAGAACTGAAATTTTAACAGTATATTAAAATATTCCATAATGTTATAAGACATAAGTCTCTAAGAAAATGAATACATTTCTTGTTGAACACTCTTACCTTATGAATGTAATTGAAAACTCTCTATAAATTACCTTACCAATAAAATTCAGTTTAAAATGAATTTTTTAAAAACATTTAAAAAGAATAAAAACAAATATAGAATTTTCTTGTTTTATTTTGTTTGTTATTATCTTTAAGTAGTTGTACAAATGAGTCACCATGGAACAAACCAGATTATGGATATAATGTATCTTTTAAAATCTATTATTTATTTACTTTATTGTTATACAGGTGATGTGCAGAGGGAATACAGTTACATGAGTTAGGTAATGAGTACATTTCCTTTCATACAGTGTCTTCTGTTCCCTCATTCCCTTCCAGTTCCGCCCTCCTGTCTCCACCCATGAGTTATAAGTTCACTTTCATCAGTGTCCAGTGAGCTCCATTGCTGCACTTTTTTACCCCTTTCCCTTGAGTTCTGTACTCTCCCCTAGCCCTTGCAAAGATGTACATGTACAAAGATGTAAAAAAAAGACAGAAACATCAAAAACAAAAAACTAAAAAACAAGCCTTTTGTTTCCATTTCTTGGAGTTCATTTCAGTATGCATATTATTTTATATAAATAAGAGGAGGCACTTAGACATTACACCTTTGTATTTCTCTCCTGAGTATTCCGTTTTGTTCTCACTATATGTGAGTCTCTAGAACTTTGTATAATTTATCATATTTCAGTGTTTAGATCTAATTTCCACACATCTGTGAGAACATGTGCCATTTGTCTCTCTGAGCTGGGCTTACTTCACTTAACGTGATTTGTTCTAGTTCCTTCCATTTCCCTGCAAATGACATTATTTTATTCTTTCTACTGGCTGTGTAAAATTCCATTATATATAGGTTCCATATTTTTTTTGATCCACTTGTCTATTGTGGAGCATCTAGGCTGTTGCTATATCTTGGGTATTATGAATAGGGTGGCAATGAAAATGAATTTGCAAGTATCTACCATATTCTGGCCTGTGATGTTCTGGGTAGACACCAGGAGTGGTCTGGCTGGGTTGTAGGGAAGAGCTATGTTTAGTTTTTTGAGGAACCTCCAGACTGCTGGCCAGAGAGGTTGTACTAGTTTACATTCCCACCAACAGTGCAGTAAGGTTCCTTTTCCCCCACATCCCTGCTGACATTTGTTGTTGTTTGAATTCACAATGTTGGCCAGTCTTACTGGAGTAAGATGGAATCTCAGAGTTGTTTTGATTTGCATTTCCTTTATGGCCAGGGATGATGAATACCTCCTCATGTGTTTCTTTGTCATTCTTACCTCTTCTTCTAAGAAGTCTTTCCTTAGCTCTCTTGCCCATTTAGTGATTGGTTCATTAGGTCTGGGAAGGTTTAGTTTCTTGAGTGCCTTGCATATGTTGGCTATTAAGCCTTTGTATGATGTATTGCTAGTAAAGATCTTCTCCCAGTCTGTTGGCTTTCTTTCTAGTTTAGTAACTATGTCTTTAGCTGTGCAGAAATGTTTAATGTTGATGCAATCCCACTTGTTAAGTCTCTCCTATCTGTTGTGCCCTGGGAATCTTCTCAAGAAATTTCTACTTATACCTATAAGTTCTAGGGTTTCTCCTACTCTCGTAGTAGTTTCAGCGTTTTGGGTCTGATATTGTGGTCTTTGATCCACTTTGAATTGCATCATGATGATAGGCAGGGATAAACTTTCAGTTTTCTCTATATAGAAACCCAATTTCCCCAACACCAACTATTGAAGAGGTTATTTTCCTCCAGTGTATGTCTCTCCTATCAAATATGAGATAATTTTAAGTGTATGGTATTATTTCTTGGTCTTCTACTCTGTTCTATTGATTTTGGGGTCACTTTTGTGCCAATACCAAGCTGTTTTTGTTATTATATCTCCGTAGCAGAGCTTGAGATCTGGTGTTGTGATACCACCTGCATGGCTATTTTTTAAACCTGGAATTGCTTTGGCTATTCTAGGTATTTTGTTGTTCCATAAGAATATTTTTTATCTGTCTTGGTAAAGAATGTCATTGGGATTATGATGGGGATTTTGTTGAATTTGTATATCATTTTTGGCAATAGGGCCATTCTCACAATATTGAATCTACTTAATCCATACACATGGAAGGTCTTTCCATTTCCTGATGTTGTATTTAATTTCATTCTTCATATTTTTATAAGTTTAACTATAAACATCTTTCGTGTCTTTGATTAGGTTATTCCTAGGTATTTTTTGAGGTTATTGCAAATGGAGTTGTTTTCATGATTTCCCTTTCTGCTTGTACATTGTTGGCATACAGAAAGGCTATTGATTTTGTGGGTTAATTTTGTGTCTTACTTCCTTAGCCAAAGTGATCAGCTTTAGGAGCTTGGGGATGAAATCTTTTGGGTCATTTGTGTATAATATCATGTCATCTGCAAATAGGGATAGTTTGACTTCTTTTCCTATGTGAATCCCTTTGTGTCCTTTTTTTGCCTTACTGCTCTAGCTAGGTTTATTGAAAAAGAATGGAGAGAGTGGACATTCTTGCTTTTTTCCTGATTTTAAAGGAAATGGTTTTGGTTTTTCCCTACTGAGTATGATGTTAGCTGTTAGTTTGTCATATGTAGCTTTTATTATTTTAAAGATTATTCCTTTGATTCTTAGCTTCTCCAAAGCTTTTAACATGAATAGATGTTGTATTTTGCCAAAGGCTTTCTCTGCATCTATTGAGATGATCATAGGGCTCTTTTCTTTGGCACTGTAGACATGGTATATAACATTTATTGATTTGCATATGTTAAACCAGGCTTGCACTGTCGGATGAAGCCTAGTTGGTCAAGGTATGCTTTTATATTTGTTTCTGGATTCTATTGGCTAGTAATTTATTGAAGAGATTTGCATCTGTGTTCATCAGAGAAATTGTCCTGTAGTTCTCTTTTTTGTTGGATACATGCCTGGTTTGGAGATGAATGTGATATTGGCTTAATAGAATGAGTTTGGGATTGACCCCTCTATTTCTATTTCACAGAAAAGTTTGGGGCATAGGTGTTAGTTCATCTTTGAAAGTCTTATAGAATTCAGCTGAATCTGTCTGAGCCTAGACTTTTCCTTGTTGGAAGACTTCTGATTACTTCCTCTATCTCATTGCATGTTATTGGTCTGATTAATGGTTTATATCCTCTTGGTTAGCTTAGGCCGGTCAGATGTCTCTAGAAATTTATTTGTTTCTACCTTATTTGAATATAGGTTTTGAAAGTAGTCCTTTATAATCTTGGATTTCTTAGATTTTTTTGTAATGTGTCTTGTAGCATCTCTGATTTTATTGATTCAAATCTCATCTCTTGTTTTCTTTGTCCATCTTACCAGGAGTAAGTCAGATTTTATTATTTTGACTCTCTTGTTTGACTCCCTGTGTGATTTTTGGACCAGTTACTTAAATTCTCTGATCACCAGCTTCTTTATCTGTAATGAAATAAATGTAATAATTATATTTTCTCATGGAGGCTTCTTTCAAGAGCATAGTTCAGTAAATCTGCATATAAACAAAAGATCTAGTAATCTAATAAGGGTGGTAATTCTTACACTTGTTTTAATGATTAACACAAAGGACTTGGTTCAATGCATACTTGGGCACTCATTAAAAGCAAGTCCTAATAACTCTTTGGAAAAATAAGGAATTGAAGCACTTGTTTAGAGACTCAGAACAACCAAACGAATTCTAGTAGCATACTGCTCACTTTCCACTTTCCCCAGGCAAGTTTTGCTGAGCAACGAGTTAGTTACAGAATGAAGAAATTATCATTGTCATAAACCTACTAAAATATAGTTCTTATCACATTTAATTCAGTAAATAGATCCAATTAGTCTCAGGCCTCCTACTCTTTGGGGTTTCATTCATTTTTCTAACGTTTGTTTCTACCCTAACTTTATTGTCCTCCTCCACACCCCACTGCCTGGCATATTCAATCATTAAAGGTCAGTGCCAGGTTCCTATGAGATTTATAGCATCCTTCTCTCCTCCCACAAAAGATGAGGCAAAATCCTCTTTCCTCTTTTACTCTAGCCAATTAACAATCTGTTTATTAACAGTATTTGCCATCCATAATTGTCATTTCCATTTTTTTACAAGCTATCAGCCATGATATTTTTTTAAAAAATGAGCAAAATGAAAAATTTCTAAGGAAAGTGATAGACTTTATGGAAAATGAAATATGACAAGAAAGGACTTGTTGACAAGAAAGATTCTGCTCAACAATTATATATATATGTATGGTGTGTGTGTGCATGTATGTGTGTATGTATGTTTTCCCATGAATTCTTCAAGGTGCCTCTGCAAATGCAAGATTAAATTATGTATGGAGTATTCCAAAGAACAAGACTCAGAATAGATATCAGCCACATAGTGTAATTAATTCAAGAAGACTGAAGGAGTTTGTGTTCAGTTGAAATGTTAATATAGTTCGGGAGCTTCAAGAATCATGGGGTCTGTAAATGTGGTAGAAGGATGCTCTAGGTAAAATTTGGAAAGAGAAAGCATTGTGTACGTACGTATAGGGGATGTTATTCTGAGGGCTGGAGTTGTTAACGTTTTAAATGATGTGGCTGACAGAATAATGACTAGATATCTGGTAGCTTGATAGAGAGGATGAGAAAGTGAGGGATAGACAAGTTAAGGTGCCAATTAAATTAAATTGGACTGAAAATACTAAAAATATCAATGTTTTAAATCAATAGCTGTAAACATTAAAAATAGTTTTGTATCCAAACAAGTATTTGGGGTCATCTTCTCCTTTATAGAGCCTCAACACTTTTTAAATCAAGTGGAAGAATTAGAAACATGAAGATTTCATTTTAAACAACTGATGTTTCAGAAAAATAATAGTGGAAAATACTATGCAAAATAGTATCTAAGATATTAATGTATTCCATTTACTTGGAGGGATATTGCTATTCAGTAAAGAATATGGCAGTCTTTCTCCTAGCAAAAGCGTTGGCTTCTAAAATGCACTGTTGAAGCTAGGCATGACTGTCCATGACTATAATCCCTAGACCCAAAATGTTGAGATAGGAGAATCTCTAGTTTGAGGCTAGCCTGACTACACTGTTAGACGGTTTGCCATAAAAAATAACAGCATTGTTAAAATCAAATTTCACTTCTTTCTTGGAAATTTACCAACTCCAGAAAAGGAACAGAACAGAAAACATTTTCATAGAACTTTTCGTTGTCATCTAGATGAATTATCTGAGGATCAAATGGGGAGAATGAAATAAAAGAATCTCCATGTGTGCAATAAACACCGGATCATTATTAACTGCTATTAATTATGTTATTGTTGTTAACATCTCTGCTCCAGATGCTTCATTCTGTGTATGTGGTCCCCTCGGAGGCTTATTATTCCCAAACCTCTGGTTGTAGAGATCATTACAGACAGTTCCTCCTTATGACAGTTCAACTAAGATTTTTTTTAAAATTTTACTGTGGTGTGCAAACCACAGAACTCAGCAGGAGCTGTACTTGGAATTTTTAATCTCTCTTGAGGCTAGTGATATGAAGTATGTTTGCTACTGGAGAGTGACAGTGAACTGGAAATCATTGGTCATGAGGTTCTAAATGATTTACAGCGTACTCTGTCACTAAGCTGAGATGTTGTATAGGTTAAGTGTATTAACTGCTTACAATATTTAAACTTGCAATGGGCTTACAATATCTTTGCAACACAAGGACCATCTGTCTAAGGATATGTCCCTTTGATGTGACAAATCTTTCCAGTTTCATATTCTTGCATTGTTCAGTAAATTTCTATTTCCAGGGGTCACAAATTAAACATATTGTTGATACAGGAACTATGTAACTTCAGAGGATATGTAGGCTTGGGACAGATGGAGAAAACAATAGAAGAGGTAACACTGATCAAGATGCATTGTACTCCTTCCTGGTATGTTTAATTGGATTCTTTTTTACAGCCAAAGATAATAAAAATAAATTTAAAAATAGAACTGAAAGAGTTCATATTTTACCATTTGGGCTGCAGTTTCACAAAGTAAAATCTCATTTCATTATCTCCACGTTAATTTGAATATTTTGAACACTTCAGATGATTATTTATATTTCAGTTTATATTATTGATATTTGGAGAAAATATCAGGAACCAAAGATGAGTTTCCTCTTCTGAGTTTAGTGCTTTTTGCAGTCATAGTTCAGTGACCTTTTCTGACATTTTGAGTGGATGTAGCACCTACTCTGTATCTCTATCCCCAGTACATTAGAAGAAGTCCTCCTATACAGGCTGTAGTGTTCTGGAATGAGCCTAAGAGCTTTCCAACTCACTACTTACAATTAGCTGGAAATGGGGCACACTGGGAGTATTTTCACCACAGAAACTGGTAGGCACCAACAAATCTTCCTTTCTCCAAGTGAAATAATAGATCTTGTTAAATATTCACCCATGAAGTACTGGAAGTTACTCAAGTTTCAATCGTGACCAAATTTCCTGAGATCTTACCAATTCTCTTTCTGTGAAGGAATCACACCGGTTTATCAGTCATCAATAACGGGAAATTTACAGAACTGATGGAATATAAAGAAACATATCATTTTTAAAGGGGGAAAGTACTAACCTTTGGATGAGGAATAAATTATACTTCATTAATATCAAATTATTCTTTACTAAACAGAAGGACTTGAAAGATTCTGAAATCATTCTTATGCTTCTTTGCTTAATATCTGCAGCTAAACTCATCCTATTTATATAGTACTGAGATGTGGATAATGGTTCTGTTATCATAAAAGCCCACCACATCTTTATGTTGGATGAAGATTTGGAGAGCTCAGTTTTTCTCCTGGGAACACCTGCCCTTAACATATGCCTAAAAACCATGCAGACATTCTCATTTCAAAAGGTATTGTCTAATGTTGAAGTAATCATTTATGCAGGCCTTGGTCCTAGTTGATAGTAGTTAACTTTGGTTTAGGAACAGAATTTCACAAAAAGCTTTAACTGCTCTCCTGAAACACTCTGAATATTGTTTCTTGCTATTGGAGGACAGCTATCGATGTGTTTTCAACAAATGTTGCAGCATACATTTTCTAGGCTAAAAGAATGAGAAGGGAAGAGAATAAGCATCTATTACAGGTCCAAAATTAGACAGGTACCTGATATGCGTTAGTTACTTAGTCCTCATTACATCCCTGTGGGACATCACTGTCACCATTTTACACACAATGTAACTGAGCCTCAGAGAAGTGAAACAACTCGTGCGAAATCATGCAGCTAGTCAGGGGAAAAGGTGTCTCTATGAGCAAAGAACTATGAGACAGCAAAAATGGCCACTACATGACAAAGTAACAGTATGGCAGGGCAAAAATGTGTGTGGGTCTGTGTGTGTGTGTGTGTGTGTGTGTACACACGCGCGCGTGCGTGTGTGTAATACCCTGATTCTATAGCATAGATAGAGCTTGTCTTGTCTCTGAGAATCCTGAGTTGAAGTTGGATCTTCAATGTGGAGATATTGGGAGCTGGGAACTTTAATAGGTACACTTAATAAGATATCCTTAGATCTCTGATGATTCTGTTCTATGAAGGAGGTACTAGTCTTCTGAAGCAAGGTCTCACAAGAGGAAGCTGGTCTAAAAGCCTGTCTCTGACCCCTGTATCTCTCTGCTTTCCTGTTTTGAGTTATGAGCCTTCTTCCCATACATACATCCACCAGGATAAATCACTATTAGGTCTTCATCTAAGACTGAACTGAAGTTTGCTTCACTTGAACTTCAAACTGCTAAATCCAGGAGCTATGTGAACCTCTTTGTCCCCTAAATAGCATGCTTTGAGATGGCAACCAATATGCATTAGATTTAAAATTAGGCCCACTTGATTCCTAATATATGAAAACAATAAATCAGATAGACATTGAATTTTGTTCAAACCTAACAGCAAGCCTCATTTGTAAATACTAGGTCTTTCAGGCTCACATCGATTAAATATCTCCCCACACAAATACACACACCAAGTGATTAGAAGATTCAACTTTTAAAACCAGGCAGACCTGTCTGATACTATGTTATTTAAAAATCCAAGCATGGGCCAATGCATTTCATGATAAATTTTGCTTTTTGTATCTATTTGTGAGTTGTCTCTTCGTCACTGCTGGAGTGCAGTAGAAACCATGCCTGTGTTACGGATTGTTGAAACCTCAGTGCATGATTTGGATCATAGTAAGTGCTCTGTGAATAATGTTTGGATACATGTATAAACTACAAGAACAAAATAAAATTGTACTATCACATTCAGTAGAATTTTTTGAGGTAACTCTATGTTTAGAGTGGATTAGAAGTGACCGACTTCCATCTTGCAAGTTGATATAATTGTCCATTGTGTAGTGACAGGCAAGTGAGTGGTGTGCAGCACAGCAGAGTCACCTGACACCCAGTGAGAAAGTATTGATCACTGGTATGCCTTCCCCATTCCCTGAGCTTTCTCCACAGAGAAGCGAGTATGAGGAGTGTCGTGTGGAGAATACTTGTGTTTGTCCACACTTTCCCCTGCTTGACTTTTGCTCATGGAAGTAGAATCAACACAGGCAACCAGAGAACAGGAGTAATTTACAGCATGGCAAGTAGACATTCTTGTCCAAGAGGACATGTCTACCATGTTAATATTTATTTCTAAGTAAAGAGGAAAGAATGAATAAAGAAAGGGAGACACTGATGGAAACATCACTCCACACCAGTGATGTTTTTATAGCCATGGCAAACTTTCCATTTGGTAGTATTATCTCTATTTTATAGACCAGAGACTTAAGTTCAAAATTTAAATAATTTTGTCAGTAGCTACCAACTAGTGGAGTAGGATTCAAATAGAAGATCCTATTGTTACATGCAATAGAAAGATCAAAGTTAACATATATAAGTATTTTCAGCCTGAAACAGTGGATGTTTACCTCACAATTAGGCTTATCTTAGTATTACAGAGTAATACTCTCTTTTTCATGAACAAAATTATCTGAGATACCAAGGACTTTCTCACCTTTTCTGAACTTATGTTTACAGATAATAGTCTCGAGATTAGAAAACTTATATTCCTGACTCCAGAGCCCATGAATTTCTCCTCCCCTTACTGGACTTCTGCCACTGAAGATCATCTATTTCAACAGGTAAATTGTCAATCAAGACCATAAAAGACATTTCTAAAATTGCAAGTACTTCTAGAAATCGCACCTCTTAAAGACAGGTGCTCTGTCCTGTGAATGACCTCAAAGTATTTCTACTATTAATGATACATTTTTCCCCAGAGCAGCACTGCCTTAAGTTATAAGTCTTAGGAGTAAAAAAGATGAAGACCACTTAAAAGGAAAATGTTACCGCATCAGAAGAGAAACTGCTTTGCTTTTCCCAATTACAATTTTTAAAAGACTGACATTGTAGAAATGTCAAGAATCTAAGTATCACAAAGTCTAACACAATCAGGGTATTATATAGACACATGGAAACATATAACGGTTGTGTCTTACTTAAGTAGTAGAAAGTAGGGGCCAGAGAACAAAGATATCCATCACACTGGCTGTCAGTGACACTTTATACACAGAGAACCTGAGAGACAGGTATTAAGGTAATGGCACACTTGCATAAATATCCACTACTGAGCTCCAGACAAAGTGTTTAGTACCTTATCTACCTCATCCCATTTTAATCCTTGCAACAACTTAGGAGAAAAGTGGTTTGCGATGAAATTAACTCCTTCTATTCACATCTTAATTAGGCAGGCCTAGATGTGAATTTGAACTTGCCTGTCATAAAAGTTTTGCATTCAAAATACGCATGCCTAATTAAGCTAACTAATCTAAGAGCTGCTTAGTTACATTTGTTTTCTCCTAGGTTAGAGAGCAATTTGACGTATCTGAATGAGGTAAGGTTAAAAATTACGGAAAGACAAGTAGGAGATGTGGGGGAGGGAAGTAGGGGAAAAAAGGAGGGAGTAAAAATGCCCGATAGGAAATGTACTCATTACCTTACTCATGTAACCCCTATGTACAACATCTTTAAAATAAAATAAAATTTAAAAAACTATGGAAAGACAAAGGCACATCAGAAATCCACTATACTAATTAAGTCACTTCAACTACATTTGGCAAGTTGCTTCTTTAGGTAAATCTCAACTTAGGAAAATAAAAATCAGGAATATTTTAAAAGAGAGTTGCAAAGATTTTCTACATAGAAATGTGATTGAGAGACATCTGGGTAAAAGGAAAATGAGCCCTAATTTAGAATTCTCCATGAAGGATCCCACCATCTCAATCCTACCACTTGCTGGCTGTGTGACTTTCCACTGAAGATGGTTCCTATTTACACCTTCACACTCAACATTCAAATAAGAATAAAAATACCTAACCTGTGATTTATTGTAGACTGACAGGGAAAAATGTGTTGACAAGGCCCTGTGTAGCTCCAGGAATAATACAAATAACACATTTCACATTCCTGTCCTTCTTTACAAGAAATTTGGAAAAGTAAAAGAGCAAAGAAAGTCAAAGACCAACCCTAGGGGATGGATTCTATAATAAAAACCATTGACATGTTCAAATATAGCAAGTCTCTTTCCTTTTGTCTTCATTTCTGTTTTCTCTGATAAGCAGAATGAAGACAAATGGTAATGTGATATGAGTTGGAAAAGGTAAAGAACACTTGGTGAAAGAGTAGAAAGAAAGACTTGCTCTTAGCCCTGCTATTTGGTACATGGCCTTGGTCCAACACTAACTGGCCCTAGATCTGATTATTCATTAAAGCAATGCTAAATACCAGATCTTATGCTTGGCACCAAGAGAACATTGGAACCTATAGTTCCTGCTCCCAAGACAGACAGAGACATAGAAGCAAATCATTTTTTCATTTTAGTGTAATACAAAAAAGTACTCAGACAGGCAAAGGACAACCTGCCCATAGCCCATATTTGAGGAGCCACCAGAGTCCATGATGTGGAAGCTGATGGAGGAAAATGTATTTTCTTAAATAAGTAATTAACAGAATGATGAATGAGGTTTTGTCCAGAAAATTGAATGAGTGGATGGCAAAGCCTTAGCTGACAATGTGAGATCTGGATCTTCATTTCAAGGTCATGGAGAATTTCAGAATGTGATGTGAGCAGAACCAATGATACAACATACAAACAAGGAATGCATATGCAGGAAAGATATGTGTAACTATGTGCATTACACATTTGTGGAGGTAAAACTGAAATCTGGATGTATATTTCATCCGTAGTAACTTCTGGAGAAGTTGATGCTTTGAACTTGCCCTTATCAATCTGCTGTGCCTCAGTGTTTTCAGTGATAATCTACGTATGGACCCTTTGTACCTCTCCACGTTTTGTTCTATAAGAGTTATTTTTTTATTTTTTTTTATTTTATTTGTGAACATACTGTACAGAGGGGTTACAATTACATGGGCAGGATGATGCATACATTTCTTACCAAGCATTGCAGCCTCCTCCTTTGTTTACCCTTCACATCCCTTCCCAGCCTCCCCCTGCCTCCCCCACCCAATCGTTCCCCCCCTTCCACCCCCCCCCCCCACTCCCGCACCTACGTTGTAAAGCTCGTTTTTGACATGACAACTTGTTCTTCTCATTGTTGCAACAGGTCCACCTGAATCCTTAAACGACTTGTTTTTCCCCATCTCCTCCACAAGTTATACTGACATCAAATATAGTGAAAGCCGGGGTTATAATGTGGGGGAGGGACATACAAAGCAACAAAGAAATAATCTTATAAATGCGTTAGAAACACATGCATGAAAGAAAAAAAAACATTAAAATACATATCTAAGGGTTCATTTTCCTAACATCACATTATCTGACCTTTTCCGCTTGACTCATACATATACTAGATCTTGCAAATAAGGGAAACCATGGGACCTCTGTTTCTTTGGGCCTGGCTTACTTCACTTAATATAATTTTTTCCAAGTTTTTCCATTTCCTAACAAATGGGGCAATGTCATTCTTTCTGATGGAGGCATAGAATTCCATTGTGTATATATACCACATTTTCTTGATCCATTCACCTATTGAAGGGCATCTGGGTTGGTTCCATATCTTAGCTATGGTAAATAATGCTGCAATAAACATAGTTGTGCTGGTAGCTTTAGTGTGGTCTTGTTTGTAAACATTTGGGTAAATGCCCAAAAGTGGGATTGCTGGGTCATAGGGGTGCTCTATGTGAAGTCTTTTGAGGAACCTCCATACTGCTTTCCAAAGTGGTTGAACAAGTTTACATTCCCACCAACAATGAAGTAAAGTTCCCTTCTGTCCACATCCCCTCCAGCATCTGTTGTTGTTAGAGTTCTTGATTTTTGCCATTCTAACTGGAGTGAGGTGGTATCTCAATGTTGTTTTGATTTGCATTTCTTTTATGGCTAGGGAGGTTGAGCATTTCTTCATGTGTCTATTGGCTATCCTTCTTTCTTCTTCAGAGAAGTTTCTCTTTAAGTCTTTCGCCCACTTATTTATTGGGCAGTTGTTTCTTTGAGGATTTGTTGTTGGGGGATTTAATTTTTTGAGTTCCAAGTATATTTTAGATATGAGACCCTTGTCCGTTGTATGCTTGGTAAAGATCTTCTCCCAATCCGTGGGCTTTCTATTGATCTTGCTAGCTATGTCCTTTACCATGCAGAAGCTCTGCAACTTTATGCAATCCCATTTGTCCAACCTTTCTTTGATTTGTTGTGTTTCCGGGTCCCTATTCAGAAAATTTTGGCCTGAGCCAAGGAGACCTAGGGTTTCTCCTATTCCATCCTGTAATGTTTTCAGAGTGTCTGCTTTGAGTTCAAGGTCTTTGATCCATTTGGAGTTGATTCTGGTGCAGGGTGATATATAAGGATCTAGCTTTAGTTTTCTACAAGTAGTTAACCAATTTTGCCAGCACCATTTACTGAAGAGGCTGTCTTTCTTCCATTGTATTGTTTTAGCTCCCTTATCGAAGATTAGATGGCTATAGGTCTGTAGGTTCATTTCTGGGTTTTCAATTCTATTCCATTGGTCCTGAGGTCTGTTCTTGTGCCAATACCAAGTTGTTTTGATTACTATGGCTTTATAGTAGAGTTTGAAATTTGGTATTGATATTCCTTCAGCAGTGTTCTTTCCGTTGAGGAGCGTTTTTGCTATTCGGGGTCTTTTATTGTTCCATATGAATTTTTGGATTGCCTCTTCTATTTCCTTGAAGAATGAGGGTGGAATTTTGATAGGTATTGCGTTGAATTTGTAGATAGCCTTGGGAAGTATTGCCATTTTCACGATGTTAATCTTTCCAACTCAGGAGCATGGGAGGTTTTGCCATTTTTTAAGTTCTGTGTTGATTTCCTTTTGCAAGATTTTAAAGTTTTCATCATAGAGGTCCTTCAATTCTTTGGTTAAGTTAATTCCTAGGTATTTTATTTTTTGTGGGGCTATTACGAATGGAGTTGCTTTCCTAATTTCAGCCACACTTTTCTCATTGTTGGCATGCAGAAAAGCCATTGATTTGGGGGAGCTAATTTTATACCCTGCTACTTTGCCAAAGTCTTGAATCAGCTTGAGTAATTTGGGAGTGGAGTCTATGGGATTCTTTAAATACAAGATCATGTCATCTGCAAAGAGGGAGAGTTTTATTTCTTCTTTCCCTATTTGGATCCCCTTTATGTCTGCATCTTGTCTTATTGCTGTAGCTAGGCATTCTAATACAAGATTGAAGAGAAGTGGAGAGAGTGGGCATCCTTGTCTTGTTCCTGAGTTAAGAGGAAATGGCTTTAGTTTTTCACCATTAAGTATAATGCTGGCTGTAGGTTTGTCATATACAGCCTTTATTGTATTGAGGAATGTTCCATGGATTCCTAATTTTTCCAAAACCTTCATCATAAAGGGGTGTTGGATCTTGTCGAATGCTTTTTCTGCATCTATTGAGATAACCATGTGGTTCTTATTCTTGCTCCTGTTGATGTGATGAATAATATTAATTGATTTGCGTATATTGAACCAGCTTTGCATCCCTGAAATGAATCCTGTTTGATCGTGGTGTATGATTTTTTGGATGAATTG
The DNA here is from genome assembly GCF_019054845.1 of Dipodomys spectabilis. Classification (NCBI taxonomy): domain Eukaryota; kingdom Metazoa; phylum Chordata; class Mammalia; order Rodentia; family Heteromyidae; genus Dipodomys; species Dipodomys spectabilis. The sequence continues at coordinate 2,091,596 of NW_024870941.1, read as the reverse complement.
TTGAAGTTGATTGGCCAAAATTTTGTTGAGAAGTTTTGCATCAATATTCATCAAAGAAATGGGTCTATAGTTCTCTTTCTTTGATGAGTCCCTGCCTGGTTTTGGGATGAGGGTTATGATTGCTTCATAGAATGTGTTCGGTAGTGAGCTTTCTCTTTCAATTTCATTGAAGAGTTGGAGGAGAATTGGTGTGAGCTCTGCTTTGAAGGCCTTGTAAAATTTCGCTGTAAAACCATCTGGTCCTGGACTTTTCTTAGCTGGGAGGTCTCTTATTGCTGTTTCTATTTCAATGCTTGATATGGGCCTGTTAAGATAGTTTAACTCATCTTAGTTTAGTTTTGGCATGTCAATATTTGCTAGCAAAAGGTCCATTTCTGTCAAGTTCTCAAACTTATTAGCATAAAGTTTTGAGAAGTATTCCCTTATAATGTTCTGAATCTTGGTTGTTTCCGTGGTGATGTTTCCATTCTCATCTCTGAGTTTATTAATTTGGGTGTGTTCTCTTCTTTTTCTGATAAGATTTGCTAAGGGCCTGTCAATTTTGTTAAGTTTTTCGAAGAACCAACTCTTTGTTTTGTTGATTCTTTCTATAGTTTTTTTGGACTCTAATTCATTTAATTCTGATTTAATTTTGATTATTTCTTTCCATCTACTGGATTGGGGTTTATCTTGCTGCTCTTTTTGAAGGAGGTTTAGATGTGTCATTAAATTGTTAGTTTCAGATCTCTCCAATTTGTTGATGTAGGAGCTCAGAGCTATAAACTTGCCTCTGAGTACTGCCTTTGCTGTGTCCCAGAGGAGCTGGTAATTTGCGTGTTCATTTTTGCTGAATAGCATGAACATTTGAATTTCCTTCTAATCTCTTCCATGACCCACTCATGATTCAGCAGTGTGTTGTTCAGCCTCCATGTGATACTGGACTTTCTTTGGTGGCTTTTGGTGTTGAGTTCTAATTTTATTCCCTTGTGGTCAGAGAGAATGCAAGGTATAACTTCAATGTTTCTGAATTTAGACAAGTTTGCTTTGTGGCCTAAAATGTGGTCTATTTTAGAAAACGTTCCATGTGCTGCTGAGAAAAACGTGTATTCTGGTGCTACTGGGTGAAATGTTCGGTAGATGTCTGTTAAGTCTAGTTGATCTATGCAGCTGTTTAGATCTGCGGTTTCTCTGTTGAGTTTTTGCTGAGTTGGTCTATCTATTGGGGAGAGTGGTGTGTTAAAATCCCCAACAATTAATGTCTTTGGATCTATATGGGATTTGAGGGAAAGTAGTGTTTCTTGGATAAATTTGGGTGCTCCATTGTTTGGCGAATAGATATTTAGAATTGTAATATCCTCCTGAAGGAGAGATCCCTTAATTAGTATGTAGTGACCTTCTTTATTTCTTCTCACGAATTTTAATTTGAAGTCTATTTTATCTGATATTAGGATTGCAACTCCCGCCTGTTTATGAGGGCCGTTTGCTTGGTAGATTTTGTTCCAGCCTTTAACATTGAAAATGTGTTTGCTTTTATGGGCAAGATGTGACTCCTGAAGGCAGCAGATAGAAGGGTCTTGTTTTTTAATCCAACTAGACAGTCTATGTCGCTTAATTGGAGAGTTCAGTCCGTTAACATTAAGAGATAGGACTGAGAGGTATTTGGGAGTTCCTGCCATGTTATCCACCTTCTTGGGGGCTGTGAAAACTGGGTTCTTCCTATGGTTCTTGGATTCTTAGTTTGGGTGCAGTTTCTTGGCCTTTATTGTGGTCTTGTTGGTTTTCTATGTGTAGGACATCTTTAAGAATCTTTTGTAGGGCTGGTTTAGTGGAGATGTATTTTTTCAATTTTTCTTTTCTATGGAAGGTTTTTATTTGGCCTTCAGTTATGAAGGAGAGTTTAGCTGGGTACAGTATTCTTGGTTGATAGTTGTTTGTTTTTAGGGCATGGCATACATCATTCCAGGCTCTTCTTCCTTTGATTGTCTCTGCTGAGAAATCTGAGGTGATTCTAATTGGTTTCCCTTTTCTCCTTGACAATTTTAAGGATCTTTTCCTTGGTCTGAGTTGATCCTGTGTGGATTATAATGTGACGGTGGGATGTCCTATTCTGGTCTGGTCTATTTGGGGTTCTAAAAGCTTCTTGTATCTGAATAGGCCTATCTTTTTGTATGTTTGGGAAGTTCTCTGCTAGGATCCTGTTAAACAAATTTCCTAGACTATTAACTTCTGTTTCTAGGTGCTCCTCTACACCCATTATCCTTAGATTAGGCCTTCTGATGGTGTCTTCCAAGTGTTGGATAGATCTATCATATTTCTTGGACTTGTCTTGAATGGTTGTATGTTCTTTCTCTATAATATCTAGGCTGTCTTCAATCCCTGAGATTCGATCTTCTTCTACTGTCAAGACTCTCTACTTTGTTTTCTATCTCTTTTCCTTCTAATTGGTCAGCTTTAATGGCTTCAAATTCTTTGTTGAAGCTCTGTTTTAGATCTTGTATGAATTTCTTTACTTCCTTAATTTGGTGTTCAGTGTTTATTCTCAAATCACTTAGTTGATTGGTTATGGTTTCTTTGGACTCCCATTCCTTCTGTTGGGTTCCATTCAGCATTCCCTTTGTGGTCTCCCTGACTTCCTTCAGCTCCTTGTTAATGGATTCCATGAATGCCTTTAGTGATCTTTGTGTATTCTCTTCTTGCTCTCTCAATTCCTGTATTACTCTTTGATTAGCTTCCTCCAGTTCCTGCAATTCTCTTTGAGTGTTCTCAGCCTGCTCACGCCATTCCTGCCTTTCTCTTTGAGTATTCTCAAGCTGCTCACGCAAATCCTGTATCAGTTTTTGAGTAGCTTCCTCACGCTTATGATATTCCTGTGTGAACTTTTGGATTGCCTCCTCTCTCTCCCTATCACACTCATACAGAGTCCTTTGTATGTTTTCTATCTTTTCATTTATTATGTTTGCCAGCAGTGTTTGTAGAGCTATTTGGGAACTCTCCTCTGGATTATTCATTATCTGTTCTGTCCCCTGATTATCAAGATTGGGAATTGAGACACCCGGATTTGCCATTTTTCTTGTGTTTTTCCAGCTTACTCTGCCCATTTGAGATGAAAATAGCACCAGTTTTGTGCTAGAACACTATCTTAAGGCAACCATCAACCAAAGTTTGCATTTGTACAGTCAATAGTCTACCGATACAATCTAGTTCAACAGATACATCAAACAGCTATATGTTAATGGGCTTCAAACCGCAGAGAAGAATTTGGAAAACCAGAAATTATTAGGGTTAGGGAGAGATGTGGGTAAAAAATAGGAATAGATTTGTGTGGGGAGGCACAGGGAGAGTTAACTATGTCCTAATCTCAATGCAGGAAATTGGTTGGGTAGGATGCAAGTAGAGAGAGAGAGAAAAAGAAGAAAAAGAAAAGGAAAAGAAAAGAGACCAGAAAAAAATAGAAAAGTAAAAATTAATAATATTATGGAGTTTAAAAAACAATCTATTTAGAGAGGAACGTGAATATATTGAGAGAAGGGGAGGGACATAGAGGATATGTGAAAAACTTAAAATAAAAATACTTAAAATATTATATAGGTATAAAGAGGTAGTACTCCTATTAAGGAATTTAAGTCTCAGAGGTTTTGAATTGAGTAATAAATTTGTGGATTAAGTGTGTACATGATGGGGTATAGGGTCTCCTAGTTAACTACGGGTTTATCTGAGGATGTGCAGGACAAGAGTTAAGTCACATAAAGAAGAACAAAAGAGAGGAAAAGGTGAAAAGGATAAGAAAGGAAGAAAAAAAGATCAGAAGTTCAGTAGAGCTAAATAAAAAACAAAAAGATAATTAAAAAAGAAAAAAAGAGAAAGAAGACAAGAAAAGAAAGAAAAACGCACATTCAGGTATCCCTAAAATAAAAATTATAAGAGGAACAAAAAAAAAAGTTACTGGAAAACAATTTTTTTTCAAAAAAGGCAAAAATTAAAGATTAAAAAAAGTTTTAGAAAAGAAAAAAAAATTTTTTTATATATGGTACCAAAAAAAAAAAAAGAAGAAGAAGAAGAAAAAAAAAAAGTTCTTTGATTTTTTTTGGGGGGGGGGAGTGGTGGGAAAAATCCTGTATCTCCTTTGTGTCTGTAACCAACCTCTTGTTGGAGTCTCTGGTCTACTTGTGGTCCTATGGCTTGATTGGTTTCTTAAGTCAGTTTGTTTGAACAGGCAGAAAAATGCTCTGCTTTACCCAGGATTTTGAGATCCCCCTCCCAGGTTAGTTTAATGGGAGGCTGATCTGCTTTGAGAATCACAAAAGAGGGGGATGCAGTGATGAGGTTAGGTTCTGGGTAGAGTTGAGGCCTTTCAACAAACAGTAGCTTTTCCCTGGGGCTATTTTGTGAAAAACTCACAGAGCCCAGCCTGGAGTCATTCTCAGGGTTTCTGTTTACTGATTTTCAATTGATTGTCGAGGCTGCTAGAGGGAGGGGCAGCCTCTGGCTCTGATTACCCAGTGAGGAAAGCCACTCCTATGGCTGGCGCCCAAGCTGGGTGACTTTTCCCTGGATGGAGCTGTGTCTGGCAGGTCACGCCCGCCATTAAGTTCTGGTGACCTGCTAAATGACTCGTTTTATTCCAATGCCTGAGTTGGAGCTAGCAGCTCCGCCGAGCTTTGTCGGTATCCAAGATGGAGATCTCCGGTACTGCGGGGAGGGGAGGGGTGGCCTTCCCGCCTCTGCTCCCTGACAGGGAGTGAGGAAGTCGGGCTTCTACTCAAGCCGAGTCTTGGTTCCTGGGTCGTCTCTGGTCTGCAAACTGCAGGATGAAGATGTCCGCTCCTTATCGGTTCTTCTGGTATTGAGTAGAATCCGCTCCCCCGCTGTGTCTGGCTCCTTCCTCTCGGATTCTCTGTGGCTCAGGTATGGTGCCCTGTGGTCGCCGCCGCGACACCTGCTGCCGCTGCGGCGGCTGCTGGCAAGCGCTCAGATGTGTCTCCTTGCCTGGGTTTCCCCTCTCTTGCCTAACTCTCTGTCCTGTGATGGCACACATGGTGTGATTCTCTGGCTTAGGACTGTTCACTGGAACTCTAAAACTGCTTTCTATGCGAGAGCTTGTTCAGATTCCAGCTTCTCCTCCGCCATCTTCCCGGAACTCCTCTATAAGAGTTTTGTCCGGCGCTCTTCTCCTAAATGTCTCCTAACTGACCTTTCTGTGGAGATAGCATGTTTGTGGCAGCACATTTCATCAGGGACCATGTGCCCTCAGCCAGCTCCTCACCCTCCCTTTGAATGCCTTCCCATGTGCCTTCTCTTCTTCCCCGAACTGCACACAAAAGCTGAAATGGATAAAGATTCATCAAGAGGAAAAGACAGTGTTCTCTGGACACAACCTAAAAAACATTATATGAAACATTCATTTATAGAGTTCATATAAAGCCCCTAAATAACTCTGGAAAAAAGCAAGAATAGCCCAAAGATAAATGACTACGTTTCTCAAGTACAGCCTATCTGATGTAGAAAACATCCCAAAGTCGCACTAGAAATACAGTTTTATGCAAGTTTGCAAATGAACATAACATTTAATTACACACATGCACACACACAAAAGGAATAGTGAGCTAAGACTCACCTGTCCATACTTCATCCCTTCCCTCAGCTTCAGTTCCTTATACAAACAGACTGTTCATTCCTTTAGTTTTCTAGCATTCATTTACCTTTAAATAGGTTCATGTTGTTTCATATTTTGAAATTGTGGAATATTTTCAGTGGACTTCAGAACTCTAGGATGCTTCCACCCAAACTTCCATTCTCCACAGAGCCTTGCATATTCTCTGTTTTCCCTGGCTCCCAGTCTGTTGTTTTACAAGCATTTATCCTAATAAAATGCATCATATGTAATGATATTTGTGGATCTCTTTCCCTGAAGATCTGAAGATTAGTGTGTTTTCTTTCTCAAATTCTCCTAATCATGTCCAGAGCTTTATAGCCCTGTAATAACCATCAAAGGCCAACACATAATTCAAGCTGAATCTCTTCGCACATGAAACCAGACCCAAAGCTCATCAAAAACCTGGTTCTTCCACTTTTGTCCATAAGTGTGATTTGTCTTCTTGTTTGGGAAATACCTTCCCTTCTTTTGCCTACCTACAAAGCCCCTATTCACTCAACTGTATTTCACACACACACACACACACACACACACACACACACACACACACACACACCATAACTTTCCCAATCCCCTAGTCGTGTCAATTGTAGGTCTGGCTACAAAGCCTGGTTGATTTTTTAAATTCTATATGACTCTAGACATCACTTCCCTGGCACAGATTCTATACTAACAAGTATTTAAGCATTTTATATCTGATCACAGAGGAATAACTACCAGCATACAAATGCTAGCAGAGTCTCCATTTTAAAGACCACAGACTGTAGAAGATTCTAAAGGTCATAAAGTTGATCAGTCTCAATAAATTCTGAGGCTTCCCAGTTTTTCTCCATTAAAAAATATTTGTGTATATTAGTTATACAATGTAAGGGTCTTCATTGTATTTCCATACATGCATGTAACATATTTTGATCATCCATTTTCCAGCAAACAATTTAATTACATTCTTCCTTATGGCTGAGTAAAACTCACTGAGTATATATACTTTATTCATTCATTCATTGATAGACAATCAGCTGTTCCCATAGTTTGGCTATAGTGAGAAATGTCAGTTCTTACTTTTTAACACTCCCACAGTGTATATTGTTGGGAAAGAGTATGTGTTGAATCTTGGGCTAGCCTGAACAAATTTATTAACTATTCTGATCTCTAGTATCCTGGTATACAAAGTACAGACAATTATACCTCACATTAGGAATGGTAATCTGATTACACAATGATAATAATGAAAATAATTCAATCGAGTACATGTTTAACACCTGGCCCTTTTCCTTCTGTTTCTTCTGTGATTGATTTGGAAAATAGAGGGAGCTTTTATCTGCAAATGGGGATCCTGGGACCTTTCCTAGCAAGGAGTGTCAGAGAAAAAAAAAAGAGGTGAGAGAATCAATTCTTGCCTGCTTTACTATTTCTGTGCCTGTTTGCTTGCTGCTGAATGAAAGTAATAGAGATTCGCTTCCAGGGTTTCTATGAAGATCGAATGATATCATTTTTTTAAGAGTGCGCTACAACTGTAGTGTGTGATTATGCTATGCATTGTTAAAACTCCCATTCTGTCTCATTCAACAAAATAAAGGCAGAAAGAATCCTTAAGGCTAAGCATTGTCAGGAGGTGGACTTATGTTCTCAATTGTTCTTGGAAATTCTAAGAGTAATTTCAGCCTGAGTATTGAAGCCATTTCAATTTCTCTTTAAAATCATAGATGCCAAAACCCTGTGATTTAGGTTCCTAGGAAGTACTTCAGGAGTTGTCTGCCTGCCCTCAGCTTAAATCAAGTAGTTAGCGCTTAACAGGAAGTGAAGAAACAATGTTCTCTATCATTACTAAGCCTTTCAGAGAGACTGACAAGTTTTCCTCTGGTGAGACTGCTATGATCTGAAAGTCAAAACTCATGTGCATGGTTTTATTGGCCCTTCATAGATGAAAATCTGAATTCTCTCAATTTTTCAGCTCCACGTCCCAATTTGATTTGCCTGGATCTACTGTCTAGTCCAAGAATGCATCATTCAACCTTATGATTCCTTGCTTTTAGTCCTGCTTTCCCTCTACTTGGCATGCCTTTGTTACTCCCCGCGACTCTCCCAAAGTAATGGTTGACATTGTCTATGCTGAGAGCTCACTCATCCTTCAGATATCACTCAAACCCTTAAACTATAATTCTTCTTTCTCTGTCCCCCTCCAAGATGAATTTCTGTCTCCTCTCCTATGCCTCTTGGAGGCCTATTCCTATCGATCCTTTGCTTTCCTTCCCTCTTCCATAATCTGTACCTTTGTCTCTCTGTCCTCTCTCCCTCTCCCATCCAGCTTCCAAAAATCCACATCCAAATGTATGCTTGTATTTAGGACACTTTCTAAAACCCTAAAGTCCCATAAAAGAGTAAAAAAAAATAAATTAACATAACAATGGGACGCCTCAGCTTTCAAATATCACTCAATATAATACGAGCAATTATAAAAGATTATGATGGTTGTGAATAAAGTATGACCATGGCAGTGCAGGACAGAATATGTTTATTTTAAGGAAATCAAAGAAGACTCAAGAGTAAAGTAATATCCACATCACCACTACTGAAAGACAAGGAAGAAGGTGTCATAGTTAATTGCTGAATTGCAGTAATTTGTCCTATTGTTACATGCTACTTGTGCTTGTGGCTTTCTAGTTCTGGTATTCTTGGAGTCATACATACCCTTATTTATTTCTAGACCCTGGAGGAATGCTTGGGACATTAGAATGGATACACGGAAAGGTATATGGTGACATTTGGGGGGGAAATTTCATTCTTTTATTTAATTATTTGTTCATTTATCTCTTTATCATTTATGTATCTATTTTACATAAAGGTACAATAAGAAAAATCATGATGACAAGATAAAAAAATGTACACTGAGAAACAAGAACTCTACAGGCTAACCTCAAGCTAATTGAGAAACACTAACAATAAAGACATATTTTCCCTGTACTTTTATAATCTATAAAACAAACAATGTAGGTAATACTAGGCCTAGTCTACGGCTAGGTCACACCAATGTGGTTCAATTGAGATCAAACCCTAGCCCTGCTGCAAACCACAAGCTCTTAGTTGAAGCACTGTAACTCTATTCATAATGGGTTCTTCCTGCGTTGACTGCTGTAGGGCCAGCCTAGAAGGTTGTGTGATGCTCCAAACTCATATCTAAGCTAACTCAGATTGCATCTTTTCCTAGAAATTGATTTCAACTTTAAAGATCACCATGGCTTGATGTCACTTGATTCATTAAATTTGATGCAGAAAATGAAAAGGCTAACAAGTCTATGTGCCCACATATAGGCTCGTAGACTTTCCAAGTGGCTTTTGAAAATGATGAAAATCAATAACTCTATAATTGTTATGCTTCTCTTCATTTCTTGACCATCATGGCAGCTCTGGATTGTTGCATTGTCTTTCTCATTCAAATTTTCCTATTTCTACTGACTTCTTCCTAGATACTATCCATAAAAATGAAAAAAAAAATGGAATGATAGCAGAAATAGAGACAGGCACCAGAAGCAAAGATGCAAAATAATTTTAAAGAAGATGACACCTTTGAGAAGCAAAACACAGATCAGCACTCTTGAAACACAGGGGACGGTGACTTGTGTTACTTATTTAATGATTTATTTGTGTTTGGCTATGACAAAAAAATCTGTGCTTATTTGAAAGCCCATGTGTTATTTTTGGAAGATAGGTGTGTAGGGAATAGACAAGAAACAAAAAGGTTCATCAGCAGTGTATAGATTCTGGGAAGAAGAGAGACAGAATCCTTAAAGAAGATGTCCTGTTGTCATGAGAACAGAAGAGAATGGATGCAGATAAATATAAGAAAATATAAGATTAACTTCCATGCATGTTAATTAGGATTTTATCCTGGATGTTCCTGAGGAACTAATGTTCTGCGATTGGATTTTTCCAGTAGTCACTCTAGTGGCAGTACAGAGGGTACATTTCAGAATATGTGGCTGGAAAAATGGATCTTAAAGGGAACATTTTTTGTCCTGGAGGTGCAAGGAGATAAGAAGAAGCTGGCAATGGGAGGAGGACAGAAGAGAACACAGGGACTACTTACGACATAGCTGTAACTACTCTAGGTTGACAACTGAGTATGGAATGTGGAATGTGGAGCTGAATAGAAGCAAAAGCTCTAGGTTGAATTTTCAGGTCCTGTGTTGGACAATGGGCAGATGACTGTGTCAGATAGGAATTTCTCAGAAGATGATGGACACTTGTGGGATAACCAGGTGGAGATACACGTCAGAGCCTGAATACAGCATGGGACTAGATCTGAGCAATATCTATCTATCCTCAAGATAGAAAATCAGGCATAAGCTGGGCACTGGTGGCTCACACCTGTAATCCTAGCTACTCAGCAGGCTGAGATCTGAGGATCGAAGTTCAAAGCCAGCCTGGGCAGGAAAGTCTGTGAGCCTCATATCTCCAATAAACCACCAGAAAACAGTCAATGGTGCTATGGCTCAAGTGATAGAATGCTTGCCTTGAGCTGAAGAGCTGAGGGACAGTGCCCAGGCCCCAAATTCAAGCCCCATGACCAACAAAAAAATAAAAGGAAGAAGAATAAGAAAGAAAATCAGGCATAAGGAGTAACTATAAGATAATCAAGAGACAGAGAGAGTAATCTGGCATGTATAAATGAACATGAGGAAGCATTGGCACAGAAGGAAATAGTGGGGATTTGTAAGTGTGATTGAATCCTTAAAGCAAGGTTCCTGTGAGGGGAAAAACATCCACATTGCCAAGAAAGGTCAGCTTTTGAGAGCAGATCAGATCAGCAGAGCAGTGACCATCTAGAGGCAGACAGGATCAACTGTGACAGAGGGGGATGAGGAAAATAGAGGCTGATACAGATAATCCAAAGGAGTGCTCCCTGTGTGTTTTCTCAGTGAAGTAGGAGAGTAAATTCAATAAGATGGCTAAGGCAGGGTTTGAGGAATCAGGGATCTGAAAGGACTTGAAGGTTTGAAATAAATGTGCAGGACCTAGTTTTTGTGAGCCGAAAGAATATGTTTTAATTTCAGAGTGACTGGCATACACAGGATAGAGAGGCAGGAGAAGTTGGGGTGGGGACATCAAAACACCTGTACTTTCTATGTTCCTGATTCTAGCCTCCACCCTCTCCAGACCACAGATATGTCAGCCACTCTCAGAGGCTGACATTTAGCATATTATTGTAACCCCTCTGTACAGTATCACAATAAAAAAAACATTAAAAAAAGAATTCCCAACACCGGTTTATTCTCAAGTAGATTAACTTCCCTTTGGAAACAATATTTGTGGAATATTTTAGAGGAATTAAGAAACAGTAGAGCTATAAATTGGGTTTAGTTATTTTTAATTATCCTCTTAAATAATGGGATGACGTTTCAAAGTAAAACATTTGAAGTTATATTAACTCACTATTAGATTAAAGCTAAGACTTTTTTTTTTTTTTTGCCAGTAATGGGGCCTGCTCTCTGGGCCTAGGCGCTGTCCCTCAGCTCTTCAACTCAAGGCTAGCGCTCTACCACTTGAGCCACAGCGCCACTTCCGGCTTTTTCTGCTTATGTGATGCTGAGGAATCGAACCCAGGGCCTCATGCATGCAAGGCAAGCACTCTACCACTGAGCCACCTTCCCACCCCAAGCTAAAAATATTTTTATTTAGTCAGAGAAAAGTCTCAGTTGCTGATATCCTTATCTCAACACAGTCTATAATGATGCCCAACTAGCAAGAGGAGGAATAGGACTTCAGTGAGCTTTGTAATTAACCCGAGATGGCACCCTGGAGTTGCCAGCCGTGTGACAACAAGTAAATTACCTAATGTGTTATACTTTAATTTCTTCATCTGTAAGATGATAGGTTTTCAGTCATATGTGGGAGTATGGGTCAAAAGACTAGAGAGAATCTGTTCTGAATATCTGAAATAGAACTCAATAACAAGTAAGTCACCACATTTTCTCTCTGTATATTTTTGCCAGTCCTGAGGCTTGAACTCAGGGCCTAGGCACTGTCCCTGAGCTTCTTTTGCTCAAGGCTAGCTTTCGACCACTTGAGCTACAGCACCACTTCCAGCTTTTTCTGTTTATGTGGCAGAGGAATGGAACCCAGGGCTTCATGCATGCTAGGCAAGCACTCTACCACTGAGTCACATTCCCAGCCCTCTGTATTTATTTATTTTTTAAAAAAAAACTTTAGAGACAAAGTGAATTTTTTCCTTAAGCAAAAGAAACAGTGTTATTCTATCAAATGGAGCAAAATGACAGCTGAGTGAGTCATTATGAGGTAAAGGGATCCATTTCCCACTGTTCTTCAGGCATCAAGAGACAAATTAGACTTCCCAGAGTGAGTTAGCTAAAAGAGACTACACATCAAACACAGACTCATTAGCTGACATTTTTTTAAGGCTACGTTTCACTTACAATGATTCTCATTTTCCACTTGATATGGTAGTTTATGTTTCTTTCTTAAGTGAAAATGTTTATACTAAAAGTGAGTCTATTAAAAGAAAAATATTAAATAACACTATTTTGCACATTTAACAACAGACAGCCAGAAGGTGAGAGAGAAATGGTGATAATTGAGTGATTGACTTGGTTAAACAGTATGTTCACGCATGGATCTCTTTCTGTCTCTTGCCAAGATTTTGCGAACACGAGGGAATCAGATGCTGTTTTTGAGAATCTGATAATAGTAATTTCCAAAAGGAAATTGGAAGGTATCAGTGCCTCACACCTGAAATCCTAGCTACTGATAGGCGATCACAAACAAGGCCATACTAAGGCTACCAGTACAATTATGTTTATCGCAGCATTATTTACCATAGCTAAGATATGGAACCAGATGCCCCTCAGTAGATGAATGGATCAAGAAACTGTGGCATATATATATATATATATATATATGTATATATATATATATACATATACATATACATATACATATATATGCACTTATATGTATATATACGTATATTCATATATATTTATGTACATATATATATACACATATATGTATATATACATATATACACAATGGAATTCTATACCTCCGTCAGAAAGAATGACATTGCCCTGTTTGTTAAGAAATAGAAAGACTTGGAAAAAATTATATTAAGTGAAGTAAGCCAGGCCCAAAGAAACATAGGTCCCATGGTTTCCCTTATTTGCAATAACTAGTACATGTCTAGGACAAGCAGAAAAGGCCAAAACCTATGTTAAGTGAAATGAACCCCAAGATATAGACACAAATATCTTTTTTTCTTTCTTGCTATTGTTTCCAATATATTTATAATATAACATGTGATTTTTTTTTTTGCTGCTTTGTATAACCCCTATTTTCACTGTATTTGAGTCAGTGCCCTGCATCTTTTATATACACTTCTCTAATTCGGGGAGAGGAAGGGGAAAAAGGCTTAAATGAGGATACAGGTCGACCCATTGTAACAATGAGATGTACAAAACACTATGTTGAAAAGGAACTTTACAACTTCAGCGGGGGGGGCGGGGGGCGTGTTGTTGGTTATGGAGGTGGGAGGGAAGGGATGGTAGGGGGAAAACAAAGGAGGAGGCAACAATGCTTAATATGAAATGTACTCATTACCTTGCTCATGTAACTGTAACCCCTCTGTACAGCACTTTTACAATAAAAAATGTACAGACTTTGTCCAGACTTGTTTAATATCCCTTCTGATTTTCAAATATTTTCCCATATGGTCATTAGAAAATTGCTTATAATTATTAAATGTGCACCAAGTATGTTTTGAATGATGTTAAACATAAGTATTTATGGATGCATCTTCCATGTAGAGTGAGTACGGTTTTCATTTGTTATTTTTTAAAATATATTTTTTATTGTAAAGATACTATACAGAGGGGTTACAGTTACATGAGTAAGGTAATGAGTCCATTTCCTATGGAGCATTGTTACCCCCTCCTTTGTTTTTCCCCTTCCAACATTTGTTATTTTTAAGATGATATTAAAGGTTGTTTTCTGTTGAGAACATCATCATTTTTGAGTTGCCATATTAATGTGCTGGGTCAGCCCATTTCTATTGCCATACACTTTGAAGCTTGTGATGCTAAAAACATTGGACAATTTATTAAATTTATTATAATATTCATGTGAAATTACACATAAACTATTTATAATAATAAGTATCTGGCTGTAATTATGCTTCCTGCCCCCACAGAAAGTAGATACCAATCCAGGACTTAGGCTGGAACCTCCTCACTATGCCTTGTGGGAATCTGCCTACTTTGTACACAGATTTGAGCCAGGGTGCAAGATTATTATGCCCCACATGGTGGAACCCCATCACCAGGTCTAAACCCAGGCTGGGACACCGGACTGCCACATTGCACCATGTGGGAATCCAGCACAGAGCCCTACCATCTGGCCAGGAACCATTACACTGTTTTCATTGCTCTGTGCTGAAAGCTGCCAAATATTAAGTCTAACAGAGCTCCATCCAGTGAACACATTCCACCATCTCCAAAATTAATATATAATCCAAAAGATGCTTATAGTCTGTAAACCCAAATGCATAAATCCCAGCAAAAGCTTACAAAATTCATGAACAATAAAACCATGCCAGACTCAAAAAACAACAAAAATCCAGGGAAGGACTCTAATAAGAGCAGAGAAGAAGAAATAGAGAACAAATTACCATTAAAGCAATGATGAGACAATTATCCAATGAAATAAAAGGGTATATCAAAAACAAATCAAAGAATACAAGGAGAAAATGACCAAGAATATACAGGACACCCAAGGAGAGGCATATAGAAATGTTACACTCATTGAAAAATGAAATTAACACCCTGAGAATTGTCATCAACAAAGACCTTGGAAGCATGAAAGGCTCTATCTTCCTATTGCAAAGCACAGTTGAAAGCATATGCAATAGAATAAGTGAGGTATGGACCAATCCAGATGCCCCTCGATAGAGGAATGGGTCAAGAAAATGTGGTATATATACACAATGGAATTCTAATCCTCCATCAGAGAGAATGACATCACCCCTTTCATAAGAAAATGGAAAGACTTGGAAAAAATCATGTTAAATGAAGTAAGCTAGACCCAAAGAAACATAGGTTCTCTGCTTTCCCTCATTTGTAGTAATTGGTGTATGCTTAGGGTAGTCTTAGCAGAGAATCATATTAGCTTGAGAGCTAACACAAAATGAGGCCAATTGAGATGAACGCCAAGACATGGAAACAATAGGTCTTTTTTTCAGATGTCAACCTAGATGTCACCAATGTACTGTATCTAGTTCTTTCTTCTTATTTTATTTCATTTTTCTTTTTCCATTGGTTTATCTCTAACAATCTCTTTCTTTGATTCTGGTACCCTCCATCTTCTATATACATTTATCTGATTTGAGGGAGGGAAGATAAATAACAAAATGATGAAAAAAGTACAAAGGATGACCCATTGCAACAATGATACTCACAAGACACTATGTCAGAAATGAACCTTACAACTTCGGGCGGGTGGGCGAGGAATAGTGGGAGAACAACAATGGAGTGGGTAACAATGGGCAACAAGAAATGTACCTTACTCATATAACTCTTACCCCTCTGTACAGCTTCTTTACAATAAAATAAAATTAAACAAAAAAGAAAATAGGTTATCAGGAGTCAAGGGCAACACAGAGGAATTAGGGGAAAAAAGAAATTCATGAGAAAAACCACTCAGAACATAGCAAAGGGAAGTTCAAGAAAATGTGGTATATATACACAATGGAATTCTATGCCTCCATCAGAAAGGATGACATTGCCCCATTTGGTAGGAAATGGAAAAACTTGGGGAAAATTATATTAAGTGAAGTAAGCTAGGCCCAAAAAAACATAGGTCCCATGGTTTCCCTTATTTGCAATAACTAGTATATGTCTGGGACAAGCAGAAAAGGTCAGATAGATGATATTAAGCGAAATGAACAAGTGGTTTTTTTCTTCCTTGCTATTGTTTCTAACATATTTATAAGGTACCATGTGATTTTATTTTGCTTTGTATGTGCCTCCTCCATGGTATAACCCCTGTTTTCACTGTATTTGATATTGATATAAGTTGGGGAGGGGAAGGCAAAAGAAACAAATTGTTTAAATAGGGATACAGGTGGACCCATTGCAACAATGAGATGTACAAGACGCTATGTTGAAAAACGAACTTTAAAATTTAGGTGTGGGGGGGCGGTTGTGGGTGGATGGGGAAGGTGGGGAGGGTATGTAGCTGAGGAAGCTGGAAGGAAGGGAAGGTAGGGGAAAAAAAGGAGGAGGCAGCAGTGCTGGATAGGAAATGTACTCATTACCTTGCTCATGTAACTGTAACTCCTCTGTACAGTATTTCCACAATTAAAAAAAATAAAAAAGACAAATTGGCAGATCCAGCTAGTAGATCAAATGTATGCAAACTTGGGATAGAAAAGGGAGAGACATACAAAGCAACAAAGAACTAATCTTATAAATGTGTTAGAAACAATCTTATGAAAGAAAAAAACATTTGAATACCCCTGCTTTCACTGTATTTGATGTTATTATAATTTGTGGAGGGGAAGGGAAAAACAAATTGTTTAAATAGGGATACAGGTGGACCCATTGCAACAATGAGACGTACAAGTCGTTATGTAGAAAATGAACTTTATAACTTTGGTGGTGGGGGGAGGAGGGTTGGGTGTGGGGTAAGGGGAGGATGGAATGGGAAGGGGAAACAAAGGAGGAGGCTACAATGCTTGATAAGAAATGTACTCATTATCTTGCCCATGTAATTGTAACCCCTCTGTACAGTATTTTCACAATAATAAAAAAAAGAAAAGGGAGACATTCAAAACTCAAGGCATTGAAAATCTGTTTAACAAAATAACAGAAAACTTCCCCAGTCTCAAGACAGAGAATCTCACCCACCTGACAAAGGCATACAGAACTAGTATACAGGATACAAGAAGTACTTCTAGACATGTTGTAGTGAAAATCTTGAACTTAATAACAAGGAATTAATTTTAAATGCAGCAAAATCAAAGAAAGAACTATATTAAAATGGAAAGAGGAAAATTACTAGATTTCTCCATACAAACTCTGAATGTAAGGAGAGACTGGAGTGGTATAATTCAAGCTCTGAACAAGGCATCCCAAAGTGGTGTGCCCATTGAAACTAATATTCACAATTCACAGTGAAATGAAAACCTTTCACAACAAATAAAACTAAAGGCTAAATGAAGGCTAAACTGCAAAGGAAACAAAAGAGGAACTTACAATCTGAAGAAAACATTAAAAATCAAGGAAACCTAACATTAATTAAACAAACAAATCACTAGAAGACTAGTTTATTAAATTAACACAGGAAGAGGAAAGAAGCACACTATAGGAAAATAACAATATGGCAGGAAACATGATACATTTCTCCATAGTTTGTTTGTTTTTTTTGGTCGGTCATGGGGCTTAAACTCTGGGCTTGGGCACTGTCCCTGTGCTCTTCAGCTCAAGGTGAGCACTCTACCGCTTGAGCCACAGCACCACTTCCCTTTTTTCTAATGGTTTATTGGAGATAAGAGTCTCACGGACTTTCCTGCCCAGGCTAGCTTTGAACCGTGATCCTCAGATCTCAGTCTCTTGAGATGCTAGGATTACAGGTGTGAGCCACTGGCGCCCGGCACACATTTCTCCATAGTAACAATAAATTTTAAATGACTCAATTCCCCAACCAAAAGACTTAGAGATGCAGATTGAATCAAAAAACAAGATTCAACCATTTGTTGTCTCCATGAATCCCATCTCCCTGCCAAAGGTATACATATATAGAGAGTGAAGGGAATAGAAAAAGACCTTTCATGTGAATGCATCAGTACAAAGATAGAAAGAAGGTCATTACATATTAATAACAGGAATGATCCATGACAAGGAAATCACAGCAGTTAGTATGTATGCATCAAACAATGGAGTACCGACACTCTTTGATTTAGAGAACATGATTGACCCAAGCACAACAATAATTGGGAGACATTCACACTCCATTCTCACCAAAGTACAGGTCAATCAAACAAAGATAAGCAAAGATACCTCTAAATTAAATGACATCATAACCCAAATGGACTTATTAGACATCTACAGAGTATCTTACCACCCAATTCACATTCTTTTCAGCAGCCCTTGGAACCTCCAAAACTCATCATATCTTAGGAAACACAATGAGCCTAAACAAATACAAGAGGATCAAGATAACTCCTTGCATCCTATCTGATCACAGTGGAATTCAACTAGTTCTCAACAACAGAACGTAATGCAAAAAACATTCAAATACACAGAGACAGAACAGCACACAAATGAATAGGTCACTGAAGAAATAAAGGAGGAAATTAAAAAGTTCTTACAATTCAATGACGATGAAAATATATCACATCAGAACCTTTGAAATACAGTAAAAGCAGTGCTGACAGGAAATTTCATAGCTCTAAGCATACACATAAAAAAATAGGAAGAACTCAGTAAATAACCTAATGATGCAACTAAACCAGCTAGAAAAACAAGAACAGACCAAACCCAAAGATACTAGATGGAGAGAGATAGCAAACATCAGGGAAGAAAATGATAAAATAGAGACTAAAACAAAAGAAACAACTTAAAATCAGTGAAACAAAAAGCTCATTATTTGATAAAATGAAAATTGACAATTAGCTAAATTGATGAAGAAGAGATTCAAATCAACATAATTAGAGATGCCAAAGGAAACATTACAACAGACATCCAAGAAATCCAGATGATTATGAAGGACTACTTTCAAAACCCATATTCAAATAAGGTGGGAAACCTTGTAGAAATGGATGAATTCCTAGAGACATGCAAACTGCCTAAGCTGAACCAAGAAGTTTTAAACCAATTAAACAGTCCCATAGCACACAATGAGATTGAGGAAACAACCAGAAATCTTCCCCCCCCCCCCAAAAAAAGGGAAAAATCAAGGTCTTTATGGATTCACAGCTTAATTCTATAAGACTTTTAGAGTTGAACTGGCACAATACTCCTTAAACTTTTCCATGAAATAGTAACAGAAGGATCAATTCTAAACTCATTCTATTAATCTAACATGACACTTATCCTAAAATCAAGTAGGGATTCACAAAAAAAAGAGAGAGAACTATTTACCAATCTCTCTGTTTAACACAGATCAGATGCAAAAATTTGCAATAGAATACTAGCCAAAAGAGCCTGGCAACTTATCAAAAAAATTATATATAATGGTCAAGTAGGTTTCATGTCAAAGGTATAAGACTAGTTTAACATATGTGAATCAATAAATGTAATACATCGCACCACCAGAGCCAAAGACAAGAAGCACATGATAAGCTCAATAGATTCAGAAAAAGCTGTGGAAAAATCCAATGTCTCTTTGTGTGAAAAGCTCTAGATAAGCTAGGAAGAGGAGGAACATACATTAAAATAATAAAGGCTGTATATGACAGACCAACAGCCAACCTCCATACTGAACAGTGAAAAACTAAATCCATTTCCTCTAAAATCAGGAATAAAGTAAGGATGTCCACTCTCTCCACTACTTTTCAATATTTTTCTGGAATTCCTAGCCAATGCAATAAGACAAGAATACAATATAAAAGGGATTGGCATAGGGAAAGACGTCAACATGTCCCTATTTGGAGATGCCATGATCTTATACATGAAGAACCCAAATCACTCCACCCCCAAGCTCCTAGAACTGATTAGCTACTTTGGTAAAGCAAGAGGATACAAAATTAACCCACAAAAATAAGTAGTCTTTCTGTATGCCAATAATGAATAAGAAAGAAAAAATCAGGAAAACAGCTTCATTTGCAATAGCAAAATATCTGTGTTTAAGCCTAACCAAAGACACAAAAGATCTTTATAGCAAAAACTTTAAAAATTTGAAGAAATCAAAGATGACATTAAGAAATGGAAAGTCCTTCCATGTTGATTAATATTGTGAAAATGTCTACACTGCCAAAAATGATATGCAAATTCAATGGCATTCTTTACTGAGATAGGGAAAACAATTCAGGAATACATATGGAACAACAAAACACTTTAAATAGCCAAAGCAATTCTAGGCAAAAAGTAAAAAAGGAGTGCAGGTAGTATCAAAATCCTAGACCTCAACCTCTACTACAGAGCTATAATAACAAATATCCTGTTAATGGTACAAAAATAGACAGAGATCAATGGAATATACTAGAAGACTCAAAAATAAAACCGTGTACTTATAGTTATTTGATATTTGATAAAGGAGCCAAAGATATACAGTGAAAAAAAGATAGCATCTTCAATAGTTGGTGTTGGGAAAACTGGGCATTGATAGGCAGAAAAGTAAAAGTGGATCCATGTTTGTCATCCTGCACTAATATCAATTCAAGTGGATCAAAGACTTCAATGTCATACTTGAAACTTTGAAATTACTGTACCAAAGAGTAGGAAAAACACTAGATCTTATAGGTATAGGCATAGCTTTTTGAAAAGAATCCCAGAAGTACACCAGATAGCAGAGAAACTTGACAAATAGGACCACATCAAAATTAAGTTTCTGCACAGCTAAGGACATAGTTACTAAACTATGCAACTGGCAGAAAATCTTTGCCAGTATATATCAGACAAATATTCAACATATACAAAGAACTCAAGAAACTAAACTCTCCCACAACTAATAAACCAATCACCAAAGGAGCAAAGGAGCTAAGGAGACACTTCTCAGAAGAGGTAAGAAGGGCAAAGAAACACATGAGGAAGTGCTCATCATCTTGGCCATAAAGAAAATGCAAAGAAAAACAACCCTGAGATATCATCAAACACCAGTTATAATAGGCAACATTGTGAATTCAAACAACAACAAATGTTGGTGGGAATATAAACTAATACAACCAGTTTGAACAACAGGCTGTAGGTTCTTCAAAAAACTAAACATAGACTTTATTTATGACCCGGGTATAACATTCCTGGGCATCTATCCAGAACACTACAAGCCAGAATACCATAAGGACATTGGACATCCATGTTCATTGCCACAATAGCCAAGATATGGAAATAGTCCGTAGTCCACATTCCCCACAATGGATGAATGGATCTGAAACATGTAGTATCTATACACAGTGGAATTTTACACAGCTATTAGAAAGAATCAAATAATGTCACTTTCAGGGAAATGGATGGACTTAGGACAAATCACGTTAAATGAGGTAAGCCAAGCTCAGAGAGCCAAACTATACATGTTTTCTCTCATATTTCGGAGTTATATCTAAAATACACTGGTATATGATAAAATATACAGGATTCTAGACACATACACAGTGAGACTAAAACAGGATACTATGAGGGGAGAAACACAAAAGTACAATGTCTATTAGTTTCTTTATGTTGATATAAAATTATATATATATATATTCATGGTATATTCATCTGTCATTAGGATGGTGGGGGCACAGTAGATGGAGATGGGGAAAGGAAGGGAGAGAATGGAGGAAGAGGAGAAAAAAACTCTATGAAAGGAATTGTACTCATTACTTAGCTTATGTAACTGTAATCCCTCTGTACATCACCTTTATAATAATAATAAAGTAAATTTTAAAAATAATGAATGTCTGTATACATTATATATATGATTTATAATATGGTAATGTGCATTACTTTTTGGATTGTGGAATTCATTATGTAGCTTTTTTATTTTGTATTATATCCATTTCTAACGTTAGCTTTATTTTTTAGTTTTAGCTTTTTTTTTGCAAACCAGATGTGTACTTAGGTGCTATTATGTATGAATTTAATTACAAGGCAGTCTTCAGAAAGTGTGTGTGTTAAACTGCCAGTGGTTCATACCCATAATCCTAGCTACTTGTGAGGCTGAGAAATGGACAATTGTGTTCAAGGTCAGCGCAGGCAGAGATGTTCACAAGATCCCTTCTCAACATATAACTTGGCACACAGAGGTACACCTGTCATCCTGAGAAGCATGGAAGGTTGAGATTGGAAGGACAGTAGCACCGGGCCAGCCTGGAGAGCAAAGCCCCTGAGACTTTCCATGTAAGGGATGCTGGACGCTGTGACACAGGTCTCTGAAACCATCAACAATGGGAAGCCTAAAGGGAGGAAGATGGTAGTTCATGCTTGCATGTAAATAAGAAACAGGACTCTATTCTAACAATAGAAATGAAAACCAGTATGGGAGACATGGTTCAGTGATATCTCACCAGCCTAGTAAACATGAGGCCCTGAGTTCAAACCCTGAGCACAAGCAATACAATAAAATAAGATATAAATCAAAGTATTGGAAGATATAATTGAATAACCTGATGGAAATGTGGAGAACTACATTGTTAGATTCAAGTTCTGATTTCCATTCTTTCTCCCTATATTTTGGTGAGCAATCTTGGACCCCAAAGCTGGATCCCTATTTACAGGGACGGGATTATATAGTGCACTGAGCATATAGTAGACTCTCTAAAATACCTGACACAGTACAGAGACACCTGAGACATCTTATGTACTCCAAATATACTAACATTTCCGGATAAATTGCAATTTAACCAGGTCTGCTTATCTCTCAGAGCCTCATCTGTAATATGTAGGAATAAAGAGTCATCTCAGGGGATTATTAGAAGAATCTACTGATGTATTGTTTGCAGACTTTGAGGTTTGACCTGCATCAGCACTTCATATATTGCTCTTTCTT
Organism: Dipodomys spectabilis; assembly: GCF_019054845.1. Lineage (NCBI taxonomy): Eukaryota > Metazoa > Chordata > Mammalia > Rodentia > Heteromyidae > Dipodomys > Dipodomys spectabilis. The sequence goes on along the minus strand of NW_024870941.1, from coordinate 2,069,269 downwards.
CTTTATGTGTAGGTATTAGGCCTCACTCTACTGCCATATTAATTTTTATTTCAAAACAGTAGCCCTTGGGCTGGGAAGGTAGCTCAGTGATATAGTGCTTGTCTTGCATGCATGAGGCCCTGGGTTCGATTCCTTAGCACCATATAAGCAGAAAAAAAAAAAAAGAAGGGGCTCTGTGGCTCAAGTGGTAGATTGCTTGCCTCCCATGCATGAGGCCCTGGGTTGGATTCCTCAGTACCACATCAGCAGAAAAAGCCAGAAGTGGAGCTGTGGCTCAAGTGGTAGAGCACTAGCCTTGAGCTAAAGAGCTGAGGGACAGCGCCCAGGCCCAGTGTTCAGGCCCCACGACCAACCAAAAAACAAAACAAACAAACAAAAAATAGTGGCCTTCAATATGTGTTTTTTGGAAACATAAAGACCCTTAGATTAATAATAAAGTATCATGACATCTATAAACTAGGCTTGTATATGGCAATTTACATTTCTACAACTTGATGATAACTTTTACCCATCTGAAACAAAGTACATTTCAGATGTAAAAACTATATTGAACGGCTGGTAAAATAAGCAAAGGGTCTCCCCTTTGGGTTGCATGTACATTTACATGACAAGCCAGATAATAATTTCAAGATAAAACAGGAGATCTGTATGTTTTCCAGGTCTCCACTCAGCAGGGCACCATATGGCACAAAGCGAGCACTTTATTACACCCACATTACTTACAGGAAGCTCAGGAGCCCTATAAATTACAGGGGTGCTTGTGCCATGAATGGTCTCAAGTCTTCAGTAATAGAGGCATTTCTACCTCAAGGTCACGTGACTTCGAATCACATGATGCCAAGGCTGGGTGGGTATTGCTGACGCAGAAGCTGTCCAGCCTCGCTGGTGCCAGTTAAAGATCCTTGACCTTAGGAAGCATCTTTGGTCATATCTTCTAGACTGTCTATTTCTCCTCTAAATGCCCATATCTTCCCTGCTCTTTGAGGCAAACTTCAGGAAGACCATAGATTCTAGGCTTAGACATGGGTTGAATTCCGATTTAGTCATGATTGGAGCTATATAATGTTATTCAAACTTTCTTCATCTTAATTTTTTTCTTTAAAATAAAAAGAAGAATTTATTACAATAAAATGAGAAAATGTGAAGCAAAATGAGTATGTGAGTCCATGGGTCTTTTTCAGGAAGAATATTGTCATAATATTCAATGTATATCCTAGGAAACTAGGAAAATTTGAAGGGAGAAGGGAGGGCTAGGAGAGAATAAGGAAAGGGGTACTAGCAAACAAGATGCACTGTACTTCTAAACTGCCATGTTGTATCATAAGCCCTTTGTACAACTACTTAAAGATTATAAAAAAACAAAATAAAATAATAAAAGGTAATCTTCTTCTTCCAACACCAAACAAACTTCTTCCTTTGCTCTAGCCTTTCCTTATCCTATAATGCTCTTTGCTGAGTGTTCACAAGAGCCCCTAGCTTTTCTTATAACTCTTGACTCAAACACTACTGCTCACTGAAGCCCACCATTTCTCCCTTATTTAAAAAATCCTCTCTCCATTCCTTTTTCTCGTATTCAATTTAATGTTTTCTATGAACTATTACTCAGTAGACTATTACACAGTTTACTTACTTTCCATGATTATATCCCATCCAATGCTACTAAAATGCTAAATCCATAAAGTCAAGGGTTTTTACTTCTGTTCTCCTGTTCTGAATTGCAGGCAATGTTTAAGTCTGAATAAGAACTCCAAAGGTATTCAACAAATACTTGTTGAATGGAGGAAGAACTTGAATCTTTCCAACCAAGTTCCTGAAGTCACTACTTAAGACTCTTGAACCAACATTTCTTTAATTTGCCCTCACATTTCCTGTGTGTTCTGAAGGAGATTTTTTTCAGTGCACAGAATTTTATGATACAGTTCTTCCACTGATGACTACAAAGCTCAAGAGGAATTAATGTGATGGAAAGAGACAGAGATAATACACCTCTTTTTTATGTGTGCCATTTTCACTTGAATCATTTATCACTTTTTAATCAGGAACTGATGGTGCACAGAAGCAATCGACAGATCTGAAAGAAATCAAAAAAGATACAACAGAGATGTAATTCCTTATGTCAATTGCTTTTATTGATAAGACCCTAAAAATCTTTTGATTTGTTGGACTTTCTCCTTTCTTCTTCAGGTGGCATAATGACTGTCTTCTCCATATGTGTTTTCCCGAGTAGTTTTTTTTAATGGCCTGTTACCTTCTCTATCCCCACCCATCATCTTGCATCATGGTCCGATGGATAAGCATCATTCCCCAGGTGTCTCTTTCTACAAACTAAGACCTTCTACATAAAGCAATCTACAAAAAAGACATCTGAGAAAGCAGAGGCTTGAGAAGAGACATGTTGGACTTGTGTATAGACTAGGAGTAAATCTTCTCACTTAAAACAAATAACTGAAGAAGAGTCTAATGCAACAACTGGTTTTATCCTATGCAAAGAACCGTGCACACTCTGACTCCACCAGAGGTTGTGACAACAGAGAAGGAAACCAGTCAGAAAATGTTATGTGAAGTAAGGACCTTCATAAAAGCAGCATTGTGAATTTATAAAAGGTTCCTTTCTTTTTTGTTACCTTTGTAGACAGGGGGAATTGTCCTTAATTCCCTTTCTTTAAAGGCATTTGGATAATGTGCCTCTGAAGTAGAAAGAACAAGGAAATCTTAAACATCAGGATTCTACCTTTGATGAGGCCTGTGCGATTCTTGGATTTATTACAATTGCATTGTCTAAGAGGGGCTCAGTTGGAGCACATACTGTTAGATTAATTGACCAGGAATCAAATTACCAGTCAGGAAAAAAATGGGTCAAATTTGATTTTGAAGAAATAAGGTCATATATAAACACAGAGTCAAAGGGATAAGTAGATCTGGGTTCTGTGCACCAGTAGGACACCAAATCTCTCTGCCTCAGTGTACCTATAATTCATTTGGATACACACTTGGAAGGCAGTTACTTTTTAGGATACCCCTGAACTACATCGAACTTAAGCTTCACACATGCTCAGCAATGAACACCTAAGCTACATCCCCAGATTTATGTTTAGCATCTGTTCAACCCTTACAGCTCACCAGGAAATAGCTTCAATTCATGTGTTCTTTAATCTTTAAAAAAGCTTCCAGAAGTAGGCATTATTCTAAGTTTCCTATTGCCAATAAAGAGGCTGGGACTCAGAATTCAGTCATAATTACTCTTGCAGACCTAGATTTGAGCCCAGATAATCTTAGGGGGAAAACCAGAAACAGGAAACTAGAAAAGCTCCACAAACTGCTACGAGGGAGTGCAGTGATAGTTCAGAATGTGTGTCCTCACATGCATATCCAGAGCAACATTTCCCAGACTTTGTTCATTTGTAAGCCAGATTCAGCATATCCTCCAGCTAGCTGCACACCACTCAGCATAGTCTAACCACGCATAATTGTAAAATACTAATTAGGATATGCCTGTTGTACATTTAAAGATAAAGTTAAATGGGGAATTATTTCAAAAGAAATGAAATGCTCCTCAAAAATACTATCCTTTTCCTATCTAAAGTTGTCTTTTCTATCTGAAGTTGTCGCTGCACTTTGAGAACGTGTAAATCATATACAGCCATCAATAAGCATTGGCTAAATGGTTTTCCAGCCAAATAGAAAGTCGTTCTGCAGGCATACAGACTCTCACTCCCAGAGAAGACAAATGGTAGATAGAAAGGAGTCAGGTGTACAATTCTAGCACAACAAATCCAACTAGAATGGTACCTAGAGAGGAAGGAATGCTACCTAGAGAGGAAGAAGCTCTTTCCCAGGTAAGCTGATGTCCAGAAGTCAGGCTTTTACTAGAGTTACTGGAGGAAGTAACAAAACCTATTAAAGGTGTGCATTGTCCAAGTGCCCAAGTTCAGATGAATGCCTGCCTGATTTTTCCAGACAAAAAGGCACTGCAAAAGAGCCCAACTAGATCAGGGAGACAGTGGAAAACAAAAGGCTTCTTCATCTGCACTGCAAGGAATTGAGTTTACGTAAGCCTTCCTGTGGAACTTTGGCAAGTTTAGAACACATATTTGTTTAAGTGAATCAAGTAAGATGTATCACGTCTTCATCCTGGAACCAGGATGACAAAGCCTCATTCAGTTCAAACTACCCTGCTGGCACCTCAGGCACACATGTGCAATGGATAAGCTGTGACCTTGTTCCACACTAGGGCTGCTGCATCCACAAGGCCAAATCTATTGAAATATTGCCGAGTATTAAGAAATAAGTGTGTCCCCCAACAACAAATCCTCAAAGAAACAACTGCCCAATAAATAAGTGGGCTAAAGACTTGAAGAGAAACTTCTCTGAAGAGGAAAGAAGGATGGGCAATAGACACATGAAGAAATGTTCAACCTCCCTAGCCATAAAAGAAATGCAAATCAAAACAACATTGAGATACCACCTCATCCCAGTTAGAATGGCTAAAATCAAGAACTCTAACAACAACAGATGCTGGAGGGGATGTGGACAGAAGGGAACCTTACTTCATTGTTGGTGGGAGTGTAAACTTGTTCAACCACTTTGGAAAGCAGTATGGAGGTTCCTGAAAAGACTTCACATAGAGCTCCCCTATGACCCAGCAATCCCACTTTTGGGCATTTACCCAAATGTTTACAAACAAGACCACACTAAAGCTACCAGCACAACTATGTTTATTGCAGCATTATTTACCACAGCTAAGATATGGAACCAACCCAGATGCCCCTCAGTAGATGAATGGATCAAGAAAATGTGGTATATATACACAATGGAATTCTATGCCTCCATCAGAATGACATTGCCCCATTTGTTAGGAAATGGAAAAACTTGGAAAAAATTATATTAAGTGAAGTAAGCCAGGCCCAAAGAAACAGAGGTCCCATGGTTTCCCTTATTTGCAATATCTAGTATATGTATGAGTCAAGCGCAAAAGGTTAGATAATGTGATGTTAGAAAAATGAACCCTTAGATATGTATTTTAATGCCTTTTTATTTTATGCATTTGTTTCTAACGCATTTATAAGATTATCTCTTTGTTGCTTTGTATGTCCCTCCCCCACAGTATAACCCCTGCTTTCACTATATTTGATGTCAGTATAACTTGTGGAGGAGATGGGGAAAAACAAGTCGTTTAAGGATACAGGTGGACCTGTTACAACAATGAGAAGTACAAGGTCATGTCGAAAACGAGCTTTACAACATTGGTGCGGGGGTGGGGGGGAGGGGGGAGAATTGGGTGGTGGGGGGTTAGGGAGGAGGTAGGGAAGGGATGTGAAGGGTAAACAAAGGAGGAGGCTGCAATGCTTGATAAGAAATGTACGCATTATCCTGCCCATGTAATTGTAACCCCTCTGTACAGTATGTTCACAAAAAAAATTAAATTAAATTTTAAAAAATTAAAAAAAAGAAATAAGTGTGGAACTGAAGGTGTGGCTCAAGCGGTAGAGCACCTGACTAGCAAATGCAAGGATCTGAGTTCAATTCCCAGAACCACCAACTAAGGGGGAGGGATAAATTGCATTTCTCCTTGTTTGCCACATTTTGCATGACAATAAAGTATATCAAAGATAGGAGACTGTCTTAAGTGGAAAAACTAGGAAAAGAAAGGAAAGTCATGTTATTAGGATTTTATGTAAGTGGAGTAAGAAAAATCATCTCAGAGAGGACTGAATAAAACCACTTAGGAGTCTAGCCCAGTTATTTTTGACTTAACTATAGGCTTTGAGATTGATCTTTAGGTAGTTTTCTTCTCAAAATTCCTCATTCACTTGAAAAACAAATTTAATATTAACATCAACTTCATTGAATTATGGTGAACTATAATGCAACGACCAATTCTTTCCAAAATGTGCCAAAATAGTAATCATTCACTAAATGTCAGAGATTTTCCTACTTTTTCAAAAGGGTTTAAACTTGGGCCTCATGGTGACTACTTATTTTCCAGAGAGGGTGTCATGCTTTATCACTTGGAGCCAGGCGCAGATTGCAAACTTTGGTCTGATCCTAATACTGGGGGAAAATAATGAGGAGGAAGAAGAAGGAGGAGGAGGAGGAGGAGGAGGTGGGGGGAGGAGGAGGAGGAGGGGGGAGGAGGAGGAGGAGGAAGAGGAGGAGGAGGAGGAGGAGGAGAAGAAGAGAAAGAACAAAAGAAAGAAAGAAAGAAAGGAAAAGAAGGAGAGGAGGAGGAGGAGGGGGAGGACTGAGAAAGGAGAAGGGTAAAGGGAAGGAGAAGGAGAATGAGAATAAGAAGGGAAAAGGAAGAGGAGGAAGGAGGAGGAAGAGGAAGGGAAGGAAGAGAAACAGGAAGAGGAAAAAAAGGTTTCCAGAGGACATAGAATCTTTCAAACTAGAGCTTAACAAACTAAGGAGAAGGAGAAGAGAAATGTTCATTGATCTTACTAAAAACACCAATTAAAAAGGTAAACCTTAGTTTGAATGGCAAGAAAGAGCAAGTAAGCAAATTGTGCCCAAATTAAATTCTGAAAGGAAAGGGATCTAAGAACACAAGTAACATAAAGGGCAAAAATATCTAAGTAATAAATAATAGACTCACCCTCCATATCAGCATTCTATATATGAATTCAATCAACCATGAAACAGAAAAATAAATGAATCACTTCTGAATCTGCACAGACATTTTTCTTACCATTATTCCCAAACAACACATTGTAGTAATTATTTCTAGTGTGCTGGCGTTATATTAGCTGTTATGAGGAATCTGGGGATGATTTCAGGTTCAGGAGGGAATATGCATAGCTTATGGGCAAATATTTTACTATTTTATAAAAGAAACATGAGCCTCCATGGATTTTTGTTATCCACAGGGCATCCTGGGTCTAATCTTTGTAGAATATGGAGAAACAACTGTAATGATAATGATCAAGAGATTTCCTAGAATGAAAACAGGTCTAATGAAGTGACATGAACCCCTTGACAACCGTTGGGATTCTTTTCACTCACTAAGTCTAAAAGAGAAAATGGTCTACAGCTATTTAGGGATAAATAAAGTATTTTATTTACAAAGAAGTTTAAGTTAGCCTGGGTTGAGACCACATTTGTACCACAGTGAAATTTAAATACCATAGTCTTCAGTACTACTTTTTAAGTTTTTTTTCCAATGCTCACCTAAGCCAGGCGCAAGTTGCTCATGCCTGTAATCCTAGCTATTCAGGAGGCTGAGATCTAAGGATCCCAGCTCAAAGCCAGCCCAGGCAGGAAAATCTGTGAGATTCTTCCACCAGAAAACCAGAAGTGGCGCTGTGGCTCAAGTGGTAGAGCACTAGCCTTGAGCTGAAGAGCTGAGGGACAACACCCAGGCCCAGAGTTCAAGCCCACTGACCGACAAAAAAAAAATGCTCACCTATGCTTATCAGTATTGTATTTGATGGACAAATAATAATTATATGGATTTATGGTGTTCTTTTTGTTGTTGTTATTTTCTCCATGGGTCTTAAGTGTGGGGCCTGAGCTCTTTTGCTCAACGCTAGTGCTCTACCACTTTAAACTTTTCTGGTGGTTAATTGGAGATAAGAGTCTCATGGACTTTTCTGCCTGGGCTGGCTTTGAACTGAAATCCTCAAATCTCAGCCTCCTAAATAGCTAGGATTATAGGTATAAGCTACCAGCACCTGGCTATGGCATTCATTTTGACTACAACTATAGACATAACCATAAAACACATGTGCATGTGTTTATATATGTCTTTAGTTGTTTCAAAGGGTCATTTTTCCTTTGCATTTTGAAATTGCTGCTTGTCTGCCCTCCACTAATGCTGCGTGCCCTTGTCTATTTCCCATTCTACTGGATTTGAATCTACCTCCAATAAGGATTTTAATTGTGATATTGAATTATTGATTCTTTCACAGTTCTGCTTTATCATTCTTAGCCCTCTCTTCTTCCCAGCCTGCTGCCTTTGCATTTCAACTAGCTCATCACTTCCTGCCTCTGTTTTACACAGATCACAATTCCTTGAATTTAATGAAAACATTATTTTGTTTTCTAACATTTTCTTCTTGTTCCTGTGAAAATATTATTCAGAGGTGTAAAGAGCTCCTGAGCATTCAGAATGGTTTGATTTTTTTCTTTTTCCCTTTTTCAGTAAGCTTCTTGTTTATTTTCCACTTTGTTCATTTTCAAATGCTATGACATATCTATAGTACATTCCTGTACTGAGTATCTTTATCCTAAATGCTTGCCAGTCTTAGTTTACAGGCACTGTTCATTTAGGTGATGATTAGAACCATTTTCACAGAAAGTACTAAGACTTGCAACTCCTCTGCCTGCTGGGGAGGTTGGGAATTTGTGCCTGCTTTGTTGAGAGTCCCAGCAATCTTTATGCTCAATTCCCATTCTTACCCCAACTCCTCCCCCCTGTGGCCCATTTTCACTTCCTGTTAACAAAACAGGAAGCAGAAATGAAAGTATTTCCCATGGCAAGTTTCTAAGAGCTGAGTTTGAAAATTATGTATATCATGTTCTCATCCGTTGTCTACAATTCAGTCATATCATCAAATCTAGCTGGTGTCTGGGATCTGTTATCTAGCCGTTTACATGGGATAAGCAAGAGAGGGGCCTTGGTGAACACACTGCAACCTCTATGGAGCCATGATGTCTGGATTATTCTACAAGGGTAATAAATATGCCTTACAGGAGTCAGTATCATTTGTAAAATTAAACATAAAAAATTAGAGTTTAAGGCCTGTGGCTTATGACTGTAATGCTACCTATTCATGAGACTGAGATCTGAGGATTGCAGTTCAAAGCCAGCTAGGGCAGGAATGTCCACCAGAAAACCAGAAGTGACTCTGTGGCTCAAGTTGTAGAGCACTAGCCTTGAGCTGAAGTATGCAGAGACAATGCCCAGGCCCAGAGCTTAAGCCCCACAACAAACCAAGAAGAAAAAGAAAAAGAAAGAGTTTAAGTAATTTTTAATTTAGATTCCAAATACTAAGGATTTACAATATGAGGCTTTTCTCAAGGGACAAAGCTATATTGTTAAGTTCTCATCAAAATTTCTTTTTAGTCTGAAATGTTTTTATTAAACTCTATTAAATGGCACATAGAGAATTTTTATCATGGCTTCACTATGAGCACATAAATTACTCTGATCATAATATTTATCAACTCTACCACTTCTTCTTATCCTCCTTCTCTCTTCCTCTTTTCCTTTTTCATGCCATCTTCTTAGCTTTTTAAGTGTGCATTTATGAATGCATGCATTCTTATTTCATCCCGAGATTCACAGAGTGGAAAGACTCAGGTTCAACTGAATTGGATTCCTCACCAAAGTTCAAGTGATTACCTATAATGGCAGATCTGAATTCAAGTCCAACATAGAGAGGGAATTTATTTTACCCTTTCTTCAAGAGAAGAGTGTGACAGGAGAAACATTTGAAATGGGTCTGGAAGAAGAAATAAAAACACACTTTCGCTAATCTGGCAGAGGAAATGGGTGTGTATGTACACACACACACACACACACACACACACACACACACACACACACACTTCTTCCCTGTTTAAAAATCATCAGTGCTTTCATTACACTTACAGAAAAATCCAGGCTTCTTGTCTTGGCTTCCAGATTGCTGTGTGATCTGGTCGGTGATAATCTGTGGCCCTTTCATGTACCGCTTCTCCCGCTGTCATCTCTATTCTAGCCTTTGACTTAATGTGTATTCCTCAGCCGTGCTAAGACGGTCCTATCTCTGCCATACAGCCTTTGAAATGGCAATTCCCTTTGCATAGAGTGTGCTTGCTCTTAAATAGCAGGTGTCTGAGAGAGGTCTAAATGACAGCCCTTATCTTCTATTATTGTAGCATATTCCAATTATCTTCCTAACATTTACCAAGTATTAGCAGATCTTACCCCCCCAAACCTTTCCTTTGCTCTCACTCTCTCCTTTGTGCATTCTTTCTTTCTCTCGTCTTTTCTTTCTCTTCTTCATTCTCTCCTTCTTCTCCTATTAGAACACAAATGTCTTGAAATCATGAGGTTGATCTATCTTGTTTATTGCCAGAATGACCAATTATGGGCTCACAATTAAATATATAAAGAAACAAAGAGAGCAAATATATCAGAGACTGGGGATAGTTTCACGAGAAAAAAAATAATCAGTGTTAAGGATTATATATGTTCATACTTAACAGATCTGGATATACCACATTCTCCACCCTCTCCTTTTATGAAACCCAGGTGTCTGCCGGTGAAATATGTGCAGTTTGGTCCCTTGTTCTTTCAGGATATAATAGTGCTTGGATATTTCCCAGAGGGGTATGACCAGCCATGGCTGCCATACAATTCCAAACTGAAGATACAAAGAACTGTTCACCTTAGAATATTAAGTCTAAAATTGCTTGGAACACAATCTGAAGGACATTGGAAAGAGAAAACACAGTTTGATTCTTATTCAGCAAAGTCCAGCATCCTATTTTGAGGTTGCTCTTACAGGGGGAAGGAAAAAAAAAACACATAGGGCACATAAAATACCATTCTTTGTAAGCATGACACAATGCTTCCTTGGGTTTTGCTGTTTGTTTCATTTATTTTGGGTCTTACATTTCAATTTGTAATATCCTTAAGTAGTTATAAAAGGGAGCGTCCATTCAGCATGTCAGTTTGTAAGTACAATGCATCTTGATCAGTGTCATGCCTTCCATATTTCTCCCCCATCTCTCCTAGTCCCATACATCCCCTCAATTCTCCTAGTTCCATTTTCACATATGCACATTAACTATTATGACTGTATTTGCTCACCTTTCCTCTCTCCCATTGTCTACATCTTTCCCCTTGACCTCATTACCCCCACTGACATGTTCCAGCTTCCTGATGTTCTTTTTGTTAAATTGTAAGTTAGTTGTACAAAGGAATTGCAACCATCCCCTTCATATCACACACTTTGATTAATGTATTTGTGTGTATATGTATATGACCCTGAATATGTGTACATATATGATTTAAATATAATTTCCATATATTAGATTAAACATGCCTCCTTTGTCTATTTGAGCCTGACTTATTTCACTTAAATATTTTTTTCTAAGACCAACTATTTCTCTGGAAATGACATATCATTCCAATGCTTCATTATTTCACCCTTTTCAAAGTATCTAGGTGAATATCAATATTGTTAGTCTTTAAATGGAGAAGACCAAAACGTTAAATATATTTCTTGAGCAAAAGGACCATGTCTGCTCTATCTTTGTTAAAAGTTAGATCAGTAAATGTCTAAAAAAATTCAATGTCCTATTTTTAGATATAATATGTGAATGGATCAGAAATGGGCTTCTTAAGAATACCTTTTCCACTGGGTGTCTATTGCTTGCTCATTATAAGTAAAGGGAGATAATGCCCTTGTATTATCTCTAAGCCTGAAAGGCTCTTAGCCCTGCAGCAAAATGAACTCAGTAACTTAAACTGCAACAAAAATAATTCAACATCACTAAACTGAGCCTCAAGGAAATCAGTCTCAAAAGCAAAAGAGATTGAGAGTTCCCTGTCTTCATTTTCCTTTGGCTTGCCTTCAATTTTTTAGTTATATTTTTTGTTAGCTGTACAAAGGAATTACCATTCAACAAATCTTTTTATGAGTACAATGCATCTTGATCAAATCCCTCATTGCTCCCAACCCAAGTCCTCTCCTCAGGTTTCTTAATTTCACAAGCTATGCATTAACTATCATGACTACATTCCCCATTCCCTACTTCTCTTCTTTTGTCTAGGACACAGTCCTTTATTTAAGCCAATTCTGTAAAATGAGAACAGGAAAACTGGTCACAACACATTGAAAAATGGTCAATTTGAAACTAGTCAAGATTGTTTAGGCCAACTACTGTCCTAGTAAATGGAATTAACATCTCTGGACAGGGTGTATACAGAGATTTTCAAAATAATAGAAAAGGTAAGTGTTAGCAGTAGGCAGATTGGAGAAGGCAACCAGATGTGCCCCCAAATATCGCCACAATGGTGATCTGGGGACGGAGTTCTTTTTTTCTCCCTCCACTTACCTCCAGCCTAAACTCGAAGAGAACATGAACCTACAAGTAAGTGTATGCCAAGTGCAGGCCGAGGGAAATGTGGACTAAATACCTTGAGGAACAAATTTAAACATATAGAACAGATTCCTAAGCACCCCTAAGGCTGCTGGTGAGATTTATCTGGGGTTGGGCCAGGGTTCTCATTCTAACACTGAGCTATGCTCCAGGTGTAGAAGCTTCTGTTTCATCATGGGCAGGATAGGTCTATGCCAGCACTAAGTGGGTTGACTGGTAAGACTGGAAACTTCCATTGGTTGTTTCTATATTCCCTTATAGCTCTATATTCTCTCCAGCTCAGAAGCCATGGGGAAGAAGAAAAACGGGAACAATGCTGAACTCCATTAGTAAATTTTTACTTTAAGTTTGTTTTGTTGCAGGACCTGGTCATTTTACAAGAAAACAATGCAAACTGTGGTCTTTACCAGACAATTTGAGGACACTATTTTTGTTTTAATTCTCAGGCAAATGTGGTATTCACTGCTCTCTTCTTTGATCTCATAATAGAGAAGAGGAAACAATCAGGAGCTAAACAAATCAAATGAAAATTGCCTCTCCTTCCTTCCTTCCTTCCTTTCTTTCTCTTTCTTTCTTTCATTTTTTCTTTCTTTCTTCCTTCCTTCCTTCCTTCCTTTCTTCCTTTCTTTCTTCCTTCCTTCCTTCCTTCCTTCCTTTCTTTCTTTCTTTCTTTCTTTCTTTTGTTCTTTCTTTCTTTCCCTTTCTTTCTTTCTTTCTCTTGTTCTTTCTTTCTTTCTTTCTTTCTTTCTTTCTTTCTTTCTTTCTTTCTTTCTTTCTTTCTTTCTTTCTTTCTTTCTTTCTTTTGTGATGAAAAACGTTCCAAAGTGCTTGGAGAACTCACTGAAATGATAATTACCTTCTGTGTTCATGGGGTAAGCATGAGGACACTTGGATTGTAATAGTCTCATCAGGGTTGTATAAACTACAACACATGCAATAGAAGTTCCCTCAACATCTGGGTCTTCATCAAAATCTTGTGAGCATCATATAAAACTGGCATTGCTATTTCAGTGTCAGTCTATAGAGGAGTGATTATGGCCCCTTAGGAGACTGTCTCATCTTTTGTTGTTGTTGGTGGTGGTGGTGGTTGTGGGGCTTGAACTCTGGGCCTAGATGCTGTCTCTGAGCTCTTCAGCTCAAGGCAGGCACTCTACCACTTGAGCCCCAGTGCCACTTCTGGTTTTCTGGTGGTTCATTGGAGATAAGAGTCTCATATACTTCCCTTCTCGGGCTGGCTTTGAACACCAATCCTCAGATCTCAGCCTCCTGAGTAGCTAGGATTGCAGGTGTGAGTCACTGGGGCCCAGCCTGTCTCACCTTTGAATGTCTGCAAGCCACTGGTGAAAATTATGCTGAAAGAAGCTGGAATCTATAAGTCGGATACATCCAATGGGCTCACCTATCTCCAGGAGAAGTTGATTTCTTGAGTCCACAGCACTTATTGCTTCCATGCTGAGGTGAATACAGTGAGAAAATGAAGCATGGATGCCAAAGATCACTTACTCTGGGCCGAGGGATGTATAAGGACTTACATATGAAAGTGATTTGATTTGATCTACCTTATAAAACAAGTGGAGGATGATTTTCCTCATCTTACAAATGAGGGAAGTGAGGCTCAGAGTGACTGAAGGACTGCCCAGCATCAAACACTTAGTAAAAGGTCAGGTAGCAATCCAGGACTAGCTGCTTGCTGGTCCCTCATCAGTCTTCTCCGAACCCTTTATCAGCCTACCTTTTAAGCCAAGCACCCAACTTGCCTCCCTTTGCAGGTTGCACTTAACTACCAGTTGCCACAATTCATAAAATGAGCCCTTGGGATGTACTTAACTGTTCATATCAATAGACTAAATTTGGAGAGGAGAAATCACATCAGCTAATAAAGACTTGGGTATCATATGTGGCAAAATATATGTTTTGACTCTTGTAACCTAATAAAGAAGAACAAACACAAGAATCTTCCCTTACATGGAGTTTAGATACTTTTAGGGAAAGACTCTGTGTGTGTGTATGTGTGTGTGTGTGTGTGTGTGTGTGCACTCACAGTCATGCATGCACACATGCATATGTGTGTATGACATGCCTTAGAAATGGGCCTTATAAGGTAATATAGATTATTTATATATATTATATATATATAGTTGTTGTTGTTAGTGGTGGTGGTGGTGGTGGTGGTGGTGGTAGTGGTGGTGGTGGTGGTCATGGGTCTTGAACTCTGGACCTGGGCTCTGTCCCTGAGCTTTTCAGCCCGAGGCTAGCGCTCTACCATTTGAACCACAGCGCCACTTCCAGTTTTCTGGTGGCTAATTGGAGGTAAGAGTCTACGGACATTCCTGCCCAGGGAGGCTTTGAACCACAATCCTCAGATCAGAGCTTCCTAGGTAGCTAGGATTACAGACATGAGCCACCAGCACCCAGCTAAAGTAATATATTATATATAGTAACATATATAATATCTATAAAGTAATATAGATAGTAATACCTGATTAAATCAGGAGCATTGAAAGATGGTGGTTATTTTAAATAAGCTAATCAGGAACAAATTCAAAGACATGAAGGAGGTGATAGAATGAACTCTCCAGATTATAAAGAGCAGAGAGTTGGAGGAAGAAGAAGCAGCCAGTAAGAGGGCTTTAAGTCTGGAGTGTGCCTGGTGTGTTTAAGGAGTGAGCAGGAAGTTTGCACATCTGGAAGAAAGGCAGAAGACTCCACTGGTGGCTTCACATCATGGGTCCTCAGAGTCCTCAGTGTCCAATTAAAGGACATTGCTCATCAAAAAGCATGGCTGAGCTCTCTTGCTCTTCTTTTCTAGCTCTCTTGCTCTTCTTTTCTAGCTCTCTTGCTCTTGCTCTTCTTTTCTAGCTCTCTTGCTCTTGCTCTTCTTTTCTAGCTCTCTCTGCTCTCTCTCTGCTCTAGCTCTTTCCTCTCTCTTTCCCAGCCACGTGGAGTGCCAACCTTGCCTGGTCCCAGCAGGTCTTCTGAATACCTGAATACCACGTGAGTGCTACTGTTCTCACCCCTCTCTCTGCTCTTTTCTAGCTCTTTCCTCTCTTTCCCAGCTCTCTCTCATTCCCAGGCCTTTCTCAAAAAAAAGAATAATAAAAAAAAAAATTTAAAAAAAAAAAAAAGCATGGCTGAATCACTTCCCACCACACACTTTAGAAGGCTTCCTGTCCTGAAGATTTGTTCACATTGCATCTCTACAATGGAAGGAAAGAAGAAGGAGACAGGTGTAGTAGGGCATAATTGTAATCAGAACTACACGGAAGGTTCACCATTTGAGGCCAGCCTGGATAGATGACAAGATCCATGCCTCCATAAATAATCCCGATGTGATGTTGTTCACATCTGTAGTCCCAATGACAAGGGAGGCAGAGGAATGAAGACTGATCCGAAGGCTACGTGGAGAAAATGTGCCAGATAGTATCTGACAATAACTCAAGGCAAAAAGGGCTGGAGATACGGCTTAAGTGGGAGAATGCATGAATAACAAGTGAATTCAAACTCTACTACTGCCAAAATAAAATTGGAAGCAGAAAAGAAAGAAGGAAAAGAGGGAGGGAAGGAGGGAAAGAAGGAGAAAGAGGGGAGGGCAGGATGGAGTGAGGAAGGGAAGATGGAAGGGATCATGGTTCAAAGAAGTTTGGGCAGGTGAGAGGAAGTGATTCTCTAGTTTTGATCAGTGAGATCTGGAATGTCAGGGGTCTTCATTGCTAGGGCCAGTCTGAAGGTCTCTGTGACCTTGAGGATGGGGACAGGTGTCAAGGTACAAGAATAGCTTTCCATAAGGCAAGGAAGCAGAATAAGGAAAGCTATCAGTTGCACTCCTGAGAGTTTCCTAATCAGAATTAAAAGAGAGAGAAATGATTTCAGGCACTATCACCTTGCAGTTATATGTCCTTGGGCAAGTCAGTTTTCATCTTCCTTGAAACAAGAAGTTATGGGAAATGATCTCCAAGTTTCAGTCAAGTTCTGAAATTCTAAAAATCTATACCTTTGTCATCCAGGTCACATTGCAAAGGAGGAAGGAGGCTTAGGACAGAGCAAAAGTGAAGAGAAACAACTCCAAGTGTTTTGTGACTTCTCAGAAGCATACAAGTAGAATTCAAGCTTGGAAAAGAAATTAAAATCTCCTCACCAGCACTGAATACTGCCTTAAGGACCTCAGAAAATTAAAACCAATCTGTGTTCCCATTGGATTTATTTTTATTCCTTGAATTCAAATGTCTGAAAGGAGAGGCTTAAGGCAAGTGTTAGTGAAATTGAAAGATGCAACAACCAGTAACTCAATGCCCTTCTCCCAGTAGGTTGTAGAAAAACAAGACATGTTAATATTATCTGATGCTGATGGGCTCTAGCTAGGTAGATTGGCAGGTAGGTACAAGCATACTTATGTGTGTATGTTTCTGATTTTGCTTATCTCTAAATCAAGAGTCTTCATTTTTTCTCGTATTACCAGCTCAGCAGTTACAGAAGCTAGTTTTTTCCCTGCAGATATTTCTATCAGTGCACACACTATAGCCTAACAAACAAGCACTGTCACATTTAAGGCAATCACATTCCATCCATGCCTGTAGGCACCAGCAAATAGAGGGAAGTGAAACATACATATCAGTGATAAGAACACACATATATGCACACACACCTTTCCAAAGCTCCCACATTTTTCCATAAGGAGATTGGAGTCTATCTATGCTGGATATCTGGGTGACTGTATTGAAAACACCTTACTTGCTGGAAGGCTGAAGTGTAGAAAGCAGTGAGCTAGTATTTTGTGGGAATTACTAACAACTGAGTGCTACTAACTAGTATTTCTGGGGAGCTGTGACACTGGGAACTGCCTTAGGGACCTCAGAAAATGCATTGTCATGGAAACATACTAACTGCTAGGTAACTGGTCCTGTGGTACCTTTTAACCTTAATAAGTTAGGATCTTCCTGGATGAAAGATAAAGATAACCATCCTATAATCATATGGCAAATGTGCAAATCCAGCAACTACGGGAACTAAATAAAATAGAACAGTGCCAGAAGTTGGCACAGAGTAGGGGCTTAATGAATAATAGTTCCTCCAAGTAGTATTTCTATTGCCGCCTCCAGTTCGCAGTTAACTTGTCCTACTGATATGAAGAAACTGCATCTGGATCCAGGAAAATGCCTGCAGCTTCTATGTCACATTATGAGACAATGATGTGTGACACTGGAAAGCAAGCAGGCTGTCACACTGGTATGGTGGATGCCTTTTCCCAATACTGAAGGCACTCAGTCTGGCAGTTCCCTGTGAGCTTCTACCAAGGGCACCATAAGGCTGGATGAGAGGAAGCTGGACAAATGGCTTTGGATGGACTGGAGCCCTTGCTTGGTACACAAGGAGAGAGCACAACACCAAAGCCATGGATACTAAGTAGTATTAGAAGAGGTAATACGAAAAGCTCTGCTTCTTCTCCCGAAGAGTAGACATTGATGGAGATACTTAGACTGCCTTTAATAGGAAAATGGCAGCTACAAAGCGCATTGAAAAGAAACCATGAAGGCTGCAGGAGGGTAGATGAGCTGTTGACAGTGTCTAAGAGGCACATAAGAAGCAGAGTCTCCGTATGAAATCACACAGTTGATTTTATCACGGAGCCAGAGTAGGAAAGTAGCATTGGACAGGAGAGAAATGACAAAGAAAGAATCAACAGAACCTGAAAACTCATTCAAGGTCAGTTTGTCTATAGAAAGGAAGCCTTCTGGACTGTGAAGGTGGTCACACCAGTCAGTGACAATTCACACTCAGATGACAGATCTCTCCCTAACATTAAGCTCAGAAATTACTTACGAGGTTGACAAATGAAGGACGAGAGGTGTTTAAACACCCTCTATAACCAGTCACCTGGGACTGTGTCCACAATGTTACATCAATTTGCTCTAGTTCCCATTTGCACTAGGTTCAGCCCAGCCATTGGTTACTGGTTCTGTAGAAGCACAAGGACAGAATGAATCCGTCATCGTGTTTCCTCAACCCAATTTCCTCAACCCGAATCTAGACAATAATAGAACATCTCACCTGCCAGCACAGAGCACTTCTCTTTCCCAGGTTCTTGATTCTTATCTATATATGTTGAAAGCTCATCAAAAGATGCAGGGAGGGAGTTAGGGGAAAAAAAAAGAAAAAGCAAAACCTAAGAAAGAAAAGAAGAATAATATTCATGGCTCTCCCTGAAGCACTAGGTCTATGATTACACCGGCTACATGGGGCAGAGGGCTTCTGTTGTCATTTCAGACACTGTTTCATCTTGATCATTGCAGGATTATTTGTGACAGCTCTGAAATCAGGACATCTCTCTAGGCAGCGGGTCGGGGTGGGGGGGGCACTTCTAATTGCTCTGGGTATCCAGAGTCATAACAACTATCCTGGATTGTCCTGGCTTCCTAAAAAAAAAAAAGGAGAGATAAAGGGAAAAATGAGCTTCCAAAAATATGAACAAAATTCCTACTGAACAATGTACTTATTGTGCTGTGATGTGGGCTTACAACCAAGCCAAAAAATACACTCAATATTTTCTGCTCAGAAACTTGTATAGTCCATATTTATTTCAAGAAAATATCCATTGAAATAGGGAACCTGAAGACACAAAGAGAAATATGTAAGATAATTATTTGGTCAGCATAGAAAATGGATTCTAAAAATAATACTCATTGCCTTGTGTATATTTCATTTATATCTGTTCCCCCAGTGCCTAATGCTATGCCAGATCTTTAATAAGTGTTAGTAGAATAAATGAATTAATAAAGGAGTACTTTGCAATATATTCCCCTACATGGAATTCTCTCCACCCCCTTCCCCAGCAATAGTTCTTAGGAACATTCCTACTTGTTTTACATCATATCACAAATCACACATGAAATATCACTTCCTGGGAGGAAACCATTTCTGGCAATACAGACGGCAGGATTTCTCTATCGTTGCCTAAGCCAGAGTGTCAGCTTTACCATAGACAGCACAGACTAGTTGGATTCAGTGTTCTCTTGTTTGTCTCTGTGCAGCCTGAAGATAGAAACTATTTCCTATTTTCTGCAATTGCCTAGTGTCATTTGGCACAGAGTAGGTTCACAATGAACATAAGCTGTCAAACTACTCCAAGAGACATTAGACTTAATGTGCATTGAAATTCAGAGGAAACCAAAGGGAAAAGTTCATGGTGAATAATTTCTTTTTTTAATTTTTTATTGTGAAACTACCGTACAGAGGGGTTACAATTACATAGGCAAGGTAATGAGTACATTTCTTATCAAGCACGGTTGCCTCCTCCTTTGTTTCCCCTTCCCATCCTTCCCATCTCCCTCCCCTGCCCCCGCCCCCCCCCCCACCAAAGTTGTAAAGTTCGTTTTCAACATTACAACTTGTACATCTCATTGTTGCAATGCGTCCACCTATATCCCTATTTAAACGATTTGTGCATAATTTCTGAGAGCAGTTTCTTCTGTAATAATTCCTGAGAGTAATTCTTTCTGTCTGACAGCATAATCTCTTTTCTTGACATCAGTAGGATGCATGCCTTCCTTACAAACTTGATATCCTGTATTATCCATGATATTTTTCAGTAAGGCTTTCTGTTCATGATGTTGCAAATATAACTCTAGAATGTAATTGAAGGTATATTTCCCCCAATACTTCCAAAGCTCAAGTTGGTGTGTAGTCCTTTGGAGGAGAACCGTGTCCTCATCAGAATGATCTAGAACAGTACTCAGCTCTGAATCCCTTCCCCACAGGGAAATCACTATGCAGACAATAGGTCAGACTCTGAACATCTCTTGTTCTACCTAAATTATCATGCAATTTTTACAGCTTTTATTGCTGTAAGTTAGATAAATGACTAGTATCCCTCTACAAAATGAGGGAAAGAAGTAAATGACAAATTTTCTCAACACACTGTCTCTTAGAAAATTAGCCACATGTATACTCTAACCTTGTCCTTCCTTCTGAAAGAAATGACCTTCAACTCTCTTGCTCAGTTCAGTTTCCTCTCTGGGTCAAGCCAATGTCCTGTATGTTTCTTCGTTTTCTGGGACATTAAATTCTGCATGTCTAATTAAGATCTGACTTTAATGTCTCCTCCCATCATCCTGTAAAATCAACTTCCCATAGCAATTTAAAGGTGTGTGCCAAGGCTCTCCCCAAAACCCAAGTTGAATGTTTGTTATTGTCCAATCTGAACACATTTGACACTCACATGGCATCTTTTTTAAAGTCCTACATTAACTATAGCATTACTTCTAGCTTTTAAAAATTCATAATGCCAAAAGAAATAAGAAGTTCATATATTCTCTTAGGATTTGGGAAATCTCTTAAGAGTCTGTTCCCTTTTCTGAACACTAATTCTGAACACTAGTCTTGGCTCTTCCAATAGTAGCCACAACCTTTGAAATAGAGCACAGGACAGTAGTTTGTCTTGGGGAGGACCACAGGAAGAAGGCTGAGCTATGTGTAGTCTTTCATAGCTTTTAGTCAACAAGTCACTGTTTCTCCTGTGGTTAAAATCAAGAGAGGAATAAACAGATGCCTTAGGAGTGACTATAATAAAAAGTTCCTTCAATTAGAAAGAACCACCGGGAGTAGAAAACTCATTATCAACAACTATCTCTCTTCGTTCAGTAAATAACTGCTTGACATAAACTTTGCTGGCAGTACCATACTAGAACTTCCAACAGAGCAGTGAATGAGGTAGATACAATTCCAGACCCAGGAACCTTCAGCTCTAGAGTACTGAACACAATGAAGACACATTACTTCAAGTGTGAGGAGCTTTCAGGGCAAGCCAGACTGAGAGTGGCAGGAATACCTCTTGAGCCATGGCCCTTTGGCTGGGGATGGTCTACTCATTCTCTCCTCCTCTGTCTTACTTCAGATCTCCTTCCAGCCAGTTTGGAAAGCACACCTCCAACAGGGGTTATTGAAGTGTGATTCCTGAAACACCAGTGACAATCTCCCCTGAGAAGTTGCTACAGATGCAGGTCCTTTGACTTTGCCGTGGGTCAACAGAATTCTCTCACTGTTTTTGATTTCTGTACCTTTTTCCTGGTATGGGGAGGGTTAAGGGGAGCACATAAATGGTGGGAGAAAGGGTGAACTAATGCAGCAGTGATACTCATTAGACACTGTGTTAAAAATGAACTCTACAAGTTGTGGGGGAGGGGGACCTAAAGGGAGAGAACTGGGGGTAAACGAGGGAGGAGGCGACACTGTTCAAAAAGAAACCTGACTTATATAACTGTTATTCCCCCTATACATCACCTTCACAAGAAGAAGTTTTAAAAAGAACCGACAACAACATAAGAAGGAAGGAATCAAACATCGTGATGTTGGCATCAGCAGTAGTGTTACAACTAGCCCTTCAGAAGATGATCATGATGGATTCTAAAGTGTCATCATTAGTAGCCTAAATGTATAAGAGGATAAGTTCCCTCCTAAAACATTGTAAAGGAAAAAGTACTGCAATCCCTTCACTCTCAGAGTCAAGATACAGCAGCAAAGACTGTGGTCTGGGAGGAAGCAGGACCCCAGCATAGGTTTCTCCCTGTTACATGCAGGAATGCCTCCCCATGACTGTTCAACTCCACCTCTGTGTCCCTAAAACCAAAGGAATGGCAATTTATTTAACTATCTCGATGGAGCTTCTTAAGTTATTTGTGTTTCTCACATTATATGCCACTGTTGCAAAATCGTGCAGTCCGGCAGCCAACAGCTGAAAATAGATTGTGAAAAATAGATGGTGAGCTTTTCGAAGCTGGAATTATTCGTATATAAAAGATAGAATACAAAACCTGAAAACCCATGTAGGCAATACATTTGGAAAAGAAAAAGAGAAGTCATCAAGATCTGAAACAAAAGCTGAACCCATTGCTTGCTGAACTAGGGAAAAAATGCATTTGGAAGGCAAACCCTAAGTAGAACAAGACATGAAAGTGTGTCAGTGTTTGGGAAGTGTGCATTTCTATCCCCAGTGTTCTGTAAGGTATAAATGATGGCAATACTTGTGTGGAAGGACAGTTTATTCTGATAATTAACTATCCATTGTCATCTAGTATGGTGTCCAGCACTCACATTATTGCCCTTGGCCAGTGACTCAAGTGGGTCACCATCCCTGTCTATAGCATCTTTTACATCCTCCTGGGTTACTCTTGCACATCGCAAAAGAATTCTATTAACCCTATTCCAATCTAGTGCAAGCAAACCTGGAAAGCTAGCTGCTATCCACGGTACTATTGTGTCTTATCAGAGTTCACAGCCTCCTGGAGACTCTCAAACCTTTCCTGAGCCCTCTGAACCCTATTTAGACTTAGTTCAGAGAGGGGTGGATAAGGTTCTTTTGAAGTTCACCAAAGCTGAACTAAACTCTCAATGTTTCTTCTTCCAGTTAGATTGGGTGAGAATATGGAGGGAAAATGCTTCCCTTTCTTTTGCTATCTGCATTTGCCCCATCATGTTTTATTGCTAAGGCAGTAAGCAGAGAAAGGAGAAGATGGCAGGAAGTAGCTATGCCCCAATAGGGATTGCAAAGAAAGGTTATAACATAAATAATAATAATGTATGCAATCACTATCTCAGAAACATTATTTCACCAAGTTTATGCAGGTATAAAATGAATACCACTTGGTCAATATTTTATGTGTATATTTGACTCTCATATTTAAGTACTTTCAGCATATTTTTTCTAGAGTCTTAATAACAAATCTTGGGTTTGGAGGCATGGCTTAGTTGGTAGTATGCTAATAAATGACAGAAAGCAGCAGGTTCTGAATTTGAGTCCCAGTCTTGGACCTAAAATAAAATGAATAAATCTTGATTTTTGCATTCCAGAAAAAAATATACCAAGATTACATTCTACTAAAAATCTACTAAAAATTCCAGGGTAGGGGAGGAAACGTGGGAGAAAAATGAGGGAAGGGGTAACAAGTTTGACAAGAAATGTACTCACTACCTTACTTATGTAACTGTAACCCCTCTGTATGTAACCTTACAATAAAATTAAAATAATTTTTAAAATATCAAATAGTGATGGTGTAAATACAGCTCATATATAAGGGAGGGATAATTTTATGATGTATTTCTAAGTGTTATTTATGAGTTAACATTTATTTATTCAATAAATCTGTATAAAGAAAGTACTATTACTCATCCAAAGGTAAGACAGGAAAAACATATCCACGGAATATACATCAAGGACATATGGCATCAGAAACAGAAGTAAGACGAGGATTAAAATATGATAACAAATAAAGACTGGCCTAATGCTGAGGGAACGTTTAAATAGGGATGTGAGGTTGTTGAAAGAAGGGAATCATATGCACCAATCATATGGCAATATCTATTTAAGAAAATAAATTTAGGAACTCAGAAAAGTGGTGAAAATGTGGATATATCAGGGCAAAAATATAAAGATATAAATAATTATAAATAGTAGCAGATCCCATGTGTGTTTCTGTTTTTACTTTTTATAATTATACAGTGTATTTTTTTAGGTTAAAGTATGACCCTCACAAGGCTGTAGATGCTATTGCTCTAAGAGGAGGGAAGGGTTCAATCAACTTTTCTTATCACCAATAGATAGTGGTTGGTACTTAGTAAGGACTGAATAAGTATGTGTGAATGAAAAAAATAACTTCAGTCATTAATACAATAAAAAAATAAAGTCGGATACAAAACGATAGGAAGAAAGAAGTACACAACATAGGTTTACAAAAGTCTTGGTATTAGTAAGAGTTGTTAGAGAACACTGGGGTCACATCATGGCATATAGTGAGTGTCAAAGCCTCTGCATTCTACTCCACTGACACTTTAGAAAAATGACGTGAATTGCAGGTGTTTGGTAGCTGAGTGTGTTAGAGCTGTATGTGTTTGAAAAGCCAGCATGACTATACCTGGAGCCCATACAGAAGAAGGATTAAGTAGCATGATAGTGGGTAAAATGGTAAGTGATAGTTATATCTGTCAACTTTTAGAGCAGAGGTGAGTGGCATATGGAAGAGAACCTAAAATACCCCTGGGGGATGTTTATAAAAACCAGTAAGAATGATTCCAAGCAATCAGGTGCCAGTAGCTCACACTGTTAATCCTAGTGACTCAGGAGGCTGAGATCTGAGGGTCACAGGCCAAAGCCAACCCACTTAGGGAAAGTCCATGAGACTCTTATCTCCAGTTTACCACAAAATGCCAGGAGTAAAGCTGTGGCTTGAATGGCAGACTTGGACGAAAGAGCTCAGGGACAGTGCCTAGGCCCAGATTTTAAACCCCTGTACCAGCAAAAGAAAAAAGAAAAGCAGGTTCTAGCCAAGGGCTGTTGTCTGTGATTGGAGGATGGTAGAACCCTTAGGAACAAATAATAGAAAACATAGAAGGTCATATCTATCACCCTTCTTTCCAACAACTTCAGTGTACTTTCCCTTGGTCTGTTAAACAAAAGAAAACAAGTATAGAAATTCAGGTTGCCTTAACTAGATCCCTGTAACCTGTTCCCATCCCAGAGATAAGACTCCTTAACTGCTTCCACGTATAAGCCAACTACTTGAGTTATGCTACTGCAAGCACTTTCCTGAAAACAATAGGGTAACTTTGTACTTAGAAAAGAATCATTTTCTCCCAATTTATCTTTATGTTATGTGATTTCCAATCTATATGAAAAGAAAAAATGAATCAGTCCTATATCACATTCAAATGCTCCGAATGCTGATGTTCACTCTACCCTCCTTCTGTTGTAATAAAAGAACAGGAGCTATATTCCCAAGAATAGGCTTTTCTCCTGCTGTTCTATCAATGAAGTTCCATTTATCTCCTTGTCACATCCATGTCTATGTGAGGCTGAGCAACTCCATCTCACAGAAAAATTACATGTAAGAAGAATTCTCAAAATCCCAGCTCTTATTCTTACTTCAGCTTCCAAACTGTTTCAAAACTACAGAGGCTCAGCATTTATTTAGTACTGAACTTCCATTGACTTCTTTGTCACTGTTTCATACTAAAATAAAAAGCTGATTGCCAAGGTACCAAGGTACTATGGAGATTTGAAATATAAATGGGATGAAGTGAGAGATGAGTAATGACTCAAAGCCAGAGGGGGAAAAGCACAAAATCACCAGAGATAAAGGAAAGAAGATTGTAGACATATTTCTTTAGTGTGGCCAAATTCAAGTAAGAGAAAATTAGAGGTCTGTCCATATTTTCATTTTTGCTCCAAGAAAGAACAAAACAACATGTCTAGGTGATCAGAATCTTAGTTCTCTCCAGTATCTAAACATGAAAGAACAGAAACCCTGTCTCCTAAATAAAAAGGCTCTGTTCTACAGAGCTACAGCTAGGATGCTCCTGTAGCAATAATCAGCTGACCTGATACATGGAAACACAGTTTGGAAACCCATTTCCCCAAATGCAGTCATAATAAGTAAAGAGTAACTGTGAAGTTCAGAGGTGACTGGTGAAAATACTGCTCCACATGCACATGAACTCCTCCCTAGGGTTCTCTCATGAACATCACAGTATGTCAAGGCCATATAGAACAAACTGCATAGGCTTTCTTATCTTTTACTAGTTCATAGTACTTCTGAGAGGCCCTGGGTCCAGTGAACAGGTATGATTTCCCTAGTATCCCATAGCAAGCCAGTGGTAAGTGCAGATTTAGAGCCAGACATTCGTCATTATTTCTACACATTAAATTCCAATCAGTGAACTGAACCAACTGAAGACTAAGGAGACAAAAGGGAAGATAACTACAAAAGACTCATTGTGGACTAAAATTAGATCTGATGTTGAACAGATAAAAACTTAGCCACTAAACCTATGTGGTGAGGTATATTCTGTTAAGCGGATCACTCAGTAGGGAAGTTGGAGAAAAGTAAGACACCCATACCAACTATTTTCTCCCAAACTTACCAGTCACATAGAAGAGATTTTGTAATTGGAGTAGATTTGCAGATAGATATAAAGGAAGGAGCAAGAGGCTAGAGATCTCATCATAATGGTGATCCTTCTGTAGAAAGCAGGAAGCCACAAGAAAAAGTCCTAGCAAGATATACCAGTTCCTTCTAAGAGATTAGAAATCAAGCCATCCTTGCTTCCATTTCCCTGAAGTCGTTCTTTCAATGTTAATCATTATCTCAAAGGTCATATTTCTGCTGACTGTTTTGCTTCCAGATTGATCAGATAGTCCCAAATATTAGTTACCAACAAACATTAGTTACATCAACTCCAAGGCCATTCTATAGCTAAAACTTTGTTCTAATAAAATATCTGGGAGTTAACTAAAAAAGTGAAGGACTTCTATGATGAAAACTTTAAAAATCTGAAAAAAGGAAATCAAAGAGTACTTAGGAAGTGGAAAAACCTCCCATGCTCCTGGATTGGAAGGATCAACATCTTGAAAATGGCAATACTTCCCAAGGCTATCTACAAATTCAATGCAATACCTATCAATATTCCAACCTCATTCTTCAATGAAATAGGAGAAGCAATCCAAAAATTTATATGGAACAATAAAAGATCCCAAATAGCAAAAAATGATTCCTTACAGAAAGAACAGTGCTGGAGGAATATCAATACCAAATTTCAAACACTACTACAAAGCTATAGTAATCAAAACAGCTTGGTACTGGCACAAGAACAGACCTCAGCACCAATGGAATAGAACTGAAAACCCAGAAATGAACTACAGACCTATAGCCATTTAATCTTCGATAAAGGAGCTAAAAAAATAGAATGGAAGAAAGACAGCCTCTTCAGTAAATGGTGCTGGCAAAATTGGTTAATCACCTGTAGAAAACTAAAGCTAGATCCTTATATATCACCCTGCACCAGAATCAACTCCAAATGGATCAAAAACCTTGAAGCCAAGGAAGATACCCTGAAAACATTACAGGAAAGAATAGGAGAAATCCTAGGTCTCCTTGGCGCCGGCAGAAATTTTCTTAAGAGAGACCAAGAAACACAATAAATCAAAGAAAAGTTGGACAAATAGGAGTGCATGGAGCTGCAGAGCTTCTGCATGGCAAAGGACATAGCTAGCAAGATCAATAAAAAGCCCAGAGATTGGGAGATCTTCACTAGCCATACAACGGACAAGGGTCTCATATCTAAAATATATCTGGAACTCAAAAATTAAATCCCTCAACAACAAATCCTCAAAGAAACAACTGCCCCATAAATAAATGGGCTAAATACTTAAAAAGAAACTTCTCTGAAGAGGAAATAAGAATGGCCAATAGACATATGAAGAAATGCCCAACCTCTCTAGCCAGAAAAGAAATGCAAATCCAAACAACATTGAGATTCCAGCTCTCTCCAGTTAGAAAGGCTATAATCAAGAACTCTAATAACAACAGATGCTGGAGGGAATGTGGCCAGAAAGGAACCTTACTGCATTGTTGGTGGGAGTGTAAACTTGTTCAACCAGTTTGGCAAGCAATATGGAGGTTCCTCAAAAGACTCCACATAGAGCTCCCCTATGACCCAGCAATCTAAAATGATCACAAACAAGGCCATACTAAGGCTACCAGAACAACTATGTTTATAGTAGCATTATTGAACATAGCTAAGATATGGAACCAACGCAGATGCCCCTCAGTAGATGAATGAATTAAGAAAATATAGCATATGTATATACAATGGAATTATATGCCTCCATCAGAAAGAATGACACTGGCCCTTATGTTAGGAAATGGAAAGACTTAGAAAAATTATATTAAATAAAGTAAACCAGTACCAAAGGAACATAGGTCCCATGGTTTCCCTTATTTTCAGTAACTAGTACATGTGTAGGACAATTAGAAAAGGTCAAAAGCTCTGTACATATGACCATATAAGATGATGTTAAGCAAAATGAACCTCAAGATAGGGACACAAGTGTTTTTTTTTTTCTTGCTTGCTCTTGTTTCAATGTATCATGTGATTTTTTTTGTTTCTTTGTATGTTCCTCCCACACTGTATAACCCCCATTTTCACTGTATTTGGTGTGGGTGCCCTGCGTCTTGTATGTAAACTTCTCTAGCTTGGGGAGGGGAAGGGAAAACACACAATGCTTAAATAGGGATACAGTTTGACCCATTGTAACAATGAGATGAGATGTACAAGACACTAGGTTGAAAATGAACTTTACAACTTTGGCAGGGGTGGGAGTGGGGGTGGGAGATGGGAGGGAAGGGATAGTAGGGGAAAAACAAAGGAGGAGGCAACAATGCTCTATAGGAAATGTACTCATTACCTTGCTCATGTAACTGTAGCCCCTCTGTACAGCATTTTTACAATAAAGAAGTACAAAAAAATACATTATTTCTCAATAGATTGTCAAAAAAAAGTCCATCTATGGTTTTGCAGTAGATTAAATGATAGCCTGAGTAGTTCTCTAGCTCGACAATGTCAGAAATATAGAAACCACCTCTACTGGCAAATTGTTAGGAAGAATTTATTAATAGACAATTTGCCATTTTAAGGTAAAGTTTAAAGTTCAAAACAATGTTAAGTAAAACGCAAATGAAGCAAAACACCTCTCAATGTCTGATTCTTCACAATCCATCACAGATGGATTCTTGACTCATTAGGAGAACAGCAATCTCCTTAGGATCTTCAACCTGGGTACTTGTACTATACCTGAGTGTGTTTCTGTCCACCCCTCAAGAATTTATATCTGCTTTATTCCAAATCTATCATGAGTTTCCCTTTTCCAAAGAATCCAGATAATTAATAAAGATAACATTATTTGAGCTCCTTCTTCATACCCTGAAAGTTAGTTAGCATAACAGTCCCGGTCCAAAGTCATTTCACTGCAATAACATTTTATCCCAGTAATTGATTTCACAGGAACTATGGAGACTCATGGGAACAAGAGGACGTGAGAATTGAGTTCATAGAAGGCTGGTCAGTCTACTTAGCTATTTTGTCATTGTTGACAGTACTGGGAATAAACTCGGGCCTTGAGCCTGCTAGCCAGGCACTGTGACACTTGAACCACGCCCCCTGCCCTTTGAGCTCTTGTCATCTGTCAAACAGTTCTTACACATTGCCTGTGCACCCCAGACTATGATCCGCCTACGACCATGATAGGAGGTGCGTGCCACAAGGCCCAGGTTTTTATTATTGAGAAGGAATCCGAAGAATGTTTTGCTTGGACTACCTCAAACCCCATGTCTTCCCAGTCTCAGCCTCCTGAATAGCTAGGATTACAGGTGTCAACCAACATGCTGGGCTTCACTTTGAGTTGTTTGCAGAAGGTGATCCTGGGCTAAAACCCATTTAGTAACCATTCTCTTATAAAGTGTGAGCAGCATATTTTACATGTCTGAAGGCCCCACACATCTATACCATCTGCTTTCTTCAATGGCTGTGTTTCTGAAATATCTGCCCTCCACCTATACCTAAAATACACTTGTAGAAGCCACTCTTCACTCAAAACCTCTTATTTCCCCCTGAGGACACTGAGCTCCATTTTGTGCACACCTGAGGTCAGGACCACCACTTCCATGTTACTTTTGTAGAAACCTCCATGCTACCTTTATAAGCAAGCCTGCCCCTTTCCTTGGTAATGGCTGTGGATGGTGGCTATGGAATTCCTCAGCACATAAGAAATCTGCCTCCTAAACTTCTCATGAAAACACACTTTTCAGCTAAAGCGTCACACAGCATATTCCAGAGCTAGTGATGGGTGAGAATGTTGTAAGGGGTGACATTGATCAAGATGAATTGTGCTCATAAACTGCTTTGTTAAATGGCAACTCTTTTGTACAACTACTTAAAGAGAAGAAGGAAGAGGAGGAGGAGGAGGAGGAAGAGGAGGAGGAGGAGGAGGAGGAGAAGGAGAAGAAGGAGGAGGAGGAGGAGGAAGAGGAGGGGGAGGAGGAGGAAGAGAGGGGAGAGGAGGAGGAGGGAAGAAAGAAATCTATTATGCATACTTGCTAAATAAATTAAATGAGCTATATAAATGTAATTGTATATATATTTGTCTACATCAGAAAAAATAAATGCCTAACAAGATGAATATATATCAAGATATTTTTGTGTGTTTTCCAAGCTACTTTAAATACATTTCACAATAAACATTATTTCAAAAAAGAAATCAATCAGTAATTTGTAAGGATGATTCAACTGTATATATTTTGGGTAGTATTTGGGGTGAGACTCATGTGCTCACCAGTAAAGCCATGTCGCCAGCCTGTTAAAAGATTTTAGATGTTTTTCAGATAGACTCATATATTATTTTCTCTTGGTCATATTTTTTTTCTCTCATGCATAGCTGGAATTACAAGTGTGTATTACCACACCTAGTTACATCTACTTTTTATAGGCAAGAGGAAACACATCTTCAAAATAAATCATTACAAAGTAAATCATTCTGCAATGAATCGAATGAATTGTCTATATTAACTGTGGCACCAACCCCAATATAATAGGAGACAGGGTTTTGAAGTTGAGGATAATAAAAACAAGAGGCTTAACACTTCTTAATCTCATGATGTTAATGTTACTGAGCTTAAATTTATACACTTTTCATCAAGATCAATAACTGGAAATGTTGCTGTAAGCATTTGTTGAGCAAATAACTAGGAAATAATAGGAAAGGTCTTTTTTATAACTGGACCTCAATAAATGTTACTCTACTCACCCATTTAAAAAATCAACACCTGGCCTTTAGTCTGAGAATGGACAGACTGACATCTTCCCTGATCGCTTCATGCATTCCAGGTCTGCATTACAAAATCCAAAGATCAATTCCCCATCACAGCCTGGCACATTATCTACATAAAACTTGACATCTTTATTACTCAGCATGCCACCTGCTACAATAGCCACAGAAAGAGAGCTGCTGATAAATGTCTGCCTTACTAATCTCATGCTGTGTGACTTGTGGCTAAAACTAAAACTGACCAGAGCTCTAGTTTTGAGGGGTTTTTTTGTCAGTCGTGGGGCCTGAACTGTGGGCCTGGGTGCTGTCCCTTAGCTCTTCAGCTCAAGGCTAGCTCTACCAATTGAGCCACAGCACCACTTCCAGCTTTTTCTGCTTATGTGGTGCTGAGGAATCAAACCCAGGGCCTCATGCATGCAAGTCAAGCTCTAGCATTAAGGGAAATGTAATTTTTTTAATTTTTTTTTACTTTTTTATTTATTGGGAAAGAGAGGAAAGAGCTAGAAAAGAGCAAGCAGAGCGAGAGAGAGAAGAGAGAGAGCAGGAAGAGCTAGAAAAGAACAGAGAGAGCAGAGAGAGCTAGAATAGAACAGAGAGAGCAGAGAGAGCTAGAAAAGAACAGAGAGAGAGAGAGGGAAATGTAATTTTTATATCACTAGGTTTTACAAACACACACATACTATATCTATCTATCTATATATATATACAGAGAGGGGGGGGCAGGGAAGGGAGAGAGGAGTGGACTGGTGATTTGCCGATTTGCCGAATCTATCCTGTCTCCTTTAGACCTTGGCTTAGAAATGGCCTTTCTGAAAATCCTTTGCAAATACCTGTGGTTAACTATATATGCACTTCTATATCTCAGATCTAAGCAATGGTATAGCATAATCCATAGCCTAAATAGCAGTTCCATGGATACTATTCAGGCCCCATTGAAGTGTTGGCCATAATATCAGTGTGTTAGAGAATCTTGTTATAGGCTAGCCTCAATCTCTCAGTCCTCCTACCTCTGCTTCCTGAGTGCTAGAATTCATGAACTAAAAGATAATCAAGTCCAAATGGAAGTTTGTAAATGGAACTTCCTTGACTTTGTAGGTAAACAGATCTTTGAATGAATAATCTGAATGCTGAAAATGATTAAAAATGAATGCAATAGTATTTGGCCTACTAACGTATTGCTTTCCCAGGAATGTTGTATGTTTCTCTTGACTCTTTATTCCAAATTGTGGCATTGGTGCCATTAGCTCAGTATTCAGAATTAGCACATGACCACTGACATTTAGCAATACTAAGCAAGGTCCTTAACTTTTTTAAATTGTACATTTTTAAGCTCAGATATAACATCAATACAATGTTATTCCAATTATTTACACTGGCAGCTCATTGAGCATTGAATGGGACAAAATGTGAATATTTGTTAAGGAACTAATTGTAAGTATCACCATAGTTCTGTGGTGACAGAGCACTAGCTAGCACTTGAAAGACCTTGGTTTGATCCCCTGTATCCTAAATTCCTGACTAAATCCTGCCAATCAGTAGGTGGAGATCAGTTGGGAGGATTGTGGCTGAAGTCCAGACCAAGCATATGTGTGAGACCCCCTTCTCAACCAACAGCTGGACACTACGGTGAACACCTGTTGTCCCAGCTTTGTGGGAAACTGAAATCAGAAGGATCATGATTTTAGCCATTTCTGGGCAAAAATGTTCTTAAGACTGAGAGAAATTGAGCGTGCTGACATGTTCCAGTCATGCCAGCTATTCTAGGAAGCCTAAAACAGATAGATCACAGTACAGGAGCAGGCCTGGGCATAAAGTGAGACTTTATCTCAACGAACCAGTGTTACAAAGGGAAAGAGGAAAGACTCAGGTGTTGAACTCCTGCCACACAGGCCAATCAGTGTAGAAGTCAACCCCAGTCACTTACTTAAGTGTTCCTCTGCTTCGATTCCAAAGCACAACCAAAAGCTTCTGGAATCACAACATCACACTTTAAAATCCTTTGATCCACACATACCCCCTTCCTGAATCTGAGTCCATGTATCCAAACTACCAGATGACATTCTTACAAGAATATTGGATGGGCCCCAAATATGTTAGTTATTTGAAGATTTATATTGTGATATCAAAACTATTCTAGCTGTCTCCATTCTATGCTTTGTCTCCACACTGTTCAAATAACTGAAATTAAGGAGCTACAATATGCCAAAAAGCCTGGCAGTGAATCTATACAGGATTTAAAGGAATCTTGTTTAGTATTGTGTTGTTTGCTTAACCTAGAGAAACAGTGAGATATTTAGAAGAAACAATCCAAAAAGAACCCTTAGCTTTGGTTTTGACTATTGTTCAACAAACTGCATTGACTTGGGCATGGGATTTTGTACCTTTTGTATTTCATTTCTTTTTATTTGAAATGAGGTAGATTTTTCTCTCTAAACTTCCACCTGATGCCAGCAGTAGAGAACACTAGGCTTTATCAGCTGACTTATTCAAGGGCTAGTAATGAAAAGTCCTGGACTTTCAGAATATATTGAAAACTAACATCAATAAAATTCTATCTTTCACACCACAATAAACAGTTTGCTAAAGAGAAACAGGGAGAAAGACACACAGAATTCTCTCTCAACCAGCCAGAACAGGACATTGGATTGGAGTCATTAGGAATGCCCAGAGAAGTTACTGTGAATTACCAAAAGAAAGAAATAGTAGTCATTTTTTAGTTTTATTTTTTGGAGAATGGAATGGATGAGCGTAGAGGTTCTTGTATAAGATATTGAAGCCCATCAATATCCTTGCAAGAATATCAACTGGTGTGTGTGTGTGTGTGTGTGTGTGTGTGTGTGAGTGTGTGTGTGTGTGTGTACTAAAATGGCCTGGGATGTTGTTGTTCTCCCTAGATAAACTAATGTGCACTTTTCTCGTAATCTTTCTCTACAAGTAAATAAAGAGAAAGGGAATGTGGGAGATGACATCAGAGAAAAAAACACATGATTGTCACACATCTATAAGAAGGGGGATGGTGGAGAACGTAGTCAGCTAACCTGAAGAGTTTTAGCCTTAGTCAGTTGCAGATAAATCAAGAGGAGAGAACATTAAAATTAACTTTTACCCATGTGATTTGGGGCTAGATAAAGGAAGTGTTTAGAAGCTGTCTTTCATTAAGAAAGTGATGCAAGGTATAGGGTAAAGTGATTTATTGTATGGGAGTGGTTCTGGAAGCTGTTTCTTCATAAGCACATTCCCAATCAAAAGAATAATAAAAAGAAGAAAAGGTACATAGCTTCTCTGAGCCAGTGAGCTGCTCCTGAGAATTCTTTAGGGGCCTGTTCACTTCCTAAGCTAATCATTGGATTTCCTAGAACTTTCCTAATCAAACCCTCATTACCCTTCCCTCTAACTCATGCTGACTCCTTTGGACTTTACAAAGGCCTCCATTTCAGAAACACAACCGCTCATGCCTTTTGAACACAGGGGATATGAAAGCAATGTAGCACTGTGTGGAGCATCGAGTCATAATGTTAGCAATGGCCGACCAGCATTTACTGATATTTGTGTGACAAACACAGAATTACCTACTTGGGATTATCCTATCTTGACAGCTACACGTCCAGGCCAGCTCTATTCTCACCTGGATTAATTTATCAACATCTCTAATCTCATTTCTTCTGTGCTCCCTCACCTGCCATCCATCTTAGCCACACGTATACCTAAAGACATAAATCACTTTCTGTTACGCCTTTGCTGAAAATTCTCAGTGGTGCCTGGTCATAGATGAGGAAGACATTGCTATTATTTATGTATCCTATCAATTCCAGCCATGCTGCAATTCCATCCTTCTGTTTCTTGAAGCTGCCAAGCTGAACTCTAAAGTAAACATGTGCTGTTATTTCCTCTGCTGGAAGCACTCCTTCTGAGTCTGGCCATGAGGCTGTTCCTATCTGCAGGTTTCAGTTCTGATGTCATTTCATCAAGAAGCCTCTCTGGCCACCCAGGCTTCCCGCCTTCCTTCCCCTCCCCCCCTCCCCCCCCCCCCCCCCCCCCGCCGACTCTTGTCTCTAATTACTTTCTCTTCTTTGCATTTCATTTTCCTCACAACACGTACAGCGATGTGAACTTATCTTGTTTCTTTATGGTGCATGCCTTGTCTCTTGCTCACTCTTCCTTCCTGTCCCAGCCATGAAAATCTAAGCTCTGTGAGAAGAGGGTATTATCTAAATCTATGGCATCTCCTTTTGCTCAAAACCCATACTGGAACCACATATGTCTGTGTTCTGCTGTAACCAGTGTCTCATGACCATCCTCTTCTCATAAAACAGTTCTGGATTGAAATGCAGGAAGCCACCCTTTCTGAGTCTTGTGTCTGGTACAGGTAAGAAATCACAGCACCTGCCCACTCAGCTCTCCTGACGCACAACTCGTCAACTATGATGAAGGTGCTGAGAGGGAAGAGCAAGAGCCAGAGTTGTTCATTTCTTCTTTCCATGGTTTGCCACTGAGCTCTGAGTCACCCCTGAAGCCTTGCATCAGTGCCTCAAAAAGCGCAAGTCCAGTTTTACAAATTCATAAAGTAGTTCACTTAAATGATGAATGTGGTCAAAATACTTTCCATACACATGCAACAATGGAACAAGGAGACTTACTGAGATTGAAAAGAAGAATGAAGGAGAATGACAGAAGGTGGAGGGGGTGAGGTTAAGTCTGATGAAGATACATTGTGTCCATGCACAGAGAAGCCAAAAATAAAATTCCCTTGCACAACCAAAGGATGCTAATAAAATATTTAAAAAGCAAAAAATGACATATCACAGAAAAAGGAGCAAAAGTAGAGATACATCCTCCTAGGACATGGACGCTTGCTCTGAGTCGTGTCTTTCCATTTGATACTAGTTCTTAGGCTATGTGGACCCCAAAGGCTGTGAACAAGGACACAAATGGAATTCACCACAGCCCCAGCCACCCACTGATGAACAGCAAGTAGTTGCAGAAGCTAAGAGAAACTGGGAAATCCTGCATCTCAGGACCTTCTCCAACATAAAATTCCCTTTTATATGTTTCCTGTGATGAGGAGACAGAAGACTCATCCATGGCCCATCCCTCCCACAGCTTCTTAGAGAACACATCTTTGGGAGATCCCTTTGATGAGAATGAGTCATGTTTTCTAAATTACCTATTCTAGTACCCTAAGCTCAGCTGTAAATAATAATAATGATGATAATAATAATACAGTCAAAGTGAGTCAGGAACCAGTAGCATTTGCTCAGAGTTGTTAAGATAGAACTCTGGATGCTCTTTTGCAATAAATCAGTAAAAAGTATAGAATGATGGAAATTCCCCTGTCCAGTATTTCTCAATGTGTACTCCACTAAGCACTGGAACAGCAAGGTATTAGTTGGGAAAGGAAATATAAAGGAAATATAAAAAAGCTGTCATGCTTCACACTGTTAAAAGTTTTGTTACTGTGGTTGAAGGATTCTCTAAGGTGCAATAGGAAGCTTTGGGTGTGGGAAGTAATACGGCACATGTGCTCATCTTACTACCCACGTATGAGACCCTCTTCTCCTGGAGCATCTGGAAAAACACTCCATCAGACACTAATTTGAAATGAACTGGTATTATTCAGACAAATAACTAAGTAATTGATTCAGTTGAAATTTTATGGGGGAGAGCTCAAGGTAGGATGCAAGTGTTAAAGTACTTATCTAGAAAGCACAGTGTCCTGAATTCAAAGACTCAGCACCAAGCAAGCAAGCAAGCAAGAGACAGACAGATGGATGGACAGACAGAAAGAGACAGAGAGAGATGGAGGGAAGGAAGGGCAAGAAGGAAGGAAGGAAGGAAGGAGGAAGGTATTTTGAGACAAATGTCACATGTCTTCATACACTGAATCTACATGTTAGTGACAGTATTAATGAAAAAGGGCTATGAATTTATACGGGGACTATGGGTAGATACCCAGCAGAGGGATCAAAAAGGGCTAATATGGAGGAAAGAAAATGTTCAAAGTATATTACATGTGTAAGTATGAAGTAGCATGATAAAAATCACCAAATACTGCTTGAGAAGGGAGAAAAAGGGAGGTAAGGTAGGAGATTATAATGAAGAGTGAAGTTCAAACTTTGACCTTTGAACAAGTTCACTGGACACCTATGAATTTGTCACAGCACAACTCCCTCATACTAATATTACCTAAACTATGTGTGTGTGTGTGTGTATATATATATATATATATATATATATATATATATATATATATATATTCAGAAGTTTTATGGAAAGCTAAATTATAAGATATGAATAGCTAAAGCCAAGAGTCAAAATAGATTAGATTAGAGGCATCAGCACAGATTAGAAGCATGGAATGCAAAGCTTTAGTTATGGGTTTTGAGACATAAAGCTCAGAGTAGCCCAGTGGAAAAGAGCTAGCAACCAGTATCTGCTGCTGGTGGAGATCAGTAGTAATGCACATGACCATCAGCCAAAGTGTGTCAGGTGAGAGACCATGGCAAAAGCTGGTATTGTATTCTTCCAGCTGTCTGTGCCTATTCTGGTGTTTGGGTCTCTTGCCTAATATTTACAACCAGTCAATTGTTTTCTAGAAGAAGCCTACATCTCACTTTCTAATGTCACAGAGATCAAAACTCTGGGCACTGACTCACTTATTCATTCCATAGTACTTATTAAGAACCTGTTAGGTGCAAGTACACAAACACTGTCTTAAAGGCTTGTACTTGACAGTGTATGCAGAATCTGCCATCGTCTTTCTTTTCCTCATTCGGAGTCTTTGCCTCTGACTGCCCTCTTAAATAGCAGACAGTATCTGTTGTGAGCTGAGGATATAGCTCCTCGTGATAGTGCATAACTGGCTAGCCAAGTCCCTCTGGTCAATCCCCAAGGCCACTAATACAAAGCACTTTCATGTGTATGGTAAATTCAGAACATAGTTCCCATTATAGGCTCACTCGATGTGTGCTATAGGCTATGTGCTATTTGCACAATTATCATGCCCTCGGAGTACAAGGATGGAAGAGACACAGGCCCTGGCTCTGAGGATATCCTGCCTGCCCAGTGGTGCGTGACTATGTGTCATCTGGATGAGAGCATATCCCTTTGGATATTATGGAAAACCAAGCAGGAACATCTACTTCAAACTGAAGTTCAAAGCTCCACTCTTCCACCTGGCCAGTTGGTAAACCTAGACTCCAACTCTTCTGCATCTCTCAGGGCTGCATGATCAGGAATAGTTAGCCCAATCTTTCTTCCTATAAATTGGTTCAAAAATGAACATGTATAGAAAATTAACAGTATTTATTCTTAATTCACAATTGCCAGGTGACAAAAGTATTTACCATGAGTTTTATTATCAGTAGTGTCTATGTAATAGTCTTAGCAATCAAGTTATTATTAGATTTATAAGTGATAAAGTATCACAATTAACGAAAGCCAGAATGGAGCCAATATATACTTGTTCTTCTGTGATTCAAAACTACTCAAGTTCAAGCTCAATTATATCTGGGTTCAGATATACATTCTGGGATCACACCATCATTAACTTGAATCAAGCAAGGTTTAGCAATACCATGAAGAATTTCTATGATCATGCATCTGATGAGTAGGAAAAACTCAGATATGAATGTAGGACTGTGTGATTCTAAGTGCCATCTACTTTCAACCTCATAACCAAGACCAGTGATTTGCAGGAATGAATAAGCCAACCTCTAGGAACTGTAATACAACATGTCCTGTTCAAGTAATGTCATTAAGCCCACCAACCCTTTTGTAAAGCAGTGAATCATGTAATCTAAGGAGCCACAGTGACTCTTATTAGAAAGGTAGCCAGGTTTTACACACAGTTGTGGATAAGAAAAACTCCTGTCAACAATGGGGAGGCCTAAATGACCTAGTATCTGCCACTGAGCAGAAGAAACAGTTGAGAGACTGAGTGTTTGGCGGTCGAGGAGCACAATACTTCTGTTCATGAGAGGCAGTGGAACGTGGCATCTGGCATGAGGAAGAAGAGGAGATGAACCTATGCCAGAATGAATGAATGTCTCCCCAGGTGGAAAATGTCACCTCTGAAGTACTGATAGTCTCTCAGGCTGAATGGGGACTTCACAGCACAAGGAAAGAAGAGAATGTGGCTGGTAGCTTTCTCTTTTTCACTTCAGCATGCTATTGTTGGTCCCTTGAAGTCAAGAAAGGAAAGAGAACTGATCATTACTGAACCTTGCTGGAGGCCAGAGCTCCCACTGTTTCTAACAGGGATTTAGATGCACAGATGAGTGAAATACCCAAAGACTACTGTACTAACTGAGTATGATGGGGTCTTCAGTTATAGAGGGTGGAAAAATACAACTACCAAAAACCAGGATAAATCAATATGTTATCTAGTTTATTAGAAAGATAAAGTGCTACAGAAGAAGAACCAAGTAGTGAGGGAGTTAGAGAGTCCTGAAAGGAAATTGGCAGTGCTATATTCAGTGGTCACATTAGGTTTAATTGAGAAAGTGTCTTCTAAGACTTGATAAAGATAGAAGGGACTACAAACATAGCTCAAGAAGCATAGAGATTATTTAGCAAGCACGAAGCCCAGAGTTCAAATTCCAGTACTACCAAAAGAAAAAAGGAGATAAAGATAGAAAATAAGCCATAATACTGAATAAAAAAGAGGGTTCCAAAGATAGGGTATAGGGGAAATATGTCCTGACTATTTGAAAAGCAATGGGGAAATCAAAAAAGAGAGGTAAGAACATCCAAGGCCAAGAAGAAGATTGGATGGATGAGGTCAGAAGGAGAAGCCATTACATACAGAGCCCCCACGTCAGTGTGAAGCTTTGACTTTTGCCCTGATGACATGGTGAGCCACTGGAGAGCTGAGCAATGGCAGACCTGACTTAAGATTACTGAAGTGTCATTTGTCTTCTCTACTGGGAACAGAATAACCAAAACGTAGGTGAGAGACTAACAGAGTGGACCGGGGATGTGGAATGGGCGACTGAAAGCACTGACCGGCAATCTGCTGCTACGGGTTAGGAAATGTGGGCAGTTTGGTGAGACTAGACGTTCAGTTGCAGACCTGGTTTGAACCTAATAAACCAACAAGCAGAGATACAATGTGATTAGCTATTTATATTAGCCTGGAGTTTGATGGATGGCTCTGGTACAGAAATACAAAGTTGCTTACTTAATATTATTTCATTTCATTCTCTTCACAGCCCCTCAAGGTAAGAAATGCTCCCTCTGTATGTTCCAGAGTGGTTGAGCCTTACTCGCAATCACATAATTACGAAAGGAATAGTAGGATATTTAATGTCTGCCTTCCCACAGTCTATGCCTTCTGGAGGAAAATTCCTCAAGAGAATTGTTTTCTTTTCTTTTCTCTTTGTTCTTTGAGGTCTATCCCTCTGACACAGTTTGTAGTAAGGTCACTAAGAATTATAGATAGATCTAGAAAGGTTGGGGAGACTTGAGGATGCCAAACTACCAAAGAGGTCTGAGGAAAAATGCAAGAGAGGCAATAAGAGACCTTCAGGAAAACTTGGGCGAGTTGGCATAGGAAGGTGCTTGCATTGGATATCACTGATAACAGGTACATAAACAAGAGTACCAGACCCTGAGTGACTGAGCGAGGAATGCCAGGCACACAGGATGCATTCTAAGAGATCCTATACGGCTTTTGTGCACCGAGAGACTCTGAGCTCCAAAATGAACTAATACCTTCTTCATGTTATTTGTAGTTCCAACATCCTGCCGAGAATCTGACTCTAAATACAATGTAAGACAAATATGTGGATGAACAAATGGCTGAAATTCTAAACATACAAGAGTTTGGCCCTTAGTTTCCTGAGGAGGAGGACATTCTAAAAAGAAGAAAAATAATCTGAATGAAAATTCAGTATCCTGCATCTATTTCTACATGAAGGGCAGCAGATTTCTGTGGACATCTATTTGCATATCTTTTTTTCATTGGCAGACCAATTTACATACATTTGTGTGTTCTGTTCGAAGAAACTAGCTGTTGGTATGTAAATTACTTGGCAGATTGAGTTCCCCTCTATTTCTTCCCATTTTTCCCTCTAGTTTTTGCCATTTTCTTTTCATTCTTACATATATATATTTTTGCAAGGTCTTTCTATACTTTGATAATGTCTTTCAGTTGACTGTATTATTTTAAAACAAATAATATAATTATATATTCATTTTGTAGGCTTCTATATATGTAATAATTTTCTAAATTTGTGTTAGAACAACCACACCATTATATTTTGCTATAAAATATTTTATTGTGTATTATCCTCTTTTTCAAGCAAAGTTCTCTGAAAGACTTGAACCAAGGCATATTGATTCTGCTCTATCATTGACCAATTGAGATAAGCCATCACATCTCTGTCCAGGCTTAGCTACAAGCAACCATCATACAACTACCAGCTAGTGCAAATCACTGGACATCCACAGAAGAATAGGAACCAATGGACAGAAGAGTTAAACAGACTATCTAGAGAGAATTGCTTGAGAGGTACAAGTTGAAGTCATTTCCAGAGCAGAAGAGACAAATCTACTTTTAAAAACATCACAGAAAATTGCATGAAATCGCAGAGCTTCTACATGGCAAAGGACAGAGCTAGCAAGATCAATAGAAAGCCCACAGATTGGGAGAAGATCTTCACTAGCCATACAACAGACAAGGGTCTCATATCTAAAATATACCTGGAACTCAAAACATTAAATCCCCAAAAACAAATCTTCAAAGAAACAACTGCCCAATAAATAAGTAGGCTAAAGACTTAAAGAGAAACTTCTCTGAAGAGGAAATAAGAATGGCCAATAGACATATGAAGAAATGCTCAACCTCCCTAGCCATAAAAGAAATGCAAATCAAAACAACATTGAGATACCACCTCACCCCAGTTAGAATGCTATAATCAAGAACTCTAATAACAACAGATGCTGGAGGAGATGTGGACAGAAGGGAATCTTACTGTATTATTCAACCACTTTGGAAAGCAGTGTGGAGGTTCCTCA
This sequence comes from Dipodomys spectabilis, assembly GCF_019054845.1. Taxonomy (NCBI): domain Eukaryota; kingdom Metazoa; phylum Chordata; class Mammalia; order Rodentia; family Heteromyidae; genus Dipodomys; species Dipodomys spectabilis. The sequence continues at coordinate 2,027,517 of NW_024870941.1, read as the reverse complement.
AAAGACTCCACATAGAGCTCCCCTATGACCCAGCAATCCCACTTTTGGACATTTACCCAAATGATCACAAACAAGACCACACTAAAGCTACCAGCACAACTATGTTTATTGCAGCATTATTTACCATAGCTAAGATATGGAACCAACCCAGATGCCCCTCAGTAGATGAATGGATCAAGAAAATGTGGTATATATACACAATGGAATTCTATGCCTCCATCAGAAAGAATGACATTGCCCCATTTGTTAGGAAATGGAAAGACTTGGAAAAATTATATTAAGTGAAGTAAGCCAGGCCCAAAGAAACATAGGTCCCATGGTTTCCCTTATTTGCAATAACTAATATATGTCTGAGTCAAGCAGAAAAGGTCAGATAAGTTAATGTTAGGGAAATGAACACTAAGAAATGTATTCAAATGTTTTTTTTATTTCATGTGATTGTTTCTAACACATTTTATAAGATTATTTCTTTGTTGCTTTGTATGTCCCTCCCCCACGGTATAACCCTGCTTTCATTGTATTTGATGTTGTTATAATCTGTGGAGGGGAAGGAAAAAAACAAATCATTTAAATAAGGATACAGGTGGACCCATTGCAACAATGAGATGTACAAGTCATTATGTCTAAAACAAACTTTACAACTTTGGGGGTGGGGAGGAGGATTGGGTGGGGGGCGAGGGGGAAGGATGGGAAGAGATGGAAAGGGGAAACAAAGGAGGAGGCTACAATGCTTGATAAGAAATGTACTCATTATCTTGCCCATGTAATTTTAACTCCTCTGTACAGTATTTTCACAATTAAAAAGAAACAACAACAAAAATCACAGAAAAGACCTCTAGGAATTGGTTCAATCCCTATTCTGCGGAAACAATGTGCTCTTGAATATATACTCTTGAATAATACTAAGGAATGTTTCACTTTTCTTTCATTTTCAGTGTTTCTATTCGTGACCTCATCAATATCACACTGAAATCATTTCCAGGAAATTTATAGTGAACCAACAGGAAACGACTTCATTTCCCTAAAAGAAAGTCACCTGCAGGAAAGGTTCTTTCAGGCAGGAATTGGCCTTATTCTGGAGACAACATTTTGTATAAATTATTCCCAATGTAGAAGTCAGTGGTGGGAAGTCAGATGTTTAAAGAGATGTCATTCAAGCAACACACAGCAAATGCCCTCCAAGCAATTTAAAGTAAAGCTAATTCTACTCATTCATTCAGTCCTCAGGGCTCACTATGTCTGACTGTAGGCTAGCCACAGTCACTAGAGTATCAAGGATACAAGAATTATCTAAGTAATTCTCAGAACACTTTGCTCCCATGTTAGTGCAGCTGTATCTTGTGATTCCTTTACTATAGAGAAACAAAGTTCATGTATGATGTAGCATTCTCCTACATTATGTAAACACAACATAAAATCAACTTTATGTTCCAAGTATAGTTAAAAACGTTAACTTGTTAAGTGCTTACTTATTATGAAAATGTAAAGATTTAATAGCGGGAAGTAATCTGACTGTTAATCATACTTTTCCTTTTTATTTGACTTTTGCAGTAAGAGCTATGTGAATGTCTAGTACATTCTCATGCATGTTCTAGAATGCGAATGTAGAACCTGTCATTACGTTATGTGGCATAGCAATGGACCCTAGGTAAGTGTCATCTCTGTCATCAAGGATGAGACCTTGGAAATAGTGGCAAGTCTTGGTAAATTTCAATAATAATAATGTGAAAAAATGATTTATGTAGAACAAATTAAATTTGAGACTTTTAATCCCGTAAGTAATGAATGGAGAGGTTGTTAAAAAAATGTTTTAGGCAAGAGAAATATTCTTTATCAGAATTGCTCTGATTCTACAGAATGTCTTGTATCCCGTGTCTGCACAAATTCCAAAAGTAACCCTCAAATATTGTGACATAGGAGTTTGCTGAGGGGCGTTATCTAACAAGAATCTATTTTTTAAAGAATTACTATCCAATAGTTATAAAATTTGCAGGGTGGTGGCTGCAAGGTGGCTCAGTGGTAGAGTGTTTGCCTTGCATGCATGAGGCCCTGGGTTCAATTCCTCAGCACCACATAAGCAGAAAAAGCCAGAAATGGTGCTGTGGCTCAAGTAGTAGAGCACTAGCTTAACTGAAGAGCTGAGGAACAGCGCCCAGGCCCAGAGTTCAGGCCCCACAACTGACCAAAAAAAATTGCAGGGTATGGCACTGAGGACAACTTTGGAGAAAAGAAAAAAACCCTCTGCAGATCACTTTTACAATAGAAATTTTTAAAAAATTATAATCTATCATGATCTATTATAGATCAACATAGACACTTCTAACTGTTGTCTTGTGAAAAGTAAGGTTTTCTTGGGGAAAAAAATCTTTGGGATGAAGACAAAAAACAACTGTGATCTTTGCTTAGAAGTATAAACTTGTTCAACTACTCTGGAAAGCAGTATAGAGATTCCTGAAAAGACTCCACATAGAGCACCCCTATGACCCAGCAACTCATTTTTGGGAATTTACCCAAATGATCACAAACAAGACCACACTAAAGCTACCAGCACAACTATGTTTATCTCAGCATTATTTACCATAGCTAAAGTATGAAACCAACCCAGATGCTCCTCAGTAGATGAATGGATCAAGAAAATGTGGTGTATATACACAATGGAATTTTCTGCCTCCATCAGAAAGAATGACATCGCCACATTTGTAAGGAAATGTAAAGAAAGACTTGGAAAAAAATCATATTAAGTGAAGTAATCCAGGCCCTAAGAAACATAGACCCCATGGTTTCGCTCATTTGTAATAATTAGCATATGTCTAGGATAGTCCTAGTAGATGGGAAGAACAGCTTAATAGCTATGTACATATGACCATATAGGATGATGCTAAGCGAAATGAACTCCAAGACACGGAAACATGAGGTTTTTGTGGGGTTTTTTCTTTCTTTTTCCTATAGTTTATCCCTTGTTGTCATTGTATTTGATTTTGGCACCCTGGATATATACATTTATCTGAATTAGGGAAGGGAAGAGACAAAATGAAGAGACAAGGTCAAAGGGCAAACCAATGCAATAGCAATACTCACAAGACAATAGATTAGCAGCACCATACCAGAAAGAAACAATGATATTTCCCATTTACAGACCAAGAAACAGGCTTGTGAGAGAGGCTGGCAGGTTGCCAACATGCATCACTTTCTTGTGCCTTTATGAACCTGAAATAAAACCACAGATTCATGGCTGCAAAGAAAGGCAGAAAAGTTAGTTAAGGAAGGATGTCAGTAAAAGTCTAGTCAGAGATGACTAGAAGGAATCAACCAAGAAAAAATACTGTGCTCTTCCAGGAAGAAAGATTAGATTTGCTCTCTCCCTTTGGCCATCAAAGTATGGTGTGTGTGTGTGTGTGTGTGTGTGTGTGTGTGTGTGTGTGTGTGTGTGTGTGTGTGTGTGTGTGTGTGTCTTTCTGACAAGAGCCACTCATCACAACATTGACTCCTATGTCCCCCTGCCTGGGACAAGATCTTCAGACAACAAGCAACTGAGGATGCTTCTCAGCTGAGTCTAGCCTGTGGTTATGAGCACAATTGCCCATGGCAGACTTTGAGTAAAGTAGGCTGAATAGCCTACTTAAAAAAATAGCAGCACAACTTATCAGGCCCTGGGCTCATAGGTGGGTGAAATCACTGGGCACTGATCACAGAACTCAGACAGATCCAGGAGAAGCATCTTGTTTCCAATGTCAATTCGTTGTTCCATGTCCCCTGATCACTTTTTTTTCTCCCCCCCTCCCTCCTTTTCATTGCCACCAACCAAACTCAATGTTTGCTTCTTTGTTCCATTTCACCCATGTACATAAAATACTTTGCCACGACACTCACTCTTTGCCACAAGTACCCCCACCCCGAGCAATATCTGTTTTACATACCTGTCATTCATTTTTTGTAAGTGTATGGTAATCTCTCAAGGGGTTTCGTGCTGGGGTTTCACAGGGGCATATGCAGCGCTCTAACCAGAGTGACATTCCTATTTACTCCCACTTTCTCTATCCTACTGTCCTGTGATAGTCAAGACTCCCAGCACATGCCTTTTTGTTTTCTTCTTTCACAGGAGCAAAAAGCCTGGGATGTAAAAGCATCAGAGTGCTTCTTGATCCCCTAGCTCTGCTGGGACCCCCACCTGAACAACTATCTGTCCATCAGAACCCGACAGAGCACGGGTCCGATCACCACAGCTGCCCTCCCCCACTCCAGCGCAGCCATCTACCACCGGCCACCACACCCTCCGCAGGTGCAAAATCAACATGCAAAACAACCAATCATTTCTCTGTGAGAGGAAAACACTCCCATAATACCTTAAAAAAATGAGATACCTAGGAATCTATTACCATCCTAGTATAATATAAAGCCTGTCTTCTTCTATCTTCTAAGTTAAGGTTCCTGTCTGTAAAATGGGATGATAATAACAACTTCCACCCAGGGTTTGGCTGGGATTATGTTAGTCTGTTCATGTGATGTGTAATGTACTTAGTATTGTACTTCACAGATCAGTGTTGGAAATTGTATTGATGATGATGATGATGGACCTTTCCCAGAGATGACAGACATCAAAAGCAAAGCTGACTCTTACCCTCTGGGTGTCTTCACAGCCCTTTCTATAATGCTAGCATCTGAAAAGTTTGCATGCTGAGGCGTCAAGTCTGACTCCTACTGAAAGGTGAGAAAATCTCCCAATGGGAGTTTCACACGCTAAGGCTTAAAATAACCTTGCCAGCCAGGTGCCAAACAGGCTGCCTAGAGATCCCAGACCTCTGTCCCCTAAAAGAGAGGCTCCATCCAGGGGCAGTGACCAGCTCTGCAGGCCACATCGCATGGTAGCAGTCTGTGTTTCACAGGGCTGGCAATGCAATGCTTTCAGCATCCCTCTCAACCTCTGCTTCCACCTCTACGTGGCCTTCTCTTCACCTTATCCTTACGCACCTTCTCCTCTTCTCATAAGGCTGTAAGCCATGTTGGATTTAAGACCTAATCTTGTATCTTCTTCAAATCCTATCTACAAAGGTTTTTCTAAAATTATTATTACCGAATGAGGTCTAGAGTTTTAATTTAGGGCTTTGTGCTTGCTAGGCCCATGCTTTACCTCCTTAACCTACCCTCCCAGTTCTTTTTGTGCTTCTGTTATTTTTTATATAGTATTTCATGTTTTTGTACTTGGCAGTGGCTTTGCACCATGAGCCCTCTACCTATGCCTCCCACATGGCTGGGTTCCTAGGCATGGGCCACAACCCAGCTTGTTGGTCAGTCATGGGGCTTGAACTCAGGGTCTAGACTCTATCCTTGAGCTCTGTTTTGCTCAAGGCTAATGTTCTACCACTCTGAGCCACAGCTCCACTTCTGGTTGACTGGTGGTTAATTGGAGATAAGAAACTCATGAACTTTCCAGCCTGAGTTGGCTTTGGACTGCGATCCTCAGATCTCAGCCTCCTGAATGGCTAGGATGATAGGCGTGAGCCACTGGCACCCAGCTGTTGTTAACTTCTTTCTCTAAGCTGGCTTCTCAGCTATGATCCTCACAATCCTCACCTCCTGCGGGATTTCAGAATACAAGCATGAGCTACTGCAAATGATCTGGGCAGATTAAATTTAAATAATACAGACTTAGTCTAAATTAGACATTGAAGAGTAGGCAAGAGAAAGTCCATGAGAAGTTAAACGTAATGGAAAAAAACCAGCAAGATCTATGTGGCCCAAGGATTCTTAAATTCAGTCACACTATCATTCAAGGTCACATAATTTTTTTACTATAACTGGTTTTCTTGTGTATTATAAGATGTTTAGCAGCAACCCTTGACTCTACCCATGAGACACACACAGACACACATTGTGAAAACTGAAAAACAGCTCCAGATATTGCCAACTGTCTCTGGCAAGGAAGGAAATTGACCCAGTTTAGCAATATAGAAAACAAGTTATTTAGCTTCTCAGTTTCCTCCATCAGTAAATGGGAAGTACGGACCGTGCCTAGTAACTTCCACTACAGTGATTATGTAAATTTTATGAATTGATCTATGCATTGCAGAAAACTCTCTGGCAGAGAATATGTGTTAAAAGACATTTGAACAACTGATCTTGTATCAGTAACAACAGCGGGAGAAAAAAGAATGGAAATAATATGATAATGGCAATATCCTATAATAGCTAGAACACTCAGCCCAAGTCCCAAATTGCCTATTGCCTTTTCTAGAAAACAGGAAATGTATTCCTTTATTGAATAGATATTCAGTTCATCAAGGTTTGAGGCAGACTCTGGGAATAAATGAGCAAACTTTTGCAATGGGGTCACACAATTGTGAAAAGAAAAGAGCACAGACACTCCTTAACCACATAGCTGAGCTTCCAAGTCAAGAAATGGGGTTATCATGGTAAGCCCCCCACTAGCGATCCACTTCTATTCTTAGGTCCTGGGGCTTTGGGATATAAGCAAATGAAGAGTTTGTTCAGAAGTTTCTGCCAAGCAGAAACATTAGAAGTACCACACCCTAGGTAAATTTATATAGAGATATAAACACTACCTGCCAGCCTAGATTGTCACATACTACACAATAAAATGCACAAAAATTGGCCTGGAATATAGATGAAATATTTTTGTAAGCACTTGGCAGAACAGGCACATAATAGAGTAGGGGACCCATCATTCACTAGGCCTGGTGTTTCCTTGTAGGGGGATGGCCTTGAGTGTAACTCTGTTGTCCTTTCTTAATCCCTCATTCTTTCCCTGAGGAGAAGACTATAGTATCTGAGTCTGAGAAATGAATTGCATAGACTGGACTTCAGCATTTTCCCCCCTTCTTTATCTTTCAGTATCTGCCAAGACAAAGAGCATATGCATTTCCCTTGGGTTATATATATCATTATATTTTGTAAAGACGTGGTCTGCTGTGACCTCATCTCTGAGATTCTTTTTTAAGTTGCTCAAGTGCCTTTAACACACATTTCTAGACTCATCTCATGGTAAGCTCTGCTAGGGCATTCTCCTTTCCTGCTTTCTGTTGGCATTCATTAGGCCTCTTCAAATCCTACTGTGGGTCTGTAGAACAACTGGTTAAATTATACTGTCTCTTTGCTCAGCAGTGCAATGCCCTATGAATCAAAATAAGGCATAAGATCATATTAAAGGACCTCTTGATATTGCTAAAAGGTAAGTGGAAGAAGCACATGAGAAATCACCTACACCAGGACTTATAGTATTCCGAAGAGAAAGCCCCACTAAAAATAAGTTCAGGATGGGGCATGGTGGCATACAACTGTACTGTAATTCTATTTGAGGCTACCTCAGGCAAAAATAAGAAATCATATCCAAAAAATATCTAAAGCAAAAACAGGTACTGTGATTAACTTAAGTAGTTGAGCACTTGCCTAACAAAGTGCATGGCCCATACTACCAAAGGAAAGGTAAGTTCACAGATTAAATTACTGCTGCTGCTGGTACTGCTGATGGTCACCGTTAACACTGGCTGTACTTACTATATGTTAGACTCTAATTTTTTAACTAAAATGTCACAGCATATCTTAGTTAATGAGTTCTTTCAATGTGCTGCTTCACATTGCAGAAAAAGTAAGGAATGAAGAATGTATGGTTTTATAAGTAGTTTACCATCACTTAACTGATAAATGACAAGGTCAACAGGAGTAGGCGAATGAAGAGGAGAAGAAGAGGGAAATGCAGCCAAGAATTTAATGAATATCCTACAAAATTAAGAAGAGGGAGGGAGGGAAGGGGTGACAATTGTTGAAAGGGGTAACATTGATCAAGGTGCATTGTATTCGTAAACTACTTTGTTAAATGACAACTCTTTTGTATAAGTACTTAAAGATAATTTAAAAAATAAAGTAAAAGATTCAAAACCATGCATTCTTGCCTCAAATATTCGGAACATTAAAAACAAAGTTTTCTTATACGTATAACAAGCAAGAAAATTATAGCAATGTCAGAAGAAAACATGAATTGGTTTAGAACACCAAGTATTTCAAGCATTAGGTCCATAAGATCAGGACATAGAATTTATGTGCTGACTGATTTTTATAGGCATAAAAGAAGAAATCAGAAAGAAGAAAGAACACTGTGAAAGAAAGTAAAGGCACACAGTACTTGCACGAAAATAAAAAAATAATTGAAACAGAAAACCCAATGGGCAAGTTAAATACTAAATTAGGACCTCTTCTTCAGTAGAGAAAACTGTGTAATAAAAACTAAGTCTGAGGAAAACATCTAGGTGCAACTGAGAGAACAAGAGAGAGAGGAACGGGATGGGTTGTGATGTTCCAGTATTGTTTATTAGTAATTTCACGAGGAGAGAACAGAGACAGTACAGAAAAGCAAGCCAGGATGATTGCCAAGACTAGAGGGCACAACTTTCTGATGCATTCACCATTCCTATTCAGTGCTGCTTTGTATTGAGCTCCCTCAAATCATAATACATACTGCTGACCTCCGATTTGAGGACTCAACTTACATGTCCCTGAATTCAGCAACATAATACTATGTATGTGGAAATGTAACATGGTCCAGACAGAAGATCAGAGATTGCTGAAAAAATAAATGGAAAACTACCTTGTAGAAATGTCCCATCACATGAGGATTCCAAACAGAATCCTGTATAGAACTGAAGAAAAGCATGAACTTCCATATTAAGAAGAACAATAAAAAGCATAGACAAAAGAAAACCCAAGTTTACTTATCCTAATGAAAATTAACTCCAAGAATTGGAAATAAGAAGTTTTTCTATGTCCTGTATGCAGTTATTTCTATTTATTCTTTCTGTTTCAGTTTTCTGTACCCCTTGTATATAAACTTAAGCTCATCTGATCTGTGGAAGGGAAAAGGCATCACAGAAACAGCAGGACAAAGGATGAACTAATGCAACAATGACACTCACTAGACACTATGTTGGAAATGAACTTTACAACTTGGGGTGGGGGAAAGGAGTGTGGACTGGTTAGCAGGAGAAAATGAGGGAGGGTGTAGCAGTGTTTTAAAAAAATGTACTCATTGCCCTACTTTTGTAACTGTAACCCCTTATCCATCACCTTTACAATAATTTTTTGGGGGGTCCTGTCGTGGGGCCTGAACTCTGGTCCTGGACGCTGTCCCTCAGCTCTTCAGCTCAAGGCTAGCACTCTACCACTTGAGCCACAGTGCCACTTCAGTTTTTTTCTTTTTGCTTATGTGGTGCTGAGGAATCGAACCCAGGGCCTCAGGCATGCAAGGCAAGCACTCAACCACTGAGCCACCTTCCCAGCCCCACTTACAATAATTTTATTTAAAAAATTTTAAAGCAAAGTGGAAATCCAGACAATCAAATGCAAAGAGGGGGTCTTGAAAGCAATCATGTAGGGGGCAAGATACAAAAAAATTTTTAAATAGAATTTAGAAAAGCAGTCAAGTATGAGTCAAACCAAAGGTAGCTTCTTTAGAACAGTATAAAGAAACTAACATACATACAACAATTAACATACAAAAACTAACATACAGTAAAGTTACATGATCAAAATTTTGAGAGAGCGGGACACATGGCTCAGGTAGTGTAGCAAGGAAGCTAAGCCAGCAGAAGGTCCTGGGTTCAAAATCTAGCACCAGCAAAAAACAAAAGAGAGAAACTTTTGAGAGGATTTGCAGCTAGAAATTTACATCCACTTAACTGCTCCATTAAGACAGAGAATGTTTTAAAGAAATAAGGTAAAATCTGAGAGAAATGACCACTAATAGACTTCCATTGGACAAAAATCATTAAAGATGTTTCATGAAGAAGAAAAGCGAATCCCGAAAGAAGCAATATACTTAGTGTATAAAAACATACAAATAAAAATGAATCAAGAGTTCCCTTAATCAAACCAGAAATATAATAACCATGGAAAGCTACTGCTGTAAAACTTCAACAGGTAAGATGGATGGTGATAGGAAGAGTTAAATAATTCTGAAGTCGTTGCGTCATTCTGAAGGAGGAAGAAAAAATGTACCATAATAGCTGTGCTTAAACTGTGTGCTTATAGAATCAAAACAATTTCCTTCCTAGGAACAGAGGCACTAAGGGGAGACTGTCATGTTTTAGCAAGGGCCAGCAGGGACTAAGATATGTTTGGAGTAAACCAAAGAAGCTCGGAAAGAATTCTGATGTCTGGAGAGAGAGAAGCATGTTTTAGAGTTGTTGTGTCCCATCTCCTGGATGCCTTAAACTTACCTACACAGTGCTGCCTGAAGGAAAAGTCCAGATCTGAGATTCCCTGAATATGTTTCTTTCTTATCTTTGCAATGCGGTCCTGGTTGTGAGCAGCAGTTCAGGGCTCTTCACCTAATATGAGACTTTCTCCAAGAATATCACCATAGGAGACAAGTAAGATCAACCTGGGAACTGGGTGGCAGGTTCTTACCTTCCCTGCCTAGAAGCAGCCAGACATTCTCCCCTCCTCCTGCTCCACTGGACAGAATTCACCCACGATCCTGTCCTCTGCATAGGTTCAGCCAGCTAAAGGACTGGGAAGAAAAGGAAGCAGAAGAGCAGTAGGTATTAATAATGAACATCAAGAAATCATCTTGGGGTTTTTTTGCGTTTGGTTTTTTTCTTGTTTTTTATTTTAATTTTATTGTCAAGGTGATGTTACATAAGTAAGATAGTGAGTACCTTTCTTGTTGAAAATGTTGCCCTCTCCCTCATTTTTTCCCTCTTTCCCTCCCTCCAACACCCTCCAAGTTGTACAGATCATTTACAACATATTGTCTTGTGTTGCATTGGTGTCCTGCTTACCCTTTGTCTTACCAATTTTTATTCCCCTTCCCTTCTCTAATACAGATAAACATATATACAATACTTTGACAAAGTAGCAGGGTATAAAATTAACCATCATCTATTTTTATATACACCACGTAAATAGATAAAAGATGTTTCATGTTAAAATAACTTATAGAGAGCTTTCTCCATATTTTGCACATCCATATCCATACCTACATTTCCTTCTTAGGAACAGAGATGCCTACTCTCAGTGAGAGAAATCCCTTACAGTATAGGACTCCTACATTGTCAGAAGGCTTTGAAACCAACAAATATTTGAAACAAGACATTTACTTATTGAGCATACACCATATCCCAGATATCATAGACACAGGAGGAATTTCTTCTTCCATGTTGGATTCAAGATATCAGAGGCTAGTAGGTATTAAATAAAAACATTCTGCAAATTAGCAAAGCATGTTAACTCTGTGTTTTAACAGCATCAGAGCACTTGTCAGAATGCAACATTTTCACTCTCATGATTGTCAGTGTAAAAACTGTACAGACACACAGTCACGCAACTAAGATGCAGCTTACTGAAGTGAACTTAGAGATGCTGCAGGAAAGTAGGTCACAGAGGCACCATCAGATACTCTTGGGAGTTTGGGCTTTTACCACTAGAGATGCAGGATGTTGAATGAAGAGTGGCTTGATCTCCTTGTTTATTTAAAGTATCACAAAATACCCCTTCAAGGTGGGCAGCAAGAATGCCAATGGAGAGAAGCTCTGAAAGCTTGTGTATTTTCCTTATTGAGAGTTTTTAGCAGTTTAATCCAGGTTGTGATCAGAAGAGACAGTGAGCCTGGTTAGCATCTAGAAATGCTTGAAAGAACTTACAGGAGAGTGCACTGATAGATTGTATGGGGTGAGTGAGACAGGGCAAGGTGTTAGAGAAACTCACAAGGACAGAAGTAATAGGAACATGTGGTAGAACAGATCAGGGCTATGAGAAGTTCAGCCTATCTGGAGACATGAAATGTTGTCGTCAGACTAGATGGCTATGAGACGATCCAAATCTGTGTCCACTGATTTATCCACACCAGGGAGTGGTAGCCTTTTTTTGGTAGTTCTGTCAGAAAAGCCCAATGGAAGAACCCAGATGGGCTTCAGTGAGATTAGACCACAAGAAGAGGCAGCTTTGCAGCTGCTCCACTATGAGCGCATCCCTGTGAGATGAGGATGTCTTGTTGTACATCCCAGAAGCCCTCCTGGAAAGGCAGGTGGAGAACAATATCCTCACGAGAGAGGACTTTATTACTAGAATGGAGAGGAGGCACGGGAGGCAGGGCATGAAACGTCTCTGGCTTGGCTTTCCGCTTTCTTTTTCTCTTGTTAACCTTCTCGTGAACGTTCTGTTCTAAATTCTCTGCGAATGAAGATTCACCTACTTTTCTTCATTATATTCCTTTACTTTGGTTATGATGAAGAGCAGAGCCCCACATTTTCCACACAAAGAAACGGAGGACAAGCGGTTTTAAGTGATTTCCCTTCAGGCTATACAGCTGGTGAGTTGAAGAGGAGAGTTCAAATCTACGTGACTCCTCGTCCATGTTCTTACTCTTTATGCTCTTTTAAGCAGTGGTGATATTTCATGCGCTTTGGCTTGGAAATGGACTCAATCATGTACTACATTTTCTAAAAGCTGTTATGAAGCAGCATGATTAATTTATTTGCACACAAAAACTACACTTTTATATACCTGAATAGAAGGATAATGCCAATTTAGGAATAATAATAGCCAAAATTATTGATGATAAACCTGAAAAACACCCAGAATTATTCCAAAGAGTTTCAACACAGGATTTCACCAAATCACCTAATGGCCCAGTGAGGTATTTTTTTTAATCTTCCCCCTTTGACAAACTAAGGAATTGAGGGACAAGTGCTGAGGCTTGCTGAACCAAGGACACAGAGCTAACCAGGAACAGGGTAAAGCCTCTCCACAGAAGCCTGGCTCAAGAACACAAGAGATATCTTAATTTTTTTCTGTGCAGGGTTTTCTGTGAAGCAATGTCAAGAGCTATCACAATGGGATAGCATCAACATTATAACTACAAATGCAAATTAAGCAGTGTTGTTTGTTTGTTTGTTTGTTTGGGGGGTTGTCGGTCGTGGGGCCTGAACTCTGGGCCTGGGCGCTGTCCCTCAGCTCTTCAGCTCAAGGCTAGCGCTCTACCACTTGAGCCACAGCGCCACTTCCGGCTTTTTCTGCTTATGTGGTGCTGAGGAATCAAACCCAGGGCCTCATGCATGCAAGGCAAGCACTTCCCAGCCCAGCAGTTTTTAATTCTGAAAAAGAAAGGTATGTTTGCTCACTGATGTTAAAGTGGGAGAACTGTCCTCAGAGATTCCATTAGCCGGATTCAATCTATGGCTTTGGCTGTGGAAGGGGATTCAATTAATTAACACCTCCAGGATTTACCTTGCCCTGAGTCCCATGAAGCAAATACTTCACCTCTAGCTCTTTTACCCACAGCTCATAGTGAGACCACTTCTCAAGGTCATACAAGGTGCATCTCTACCCTACTGTGAGCCTTTGTAAGCCCAACGTAAAGTGAAGGACTGTGGCAAGATGTGGTAAGGCCAGCTCTATATTTGAGTAGGGGCTGAAATGACCCAGTGAAATGGATATTTGTGAACTTCTACGGAGCTTCCTTCTTACTCAAAATTGAAGTCAGAGGCTCCAGCCATTTTATGAGCCAGTCTTTCCAAAAAGGAAAAAATAATAGCCTTTAAGATATTCTTTTTCTCAGCCTGCAGTACTATGTGCTTGATTTCTGAATGGGCCATACATGTCTTCCACGGTGTTTGGAGCACCTAGTATAGTGTAGCATAGTAGTTCAGTCTGCCTTCTTTGAGTTAACAACATCATGGTGAAATCTGCAAAGAAAAGGCAGGTTCACACACCAACCAGGAGCCCAAGCACACTGTGTCTAGAATCCTCTTTGAAACTTTCATTCCTTCCCTTATATCACCTTAAAAGAATATCTATGTATACAAATGTTTTAAGAGGGTACTCAGAAGAGATGGGATAGGGTCAGAAAAATGAGTGAAGAATGAAGAGTAGAAGATGGAGAGTGCAATCAAGAATCCAATGAATATCCTACAAAATTAAGAAAAGTAAGGGAAGGCATTGGTAGGGTAAGAATATTGAAAGTGATCAAGATATATTGTGTTCATATTGCTTTGTCAAATGGCAACTCCTTTGTACACCTACTTACATATAATGATAAATCCTTTGCTTGGTTTCCATTTGACAGTTACTGGCACTTGACTTCCCATTGATCTCTATGATAATCTTTCACTGGATAACAATGTTCTCTTGATGGACATCTTGAAGGGATAGAACATTCACAAATGTGAAAAGACAATTTTCCATTCTGTGCCTTGTAGAACGGGTGCTGAGAGCTACCAGTTGGTCACAAAGTCCTGTGGCTATCCCCATTGTGTGCTTCAAAATCTTCCAGAACACCGGATTTCCAGAGGAAGGTCCACTCTGCTATTTTTCTTTCCTACATTGTTTTTACTAGAGCAAAGGATTTTTAACAACAGCAACAATAATGAGGAGGAGGAAAAATTTAGCATGTTCTTGATGCTTTGCAGTGTTCAATGCATGTCAGCATATAAACACAAATTTTTAGAACAACCCTACAGTTGGAATACTACTAACTCCATTGTATGACTGGGCAATCTGGATGTCAGAAGCTTAATGATATTTTCAAAGCCATCCAGCGACAAAGTGTTGGTGTCAGAGTTCAAACCCAGTTTTAATTTCTGAGACCCTAATCTACCAACACTTTGATTTTGAAGGGCAGACTTCAGGCATATTGGAAGCTCAATGCCTAGAATAGCTAAGAGAATAAAGTATAAATGAAAGCAATCTATAATTAATTAATCAATTAAAACCACCGCTTTATCCTTCAGGAATTATGAGGTGAAAGGAGACAGAAGTATCTAGGACTTTCCAGGAATACAATTTCTGACTCTCCCGAGCAAAATCAAAGGGACATTCTGTCAGCTCTCTTTTTACTCTGTCAGCTCTCCTGAGAGAGTAGAAGTGAAATAAACACAATGTATACCTGTTCCTTCATCACCAGGCATGTCCCATCCGTACGCCTATGCTTCTTGGAATCTACTCAGTAGCTTCCAAGCTATGGGCCTTGCAATCATGCAGTATGTGCTGTCTATACAAGCCACATCTCAGATGTGTCATATGTATCGCACACCAAGTTAATGCCAATATCATGGGAAGTACAACCCTGGGCAGGAATGTGAAGTCTTAACTTCATGGATTTGAAGTTACTCAAAAGCATGGATTTGAGTCACTCAATCTCAGGCAAGTTTTTTTTTTTTTTTTTTTTTTTTTTTTTGAGTCCGGTCGTGGGGCCTGAACTCTGGGCCTGGGCACTGTCCCTCAGCTCTTCAGCTCAAGGCTAGCGCTCTACCACTTGAGCCACAGTGCCACTTCCAGCTTTTTGCTTATGTGGTGCTGAGGAATCGAACCCAGGGCCTCAGGCATGCAAGGCAAGCGCTCTACCACTGAGCCACCTTCCCAGCCCTCAGGCAAGTTTTTACCTGTTCAAAATGGGAAGAGGTATAATGGGAACTTTTTCCTTCATAAGTCTATTCAGGAAAACATAAAATCAAGGTAAACTACACCTAACATTTAGCACAAGCTGTTCTACAATATAGTATGACCTTATAAATATTTGGCTTGATGTTTCATCTATTTTTTATAACCTTTAATCATGTAAGCAATCTTGGTGGTATTACTGTACTATTTTGTGTGATTTTTTTCCTAAAAAATAATACACAATAACTCTGGAGAAAGACTGGACCCTGAATTTTTCTTTAGCAGAATTCAACTTTCATCATCTTTGACCTAAATTACTTTTTTTCCATAGTCATCTTTGATCTGTATCTATTATGGGCTAGATTAAAAAATTGTCCCCTAAAGTCTCATATGCTAAAGGCAATGAAATGTATATAAGTGAAGCATTCTGGAAATGATTGGATCCTGAGTTCAATCTATTAGCTCATAAGAGATCTATCTGATCATTCATTGATGGACTCATTCACTGATGGACTCACAATGTGATGGCATTAATGGGAGATGGTAGAAAGTAAGAAGTGTCCATGCATTGTTGGCGAGGATATGTTACTGCGGCCTTGCCTTTGGTGATTATCTCTTGTCCCTGGGAATCTTGCTCTCTCTCAGCTACAGTGTTGTTTGTTACACATGATTTTCTGCCTAAGCACAGACCAGAAACAAACTCAGCCAGACCACTACAGTCTGAAACTTGTGAGCCAAAACAATTTTCTCCTCACTTAAGTTAATTTCTCTCAAGTATTTTGCCACCACGTTGAAAAGTGACTAATACTATGTTCATTGCCTAAAATAAAAAGTTACTTGGATCTTCTACCTCCTAAGAGACAAACATTTTAGTATGTCACATAAGGTTATCCATGAGCTCACATTACGCTTCCAAACTGATCTTGTAACCTTTTAAAATAATGTTAAATATCTGAGGTGATAAATATGTTTCCTAGCTTGTTTTCTCTATTCTATATTATATTCCTCTATCACAACATCACTTTGTTCCACCCTTAAATTTGTTACAGTTAAAATTGTCCATTTATTCTAAAAAATAGATTAAAATGTTAAATTATTAGGAAGAGATGACCAAGCATGGAACGTGAAGAAGGCTGAGATGAAAATGGAGGTAACATGGGAATGGGAGAAGCAGTGGACACCATCCAGTGGTATTGCCAGTGCAATGGGCAGCCAAGCTAGATTAGTTTAATAACTTTAACTTAAAAGCCACAAGAGAATTGTGAAAGCCATTTGGAAAGCCCCTGAGCCAGTGTTAACTTGCAGACTAAGCCTAGTCAACTTGTTTTTGTTCATAGTTCTTGAACTCAAGGCCTGGGTGCCATCCCTGAGCTTTTATGCTCAAGGCTAGTGGTGCTCTATCACTCTGAGCCAGAGAAAGCCACTTCTGGCTTTCTGGTGGTTAATTGGAAGTAAGATGTCTCACTGACTTTCTTGCCCAGGCTTTGAACCATGATCCTCAGATCTCAACTTGAATTCCTAGGATTACAGCCATGAGCCACCAGCACCCAGCTCCAACTTTTCATTTTTAACAATATGACAGCTCTCAGCACATGACATGGGGACACTCAGAGGTTCTCTGTGAAACATGAGTTCAGCATGGTGGAAACTCAACTGCAGTTACTGACTGATGACCAACCTGCAGGCAGGATTTGGTTTGGTTTGGTTTGAAGTTTATCCTAACGTACTCATACTCATTGTTTTGCCCAAGTCAGAGGTGGCGATGAATGATCACCATGTTCTAATCAGCTCTGGCTGAGGTGACAAATTAACACAGGCTCCATAGCTTAATCAACAAATACATTCTTCTCACACATCTGGAACCTGGGATGTTCAAGATCAAGGTGCCTCACAATGGCTCAATTTCTGGTTTAATGCCAGCATCTTCTCGCTGTGTCCTTGTGTGATAGCACAGATCTGCATCCCTTTATAAGAGCATGAATCCCTTTTGTTAAGGCATGTCCCATTTCCTAATACCATCCTTTTAGGGTTTTTAAGTCACCATGTGGATTTAGAGGGCACTCAAATACTACGTGTGTAACACAGTGTGAAAATATTCATTTCTTTAAAATCTTTATGAAAAGAAATGATCACAGAAGGAAAACATGGGCCTAGAGTGAAGGAGCTTGGGACAGTGGGATTTTTATGGTGCTGCCATGCAGTATGGAGAAACGTGCTTCTCCTATTTATATCTCAGATGCTGCCCCAGTTCAAATGAAGCCAGTGACTCTTTTTAATAAAGTTGTAACTACAGCAAAATGAGCTTAAAATTAGATTGGCTCTAGGTCTACTCTTCTAAAAATTAATCATTTGGTTCCAAAGAATGAAAGCTAGTCATTGGCTATAATTTCATCTTGTTTTAAATAAATAGCCAGAAAAAGCAAAGTATTTTATCCCACTGAATATAACACCAATGTGCATCTTAGGTTCCTTAGCATGGTGCAGCACAGAGCATCTACTAACAAGGAGTCTGCTGTTCTCATCACTGTTATAGAAGCCGCCCAGAAAACTTACCCTGCCTGTGGGCAGCATCTTTACTGATACCTCATCTGAGATCCTTCATCTTATCTGTCATTTTTATAGTAAATATATTTAAGGGATCACTTAGCGAAGCCACATTCTCCCTTTTCTCTTTTTTCCCCATCATCTCATGACTAAGAATTGCTTTACAGTATTTGTTTCAAGGGTCATCTGACAACTGAAATAAACAGGAAATAGATCTTCATTAGTATGGAGTGCTATAGACATTAGGATATCCATTTATATACATTATCTGTCAACCTCATCATTCAGGCAGCAAGCATGATGATATGTGAGATATAACTCCTTTATACACATGAGAGACCTGAGTCTCTGACATGTCCAGAGAGTTGGGTGAAGGCAGAGCCAAAGATCAACCTTAGACCTGTAGCAGAGATGAATTCTCATGTCATTCTCCCAACTGTCCATCACTGTCACCCAATTCATATGGCCCATAGTTTCCTCATTACATTTCCATTCTTGTGAGAGTGTATGAAACTGCCGTAAAGCTTAGTTTCCTTGGCTGAAATTCCTAAGACCCTTATCTATTCATACCGTCCATTCTCAGTGGTTTGGAAATAACTTTCTTATTCATCACTTGCTGATCTTGATCCCAAAAAGAAGGCTGAAAAATGCAAATAAATTATCATGCATTTCCCTCAAACTTCTCTGCACTAGCTAAGAGAAATCTAAGTGCAGCCATTCCAGAGTGCCCATGACTGAGACTGGCCACACCCACAGGACCCTACCCCACACACTACCCACCTATTTACTCAAGTGGTCCTCACAATTGAATACCTCCATGAGGAGAGACAGCAAACGTCTGTAAGACTTTATTTTGTAGCTTATAACTGGGTGCTTCTTTTGCTGAGATACAAACAAGCAAGGAAGGACCTACTATGCTGGCAGAGGTAGCATAGTAGGTCAACTGGAAGACTTAGGTAACTGACCCTGGAGATTGGTAACAGAACCCCTGCCTTTTCATGCTGGGTACAAGAATTCACTTGGGCTAGGGAGTATTATCTGACATTTTGACAAATCTTTAAAATAAGTGATCAAGCCAGGCGCTGGTGGCTCACGCCTGTAATCCTAGCTACTCAGGAGGCTGAGATCTGAGGATCGCGGTTCAAAGCCAGCCCGGGCAGGAAAGACCGTGAGACTCCTATCTCCAATAAACCACCAGAAAACCGGAAGTGGCGCTGTAGCTCAAGTGGTAGAGCGCTCGCCTTGAGCTGAAGAGCTGAGGGACAGCGCCCAGGCCCAGAGTTCAAGCCCCACAACCGGACAAAAAAAATAAATAAATAAAATAAAATAAGTGATCAAGCATTGCGGCCACATGCCTGAAAAAAAAAAAAAAAGTGAAAGCAGAAACAAACAAACAAAAAACGTGGTGTCTAGAGATGAAAGTCTATGACACAGAATGCCCCAACATCAGCTGCAAAAAAAAAAACAGAAGAAAGAAAAAAGACACCATCCAGGATCCTAGAAAAGTTGCGGTAAATGGTGCTGAAATTAACATAGGACACAGACTCTCTGAGAATAGGAAAGAATAGATTAGATTGGGTGCTTTGGTAGGACCCATTCAAGATGGTCACACAAATAGTTCTGGCCCACAGAGAGCTGCGAGCTTTAACAATCTGTTAAAGATCCCTAGTTGACTTCTCTCTAGGAATTGCCTGCGGACAAAGGGCTATGCCTCCCCAAGATCACATACCCCTAGGGAGGCTCTTATTTAAATATTGGTTTATGCAGAAGTATAAAACTCACACCCTTTGTTCAAATTAGGATGGCATAGAAGTACTGTCTTAGCTCCAGAGCCTTAATACATTAAGCTGAGTTCTCACTGTTAACTGCATTAGTTTCTCCTTCTGCCCAATCCTGTCTATCTGTATTGTAGACTCTCCCAATAAACTTCCTGAGTGTATATCAGATGGGCTTCCAGTAAATCTAGCAAGACTCACTTTGTGTATTGTACTTGCTCATAACTGTAACAATTACATTTAGGACTCCTCGTCTTCTTTGCCTTGCTTTTAATTACATGTGTAATACATGGGTTCACTCGGGCCATTGGGGCCACTCATTCCCCTTCACCACCATAAAAAATGTTTTCTCTTCTTATCAAATATTTGACTTTATTTATTCCCTCATAAAACTTGATGTAAGAACCAACAAAACTTTCCTCTCTCATTATGTGGTCCCAATGTCTACCTCTACAATCATATAAACATATAGTCTGCATGGTGACACAATGTAAGATAGCCACTGCATTCCAACTGGATAAGGTTTTGGCTCAGGTGTGTGGTCTCATACTTGGAACTGCTCCAACCTCGGTCAGCTCTCATTGTCTTCTATTGGGCCAACACTTGACCATGCAGAATTGTAGCTACCATGATCCTTGTCATTCTTGTGATGTTCACAGACTGGGACTACCAGTGTTAGCAAATAAAAACATGAGATATCCTTAAATTTGAATTTTAGAGAAACAAAAAATAAAATCTGAAGACAAATGTGGACCAAGTATTACAGATCCATGTAACTTTCAGAAGCATAAAG
This sequence comes from Dipodomys spectabilis, assembly GCF_019054845.1. NCBI lineage: Eukaryota > Metazoa > Chordata > Mammalia > Rodentia > Heteromyidae > Dipodomys > Dipodomys spectabilis. Next base: position 2,007,018 of record NW_024870941.1, on the reverse strand, counting down.
CAGAAAAAATACATTCATTATTAATATAGAATTCAAATTTATCTGAGAATTCTGTATTTTATCCAGAAGAGTTAACATACAACATATTTTAAATGGAGGGAAAATAGTATGGAAACACTGATGGTGGTATATGAATTATTGATTTGAAAACTGGAGTTTGAATCCAAACTCTTCTAGTTACGTGTGCCTATAATCTAATAATTTGAACCTGTTCATCCCTTGGTTTCTTTCTTTTTCTTTTTCTTTTTTTTTTTGGAGTCCGGTCATGGGGCCTGAACTCTGGGCCTGGGCACTGTCCCTTAGCTCTTCAGCTCAAGGCTAGCGCTCTACCACTTGAGCCACAGCACTACTTCCGGCTTTTTTCTTTTTTATGTGGTGCTGAGGAATCGAGCCCAGGGTCTCAGGCATGCAAGGCAAGCACTCTACCACTGAGCCACCTTCCCAGCCCATACCTTGATTTCTTAAGCTATAAAATGGGAACCATTGGTCCAACCCAACTTCTCAGGTCTTGGAAAGAACCGGGAATTATGGCAGGGGTTGAGGACATACCTCAGTGTCATTCCCTACTATGAATGAGGCCTAAATTTAATCACAGCATTGAGCAATAAAAGTACTTCATATGACAAAAATAATGTAAATTTGCAACCAGAGGTTCTAATGAGAATTACCTAAAAGCAGTATTTTGGGTACAAAAGTCACACCATTTTAAGGCCTTTGGCTTTTATTTTCAAAGTATTCTTTCAAAAAGCTTAAGTCAGTTTCCCACTAATAGATGAGAGTGTCTGTTTTGTCTCCCAGTGCCAAATTATATTAAATAATTTTAGCAATTATCATGGTTATGATTTTATCAAGTATGAAAACCAATGTTCATAGTCTAAATTTCCAGGAGAGTGTCATCTCACATAACTAATGGTTCTATTACCCAGATGGAAAACCCAGACTCGTTCACAGCATAGATCAACCAAATCTAGCACAGTTTGTCCTCAGAAAATAAGAGATAAATCTTTTTAACCACAAGTCAGATATACCAGCAAAGGTGAAGTATTAAATTGCCTCAGCCTTTGTAAGATAGAGTGAATTTGATCATAATGTATAATATATGTTATACATATCACAATAAAACCTGTTGGTACAATTAATTTATGCTAATAATGTGTCAGAAAGAAAAGCTGACTCTTTGAAGATAAGCTCATCAGAATCTTACTGAAATGTAGCTTAAAGCAGCTTCTCTATTGAGAGGAAGGCAATTCTGCAGGCCATTAACCAGAGGCCTTTAAGAAAGTTTCTAAACTTATCTGGGCCTCTTTAAAACAATGGAGTCTACTTGTTCACCTCTCAACTCTCAAACTGACCAAGCTCTGAAAATCTTTGAGTCTACACAGTTGGAGGTTTAATTACTATTTTTAAGAATATTCAACTCTAAGTCACATTCTCACGTCAGGTTGATTCTGTCAATCTAATGCTCTGTCCAAACTAAACAGCAAGAGGTACTTTTCAGAATGCTTTTCAGAATCCATTTACAGGTTATTTATTCTTCTCAAACAGTTATTAGTAAGTAGTAGTAAACATGACTAAATTAACTATGCAAATATTATTAAGATTCAAAAAAGAACCAAGACTAGGCTAGCCGTTGCAATACAGTGGTCTGTCTCCTTAATTACGTCCTTCTGATTGTCAAGAGAGAAAGAATGGGCCATGAAATGAACCTGGGCAGGTATATATCTTAAACTATGACCAATGAAGAGAATGTATCTTCTTATATCTAGAAAAAAAGAGATGTCCAAATTTGTTCATTAGTATAGAACTCTAAGTGTATATTAAAAATATAGATGAGTGTCAGGTACCAGTGGCTCACATCTGTAGTTTTATTTACAAAGCCTGAGATCTGGGGATTGTGGTTCAAAACGAGCCCAATGAGGAATGTTTGTGAGATTCTTATCTCAAAGTAACCATCAAAAAGCTAAAAGTGGAGATATGGTTCAAGTGGCAGAGCACTAACCTTGAGCCAAAAAAACAAAATCCCAAAAAACAAAAAACAAAACTCAGAAATAGCATCCAGGCCCTGAGTTCAAGCCCTAGGACCAACACAGACACAAACACACACAAAAATATTCGTGAAACCATTGGAATGACATAATACTTGCCTCTGGCATTCCTGGCTTCATCCATAATCTAAATGTGGCACATAGTATCACCAGAGATATGTTGATATGTCTTCATATTTTCAGTGGATGCCACTTTCTTTTTTTTTTTAATTTTATTTTATTTTATTTGAGAACATACTGTACAGAGGGGTTACAATTACATGGGCAGGATAACGCATACATTTCTTACCAAGCATTGCAGCCTCCTCCTTTGTTTACCCTTCACCTCCCTTCCCAGCCTCCCCCCTCCCCCCCACCCAATCATAGCCCCCCTCCCCCTCCCACGCCGACATTGTAAAGCTGGTTTTGACAAAGCATTTTGTACTTCTCATTGTTGCAACAGGTCCACCTGAATCCTTAAACGACTTGTTTGTCCCCATCTCCTCCACATGTTATACTGACATCAAATATAGTGAAAGAGGGGGTTACACTGTGGGGGAGGGACATACAAAGCAACAAAGAAATAATCTTATAAATGCGTTAGAAACACATGCATGAAAGAAACGAAAACATTAAAATACATATTTAAGGGTTCGTTTTCCTAACATCACATTATCTGACCTTTTCCACTTGACTCATACCTATACTAGATATTGCAAATAAGGGAAACCATGGGACCTATGTTTCTTTGGGCCTGGCTTACTTCACTTAATATAATTTTTTCCAAGCCTTTCCATTTCCTAACAAATGGGGCAATGTCATTCTTCCTGATGGAGGCATAGAATTCCATTGTGTATATATACCACATTTTCTTGATCCATTCATCTACTGAAGGGCATCTGGGTTGGTTCCATATCTTAGCTATGGTAAATAATGCTGCAATAAACATAGTTGTGCTGGTAGCTTTAGTGTGGTCTTGTTTGTAAACATTAGGGTAAATGCCCAAAAGTGGGATTGCTGGGTCATAGGGGAGTTCTATGTGAAGTCTTTTGAGGAACCTCCATACTGCTTTCCAAAGTGGTTGAACAAGTTTACATTCCCATCAACAATGAAGTAAGGTTCCTTTCTGTCCACATCCCCTCCAGCATCTGTTGTTGTTAGAGTTCTTGATTTTTGCTGTTCTAACTGGAGTGAGGTGATATCTCAATGTTGTTTTGATTTGCATTTCTTTTATGACTAGGGATGTTGAACATTTCTTCATGTATCTATTGGCCATCCTTCTTTCTTCTTCAGAGAAGCTTCCACTTCTTTCGCCCACTTATTTATTGGGCAGTTGTTTCTTTGAGGATTTGTTGTTGGGTGGTTTAATTTTTTGAGTTCCAAGTATATTTTAGATATGAGACCCTTGTCCGTTGTATGGCTAGTGAAGATCTTCTCCCAATCCGTGGGCTTTCTATTGATCTTGCTAGCTATGTCATTTGCCCTGCAGAAGCTCTGCAACCTTATGCAATCCCATTTGTCCAACCTTTCTTTGATTTGTTGTGTTTCCAGGTCTCTATTCAGAAAATTTCGACCTGAGCCAAGGAGACCTAGGGTTTCTCCTATTCCATCCTGTAATGTTTTCAGAGTGTCTGCTTTGAGTTCAAGGTCTTTGATCCATTTGGAGTTGATTCTGGTGCAGGGTGATATATAAGGATCTAGCTTTAGTTTTCTACATGTAGTTAACCAATTTTGCCAGCACCATTTACTGAAGAGGCTGTCTTTCTTCCATTCTATTGTTTTAGCTCCCTTATCGAAGATTAGATGGCTATAGGTCTGTAGGTTCATTTCTGGGTTTTCAATTCTATTCCATTGGTCCTGAGGTCTGTTCTTATGCCAATACCGAGCTGTTTTGATTACTATGGCTTTATAGTAGAGTTTGAAATTTGGTATTGATATTCCTCCAGCAGTGTTCTTTCCGTTGAGGAGCGTTTTTGCTATTCGGGGTCTTTTATTGTTCCATATGAATTTTTGGATTGCCTCTTCTATTTCCTTGAAGAATGAGGTTGGAATTTTGATAGGTATTGCGTTGAATTTGTAGATAGCCTTGGGAAGTATTGCCATTTTCACGATGTTAATCTTTCCAATCCAGGAGCATGGGAGGTTTTGCCATTTTTTAAGTTCTGTGTTGATTTCCTTTTTCAAGATTTTAAAGTTTTCATCATAGAGGTCCTTCACTTCTTTAGTTAAGTTAATTCCTAGGTATTTTATTTTTTGTGGGGCTATTACAAATGGAGTTGCTTTCCTAATTTCAGCCACACTTTTCTCATTGTTGGCATACAGAAAAGCCATTGATTTTTGGGGGTTAATTTTATAGCCTGCTACTTTGCCAAAGTTTTGAATCAGCTTGAGTAATTTGGGAGTGGAGTCTATGGGATTCTTTAAATACAAGATCATGTCATCTGCAAAGAGGGAGAGTTTTGTTTCTTCTTTCCCTATTTGGATCCCCTTTTTGTCTGCATCTTGTCTTATTGCTGTAGCTAGGCATTCTAATACTAGATTGAAGAGAAGTGGAGAGAGTGGACAAGTGGATGCCACTTTCTAAGGTAACTATAACTATACCATCAACAAGAGTAACTGTGAGTCACCCCTGTCTGCTGAGCACTTGTCATGTGGCTGGTTAACATTGTAACATGCTCTGTATTCAATATTCACTGGATTGCAAAGTCAAAGTCAGAAAAATGAAATGTAAAATATCTTACTAGCAGTTTTATATCAATTATACATTGATAATATTTGGGTAACATTAATCATGAGTTAATATAGCCAAATATTTTATTGTCTGATTCTTTTTACTTTTTGAAATGCTGTTATTGTACATTTAAAATCATTGATGTAGCACTCACTTGTAGCTCTCACTGGATTTCTACTGGGCAGCATGCATGTGCAAAAGTTCTAGTAAAACCCTGGATTTTTGAGTAGCAAATGTGTAAACAGCCTCTGGAGTTGTATAATATCATTTTCTTTCCAGTAACACATCATCATATCAGAGGCTAGGGAGTTTATATTCCTTTGTGATGTTGGAAAATTAGTAATGATCATCACGTAAAACAACTTCCCCACAACAACTTTCTCAAGCTTCACAGTTCAATAGTATGTAGGGGCCAAAGAACTGAACTAAAATTGAACAAACTTGGACTATAGTTCTTTCCTGCTATACCCCGTTCTCCCAGTAGGTCCTTCACTCTTTTAAGCCAAACTAGTAGAGAAGTGATTTGTAATTGTGTTTAGTATTCACAATTATTTAGCTAAGTACTTTATGTATTAGCTTCTATAGCATTCAGTACATTTGTATAAAGTAGTAACTAGTATTTTAAAATATTGTTTTAAATACCTTTAAATCTTCTTTGTAAAGTGTGAACTGATAAGTTAAGCATGTTTCAAAAGTTTGCACTGCTTTTGAAGGAGGTAGGATTATAGCCATGCACAGTGGTTCACAGGGCAGAGCAGGACAATAGTCAGCTCTGGGTAATTGCAAAACACATTGACTTAAAGAATTTCAAAACAAAATGACACTCAGCCCAATGCCAGCCTTTCTGGGTTTACTGTCACCATGAACTGGAGATTCTAAATAATATCAAGAACCAAATGCATGGTCCCCTCAATTATTTGTTGTGCTTCAAGTTCTAAGTGATTGCTGGGAGTACTGTTGGTTTTACTAATGGATATATAATAACATAATAGAATGTGTATATTACTGATATGCATTTAATATGTATGTTACTATCATGTAAATTGATGCATATTTATTGTCCAATAGTGAAGCAGATCTCAGAAAACTACCAATTCCAGGTAGGCCAGCTGCAAAGCGTCATTCTGAGTGCAAGCCAGAAATAACTAGAACTCACTTCCAGTGCAGGCATAGTGCTTCTCTCTACAAAAGTACATAGCTCAACCAACAGGTGAACAGCAAGCAATGACAGCCCATGGATGTCAAAGGTAAAGAAAACAAATGCTTCAACTCTTCAGTCCCTGTATCTACACGGGATTATAACCTGCTTAAAATGCCACATAATGAAGGAATTTAAAATGCAAAGCCTAATACTTTATTTGACAAATACAAAGTTTAGTTCATCCATGACACATATTCATTCCATTTCACGGTCACTACTGTGGATAATTCTGCCCTAGAGAGGAAGGTAGTTATCAAAAACAGATCTGCCTCAGGTATCAACTAAGTCAGCTCTGACACTGACTGAGTTTCTGGGGACCAGGCCTCCCCTTGTTCCTAGTCTCATGTCTAAGATACTGTGTGTAAAGGCTTGATCAACTCCCATTCTTTACCTTTCTGAATTTAGGTGGCTTATAGAGTCTGAAATCTTCCCCTGAAATGAGACCAGGAATAAGTCAACACAATTTGTTCATACAAGGTCCCTGGGTCATCTTCTGCATTTTCCTCTAATGCTTCACTGCATCTTCTTACTCACATTCCTTAGAAATGCGATACCAGACCGTAAGGTCTATTAAGTAGGTAGGTTTCATTGGGTAGCCAATGAAGAGAACACTGTGCAGTATTCAGACAGGAAAAGCAGTTTACCGAATTGCTGCCCCCACCTTGCATGGTGGAGAGGCATGGCTGAAAAGGGGCTGCCCACCTGGGGGCCAGGGCTTACCTAGGCCAGGGATGGGAAGAAGTGTGGCCAGGTGGGAGAAAGGTGTGGCCAGGTGGGAGAAAAGTGTGGCCACATTGAATCCACATGGAACCCTCCAATGGTCAGATAGAAGGCATGGTCAGGGTGGTCCAGGATATGACCTAGCAGGAGGGGGAGGTGGCAGTTACCTAGGTAACACGGATACTGGGCAGAAACTTAGCCAAAAGGCAGGGAGTGGTCTGCTCAGGGCCTGCGTTGCCCTGGGCAGACTTTACAGTCCAGCCTTTTGATAATTATGAAAAAGGGTGCAGATTCTCTCTGGCTACTTCCCACTGGCAAGGAGCTTAGACAGTAGGGGTGAAAGGTGGAGATAAGGTCCCCTCTGGAAGAAGGCAGCAAGCAGTAGCTGTCCCTTGGTGGTAGTCCTTGAATGAAGTCTGGAATAAGTCTCATGAGGCAGTAAGGGGCTCGGCAAAAAAAAAAAAAAAATACCAGAGAGCACACAAAAAGCAAGAGGAAGGGTTGGGGACAGAAAATTAAAAATTGGATGACTTGGCTAAATTAGCTAGTTCTTACCTCCTGCATTCCAGTTTGTCCTGGAGTTGGCAGAAAATGTCCCTAGCTACTTCTGACATCTGGCAACTAGGTAGGGGAGGAGGGTCAGGTAACAAAGGCAAGAATATAAATTCCTGTCCAGTTAGAAGGTAGACAGGTATGGACTTTAGATGGGCAGACTTCTTACATCTATTGGCCTCCCGGCTCTGGTTAATTTTGAAAGGGCAGGCACAAAGTGGCTGATGTGACATCATCTCCTCTTACTCCCCTCCATGGTCCCTTGTTCCCCAGTACTGGTTTGACTGGTTAATTAGAGATAAGAGTCTCTTGGAGCTATGCTTCCAGCCTGGCGGCTCTTTGCTGGTTAGTTGGGAGATGGAGTCTCAGATTTTTCTCCCCGGAGCTGGCTTTGAATTGCAATCTTTGCAATAAAAATCCTTTATTGGGCTGGGAAGGTGGCTCAGTGGTAGAGTGCTTGCCTTGCATGCATGAGGTCCTGGGTTTGATTCCTCAGCATCACATAAGCAGAAAAAGCCAAAAGTGGCACTGTGGCTCAAGTGGTAGAGCATTAGCCTTGAGCTGAAGAGCTGAGGGACAGCGCCCAGGCCCAGAGTTCAGGCCCCACAACTGACCAAAAAAAAAAAAAAGAAAAGAAAACCTTTATTATTTCCAATTAAAGCAACAAGGAGATCAAATAGAAATAAGTAGAGCTTACCTGCTCCTTATCAAGAATTGACCAACAAGTATTCAGCAATGGCAAAACTCGGTAGCTGTGATGAGAGTTTTAGCATGGATATAGTATTGGTTTCTGGTGAATTTCTGGTGACCTTAGTGATGCCTAAGTTAACCAAAATTTACAAGAGGCTCTCCTGGCCTACACTGTTTCACTAGCATAACAACATAGACAGATCATAACAAAAAGTTCACAGTTTTTGTAGCACTGAGCATAATGTCCTCTTAGAATCATTTCATCCAAATAAACTCTCAAATTTTTATCAACTATACCACGATCCCCTCCAGCTCTATACAAATATATGTGTGTCTGTCCCTCCTCTGTCCACAGAGCCCTCCCACTCTCTCCATCTTGTCTTCTGGAAAAATCTCACTTCATCTTGTAAGATTCGCCTTAAATATGAGTATCCCCAGAGAAAACCTTCCTGACAGGTCTGGGCAAGGTACGTGGTTTCTTGGGTTCTTTGGCTCAAGTTCTTTATCGAACACTAACCACAGTCTCCAGTTTGCTTGTTTATATCCTATGTCCTTCTACCCACACTTTAAAAGACCCTGCCAATATTTGTCTTCAGTGGAGGTTCAATGCCCATGTACAACAAGAAGGGGCAAAGGGACAGAAGAAATGGGAAGGAGAGAAAACAAATACAGAGTGGAATCCTTACACTGACTTGGGAGAGTTTTCAAGCAGAACTATAGGGAGTTGATTGGTCATGGAAAATGTCCCTGGAAAAACTGAAGACGATCACTGATCTCACCAGATCAACAGGAAGAGGAGGGAGCCATTCATGTGTCACCTGCCCTAGTAAAGCCCAAGGGACATCCACTCCTCTTTTGAACTTGATTCTCACAGCCTTTGGGGAAATTGGAGATAGGTGGGTCTGTTGGAGTCTAACATAAGCTCTGTTACTCTCTAGTGTTACAAAGACCAGGCTATGTTGGACTCTTGTTCCCAGAGGAGACAGTGTTTAGGCACAGGTAATGGAAACATTATTCCAATTTGCTACTATATGCATGATGTGAGTCCCACCTGGGAAAAGAACAGTGACAACGACTGAGTTCAACAGAAGTGCATCAACTGAATCTGCTGAACAACGATCAATAACAAATAGCTGCTGAGACGTGCTGCTTCCCACTGGGGCTATGACTTTCTTCATAGTGCTTATGAGGTGTGCTGAGGGAAAAAAAGACATTAACTACACAGTCACGAAGTAGGTGGAAAGACTGCAAATGTGAAGAGCACAATGAAGGTGAAGTTGTGCCATCTTTTTGCAGCCTGTAAGGAGAATTCTTGACTAACCCCAGGGGTCAAAAGTGAGATTCTCTAAGGACATACAGTGAAGTGAAGATATCAGGATGAAAAAGAATTCTCATGGTCATGAGAGGGATAAAGGAAAACATGGGTAGTGCAGCAGTAGTGAGCAGACACCATGACAATGAAGAGCATAAGCTTACACGGCATGATCAAAGATGACTGCTGGGGCCAGACGAAGACTGGTGGAGTGGGGATTCAAGGAGGCCATGAAGTCTGTGCTGTGGAATGCCGCCTGAGCACAAACGCTGTAGCACACTCCCAGAGGAATGGAGTAGCATGCTCGCTGTACCTTTCCTCATTAGCCAGAATGTGTTGCTGAAAGATCAATGAGAAAAAGGCTGAAAGGAGAGGTTGAAATAAAAAAACAAATTGGAGAAATGGTAAAGGTTGACAAGCTGTCTTGCAATAGCAACGGGACAAAGCTAGAAGGATTATAGCTGTGGAAACAACCCTGGTTTTACACTAGCCTGAAAACTGTGGGCCTGTCACAGACTTGTGCTGATTTTCTCCTGCGTGCATCCCTCTACATCTTCTCAGGTCAGGTACGTTTCACCATCCCCTTTGGAAACTAAGAGAAACATTTCTTCCTGTGGACCCAGTCTTTCCCCTCATTATCTACACATGGGAGAATTTCTCCTTCATTCCTTCTCCTGCCATACTTAGAAATTTATTAAGATGAAATCTTGCACAGATTTTCTGGAATCATACAACTTTTATATAATAAAAGTTTATTTGTAGTAACCAACTTTGTCTTTATTTTTATTCTGGAGGGAGAGAAATTCTGCATGGGTATGCAAAAGAAGCAGAATGCACAAGAGAAAGGATGTTTCTGTTCTGCATGAGTGTAGGTAAGCCTGTTTCACTGCTGCTCTGTCCTCTTCTTTCTGAAGAAAGAAAACCATCTGCCTTCTTTCTTACCTGATTGTTGTGTAAGCTGTTCAAATAAGCTGTAAATCACTTATAATAGGGATCATTCTTGCTACCACAATAAGAAATTGTAAAAGCATTACTTAGTGCCGTGCAAGAGAATATATATAGTGCAGGATTTTTTTCTGGCTACTCTAGGAAGCACAAAAATATTTCTTCGTGTCAAAGAGCTAAGTAACAGAAGAAAAATCATTACTTTTTTAATAAATATAATTATAATGAGAAGAGATAAAATGCAAAGTACTATGGAAGGTACTAAATGTTAAATGTGAATGCAGCATCCAAATAAAATCCCATCAAAATTCTAATAGGTAACTTGGACATACTTCTTTGATGGATTTTATGCTTGAATTGGCCACACACAATTTCTGATTGATATTATTTTAATGAGGCTTTCAAAGTTTCATGGTAGGTACAACTATAAGCTGCCTTTGTAGGAACAGGCGATAATAAAATATAAAAATTGTCTTTGCAGTCATTCAAAAAGTACAACAGCTAAAATTAAATTCACAGGATCCAGAAGCCTTTCTCTCCTTTCACCGAGGAAAACAATGAGGCTTTTTTTGTGATAAAGTCAATGGATTTCAAGTGCTACCAACTGCTTTCACATAGATTATTTCAAAACCATGAGGAAGTCTCATTTGTAAACACACGCAAATTGTCAAACTATCTGGGCAGGTAGTTTGGGCAAAACCATAAAATAATCCATCAACTACAAATAGCACAGAAATATGCAATAGTTGTCAACATGGATTTCTGAGGCTGGAACCTAGAATGTGGTTCCTAGCATTTACAGAAGCTGTCTTCCAGCTTTTCCTAAACTTCAAGCACACCTGGAACATGAACTTTTTCCTAGTCTCTCCTTGAATCTCCTCCACACAAGCAGATTTGTTTCACATTCCCAGTAGAGCACAAAGAGCCACACATCCCTAATTTTTTTAAAGAATGGCATGCTTTTTTAAACCCATCTTTAAGTAGTTGTACAAAGGTGATGTCATGCAATTTATGAATACGGTGCATCTTGACCAATGCCACCCCCTGTCATCTCTCCCCAATCCACCTTTTCCCTCTTCTTAATTTCACAGGATATATATTGACTTCCTGGCTGTGTTCTCCCCTGTCCTCTCCTCTTCATTTGTCTATGCCTCTCCCCTTGACTGCACCACACTACCTTCAAGTACCTGCTTCCTGATGTTTATTGTGTTGAACTTTGCCTTTCTAAGGAATTATACTCCATGTCTTCTACCATATTTCAGTTAATACATTTGTACACACTTGCATACCACTCAATGTATTTACTTGTAAGCTTATAAGCTAGTTATATATAAGATATGGAGATAGATAGATAGATAGATAGATAGGAAAACACGCATTCTTTGTCACTCTTGACTTACTTCACTTTGCATAATAGCCTTCCTTTTCCTCACTTGGCCTCAATGGAAAATTCCACACGTTGCCACAACCCCTGGGAATTTATACAACCAATGGTCTTGAGATCTCCCTACCCATCAAGGTCCAACAGACAACACAGACATCTCACTATTAGAAAACTCTGACTTTTCTACCTTGGTACAGAGAAAGAGAGGGTGGTGGTGTTCAGCTCCTCGTCCTTGAGATGGCCAGAGAGAGGGTCCCACCTTTCCTCTCTAGTAAACAGGTTCTAGTCAGTCACCCTGCTGCTTCCACAAGTGGTCCCCTTTTGGAGATCATAGCTCTACCCTCACAGTCCTAATCTAAGCCCTATGGGAATTTTAATTAGTGAGGACAAATCTGAAAGTTAAATTGAAGGGTGAGTGTGAATCCATAATACTTTCTCAATGTAAGTTGAAAATAACAACTGAAGTTGCAATTGCAGACGAGTAGCAGCTCAGGAGCAAATTAACAGGAATAAAATTCACATTCCACCGAACTTAATAGATATTAGCATTGAATGCAACTCAACGGATGGCTTTTGTTTGATTGAATAATTAAGGAGAAACCAAGATTCAATACAAATCCTACACATAATGTTGTTTAAAAGAGGGTTAGTATTTCTTAGAATGGAACAACCTCCTTCTTTCCCTTTCTATTTTCCTTTCTTCTGTTAAAGGGTTATTTTTCTGCACAGGAGAAACTCTAAAATAGGAATTTAAAAAACCCTAAATTTCTCAATGATCTTACATAGCACTAAGTAGGTCACTTAACATCTGTGCTTCAGTTTTCTAAGACTAAAGATCTGAACTGAAGTTATATAATGCTAACATTCTAGAATGCTGCCTTTGACTTATCTCCTCATGATGCATGATTTGTCTGGACTGTTTGCCCTAGGAAAAGTGTGCTTTCTCCAAGACATCATATTATTCAGATGATTTCTGAAAGTCAAGAAAATAAAATAGTGCCTTAAAAAGGTACGAATTCTGCTCATGCCTTTGTGTATTTTTTTTTCCTTTCTTCAAGATACTTGGCATATATCCAGGGCTGAGTAGGTATTTGATGAATTCAAAGCATAACCTTTCCTGATTGCTCTGGAGGATGTTGGGGATTTTTTCTCATTTATTTCTTGGTTTTGTTGCTAATTTTGAAATGGATCTTCTTTGCTTGAACTTCTCAATACTCAAGCTGGGTGACAGGAACTAAGGGCCTCTCAAGATAGATGACATCACCATCCACTCTCTTTCATGGTACAGTACAAAGCAGCTTTGCTCAAATGCTTTTCTTCTCTCTAATTCCTTTAAAAGCTCCAGTTGAAACACTGAAATAGTCAATATGCCAATAGAACAGGAATCCTCCTTTGTTCAGGAAGCATTGACTAGTAGGCTTGAATAGTGGAATTAATGTGTAATTGAATGAATTGATAAATAGCTATACTGTAATTCCAGCATTCCAGAGGTGGAAGGAGGAGGATCAAATTCAAGGTCAGACTGGGCTCCCCAATGAACTCATGTCTCAAAAACAAACTTTGATTCAATAAGTAAAAACATATTGAAGAAATGTGTACTTTATAGCACACAACCAGACTCAGCTTTTAATCTAGATTTTTTTCCCAGCATGCCTTCTCCTTCTGTGTGTACAAAACTCATTCAGTCTTGGAGTCTCTGAATAAACTGGAGACAGTGAATCAATGTTTGAGCACTAATAAGTGAAGTACCGGAGGTTGTATGGAGTTCTAGTTTTCATTTTTAGTTTGTGCAAAGGCTGTCAGTACTTTCTTCTCATGTGCCTGAAAGGATCTGGCTCAAGGATTCTTAAAGGTCTACTTTCCATTTTCCCATAAAGTGTTCAATCTCCAACTTGGAGGGAACTTCCATGAGAACAGCGCCTGCAAATGCATTTCAAGAGCTAACTGAGTTAAAGGAAGTGGAAGCTTTGTACATGTGCTCTCCTCGTTAGTCCTCTTTCTCTTCCCCCCCACCATTCACACACTCTTGTTCTCATGATAGACATCTATACAATATTCAAGAACAATTTCAGAAAAGCCATCGGAGCTAAAATTCCTGTGGACATCCGTTTAATTTACACGTGTTCTGGTTTGACGTGATTTGTTGCGTGCTCTGTCTTCCAGGCAGTTCTGCTGGCTTGCAGTGAGGACTCAAGGCTATTAGTATGCAAGAGCTCCAAACCTATATTTGGAGTAAAACTCGGTCCTATCGGTAGACATTTAGTGATGTGGCTAAGTCACATAATCTTTCTGAAACACAGTTTCTGGAACCTGGATAATAGTATAAGGACCATAATAAGAGCAGAGCAGCAGCTGTGTATATGTATTGATCACCCATGTGCATAGATGGTACTTATTTATTTCTCCTTGAATCTCTGTTTCTAGCTCTCTGTCTTTCCATCTCCATCTCTCTCTCTTTCTCTCTCTCGCACACACAGACACACACATGGACACACACACACACACACACACACACACTTCACTATACCACTGCTATTATTCTGTTTTACAGATAAGAAAGTCTAAATACAGACAAGGTAAGTAACAGGCCTAGAGCCAAACCCAGATCTGCCTAATTCTAGGCTGAAATTCCTAATTCTAATCCTAAATATCCAAAATAATAATAATACTGTCAGGATTCAAAATTTGGAGGTTTACTAAGTGAGAACAGGTACCATGGCAAGTTGATAAAATATACAGACGAATCACCTAGAATATTCCATAAACTGCTGAAGACAGGAGCCATGTTGAATGTGTCAGTCCTCCTGAGCATACTGTAGAGTTGAAATAAGTGTTTGATATGTGTGGTAAATGCCAAGTCTGGTGGTGTTCTGGCTGTACTTCAGTATCTACATGAGGTACTAGAGGACCAGACCCAAGATGCTGCTGTCCAGGACTGAGTCGCTGGTGACCAAGGTTGAAGGTCAGTTCACTTCTCCCTTGGGACACTGGGAAACTTAAATGGAAGTTTCCAGAGAGTTCAGTTCCAAAGGCTTTGGAACTGGATTATGCTAATAACTTTAATACAGAGAGAAGATTGAGACACTTTTGTATTTATCTTTCCCAAGTTTGTTCTTCATTCCTTCCTTTTACTTAGTGAGCCAAACCACGAAATTCCACCCTTACCACTTTCATTGGTTAAATAGCCTAGAGTTTTTTTCCTATACTTTGCAGTCTAAAGAACTATCCATCTAAAAAGGGACTGGGGCACTAAATGTTTTGTCTCTTAAAGTTCACATGTTAAATCCTTAATCATCAAAGTGATGCTATTTTGAAGTGGGAGCATTGGCAGATGCATAGACTACAAGGACAGAGTCCTCGAGATTCTCCATGTCTTCATGGAAAGAAGCGTGAGAGATATTATTGCCCCAACCCCTACAAAGAAAATTCCATCTCAGAATCAAATCATGTTGACACCCTGAAGTTTGACTTCTTAGCTTAAAGAATGGGAGGGAAAAAATGAATGTCTGTTGCTTAAAACAGTTTACCTATTGTATTTTTCTTTTCAAAACTTAATTTATTATAAAGGTGATGTACAGAGGGGTTATAGTTACATAAGCCAGATAAATGTACATTTCCTTTTGAACAATGTCCCCCTTCCCTCATTTGCTCCCTGTTTCCTTCCCATCCCACCCACAAGTTATACAGTTCATTTTCAACTAGCATCTAGTGAGTACCACTGCTACATTTGTTCACCTTTTGTTCCATCATTTCTGTGCCCCCTTACTCTTCCAAAGACAGATAAATGAACAAACAAAAGTAAATGACAACAAAATAGCAACAAAGATTAAAAAACCCTTTTGCTTCCATTTCCTGAAGTTCATTTGGATTAATATTATTTTTACTTTAATTTTATTGTCAAGATGATGTTCAGAGGAGTTACAATTACATACATGAGATACTGAGTACATTTCTTGTAGAACATTGTTACTCCTTCCCTCCTTTTCTCCCACTTCCTTTCCTCCTAATAACCCTAAAGTCATAAAGTTCATTTGAAACACTGTCTTGTGAGTATCGTTGTTGTATTGGTTGTATTGGTTTGCCCTTTGTCGTTTGTCTCTTCCCTAATTCAGATAAACATAGATACAACACACAGGTTATCAAAATCAAATACAGTGACAACAGGAGATAAACCATAGGGGAAAAAAGAACAAAAGCAAAAAGAAATAACTTTACATAGTACATTAAAAACAACCACAAAGAAAAACCTCATTTCTATATCTTAGAGTTCATTTCATTTAGCAGCATCTTATATGGTCATATGCACATAGCTATTGAGCTATTGTGATCCTCTTCTATGATTATCCTATACATATACTACAAGTCACCTGCTCTTCCCACTAGCTCATTCACCAGCTGCTAATTTCCTCCTTAAACATAGACACTCACGTTCCCCTAATTCCTGCCAAGGCCAATTAAGACAAGATGGTGAGGGTTAACAAAACTCTGTTGAGCATCTGGAATAACAAGAGAGAATGAAAAATAAATAACAGTCCCTTGCCTGGCATAGATAAGGGATTCATGACGATACATAAGTAACTCTCAGCACTCTTGAAACTCTTCCTTTCCAATAATGTTCTTTGGTCAAAACTTTTCTCCATGAAGTTTTGGATTAAAATGCCTCTTTCCCCATACCAGGAGAAGAAAATCATTCTGTTTTCCTGTGAGACCAGAATATTCTTGCAAAAATGCTATTTGACATAATGATTATGATGTTGGTGATGATTACTATTATTATTATTGATTCACCTTGTGCTCAAGAATTCTGAATAGGTAGGCATTTGCTTTAAGAAAGGACTGCTTGCCGGGCGCTGGTGGCTCACGCCTGTAATCCTAGCTACTCAGGAGGCTGAGATCTGAGGATCGCGGTTCAAAGCCAGCCCGGGCAGGAAAGACCGTGAGACTCCTATCTCCAATAAACCACCAGAAAACCGGAAGTGGCGCTGTAGCTCAAGTGGTAGAGCGCTCGCCTTGAGCTGAACTGCTGAGGGACAGCACTCAGGCCCAGAGTTCAAGCCCCACAACCAACAAAAAAAAAAAAAAGAAAGAAAGAAAGGACTGCTTACTTTTTTCTTAGTAACAGAAAGGATGAAGGATAGGATGGAATGAATAAAGGTAAAAGAGAAGGAAAAAGAAAACAGGAAGAAAAGGAGGGAAGAAAAATCTTCATCAAAAGATGAGGTACAGACAGGTGCTGGTGGCTTATGACTGTAATCCTAGCTATTCAAGAAGCTAAGATCTGAGATTTGAAGTTCAAAGCCAGCCCAGGCAGGAAAGTCCATGAGAATCTTATCTTTAATTGACATCCGAAAATCTGGAAGTGAAGCCATGTCTCAAATGATGGAGCACTAGCCTTAAGCAAAAACAGCTTAGAGACAACTCCCAAGCCCTGAGTTCAAGCCCAAGACAAGAAAGAAAGAAAGAAAGAAAGAAAGAAAGAAAGAAAGAAAGAAAGAAAGAAAGAAAGGAAGGAAGGAAGGAAGGAAGGAAGGAAGGAAGGAAGGAAGGAAAGAAAGAAAGAAAGAAAGAAAGAAAGAAAGAAAGAAAGAAAGAAAGAAAGAAAGAAAGAAAGAAAAGAAGGAAGGAAGGAAGACAAAAAGTCCAAAAAGAAACCCGTAACTAATAATAGCTTTATGGCATGTACAGCCATGACCCCTCTGACACACTGCAGAATGAAAGTTCACCTATGCCATGGATTTCAGTGTCTTGTTTCCAAGCTACATTTTAAGATATGTAGTGTTATTTTCAATTTTTATATGAGGGCACTGAAGTGGAAAGATTCAAGGACACATCTAAGACTGTGTTGATCCTACTCAAATGGATTCACAGCCCCAAGGTGGATATGAAATCAAGTGCTGCTTTGCCGCTGGCTGGTATCATGATTGTAATAAACTCTTTCAACCTCTCTGTGCCTCAGTTTATCTTACCTGTGAAAGGAAATTGTGTGAGCCCCACAGATCTCTTCTTGCTGTAAGTCAGTGGGATTATTCTGTCCTCTGGATTTCTTAGAACACACCATCATTAACTATGAGATCTCCATTATTTCCTGACTTACTAAGAAATAAAAAATGCTGTTAACCCAACTATAAAGCCATACTTTTATCACTTTGAACTTTAATTTTATACTATCTAAAAGTATTTTTTATATTTAGCTGACCTCTTGTTATGTGTCATATTTGAATGCATCATGATAAAAGAATTGTAAATATACTCCAGACTTTCACTCTTCTGAATAACTTTTTAGTTCAAAGTCATCAATGTTTTAAGTTTTTCTCAAATATCACATCAATGCAGTTAAGATGTATTGGCGCTTGTCTATTGAATTTTCTTCCAATGCAGCTCATGACATACTTCAACTTTTTAACTTGGGACTTTCTGGACTTTACCAGATGATATCAACAGGAATGTATTATTTTTTAGAGAAGTCTTCTGGAGACATAACATCAAGTGGTAGATCTTTGCTCTCTGTCAGTTCTCAGGACCAGGAAAAACAACCTCTGTTTTGGGACCTCCACTGAGAGGATCATCTACCATGATGAAGTTGGTTGGGTTGGTAGGCTCTGAGCACACAGAGAACTCATTACCAAATCTTGTCTCGGAGTCAGGAACTGAAACTAAGAACTCTCCTTTGTTTATGATGAGCTCTTTCCCAGTGCTGTAGCCATAAAGTCTGAACGCTATTTATTGCAACCCTCCTGGGGTTTGTAAGGAGTACACTCCAATCTAATTAATCAACACAACTAATAGTGTACGCAGTCGTTAAAGAGTAACCACAGGTTTAAGGAAGATAAAAGGGCACCAGATGTCCTCTTTGATACCAGACTCAGGCTAGTTCTCCAACCTCCCTGGGAGTCAGCCTGGCCTGACTCCTCTCCCTCTCATTTGTTTGCCAGCCTTCCTCTTGCTGTCCTTCTCCTGGGATTCAGTATGAAGCACATGAACTTGAGGCTTCTGCTGGCACCGAGACCCATTCCTGAATCATTTCCATGAGTCACCATAAACTGATGAAGTTTGGTCTCCTCATCTGCACCATGGGGCTGGTGACCTTCAGCTTGCAGGATTGGTGAACAGACCTAATACCAATGAAGTGCTTGAAAGCATCAGAGTCACACTGCAGATTACCATCTTCCTTCCCTCCCTTCTGCCCTTCTCAGTCTTCCCTTCTGTTTTTCACTCCCTTTCCTTCTTTATATCTTGTTCTTTTCAATACCTAGTCAAGTTTCAACTCTCCCTTTTCTCTTTCCTTCCCTATCTTCCTTCCATCTTTTATCCTTCTTTCTTCTTGACTTCCTTTCCTCTTCCAAGCTTTCCCCTTTCCTCCTCTCCCCCTCTATCCTCTGAAGTTGTCACACATACAATGTCTGCATATCTAGGAAGAATGGAGAATTCTTAAAATGCTAACACAGAAGAATACCATTTGAAGTGGCAAGTAATAGAGGTGTTTGCTTCCTGTTATTGTGGTAAAAATGGTCTTTCTCTTAATGTATTTGCTAGTGAGTGGGGGAGCGGGGCAGGAAGCACAATAAAGCAAGAGGTTGAAGAGGTTAGGAGAGGAGCAAGGTAGCCAGCCTCTCCTGTTTGATATCGCTGCCTTTATAAGTTGTATTCTTTCCCACACAGGAGCCAGACAGGAATGACTGTGAAACTTGGAAAGTTTCCAGTATTTGGTCACTTGAAATCAATTCATGGTGACAAATACAAATTTGATGGAATTACAAGTACATCTAGATGATTCTTCTTTTCATGTTTTTTTTTGTTGTTGTTGTTCTTGAAACATTTTATTTTTTTGTGAAAATACTGTACAGAGGGGTTACATGGGCAAGATAATGAGTACATTTCTTATCAAGCACTGTAGCCTCCTCCTTTATTTCTGCTTCCCATCCCTTCCCAACCCCCCCCCCCCGCCCCCTCCCAATCCTCCTCCCCTCCCTCCCTCCGGCCCTGACCAAAGTTGTAAAGTTTGTTTTTTGACATAAAGTCTTATACATCTCATTGTTGCAATGGATCCACCTTTATCCCTATTTAAACAATTTGTTTTTGCCCTTCCCTTCCACAAATTATACCAACATCAAATACAGTGAAAACAGGGCTTATACCGTGGGGGAGGGACATACAAAGCAACAAAGAAATCATCTTATAAATAAGTTAGAAAAAATTGCATGAAAGAAAAAAATATTTAAATAGATATCTTAGGGTTCATTTCCCTAACATCACCTTATCTGACCTTTTCTGCTTGACTGAGACATATACTAGTTATTGCAAATAAGGGAAACCATGGGACCTATGTTTCTTTGAGCCTGGCTTACTTCACTTAATATAATTTTTTCCAAGTCTTTCCATTTCCTAACAAATGGGGCAATGTCATTCTTTCTGATGGAGGCATAGAATTCCATTGTGTATATATACCACATTTTCTTGATCCATTCATCTACTGAGGGGCATCTGGGTTGGTTCTATATCTTAGCTATGGTAAATAAGGCTGCAATAAACATAGTCATGCTGGTAGCTTTAGTGTGGTCTTGTTTGTGATCATTTGGGTAAGTGTCCAAAAGTGGAATTGCTGGGTCATAGGGAAGCTCTATGTGGAGTCTTTTGAGGAACCTCCATACTGCTTTACAAAGTGATTGAACAAGTTTACACTCCCACCAACAATGTAGTAAGGTTCCCTTCTGTCCTCATCCCCTCCAGCATCTGCTGTTATTAGAGTTCTTGATTATAGACATTCTAACTCGGGTGAGGTGGTATCTCAATGTTGTTTTGATTTTCATTTCTTTTATGGCTAGAGAAGCCGAGCATTTCTTCATGTGTCTATTGGCCATCCTTCTTTCCTCCTCTGTGAAGTTTCACTTTAAGTCTTTAGCCCACTTATTTATTGGGCAGTTGTTTCTTTGAAGATTTGTTGTTGGGGGATTTAATTTTGAGTTCCAGATATATTTTATATATGAGACCCTTGTTGTATGGCTAGTAAAGATCTTCTCCCAATCCGTGGGCTTTCTATTGATCTTGCTAGCTATGTCCTTTGCCATGCAGAAGCTCTGCAATTTTATGCAATCCCATTTGTCCAACCTTTCTTTGATTTGTTGTGTTTCTGGGTCTCTATTAAGAAAATTTTGGCCTGTGCCAAGGAGACCTAGGGTTTCTCTTATTCCATCCTGTAATGTTTTCAGATCATGTTTTTTTTTTTTTAAATGGGGTTTTTCAATGTATTTTTAACACACTTTAACTGTTCTCTGTCACTGATTTCTACTTCCTGCCTAAACCCTAGATCCTGCTAGTTTTCTCATATCATGAGGGTCAGATTTACAGGGGAGTACCAGCCATGACCCCTGTTTCTTTCTTCCCCAGCTCCTGTTGAAGTTTTTTCATGTTTATGTGATACAGTTATAGCTAATGAAATGTAAATAGAGTCTTCCAAGGAAGTAGTTGAAGGCAAACTTTAACTTCCCTACGGAACAGGATAGATGGACAAGGCTGGCAAGCATGGATCTGCTTTCCTTTTTTCCTTCTTTCTCCCAGGCTTAAAATACAGATGTGATGCCAAAGCAACGGTGGCCATCTTATTACCAAAAAGGTCCTGAATTTCCTCCCATGCACTTTGGAGATTCTGACCCAAGCTTCCGTTGAAAAACATAAATAAATAAAGCAAACAAACAGCTGTCTACCTAGTTTTTGGGAGAAAAATACTTGGTATACAAACTAGAAGTGAGCAGGGAAATTATTTTTGTGACATGCAAATATGACTTCCTGAAGTGCTTAGAAATCAGATAACACAATTAAAATACCAGCACCAAGGCTGATACAGTTTCGTTAGAAAGGATTACGTGCTGAGAGAGACCTGTCCCACTTAGGACCTAGTGAAGCGTTCCCGATGATGAGCTTCTCTTTTCTTTATTCTGAGTTCCGCTCTGTTCCAGCTCATGACAAGTATAGATTTTTCTTACAATCTAGCTATCTCCATTTCTGTGGTTTACTTTCACCAGAACCACTACCAGCCAGTTACCAAGCTTGAATCATCATTCATTTATTCATTCATTCATTCAAAAATTGTTTACCAAGTTTCTACTATTGCCAAACCCTGGGGAGAGAGTGTCAAGAAGAATGGTCCTTACCTGCACAGAATTTATGCTCCAATCCAAACCGAAAATAAACAAACCAACAATGTAAGTATAAAAATAAATATTGTTGGCTGGAAATTTCTGGGAGTAAAGAAGCTGAGTGAGATGGTCAGGAATCTCTTCTCGGAGGAGGCAGAATCAGAGTGCATTCTGGGTTAAGTAATGATGCAGAACAGCATTCTGCAAAGAGAACAATGAGCCAGGATGAAGGGTGGGTCCCCCTGACCTTTACTTCATAGCTAATAATTCATCTTCCATGTCACTCACCTCACAAAGCCTGGTACAAACAGCTTCTCTGGGTATCTCCATTGTATACATTCAGGTGCCTTTCAGTTAATTAATGAACATCCCTGTGTTAATTAATTATTAATTGCAAGGACTGCCAGATATTTTGAAACTAATGAATGGTTTTTAATAAAGGAGCTATGTTATCACAATTGGATGCTGGTGGTCCCATGTCCAAGTTACTTATGGTTCTATTTAGATGAAAATTATCACTGTAACTTCCTCAGCTTCACTTTTCCTATATATAATGGATATATATATATATATATATATATATTCCATGGACATATATATTTCTCTATATATAGTGAATATATATAATGGATATTATATATAATGGATATTTCCTTATATATAATAACTAAAAGAATAGGTTCTTGACATTGTGCCTTACTATGTAAGGTTATTATCATTGCTGTTACTGGTTTCTATGCTTTGTTTCAAAAAACAAAATACAGTTATACACTGCAATTGTTCTTTACAGATGCATAATGAATAACTCCCAAACCTAGAAGGCCTAAACTATGAACATGTATGACTCTGTGTGTATGTGGCTCGAATATTTAATAACAGTTTCATTGGGCTATTCTGTTTCCAAGATTGTCGTGACCTACAGCCAAGCTCAAGGCTGGAGCTGGAGAGATCAGATGGCTTGACAGGACCTGGATGGATATTTCATTTTCAAGATGATTCCCTCAAATGGCAATTGGAAGGAAATATCAATTCTGTGCTGACCACAGACATTAGGTCTTGGATCCCTTCCACATACACTTTTCTATGAGGCTGTCTGAGCACCCAGCATGGCACAAGAGCTTCCCAGAAGTGGTATTTCAAAAAAGCACATGTCTTTCTGACTTGGCCTTGAAAGTAAGAGGCAATCATTTCTATTATCTTCTACTGGCCTCATAGACGATTTCCAATCCAATGTTGCATACTTGAGCAGTAAGAGTGGAGGATTATTGGGGATGCTCTTGGCATTCGATTGCCACAAAGAGTCACAGAAGGTGAGAGGGTAAGGCTTTGATAGGGAAGTACAGTTTGCTCAGCACAGAGCTATAAGGTAAAGAGCTATAAGGAAAGCTCCATTTCCTGGATGAAACCCAGCCCCACCTACTTCTTTGTATCAGATCTATCGATTACTAGAATGATAGTCCCAGGTTCTGGCTTAGCTTGGGAGAAAGCAAGGGATACAGTGTTGAGACACATGGAAGTCCTCTAAGACTACCTCTTATCTGTGTTTCAATTCCTAGTTTTACCATTCTGTGTGGTGAAAGAGAATGAATGGCTAGAGAAAGAAGAGCCCCAAAGAACACCCAAGAATCCTAAATTCAATGAATTCTAACTGGCTTTCTGAAACAAACCAGTGTGTGTGTGTGTGTGTGTGTGTGTGTGTGTGTGTGTGTGTGTGTGTGTGTCTGTGTCTGTGTGTCTGTGTGTGTGTCTGTGTGTCTGTGTGTGTGTCTGTGTGTGTCTGTGTGTCTGTGTGTGTGTCTGTGTGTGTATGTGTGTATGTGTGTGCATATATATATATATATATATATATATATATATATCCTCTTCATTTGACTAACTTTTGTTTAGTAGGCAAATTTCCTATAGCTTCTATAAGACATCTCACTCAGATACAGGAAACCAGCAAAGTTTGTTGATGAAAGGGACCCTTTCTAAAAGGTTCTAGACAAAAGGAACAGCAAAATACAGGGAGAGGAGAAAGAAAGAAGGATCTGGGGGACAGAGAGAAGCTAGTGAGCTGGTAACACCCAAAAGTAGGGTGGGTAGGAGGGGTGGAGAAAGAGAGAGATGAGGCTGGAGAACAAAGCAATGCCTTGTCCTAGAGACAACTGTGTTTCACTTCGAAGGGCTTAAGGGTGAGGGAAAGGTGTCACAGATGATGGCAGGTGGGAGTGGGGAGAGTTGTTCTTTAACACACACATCATTTCAGAGGTGCAGGATGGGGTAGACTGGAGGACCTAGGACCAGACTGCTGCACATTTGGAAATAGTTGACACGGTGAATTTAATGTTATATGCGATTTCACCACAGCTTTAAAAAGTAGTACGATGATCTTTTTAATCATCACAGCAGCTGAAGGAGGCACACCACAGTGAAGAATCTACTGACATGATCTAAGTGAGAGAGGATGAGAGTCAAAATAGTTACTAGCTACAGAAGAAGATGGTGTGCCCCTGTTGGCAGTCAGCAGGCACCCCTGGTTGTATGGATGGGAGTCAGCCTCTATAGATGGTTTGCTAAGTCCAATACCCTAAACATAGCCATTAGAGGACCTTCAGTCTTTACAAAACTTAGGGAAGTTTTTGTTTGTCCATATGCTTTCAGACTTCAGAGCTGAAAACTCAATCAATTTCACAAATAATAACTGTAAATGAGCATTCAAAAATAATCTCTCTGCTAACAAAACTGAGTCATTTCACTGACGGCTTCTATCAAGCAAGACATTCAAAGACTTGGATAGGGATCTCAAAACTCCTCCAATGCCTTCTAAGCATTTCTTTTTCAAAGTTATAGTTAGCATAAATCAATTATACAAAGAAATTTCATGGTGATATTTACTTATGTTCGTATAACGAGCTTTGATCAAACTCACCCTTGCCGCATTACTTTTATAGCCCTCTCCTTCCTTTTTAAGTATTTCTAGTAGGCTTTACTCGGTTATTATTATTTAATATTATCATATTCAACTCCCCATCACCATATTCTTTTTCTCTTCCCCTTCCGCTGACTCTCCACCCAACAATGCCCCTTTTACAGTCATGCCATTTTGCTTTTTTAGCTCCAGATTCCACCTGTGACCTACAACATGTGATATTCTTTTTTTCTGAGCTTGGCTTATCTCACTTAACATGATTATCTCTGGTTTTATCCACTTCCCTACAAACAACATAATTTAATTCTTCTTTATGGCCAAGTAATACTCCAGATGTATCACATTTTCTTTATCCAGTAATTATTTGTTGGCACCTAGACTATTTCCATTGCTTGATATTGTAAATAGTTCTGTTCTAAACAACCATCAAGGAAACAACATCTGATGATGGCAAGAATTCAGAGGAAAAGAAATATGTATTACTGTTAGTGGGAATGTAAATTAATGCAGACTCTCTGAAATCAGTATGGAAGTTCCTCAAGAAACTAACATATGATCCAGCTATACCACTCATATATCTGAAAGAACTTTACACACAATAATGATACCCAATTTTTCTTGTACAGCTTTCACACTGAGAAATACAATTTATGTTGTACCTAGAATACATGTAGATGTGTGTATATACATGTGTGTGTACCTGATACTATCAAACTCTATTCATAATTGAATGATGATAGTTCAAATATCAAGATGGATTTTCAGAAATACAATGGTAAGATACCTTTATCTTATATGAGTTTCAGATAACATATCGTCAAAAGTAAAATGAAGTTTTTCTGAAATTTGAATTTTCTTTATTTACTTTAAAGAGGAAGAATTTGTATATTAAAAGATGGCCTTATGTGGATAAAAACTATAATTAGCCCTGT
Source organism: Dipodomys spectabilis (assembly GCF_019054845.1). Lineage (NCBI taxonomy): Eukaryota > Metazoa > Chordata > Mammalia > Rodentia > Heteromyidae > Dipodomys > Dipodomys spectabilis. Next base: position 1,981,483 of record NW_024870941.1, on the reverse strand, counting down.
GCTTCTATTTTACATATTTATTTTAAATGCTATTTTAACACATTGTTAGGCTCACAACCTCATAAACCCAACAGTATGAAAAAAAAACGAATCTGGAAAGTTCTCATAACTTCTGATTGTGTGTATAGATTGATTTTATAGCACAAACTTTGCACACTCTCCTTTTACTTCCGCTCACGTAAGCTTTGTGTGATTTTTGTGACAAAGATTCAAGTGTGCCCTTCTCTTTTTTTCTCTCTCTCTCTCATTTAAGCTTTATATAAATCACTTTCAGAAAGGAAGAGCAGAAATCAAAAGCAACATTTCCATCCTTCTGCATTTTGTTTTTCCAGACTCAAAGTGTCAAAATAGAATTGAATGGTTTTAGAGGTGCAAGAAATAACCAAATACAAAGTCAACAGAAGAGTATAGGGAAAACAAGCTGATCTTGAATACTAAAGATTATCCATAGATTAAAAGAGAGAGTGTTCTTAAACTAGTGGGGCAAGAACAGCATCCTATGTGTCCTAAATAATGGCTTCCTAAGAGTACCTTGGAGAGGACATGGGAGCCTAGAATGGAGGAGCATGCGCTGTGTTGTGAAAAGGAGGAAGGTTCCACATCCTATGATCTCCAAAGAGAAAACAATGGAGGGGTGAAATGTTTCAAGATAGAAGTTCTTGCAATGCGAAGATGAAAATCAGGAGCTGGGTGTAGTGGCACACACTTAGAATTTCAGCTACTTCTGGAGTAGAAACAGGTAAACTGCCCTTTGAGGCCAGCACCGGCCAAAAGTTAACAAGACCATATGTCCAAAAGTGTACATGGAGCCCGAAGCTGGTGGCTCACGCCTTTAATCCTAGCTACACAGAAGGCTGAGATCTGAGGGTCATGGTTCAAAGCCAGCCCAGGGAAGGAAAGTCCCATAGAACTCTTATCTCCAATTAACCACCAGAAAACCAGAAATGGCACTGTGGCTCAAGTGGTAGAGCACTAGCCTTGAGCTGAAGAGCTGAGGGACAGTGCCCAGGCCCAGTGTTCAAGCCCTACAACCGACAAAACAAAAAAAAAGTGTACATGGAAGCACAGGACTCTAGCAAGTGCTCTACTTGAGTGAGCAACATCACCGGTCCTTTGATGCTTTTGGTTTGGTTTTCAAATGGGATCTTGCAGGTCTGGGATGACATCTTCCTAACACTTCCTCCCAAGTATCTGATATTACAGGCATGCACGAATATGCCTGGAATAGATTTTTTAAAAAATAGAATAGAGAAGTCAATTTTGTTTATTTCCTACTCACCGTGCTTTTTGCTCCAGAATTCATAAGCATGTCAATTTAAAAATAAAAGCCATCACCAAAATGTTTCGTGATAAGGTGAACTAGCACTCTTCTATTTTTCATGACTACTTCTTTTAGCTAGCTTCTTAGTCATTTTTTTCACACAGATGTGTGTGTGTGTGTGTGTGTGTGTGTGTGTGTGTGTGTGTGTGTGTTTGTGTGTGTGTTCTTGTTATTTGAGAATCTCACCAAGCAAAATCACATTGATATCACAGTTACCTCACTCACTGGTTAAGTCAATCATCTTGTGGGAAGAAGATGTTTAAGTCTATGTCCATTGGACTGCTTTAGACATGCCTGTCTCCTGAACTCAACTTTATTACTTTTTTAACTCACAGAATTGTTTCTTTTTTTCCTTCCAAACCGCAGAATCTAATTTAAACTATATCTTTCTGTAATGACACAAAATATCTCCAAAGATGGTTTTACCCCTTCTTGCAATGTTTTAATGCAGAGAAAACACCAAGATAAAACAGATGTTTTGTTTTGTTTTTTTCTCATTGTGCATGGTGCTGCATTATAGATGAAGTTTTAATTCATGAAGCTTCTCATTAACCAACCTTGCTTGCTTTCAGCACTGAACTTTCCTGGAGTTCTGTCAAAGCAGCTGATACATTGGCTGTTTTCTCGGAACAGAGATCCAGGTGAGATAGGGATGTCATTTTGTTTCCAGGATTTCTGACTTAGGAAGCTGCCTGCCACACGCACCCTTGTTCCCACTGGAAACAGGATCGCTCCAGTTTCAGGGCCCCTTCCTGAAATGAACCCATCTTTTCTTTTACATGTGAATATTTTATGGCTTCAGTAAGTGTCAGGGTTTCAGTGGGCATTCTGCAAAGGACACGGCTCTCACAGGATTGAAATTAAAAGAATTAATGTAACCAGCCTAGCAAAGCGAAGATATATTGAAGGGGAAACTGGTTTGCTTTTGTTAAACAGTCAGTGGCCAGTGAAATGAAGCAACATCACAGAAAAAATCCATTATTTTCTACTTATGAAAGAGAATATTTTTCCCACCACCATAACCACCTGAATGAAATATAGTAGACCAAGCCAATTATATTTTGCATGTGAATATGGTTTTTCCACAAATTACAAAAACAGGATTTATGCTTTGAATTGGGTCAAAATTAATAAGCACCCCCCACCCAAATAAGAATGAGCTCTGTTCCATTCATCTACCATCTGTATCATCTGATAGATTTCTCAACATCTAACAGTCTCAAAAGTCTTTAACTTTCCTTTGGAAATGTAAACAGCTTTTTGATATTTCCACTTCTATAGTCCTACTTAAACTAGTCACTGACTGCTTATTACAATATTTTTATTAAGCTTGTGGATGCTCAATTTACACCAGTTGGATTTACTGATAGCAGTTTTGCTACCTACTAATCATGTCATCCTGAGCAAGGCATTTAGATAGCCACAGGGTGCTTAGCCAGGAGAAGCCCCAATACTCAGTAAAAGTAAGTTGGGAGTCATTACAACAGTCCAACTCCTGGAATTGCTTTGAGATGATGAAACACGATGTTCATAAAATATCTTAAAAACTGAGCTAAGAGCTCCTAAAACATTGCTGCTTATCTTAGTGTTGCTGCTATGTACAGTTGTTAGAAGCCAGAGAAAATGGCCTCTCTTATCCATCTCTCTGCTCCTTCAAGAATTTTACTTTGTGACCCAGATAAGTGGCAGATGCTGAGTTTAGGTGGGCAAATGTAGCATCACCAGTAGAAACACAATGAAGTGACCAGAACAGACTATTGGACTACACAGAAGGAAGTTACGCATTTGCCCTCAGGATATAAAGGAAGGCTTCGTGCCCACTCTATATTGCTCAGACTTTGAAAGATGAAGTGAATAGTCTGTTTAGGGAGAGGGTGGAGAGGGTCATCCAAGAGGAGGGAATTGTGTACAAAAAGACACTGAATTATCAAAAATATTATTCCTTGATCACAGCAGAAGCCCAGACTTGACAAATAGACAGCAGGATGATGAACAGCCTTCCTAGCCTCCACACAAGATTTGCATTGTTTTATGTAATAGGAAGTCGAGTGGCTTGCGTATTCCAAGAGGCATAATATTTATGCAGAGCCAAGGCTGTCATTCAAAACCAGAAGGCTTGGAGGCCTAAATGGCACCATGTCATTTTCATCCCAAACAGAAAAGCACTATTTGAATCTCATTGTGCCTTCCGCGGTCTCATCCTAACTGCGATACTCCCACAGCAAAAGGTTGGCTAGAGTTGGTGGAGAATCAGTTTTCTCTCATTTTCTGCACTTTCTGAGTTCATGAAATTCTTAAGAGTCTCTTCCTGCAAAATGCTGTGATCCTCATCGCCCTGAATCATTTTATCTTATGGGAGGTCTATTTCCCCCTCCTTGGCTGGATTCCTTTTGCTGCTGAATAAACCATCCTAGGGCATGCTCCGGTTGGAGAATTTTTTGTAGTGTGCCCCCTGGGTCACGTCTCCAAATCAAGAGACTTATTAGTCCCAAATCAAGAGACTTATTAGTCACTCTAGATTTCCCGCAGAGGGGTGTGGGGAGGGGCACCAATGCTCAAGGGAAAAGAAAGAAAGAAAGAAAGGAAAGGAAGGAAGGAAGGAAGGAAGGAAGGAAGGAAGGAAGGAAGGAAGGAAGAAGGAAAGAAAGAAAGAGAAAAATAAGCGCTTATTCTTCCAGAGTGATCCCTGGGGCAATTTCATTAAGGCCTACATCACTGCTAGTCTTTTAAGGTGCTTTGCCCTTAATTTCTAGTTCTGTGAGTATAGGCTAGCTTCTCTGAGCGACCTTCACAGTTAACGAATTAATTATCTGCAAACCCAGTTAAGAAAATAGAACCTGTTTTCCTTTCATTGAGAATGGAGCAGTTGAGTTTATTCCCACCTGTCTATCAGTTTCCAGACATCTGCTCTTTAGAAATGAGAGCCAAGTGTGACGATTCGTTCCTCTTCATTCTGGAAACAACCTGTGCAAGGCAGGTGACTGACCCCTATGCTAGAGAAAAAAGAACGAAAAAGCAAAAAGGCATAAAGGCGTAGTTCTGGGGACAGGGCTGCCCCAAATAACTGGATAGCATGTGCGTGGTTTAGGGGGATGGCACGGACGCAGAAAGCTCTCCTTGCTCAGAGCAGACAAGTTTCTCCAGGAGAGTGTTTCTTTGCCAGAGCTGGGGAAATGGCTCCCTGGGAGGACGAGCAGGCCAGGCAGGCAGGCAGGCAGGCAAGCAGGCAGGCATCTGGGCCTTCCTGGGACACCACCAGGAGCCACGAAAGCGCCCAGGGCCTGACGTCATCGGCCATCAGCTGACTGTGCTCAAGGCCTGGGCAATCAGGGCTGCGGTGGGGAGTCGCGGTGGTCGAGGGGGTGGCAGCCGGGTGGCAGCCCTCCCCCCTGCGGACCTGGGTCCCCGGGCGGGCGCTGGCACCGACGGTAGGCGCTCATCGCGTAGCGATTTGGTCCGAGGTGAGCGGTGAGCGCCGCCGCCCCACGCTTTGTCCGTCCGCCCGCCCGCGCGCAGATCTGCGCTCTTAGGTGGCCCTGGAAATGTCTTTCTCCACGACCTCCTCTCTGCCCCGGGTGTAAGCGGGAAGAATGATCGTGTGCGGGGCACCTCTCCCTCCCCCACCCCCGTGGATGCCCCCGCCTCCCCCTTTGATCCCTGGAATGAAGAGTCCCGCAGGAAGCCGCCTGCCTCCGTGACGATGACGCTTTTGGGGAGATTTAGGATTGCGCCAGAAAGTTGGCTTTGCCTCCCCCCCCAAAAAAAAAGACTCCTAGAGAGGGGAGGACACCCACCCACGGGGACGCGGCGCAAAGCTCTCCCCGGAGTCCGTGGGCCAAGCGGCCTACGGGTCCCGGCTCTGCACCTGCCAAGGACCACAGCCAGTGCCTAAAAAAGAACAGCAGCGGCGCGGGGCGGGAGCGGCCAGCGCGAGCGCTGCCCTGGGGCGCGCGGGGGGCGTCCGGGCCCGCCGGGGCCCCGCGCGCAGGCGACCTCTCCCACCGCGGTCCGCGTGCGCCGCCGGCCGGGTCCCAGGCGCGGGGTCCCCGCCCTCCCCCGCCCGTCCCCGGGTGGGGGCGTGGCTTGGCGCGGGGGGCGGGGCTCGGTGGCCGCGGGTGGTCTGGCCGCTCTGACAGGTCTCCCAATTCCTTCCTCCGGTCCTGCGGCGCGCTTGGAGAGCGGAGCCCGCGCGCCACCGCGCTGCCTCCCTCCCCGGGCCCCGGAGACGTCTCGCCGACTTCCAAGCCACCGAGGCCTCGCTGCTCACCCAAACCCGTGGCATTCCCCCCTCCTCCCCTCCGGGCCACCCCCTGCTGCCCCCGACCTCGCCAGGCTTCGCTCCTCTCCTCGGGGCGGGCGGCGCAGGAGGAGCCACCACTCCAGAGATGTTGGCTTCGGAGCCCTTCCCACTTGCTCCTTCGGCGGCCCCCACTTCTCCGGGCTCGGGGCCCAATGGACTGCAGGGAGCGCAGTGAAGGGGGATGGGAACGGGGGGCGGCGACCCCTCGGAAGCTCAGCCGGCAACGCTGAACTGGTCTGCCCGCCGAGGCTGGTATCCCGGGGCCCGCGAGGCTCCGCTTCCGCCCGCGAGGGGCCGCCTCGGGCCTGGGCCAGCGCCGCGCGCTCAGTCCTGGCGCTGGAAGTGGCCACGGCCGGGAAGGAACCCGAAAGGGAGCCCGGGCGCCCCGCTCCCTTCCACTTAACTCTTCGGTGACTGGCGGGCGCCGCTTCTGCCCTCCCGGTGGTGGAGGGGGCGGGGGTTGGGGCACGATCGGCCACTTGGCCATCACCCTACTCCTAGGGTACCTTGCCCCCCCCCCACCTCTCCCCGTCCCCAGCTCCTCCCCGGCTCCCCGCGCCGGCGCCATGGAGTTGTCCCAAGGACGACGATGATCGGGGACGCCGCGGCGAAGTTCGCGCCGGTGACAGCCTGTGGTGACCCGCGGCCAGTCCCTCCGCAGCCGCCCAGCCGTGGGCGTCCGAAGCCCAGTGCCGCAACGAGGACCCGCCCCACGCGCGGCGCCAGCTCGGTGCCCGGGCACCGGGGCGCCTCGGGGAGAACCAGGGCTGCGCCCACACGCTGAACCTCCAACCAGCCCACGACGACCACCGCCACCACCACCACCCCCGCCGAGCCCCGGGGAGGGGACTGCGTCGCTCGCTCCGAGCCCGCTGCGGCTTCGGCGGCCGGGGGAATCTCCAGGGCCGCGCGCGCACCGCACGCTGTCTGCGCGCCTTGGCGGGAGGGCGGCTGGCCGCCGGGACGCGCGCGGGGGTCCCCCCACGGGGGTCATCCTGGAGCCCTTCGCCCTCGGGGGTGCTATGCCCTGACCCGCCAGGGTGGGGGCCGGGGAAGGGGCCCTGCCCGGGGCTCCTGCCCGCGGAAGATCGTCGGTCGGCCCGAAAAGATCTTGGCCCGGATCGGATCTCGTAGCAGGCCACCTTCGGCTCCCCAGCTGCCTGTTTGTGGTGGTGGTTGTTTGTTTGTTTATTATTTCTTCCACCCCCAGCTTGTGCGGCTTCCGCTCGGCGGCCAGCGCCATGGAGCTCTCGGACGTGCGCTGCCTCAGTGGCAGCGAGGAGCTCTACACCATCCACCCGACGCCCCCGGCCGGCGATGGCGGGAGCGGCTCCCGGCCGCAGCGGCTGCTGTGGCAGACGGCGGTGCGGCACATCACCGAGCAGCGGTTCCTCCACGGGCATCACCGCGGCGGCGGCGGGGGTCCGGGCTCCCGCCAAGCCTCCAACCCCGCGGGCAGTGGTCCCCCTCACCCCGCGCCGCCGCCGCTGGCGGGCGACGCCGCCGCCGCCGCCGCCGCGCTGCCCCTGTATTCGCTGGGCCCCGGGGAGCGAGCGCACGGCACCGGCGGCACCAAAGTCTTCCCGGAGCGCAGCGCCAGCGGCAGCGCCGGCGCCGGCGCCGGCGGTGGCGGCGGCGACCTGGGCTTCCTGCACCTCGACTGCGCCCCCAGCAACTCCGATTTCTTCCTCAACGGGGGCTACAGCTACCGGGGGGTGATCTTCCCCACCCTGCGCAACTCCTTCAAGTCTCGGGATCTGGAGCGCCTGTACCAGCGCTATTTCTTGGGGCAGAGGCGCAAATCCGAGGTGGTCATGAACGTGCTGGATGTGCTGACCAAACTCACCCTCCTGGTCCTCCACTTGAGTCTGGCGTCGGCCCCCATGGACCCACTCAAGGGCATCTTGCTGGGCTTCTTCACGGGCATCGAGGTGGTGATCTGCGCCCTGGTGGTGGTCAGGAAGGATACCACCTCGCACACCTACCTGCAGTACAGCGGCGTGGTCACCTGGGTGGCTATGACCACCCAGATCCTGGCAGCCGGCCTCGGGTATGGGCTGCTGGGCGACGGCATAGGCTACGTGCTCTTCACACTCTTCGCCACCTACAGCATGCTTCCACTGCCGCTCACCTGGGCCATCCTGGCAGGCCTGGGCACGTCCCTGCTGCAGGTCGTTCTGCAAGTGGTTATCCCCCGGCTAGCAGTCATTTCCATCAACCAGGTAACTAACTCCTGCTGCGCCTGCCTTGCTTTCCTCTTCCCATGGGTCTGGCTTACTTATACTAGGTTTCAGAGAGCCAGGTTGCCCCCCCTCTCCCCGTGCACCTCCCTCCCTTCCCCCCCCCAAGCCTGGTCCTGTGCCTGTGTTGGTTAGGATGGCATCTGTCCCTTCTTGGGGGCAGAGGGGTAAATGCAACAGAAGTAACCTCCAAAAGTTTCTCCCAACTCTGCTCCTGCAGTCATCGTGGGAGTGTTTCTGGGACATCAACTAGGAAACTGGTTGCCATTCATCCCCCAGGGTCTGCAACAGGCTAGGGAAGGAGAGGAGGAGCCCTGGGATTCAGGGGACCTATTGGTCAGTGCCTAACTCCTAAAAGTCACAGCAGGTCGTTGTAAGGGACACAGATATTCAGAGTTGAGTGTCTGTCGAGGTGTCTGTCACCAGTCTCCCTTTGGCAAGGAACAGCTTTTGCTAAATACATAATTGCCAGTGTGGGGGTATCCTACAATTATTCTCTCCCCCCTTCCTTCAAACAATCCTGTGGCACAGGGGTTTACTAGGGAATGTTGTATTGCTTTGGAGAACCTGCCACACTCGGTCCCCTCATCACGGTGCTTTAAAAAATATCGCCCTCTGAAATAGAAGGCTAGCAGGGTTCTTGACAAAGAATGCAAGTTCTGATCAATTTGGAGGGGTGGTGGGCATTTTGATGGAGAGGGTTTGAAATAGGTGGAATCTGATTGTTTGGGTCTTTTTCTTGTTTCTCCTCTTTTCTTTTCCCCTGTCTCATTAAATATGGATGTGTTTGTGTGAAGAAAGTTCACATTGTCTGTGGGTGAGAAGGTAGAGAAAGAATCCATTGTTTATATTCTCCAAAACAAATTGATAATTAATGACCTGGTACTTTCTTGACCAAATGTCTGGTAGGTAGATAGCAGATGGGGGTGGGGGGAGATAAACCGTGGGGAGAGTTCTCGATGAGAAAATCAACATGTCAGCCAAATTGGTTCAGAGAGAACGCCGCTGAGATGTGTCTGGGCAGAGGGCTGTTTTGTATGCACCTGCTGGCACCTGCTCTGTCCTCAGCCTCGGTCCGTTTTGCCGCATTAGAGGCTTCAAACTTCTCTGCCTGGTGGTCAGGTATGCACAGATGGTGTTTAGCGCAAGCAATCACATCAGCCTTGAAAATCACGGATGGATTTTTGATCACCTGTCCCATCGGAGTGCTTCACCTCTCACTGACCTTCGAGAGTCAACTGAATTTGGTGGCCTGGCCATTTTCAGATAGCTCTGTACCCATTGCTCAGGTTGCATCTCTGGTTGGCTGCTTTGACAATGCTTTTGCCATGTCCATTGGTATAAACCAAATAGCTTGTACAATTTGTGGTTGTGACCATCAGGGATGAAAAGTGGAGATGAGAGTGTCCAAAGGACTGGTGAGATGAACCTTTCCTTGTTAAGGCAACAGTGTGTGTGTGTGCGTGTGTGTGTGCGTGTGTGTGTGTGTGTGTGTGTGTGTGTGTGTGTTCAAAACTGTCGTGAACCTTTAATACTTGACACAAAATAGAGCTTTCATTCAGAAAACAAGCTGTTATATTCCTTGCTTGGGGTTGTCTAAACTTATATAATATCTTGTTTATGTTTTTTCATCCTGTGTACATGCAAATCTAAAGTCTTATATATATATATATATATATATATATATATATATATATATATTCTTCCAAGAGCTCTGATTTTTTCCTTCATTTTTGTTTTATATACATAGACATCCAGCATATATTTCTTCCTTCTCTTTTCCTTCCCCTCTCCCCCAATCTCTTCTTTTTTCCTGCTCCTCTCCTCACTTTAAAAAATCTAACATGAATATGAGATGTTTCCAGAACATATTACAGACATTATTGCACCAAATTCCATCTATTGGAAACCAGTGCTTTTCCAGCTGTAGACTTTCTTGGTACATGTTACTAAAAGACTCCATCAAGTAAGTTTGGAGTAGTATTTAGAATAACACATCCTAAGTGGCAAATTCTGAATATTGTCAAAGTTCTAAGTATAGAGATTTTTTTCCTGCCAAATGAAACCAGAAAGTAAATTTTGGCTTCATGTTTGTTTCATACTCTACTCAAATACTACCAGATGGGAGAAAATTAAAAATAACCCCAATGTCTTCCCACTCCCATGCTCCCCTGTGAAAACCAAGGTCCTGAGGCCTATAAACCAAGCCCATTCAACCTTCTATTTGTGTAGGTAGGGTTCTAGATGTCATTGTTCCGTTCACCTTTGGCCCCAAGGGAAGAATAACCCGCGTCTGGGCGCTCTCCCCTCAATCTAGGTGCTGAAAAAGTCCTTTAAGCACTTTCCTTTGGCGCCCCCTAGAGGTTTAAATTTCTTTAGTCGATCTTGCAGAATTAGACAAATCTCTTTATAGGATCTGTGAGGTATTATTTTTCCCCGTTTGCCACTATATTTGGCATGCTGAAAACCTGATGCTGACTTCTCATAGCAACTAGAGTGAAACCTGGCTCCTTAGCAGAGCCGACGTCATTCTTAAAGCTGATAGACGCTTTTCTTTATCTGCTCCTCCTCAGACACTAAGTACTGTCCATTTTTAGTTTTTCCAGTGTCCCAGTTTTGTTTTGTTTTTTTTCTACTTCTTGGCCTTTGTACCTGCTGCCTAGAAAGGTTTCTCCCTGGTCTCCATGAAACTGTCACATTCTTTGATCCAGATTCTCAAAGGCCACATTCTCTTTAGTGCATAAGTCGCTTGTCTCTCCAGAGCTCATAAACTATCTGAAATTATCTTATTTTTGTTTACTGTGTCTCTCTGCAGTACCACCCACTCATAAGAACCTAAATGTCACAGAGACAAAGAATTATCTATCATATCTACCACTGTCCCCTTTGCATTCAACAGTGAATGAACAATGAATAAACAATGTTATTCTTCACATGGATATATGATACAGTATCCAAGTCCCCTGGCTCAATGTTGATAAAAGCTTTTGCTGCACATGCTCAAATACAAATGTATGCATTTATAAATGTAAATACATATGTATGTGCACACACAAATAGGTTGTATGTGTGTAAGGCAATCTCTTACAAATATTTTTGTAGAAATCAAAGTTCAATGCATTACATTGTACATTTTTTACATAACTAGTGCCTTTCTGTGTGATACCATATCTTGTTATGACAAATGGATGGTACCATCCCTTATACTTACTTCAAAGAAATGATATTCTCTTTTAAACCAAGGGACATTGTGAAGATCAGGCCTGTAGCAAGTGGCAAGGGCAGGTTTCGAACCCTGGCTCCAATGCCAATCATTCTTCAGCAACCTTTTAAGGATCATCCTTCTAAACTAGCATTTGAAATTACTGAAGAATGGTAAGTATCTGTTTCTCTAATCAAAGCAGTAACATCCCATAAACCACATGAATGAATGTTGAATGAAAAAGCCAGAGGCAATTATGAGAGGAAAATGACAGGCAAGCTAGGCATAGATTCTCTACAACAAGCTTGACAGTCTGCTCAATTGGATCAAATTTGCCAACTAAAGGCCATAAGCCCTAGAATATCGTCTCTCTCAAATTAGTCTTAATTCCCTTTAAGAGGACAGCTGAGGTTTAAGTTAACATTCCCAAGACTCGGTAAACTGAAATGCAAGGATGCAGACAGCACACTGTTTATTTCTCTGCAAAAATGTCATTTGCAAAAGTAACAAATGAGCCCATGGTTGTCTTCCATGAATCCAGTCCATGCCTGGCTGCTTCTTTTCTTTTTTTTTCTTTTCTTTTTTTTGGTTGGTCATAGGGCTTGAACTCTGGGCTTGAGCGCTGTCCCCTAGCTCTTCAGCTCAAGGCTAGCATTCTACCACTTAAGTTACAGCACCAATTCTGGTTTTCTGGTGGTCTATTGGAGATAAGAGTTTCATGGACTTTCCTGCCCGGGCTGGCTTTGAACCATGATCCTCAGATCTCAGCCTCCTGAGTAACTAGGATTACAGGTGTGAGCCACCAGAGCCAGGCTTGCTTCTTTTCTTTACCTCCTAAAAGAAATGATATTTGTGGCTTGACAGGCTAACAATCATGCTGAAAATCTTTCTCTGTAGACCCCCTATGTGAAGAACAAACCCCCTTCTTAACTTGTCTTACAACTTGCTTGTCTCACAACTCTGGTCACAGGATGGAACCTAAAACGGACCCCTCAGGAGCTTCCTCACCAGAAAGGAAATGGTTTATATTTTCCCCCACTTTGTTAATAGACTCAAAACAAGCAGATTTCCTACCTAAGTAAAAGTGATTACAGTCCAAGACAAATATGTTCACCTACATATTATCTGGGTCAAGTGACACTAGAAATACTGAAGTTCAGTTCAAGAAGGCACAGGCCAGGCATCAGTGGTTCATGCCAGTAATCCTAGCTACTGAGGAGGATGAGATCTGAGGATCATGGTTTGAAGCCAGACTAGGTATCAGAGTCCATGAGACTTACTTCCAATTAACCAGCAACACAATAGGAGCTGTTGCTCAAGTGGTAGAGTGCTAACCCTGAGTGAAAAACCTAAGGTAAATCATCCACAACCTGAGTTCAAGCCCCAACACACACACACACACACACACACACACACCAGATTAAAGCTTGGTGCCTGTGGCTCACGCTTATAATCCTAGCTACTCAGGAGGCTGAGATCTGAGGATCCAGGTTCAAAGCCAGCCAAGGCAAGAAAGTCCGTGAGACTGATCTCCAATAAATCACTAGAAAACAGGAAGTGGCACTGTGGCTCTAGCGGTAGAGCGCTCACTTGAGCTGAAGAGCACAGGAACAGCGTCCAAACCCAGAGTTCAAGCCCAGTGATGGACCAAAAACAGAACAAAACAAAACAAAGAAACAGATTGAATGGCTCCTTTTATTTTGTTCTGACAAAGCTCAGTCATAGATAGCAAGAAGATTAGTAGCTACTTCTCCCTTAGGAAGCTCCACCCAATTCAACTTACACCAGCTTTGTGGATGTGATTCCAACCAATGCCAGTAGTGCTTTATCCAGATTCTATGACAATGGCATTTTCCCACATCTTAAACCAACTGTTTATCCTGCCAGTTCAATGTATCCATCAGAAAATTCATTATGAGATGACATTATGTACATGAATAAAATATTTAACAATAAGGTTATTTTTTGACAGGATAGATAAATTCTAAGCACTGTTGCTATAATTAGCCTTTTATTCTATTTTAATTGCTGGGAACAATAATAGGAACTACCTAACACTTGAAGCTCGTCTCATTCTCCAGCTCATTAGTGATAAGACGTGGAAATCATTTAGTTATTAGAAAACTGGGAGGCAGTAATAATTTAACTAGAAAGATTGCTGCATTACGTTTCTTTCCTCTTGGGGATTCTAAAATGTTACAGCCACTGGCTAATTAGTCTTGGTGCCTCTTGGTGAAACAGATAAGCAGAGTGTCAGCATAAAGGTGATTTCTTTACAGTAATTTTATAAACAAAGTCAGACAGGTATGCAAATTCAGATTGGCTAATGCTCAAGGTCACAGTGCCATATTTGAATTTCCCATGCAACACTGCCTTTGCTGTCTTACATGCATCCTATCAAATAGCGGAGACTAGAGACCCACTACCTACTGCTAATTAAGTAATGATCCTTAAAATTATCTAATAACAAGGGACATTTGCCTACTAGCTGGTTCTTAATCCTTTAGAAGAAAATGTGTTTTTTGTACAACTTAAGATAGCCATGGAGGGTTTAAGCAGGTAGGAGTTTGGGAGGAAAGTAGAATTTGTGTGACTTAAATATGCAGTTCTAGCCCCTTAAATAAAGAACTGACTTCATAGTAAATAAAAATAAAGCAAGGATAATGGAATTACCAGCATCTCTCTCCCCACATATACAATCCAAACATAAGCATATGATACTACATGTTCTTTGTCCAAGTCTAATGCTCTTTGAAGCTAACTCCAAATAAAATAAAGGGTCCTGTGACTCCTTAGTGTACAATAAATGACATATAATTTAAATTTCCCCAGTTTGATAGTTATTAGGTAAACTTTCACCTTGAACACATAAATACTAGTTGAATGGGTCTGACTGAGTTCCTATATAATGTACTTTACTAGTTAGGATTACATTTTTAATTTTTAAATACATATTTTTATTGTAAAGATACTGTATAGAGGGGTTACAGTTGCATGAGTAAGGTAATGAGTCCATTTCCTATCGAGCATTGTTAACCCATCTTTGTTTTCCCCTACCTTCTCTTTCCTCCCCATCTCCCCAACTCCTCCCTCCCCCCCAAAGTTGTAAAGTTCATTTTCAACATAGTATCTTGTACATCTCGTTGTTACAGTGGGTCATCCTGTATCCTTTTATTTTTAGTGTGAAAATACCATACAGAGGGGTTACAATTACATGAGCAAGATAATGAGTACATTTCTTATCCATCCTGTATCCTTATTTCAGCATTTTGTTATTTCCCTTCCCCTCTCCAAATTAGAAAAATGTATATACAAGATGTAGAGCACCAGAATCAAATACAGTGAAAACGGGTTATACCATGGGGGAAGAACATACAAAGAAACAAAAAAAATCACATAGTACATTATAAGCACATTAAAGACAAAAACAAGAAAGATAAAATCTCTTACATCTCTATCTTGGGGTTCATTTTGCTTAGCATCAGGTTATATGGCCATATGTATGTAGCTTTTGACCTCTTCTGCTTGTCCTAGACATATACTAGTTATTGCACATAAGGGAAACCATGGGACCTGTGTTTCTTTGGGTCTGGCTTACTTTTTGTGTGTGTGTGTCAGTCATGGGGCTTGAACTCTGGGCTTGGGTGCTGCCCCAGTGCCCTTCAACTCAAGGCAAGTGTTCTACTGTGTGAGCCACAGCACCACTTCTGGTTTTCTAGTGGTTTATTAGAGATAAGAGTTTCACGGACTTTTCTGCCTGGGCTGGCTTTGAACCGTGATCTTCAGGTTTCAGCCTCCTGAGTAGCTAGGATTACAGTTGTGAGCCACTGGCACCCAGCTGGCTTACTTTTTAAAGTTCCAAATACCTCCATTTCTGTATATCCCTTTAGCAAATTCATCTAAGCTTTAAAAGTAATTACAAAGTTCCAGCATGTCTGGGTAATAAAATACCTTATGGAGACAAATTTGGGTGTCAAACTTCTCAAGAGATTCCTTTTAATGTCAGGAAACGGTGATATTATTCTCTCTTCCTTGTGACAAATACTAGACTTTTCATATCTCTCGCTCACTCTTTCCCTTTCTTTCTCTCTCATACTCCCTCTGTTTCTTTCTCTGTCTCTCTTCTTTACTTCTTTCCTCTTTTTTCTGTAGCAATGGAGAGTAGACTTTGTAAAATTTGTTTTAAATAATTTCTGAAATGAGCAATTATGTCTTTTCAGCCTCTCTACCTGGTAGATATCATGGCCCTGGAGTTCTAAATAGATTGTGTCTATATATTTAGAGAGAGTTGTAAACTGATTGTGTAGCATATGCTTTGCAATATTGAATTATGGACTTGTTTTCCTTCATATCTGGTAATATCACCTGACTGGCATTAGTGGACCAGAGTATAATTAGATTAGAATGGGGAGGACTAAAGGAGTCTGCTTCTGGAGCTGCTGTGGCAGTGTGGTGCTAAGTGGGATGAATGCATTAGTCATATTTACGCTCTGACGATTGAAGGCATTTTTAAGAGCTTATCAAAAAGAAGTGAAACCAAGCATAAAAAAGGAAAAGATGTTTAAAACTCCACTCGATTCCAAATTCAGAGCTGTTAGCAAGATGTAACCAGAGGACACTACTACCATCATCTGATGTGACATTTTACTGTTGTCTAAATATTTCTTACGATGCTAATTTATTCATTTCACAAGTGTGTCTATTTGAGCTGATCCTACGTGTGTTTATTTCCAGAACATGAGACACTGCAATATTCATCTCAAACCTTTCCTTTCCCCAACAAATGCGCACAATATTGATTCTCTAAGAGTTCAGTAGGCCCAGAATACAGTTGGACTACATAGCAATACACTTGACAGATTGCTTCTCAAGCCTGTCCTTGATTCTTATTCTGGGATAGAATTAAAGTAACAGCCGTAGCATTGAAGACTGAGAAACGTTTGTAGCCCACAGGTTTGAATCTCAGCCAGATAATGGGTTATGCAAGTAATATCTCTCCCCAGGATTTTCTTGGTGGGGGGGGTGGGGGGGGTGGGAAGGAGGTGGCGGTTAGGTAGGGGACTGTGACTTCATAGCCAGTACATAGCAGAGAATGCTAGTATCCTGTGCCCTGGGCCCCACAAAAGGAAATTGGATTTACACACTCAAATTCTATCATGTGAGTTTTGTTTATGAAGAACTATTTTAAGAAGGCAGGTCACTTAGACAGCCAGCTTCTCTCGCCGGGAGATTTTTTACAGTCAGCCCTGTGGGGAGGAGGAAGACTGCTGAGTGGATTAATTAACCATGGAGATACCAGACTTTCCAGGGGAGGCCCAGCTCTGTCCTGATCAGAATGAATGCCACTTTCCCCAAAAATGCCTTCAGGTGACAAAGGAACCAAGTGTATGACATGGATTTTCAGGTTCACAGGAGTCTGTTTCTTTAATGTCTATCTGTGGAGCTTGGAATGGATGCTTATAAACTGAATCACATTTCGATAGATCATGCATTTTTAATATGAGCAAAACTTTACATCTCTACCAGTCACTTGGGGTCTCTAGCCTTTGATGCTACTTACTGACTTCTATGTCTGAGCTACTGCAAAATGTCTTGGAGGCACAAAACTACCCTAAGTGAGGGAATCATAAATTTATATATGGTGAAGACATGAACGATGTACAAGAAATAAAGCACATCAATGTTTTGGGTGTTCGAATGAATTGAAAAAGAATATTATCTCTATATAAAGTCCATATCCATTTGTATTTTTCACATGGTGACAAAAACAATAACCACTTCTCTTTTGTAAACAACACATCCTCGTCCTGTGTCAGTTTGCTTTCCAGTTGACAGGAGTTAACCATTTCAGAATCTTTTCTTTATTAATTTTTATGTGTGTGTGTGAGCACGCACATGAGCGCCTGTGTAATTACATTCTGAAAGCACATGATTGCTTATAGAGACTACCAAGAATTAGGGAATGCATTTCTTCAATTCACAGTGAAGGAAATACAGAAGAGGACTGGCTGAAAACAAACAAACAAATAAACAAACAGGAACATACCACTAAAAGGCCTAAGGATAAAGGAATATAGGAGGCTTATGGTCACTGTCTTCAAATATTTGGGATTCTACCATGAAAAAAAGACTGCTTATTTTCTGTACATCTCCTATAGGATGGAATAAGGGCCATGGAAGGCCATGAGAAATTTGGATTCCCTACAAGTGTGGCTTCCAACCCAATGGTACTGTGACTTGAAATGATGAGGTTGCTGTTGTGAGAATGCTTCAAGAGAAAGCTGTATCTCCAGCTTCAACAGATATGTAATAAAGGAGATTCTTAGATAGGAAAGTCTTTTCTTCAAGGTCAATTGAAAGCCATTGGCTGTATCTACAATCTTTCATGGGTGCTTTATAAACCATGGCGGGGGAACATCAGAAAGCAAAAGACAAGAAGGGAGAAAAGCAAGGCAAATATTAACTCATTTGTCTCCCTTCTAGGAGTACCTCTGGTATCCTTTCCCACAAAGGGACCAAAATTGTGAACCATAGCTATTTGAGCAATAAAAAATAATTGAATAGAACATTTAAATTGCTGTCACTCAAAAATAAATCAAGATTACATTAGGGCAAATGGAAGAATGAATATTGGGCAGGCAAATTGTTCACCAAGTGTTTGTTGACTGTCTGCTGGATCCTGAGTCCCAGAAAACAGCTGTCTTTGGAGCAGATCAGGTTATCGCTCTACTGGAGTG
The DNA here is from genome assembly GCF_019054845.1 of Dipodomys spectabilis. NCBI lineage: Eukaryota > Metazoa > Chordata > Mammalia > Rodentia > Heteromyidae > Dipodomys > Dipodomys spectabilis. The sequence goes on along the minus strand of NW_024870941.1, from coordinate 1,963,683 downwards.
GATATTCCAATGTGGAGAGGTTTGTTCCCTGGCTTTTATAATACATCCAGAGCACAGAATTCAGTAGATATGTTACTTAAATGCAACTCTTGGAGTTTTTTTTTTTTTTTTACTGCTTTTTTAACTGTAGGCTTCTAAATTATAAAGCATCAAAGCTGCAGTGGATTTCCTATAGAAATTGCATGAGGAAAGGTCAGACTCTAGAAGAAATAGAAGATGGATGTGCATCTTTCTTCCCTGTGCAGCCAATGTAATGGGCCCTGGGAAAGAGCTAAGAGATCAGTTATTGAAGCATCATCTTGTGCATCCACAGCCTGCTGCACGGAAGACATGGCATGAGGGAGCATCTGCTTCATGTCAGACAAGGTCAGGTTGGTCTCCAGTTCTGGGAACTCCTGGTTAATCGGCTCACAGTGACCCCTGCTAAAGTGCAGAAACTGCCCTGCTCCAGACAACCATCCTTATACAAGGAAGGGCAGACGAGGGGTTTAGAGAAGGTGTAAGTTTTGTCTTTGTTCACTGAGACACCTGTGTGTCTTCCTTTATAGCAACAATGTCACAATATTCCAATGTGCTCAGGAGACTGGGAGCCCCTGGAGGGCAGGGATGGAACTGTAGTCATCTCTGTGTCCCTAGCATCTGGTTTAGCACGTGACACTCGGGAAGTTCTGAATACCAACTTTTTAAATGAGTGGGATAAATAAATATGGTGTTACGGTCTCCTTTCCCACCTACACATTCAGTCACCAAAGTTGCAATAGGGAATGAAAATCTGGCAACAGAAATCCATCTCTCTACCCTTTCTATTGATCAGACAACACTAGAAGTTGTCATGGTCATGTGGTTTGTGCAGAATTCTGCAAACTCAGTTCTGGTACCTGTATATAAAAGAAAAAATTCTAAGATAACGTGAAGAAAATGTGAATAAATTGCCCAGCTCATTTAATCAAACAGCATAGAATGGGATCAGCCACCAGTATTTGTCCATTCTTCTAAATTTCAACTAGATCAGGCTCATCTATTCAAAGTAAAGACATGGGCTGGGAAGGTGGCTCAGTGGTATTGCGCTTGTCTTGCATGCATGAGGCCCTGGGTTCGATTCCTCAGCACCACATAGGCAGAAAAAAAAGCCGGCAGTGGAGCTGTGGCTCAAGTGGTAGAGCCCTAGCCTTGAGCTGAGGGGCAGAGCCCAGGCCCACGACCGGACCCCCTCACCCCTCCCACACACACGCTCAAAGTAAAGACAAAATACTAACACAGAGATCATCCTCTTGTTACCAGAAATTTAGCACAGCTAATCAGCCTCGCATCCAGCATGAACATTCAGGCAAGACATGAATGTAGTCAAAGTGACAGGGAAGAAATATGGTAGAGAAAGAGATCATGTATGACACCAAGGGATGGGGCATCTTAGTTCATCCTCAGCCATCCTCAAGATACAGACCTGAGCATGCAAGAAGACCGCCTTTGACTGCATTGCCCTTTATCCTGCCCTCTATTCTGCCTAGTGCTGCCCCAGTCTTGGTGTCCATGTTTCTCTTCACCAGCTAGACTATAAGCTACATAAGTGGGAAGCAGAGGAAGATATAGGAGCAGAGGAAAAGGTAGGCACAGTTTTAAAGTCTTGGTTATAGTCCCTGGACGGTCAGTACATCACTTCTGATCCTCCTGAGTTTCAGGGTTCTTACCACTCTCATTACATGCAGTAGGCAGCAACCTGCTTCCCTTGAGATGATTTCTCCAGCTCTAGGAGGCAGCCTGATGATTGTTGGTAATTGTCCACACTTTGGGGTAATCTGCCTTGCAAGGCTCTACTGTTCCTTGAGAGAATTTTTCGTCCTTGCGGTAAAGTTGTTCTTCATCAATCCTGTCTTTCCTGGAACACAAGGTGATTGCAAAGTGATTGAAGAGAATGTCTTAGAACAAGACAAACACAAAATGGAATCACAGCCAAAAGGCTTCTCTCCTGCTTTTAGTTACTTCATGGAAGCAAATAATAATAATAATAATATGCAGTTTTAAGTACCTTCTACATATATTCTTTTCATTGGCTGAAAGTGGGTTGTCTCTAGGGTGAGAACAGTAGCATTTGCCTTTGGTGTTTGAATGCTTACTGAGATGGCCAGTGAGAAACTCCTATATCTACCTCTACCGGGTCCAGGGCTGCAACTGCCTGTGAGATGGGAAGTTTAATTACATTTTGGTCTTTGCCCTTCCTTACAGCTCATGGATACCTACGCCTCATTCTCTTTCTTATTTGCTGTTATGCAACGGATCTGAGACTCACCTGAAGTCACTTCGGTGGTTTGACATCTCAATGATAGAGCCTTTCAGGTAGCTATCCTTCTCTGGATCAACATAGGAACAGCTCTGGGCAGGAAGTGCTCTCAAATGCCCACCTGACTCCAAGTGCTCCATACAATGGGGCTAGGATGACTCACTCCGACTGGCAGGACATGGAACAAAGCAAGCAGATTTTACTGAGCATGAAAAAAGACAGATAATTGTCCAGTTTACTGTTTTCTGCAGTTTAAACTCTATTATATAAAGACCACATGGTACTCTACCTAGACCAGTTTATCCATAAACCACTAAGCATCAAAGTAAAGCCTGATTTTCTGTATTAGAGCCCAATGGAGTTAAGTAAGAGTCTTCATAAACTCCAGAAGACTCAGAGAAAGTCTTTAGTTTCGTGAAGTACTGTCCCACTTAATCTACTTCTTCTATTGTCGATTAGTTCCAGCACCAACAAGGGCAACCATTTTATCTTCTAACTTCAAAGTCAAAATCCTCGACATTCACGGGATTCGATTTTCCGGCCTGTGGGTAGTGGGCAGCTCACTTGGGAATGTGTTCATGGCTCTAGGTGGGCAGCGATCAATGCCTCCTTTCCTGTTTATGAGGTAGAGGACTGTCCTTGTCTCTTACCAGCTGAATAATGACATCACATACAGCCTTTGGGGCCCAGCCCAAGCCATCTCAGTCAGAGAGGAGCTATACCAACGCACAGTTCGAGATATTTTTGGAAATGTTTAAGTACATTTCCTTAAAAACAGATAAACCACAAATTCATCCTTTTTTGCTATGGATTTTGTTCTTTTCAGTGACTTCGGCCAAAGAAATTGCTTCGGCTTCTCGAAATCCAAACTTTAATCATGCCTAACAGCGTTCTATGAACTCTCTCTCTCTCTCTCTCTCTCTCTCTCTCTCTCTCTCTCTCTCTCTCTCTCTCTCTCTCTTTCTCTGTGTAATTATAAAGCGGTTTCCATTGTCTGATTATAAAGGGTTTTGAGACATCGTCCTCTGGCTGCATTGCTCTTTATCTGCCATCTCTTTTGCTTAGTGCTGTCCCATTCTTGGCATCCATATTTCTTTTCACCCTCTAGGCACCTACCTCTACACACACTCTTCTTTCTCAGGTGTTTTAGGACTTCATGCAACCTAATTCATGTTGGAGCTCCTCAAGTTTCCATCCCATCATCCCACCTTCTTCCTAAATAATCACACGTTTACCTCAGTTCACAAATATGTATCTGTGTGCAACTCTCTCTCTTAGATCTGTGTCTTTGACTAGTCTTCTCTGTGAAGCATAAGCCTGGGCACTGTAGACACCTTCACTGGAGTGACCCCCAGGGAGCTTAATGTCAACTCAATACCCAACATTAGTGTGGAATTCTGATGGGTTAGTGTCTTGCTGCTGGGGTCTATCCATAGATCTCTATTCTGCTTGTTCTGTCTTTCTGAAGTTCACCTTCCCCAAGCTTCCTCAAGGCTTTTCATTCTCCACATTTCTGGTAGCTCTGAAACCCAACATAAAATAAACATCATCAGATTATAAATCTGGTGAAGGTCTACTTGTAGGGCTCATAGGATCATCTTACCCTTGTGTCCACAGAAGGTGAAAAGACAAGGCAGATCTCTGAGGCCCCTTTGTGAAGGATATTCTTTCCATCCATAAGAGCTCCATGCTAATCACCTCACAAAAATTGTCTCCTGAGGCTATCACTTGAGGAGCTAATGTTCAACATGAATTGGGAACAGACCCAATCACATAGACTACAGCAACAGTCATCTATCCCTCATTAATTTATTCCTCTTTTTTGGACCTTCGTATGAGAACTATTTTTGAAATACCAGAATGTACAGGCAGTAGGGATCCTGCAGTGAGGAAAGTAATTCTGGATCCTGCTGCTCTAAGGAGGTCATAATATAGAGGCCATGGAAGACATCAAGAAGTAATGACCTAGATAAGTGGGTGGCTTTGAACTGAGTAGATTCCTGTGCGGCCGGATTTGGGGCAGGTATGATGAGAGTGGGGACACCAGATGTCAGCCTACAAAGCTACATAGGTGCCTGCTTTCAGAGGGTGACAGTGCGACACTGGGTAGGAATGATACTTTAAATCTTCTATTCTTGGCAGAAAGCTCACTTCATCCAGTATTGGTTGTCATTTCCACTAAGAAGGAAGAGCCTGGCCAGTACTAAATAAAGATATTCCTTTTAAAAAAGACACATTTTCTTATTAATGTCTTAAAAGAGGGTTTCATTTTGAATGTCTGTGGAGTCCTCTGATGTGCTTTAATCAGACTCAACCCCTTAGTCCCTCTCTCGCCTCTTATCCTCTTCCAAACCCATCTCAACCAGCTTTATCACCTTACGAGCATGCATGTACTTGAAGCACCTTGGCCACGCCCACCCTTCCTCACTTTCTCCATTCATCACCCCGACTCCTAATTTATATTTATATTTATATCGTGGACAAGTACTGCTTTATATTCTTGTCATTTGAGCATGTGTTAATTGTTGAATGGGTTTCACAGTGGTCTTCCAAATATGCACATGCATCATTTTGATCTTAGAGTCAGAAGGAGGAATAGGATAAGAATAAGAATGGATCTATGTTCCACTGCTGTGAGGAAGAGGTCTGACTGGCATATGTGTCTGGCACATCCAGCGGGATTCCTGTGGCTGAGGCTTTCTGAGGAAGACACTTGAACAATGGTGTGAGCATCAGTCTTACTGCCTCAGTGCTTGCTGCTTCCCTTTCTACAGAAGAGGATGCTAAGCTCAGAGGAGTAACATCCTCTTCCTTTGGTCTTAGGGCCAATAAGATATGCCAGTCCACATTTGTCCAGTTCCAAAGCTGCATCTTGGATTTGATGGCTTATTAAGGCAACTTTACTATTCTAATTTCAGAGACAGTGTATAACAAGTAGTAAAGAGAAGAATGGAATTTGCATTCCAAAATTTGCAATACTTGTAATGATATTTATTATTCTTTGAAGCCAAAAAGTATATTGTATTGAAAATAGTACCCATAATTCATCAAAAGACCATCCTTGATGTTGACAACCAACACAATGGAACTTTCTACACACCAATCAAGTTCCTTTGGCTACAAAATGCATTCAAACACTTGAAATGATTGCCAAGTTCCCTCATAGCTCCAAACACTTTTATTTTAATGAGCTATAAGGAATATACATGTGTGAATTTTGATGCCTTCCTAGTTTATTTGGCTCCCACTATCACATTATGACAATTTTACTCAAAATGTATCTTGTCATAGTCTCTGACCTTTGAGAATCTTAGGAAGAAAATTAGAAGTAATGTTGCAGAAAATTTTGAGAGAATTACTTACTAAATAGTATTCAATACTTAATTTTTCCCACTGGTTTAATTACATTGGCACTACCCTTTGTAAAAATGTGTATCCTTTTTGTTATTTGATTTATTTCAAAGGGACCAGGGACTGTGGTGTTTAATTGACAGTCAATTGTTTCTTTTGAATATATAATTAGCGACTTTGTGGCACTTGTCAGGATAGCTTGTCTGGAGTTTTCAAAACGTGCATGTTAGCAGTTGACAACAAGCCATTTTATGCCAGCATTGATTGATCAGGGCACTTACATGACCTGAATAGCTAAAACTGAGAGTCTGCTTTCTGTGGAGTCCTCTTGATTGGTCTAGAGACCCAGGAAAGAGACACAGTCTCCTGAAGGAGCTCTGCTCAAGCCTTTCTTCTGTACCTTAGTTAATCCATTCATAACTAGATGAGCTTAAGACTCCTGCTGTCACAATGCCACTGATTATACAGGAGTGAAGGAATAATAGGAAAGGACTTAGAACCGAGAGATAGCAGTAAATAAGCTTTGGATGCTGTTATTACTAGTATCAGAGACATGTCTGACCTGATTGCAGGGCAGTGGCCTGCCTTCCTCCTGTTGGCAGTAAACTCTGCTAAACAAAGGACACAGGTCGGGGAGGTGAATCTGCCTGTTAATCTCCTGAGTGAGGGTGGGAAGAACAGGAGAGCTCTACGGACCATTGTGGTAGCAAGATTATCACATGCTGCAATGAGGCCTATGTCTCTGGGTGAGAAGATGGCTCTAAATGCTACGATGTACATCCGTCAGTGTCTTCTGCTAGTACCCAAATATCAATCATGAGAAATTACCCTTTACCATTTTTCCAGAGCCTTCCTACACAGGAAGAGGAACTATTTTACTGTTCATCATACCTTCCTACACCAAAGCCCTTCCTTATCTAAAGTTTTGTGGAAGACAGATAACAAATTTCCATTCAAAATCATGTCCCTCCCCCCTGAAAAGACCTAAATAATCATCAATTTAAAGTAATTCAGATATAAAAATGTACTAAAAAACTAGGTAATTAAACCTACTTCTTCAGGCTGATTGCATGTAGTATACAGACATATTTGAAACAGTGACTCTTTCCTGATTGACAACCACTAAGTGACTCTGCAGAGCTAATCCATGGTCGATAAAATTAGTAGGAAAACCCATAATAAGGTAAACATCAATTTCCCTTCAATAAACAAGATGAACAAAGGAAAACTTGAAATTACAGTAGGTCCTCTAGGAAACTAAACCAAGCACAACATGAAGAAACTGAAGTTCTTTTAGTTTAGTTTGCTTCTTTTGTGTTGAGTGAAAGGAGATTGCCTTTGCCCCTCTCCACCTGTCACTCTGTGAACCATTACATCTCCCAAGCTCCTTACTGAACATTTTTTTTGTTGGTTGTGGAGCTTAAACTCAAGGCATGGGCTCTATCCCTGAGCTCTTTTGGTCACGGCTAGTGCTCTACCTCTTTGAGCCACAGCTCCACTCTGGTTTTCTAGTAGTTAATTAGAGATAAGAGTCTCATGGCCTTTCCTGCCGGGGCTAGCTTTAAAACATGATTCTCAGATCTCAGCCTCCTGAGTAGCTAGGAATACAGAGGTGAGCCACTAGCACCTGGCTAACTGAACAACTTATAAGAGTTTCTCTTTTAGAAAATCCTTTCCAGATCTTTGGCTATTAAAGTCCAAGCTTCCATCTTCTTAAGGAAAGAATTAAAGTAGCAGAACACACTTGGAATTGACAGTGAATTGCTGGTATTGGGGCTATGTTGGTGTTGGTGTTGGTTGGTGTGCATCAGGGCAGGAAATGGTCTCTTTGGGTCCAGAGTACTAAATATTACAGGGCATTACTTGTCATTTCTAACATTACTACACACTTACTGTGTCTGCATCTCTGTGTTCAATGATTTCCCCACATCCTAGCCACTCCTACTGACATTCTTGAATAATAATATTGAGTGTCTGTTTTGAAATTGAAGATCTTGAAGATCAGAGAGATGAGTAAAGCTGGAAAGTCATTCAGACAGTATGTGGTCAAGTGGGGATTCTAAAGCAACTCACACCAGCTTTAAGTATAGATGAGTTCCCACTGGCTCCCACCACTGCCTCCTTGTACACACCACGTGGCCATTTAAGTAACTGTGCATTCACATTTAGTCATTCATATTCCTTTCATGCACCAACTTGTCTACCGTGTACTAGACTTGAAGGATGCAAAGGCAAATAAGGAATTTTGCTGCCCTCCAGCCATGTTTATTACCAGAGCAAAAGGCAAGAAGGGAAAATCTGTTTCTTAGTTCCTCGACTGCCTCCTGAGAGAGATATGTTGAATTAAACACTTAATGTATTTCATACCTCATTGCTACAAAGGTGTGATCAGTCTTCCAGTTCTTTACCTGGACATGCTACGTGTGCCTGGAATAAAACTGACATTAAGAAGAGAAATGCAGCTTTAGAAATGTTTAAAGTTCTTATGCCTTCACAGTTCAACTTCCTTCTAGACCAAGTACTGAGTATCCCACATGGAAAAGAGCTGTGTATAATTTGTCAAAATCTGAAGACAAAACCTTGGTTTTTACCCACACTCCCAGTAACAAAGTGCATTTCTTTTTTTCTTGCTTATACTCTTGAAAGTAATCCAGACTTAGTTGCCCACATGATTCTGAGTTACCTAAATTATTTCTGTGTGAGTTTTTAAATGGTAAGCCATTTGAGGACACAAGCCTTAGCCACCTGGCCATGTTTCTGAGATTACTGGCTGGCTAATAATATACACTGTCCTTTTTTTCCCTGCAAATTAGAACCAAGATTTTAATCTTGGAATGTAAGGTACCCAGCTGTACTACTAAAAGGTTTGGGAAGGCATTTTTAAATGCCCAGTGCATGTGGGCGGTATTACTCCCATCCCACCCCCAGTAGCCATTTTTCTGCCTAGAAAACAGATGTCATGTCACATCGACTGGCCACCATAGACCATGAGGAGAGATGGAAGCCATGCAGAGTCTGGGGATGACAAAGAAATAAGAATTCTAGGACACAATTAAAATATTAGCTCATCATTCCAGTGATGGTCTACAGGTTCCTATCTAGATCGATGTGTGTGTGTGTGTGTGTGTGTGTTTGCTTGTATGTGCGCATGTGTGTGTGATGTTTTGTTTCATCTGAGATATAGTCCTGGTGGATAACCTAAGCTAGCCTCAAACTCACAAGTCCCTTGCCTCAATCTCCCAAATACTGGGATTCTAAGCATGTGCCAGGTTCTTATATAATATTTTTTAAAAAGTCATATAAAATATACTGTAGTTGTCTTTAATGCATTTTTATTTTAATTCTCCATTTCAACAGCCAAGTACAATTTCTAAAAAGCACAGGTGGTATCCTCTGATAAATGATCATTGACCACTCCTTGAAATAAATGGCAAATGTAAATCTTCTATCTGGGCTATCTGATCTCTAAGACAAATAGAGCAGGTAAAACCATTTCCATGTTATGGCTATTTTTGGCTTTTTCCCTATCCATACTCGAGATTTGGAGAACAGTAGGAGCCAGATCAGATGTTGTAGCATCTGATCTATAATTTATATCACTGGAATAAATGCCAAGCAACAGTCCTGGCTGCAGAGGACAGGTGGAACTATTTCCCAGGGGAATAAACTGATGCTTTCCTATTTATAAATCTTTGAAAGTACACCAGGCCTTGTGAGATTAAAAAGTTGTCTCTGGAGGTACTCAGCAGTCACCAGATGTCCATCACCAGGGATTTGGGCAAAAGGAGAAAGGCTTAAACTAATGCTTTAAAAAAAAAACATCCTTAGCAATTTGCAGCTTATGACTCTTGAAGTTATAAATAATTGGTTAGGTGCAGAACTGGACTGTGAACAAAAAAAAGAAGTCCAAGAAATCACCTCTATCTCAGAGAAATGCTAGATGTTTGTATGAAGCTGTTTCTTGAACTGTATCCTCCTCCTAAACCAAGTTCTCAGTAGATCTGGATTCTCTCTCTCTCCTTGGAGTTGCCAAAGCTAGAAAGCTCAATGGGCACCCCATAGCTTCTCCTTCACTGGAAATTCCTCACACACAGCTCCTGAATAGCCTCCTCCCACCAGCATGATCTCTGCTCCTCCCTGAGTCACAGTGGCCATCCTGCATCCACTTTTGTCCCCTCCAAACTACCATTCAGTGTTTCTACAATGGAGTTTTCCTGTGATTGTAGCTTCTGATCCTCCAGGCAATGTCGATCGCTTCCTGTTCCTCTTACAACAGGGGTTGGACCCTTTCCTGGCACCTACCGCTTAGATCTGGCCTCTGCCTCCCCTCGAGGATGAGGGTTTTGCTCTCATTTCTCAGGTCACAGTGTAGCCTCACTTCTTCAGCCCCTCAAGAGACCCATGCTTTCTTCCCTGAGCTCTCTGGAATCCCAATTCATTTTTGTCCAAAACCTTCTTTCCCCATTTTCTACTTGAATATCTTTTCCCATTTTTCGTTCATAACTTAATTACATTTTCAGATCCCCTGTGATTGGTTTTGGACACACCCCACCCCATCTCTCATTTGTTCCTTGTCTGGTTTTAACAGATGGTAAATTCACTGAATACATGGAGAATAGGTCAGGTTTGTTTGCTCTTCAAAATATCCTCAGCTTCCTATGTTTGATAAATACTTATCTAAGACAAAGTGAATGGGAATAGCCAACAATAATGTCTAGGACTTAGGATGTATGGTCATAATGTGTGTGTGTGTGTGTGTGTGTGTGTGTGTGTGTGTGTGTGTGTGTGTGTGACAGCTGGTCTCACAATCATCCAGGCTGACACTGAACTCCTATCCTCCTGTCTTCTATCTCTCAGCTGGTGGGAGAAACAGCACATGCATTCATGTGCTTCCTCGCCTGAGCTGGTCAGAGTTCGGAAAGTGCTTCTATTGAGCTTCTGGATGTTCCTCTGGCACCAGTCCTAAGGCTAAAAATTGCACATAAAATATTTTCAGGACCAGAAGTTTAATAGGAATTGTATTAAGCAAAAATGACCAAATGAATCTGTCAAATTGTAACTCCAAAGTTTCTCTACAAAGTCACTGTGGCAGGGTGATGTAGTTGTTTGAATAGGTGAAGTTCTGCTAAAAATACTTGTGTTTTCCACATATTTAAGAGAATGGAATAATCGAAGAGATAACATCAGTCTTATTAAACACACTTATTCTTATCTCCCTGCTTCTATTTCTTGTGCTAGCCCTTAACAAGGCTGAGTTTTCAAATGAGAGAATTGAATCTGTTCACCTTATAAACAGGGAACTGATGCTCATACTGATTTTTCTGCAGATCAATATATATGTGGATGAATATACAAACTATCCACACTCTCTATCCACACTACTGAGGAGTAGTTGAGAGATGGGAAGGAGAAGAATGGTGAACAATAAATGAAAATAGAAGAGAGATTAACATGCTTCATTTAAAAAGTATCTGCCATCTTTACATCCTAATTCCATACCAGGTAGCTGTAACAATTCTTCTTACAAAAAAAATCAAGGTATAGCGTTGACATAATGTAGACTGCTGCTGGATTTGTTCACTGCAAAAGCCCAGTACTGCCTAACACACTGAAGATCTTCATTTATGGAATTATTAACATTTAAATCACCTCCATACCACTGCTGTCCTCTTTTTCCTTTCTCATCACCATCTCCACAAGAGCCCTGATATTTCTGCAGCATTTTCAACCAGAAGGAAGGTGTCATTATGTCCATTTGTGAGCACCAAGGAAGTTTCACCTTGGTGGTGATAGGTGAAATTCAGGATAAGATTTAGAAATACTAGTCAAATTCTGTGATTATGAAGTCTTACTTTCACTATGAAAAAATAAGGTGCACATAGTCATGTCTTTCAGTGCATCTTAAACTGTAGAAATGTTATGCTCCTATATTTCTTCCCAAAGAGAAGGAGATGGCTTGCTATAAAGACTCAGAACATGCTCTGAGGCCAAAACACAGATTTGGATCCTAACACAAACACTCTAGCTGCATGTCTAGCAAGTTATTCAACCCACAATTAAGTCTCAGGAAAGGGGAATACTTATAGTATCTCCATCAACAGAGTCCTGAAACAGTCCCTAGCCATCAGCGTTACCTGTCACACAGCTGGCAGAGGAAGCTTTGTGGTGGTAGGGTCCTTGATTCACTTATCCACCATTACATCTCCAGTCTCGAGAACAATGCCTAGCACATAGCAGGTGCCCCATGGGTCTTTATTGGATGGATGACCAGGGTCCGTCAGGAGTGCATCCCATTCAGCCATGAGGCCTTTGGGAAAGCATTCCTGAAGAGCCTAACTGATGGTAGTGCATGTTGTTGATGCATGTCTGAACCGTTCAACTGAACGCTGAAAGAATATGTTGAACACATCACTCCTCTAAGATGGTATCTGGAACTAAAAGGGATTTCAGAAAGAGTTACCTATTCCTTTGCACATTCTTTTTGACCTTTAAAAATAATAATTGCCACAGAAGACAGCATTGGAGCTACATTGAGTCACTATTTTGATTAAATATTGAAGGAGAACACATATTTTGAAGCTCACTTCCTTCCCTCAAATCAACATTTGCTCTAAGTGACCCGTTCATTCAGAGTACTCATACCACAACACTGGATACCTGGCGTTCATAATACCATTTAGATTTTAACATCTGATATTTAATGTACCAGTTGGTTTAATAACTTGGTTATATAGGGGGAAAAATCACTAGTTCTACTGCTCATCAGACAAGGTCTTATAATATCAAAACACTGGACATACTATAGTTCAGTATTGCTTCTTTCCAAGTAGGATTATGATCTTCTTGTGATCTTTTTCCTCCTCTTCTTCCTTCTCTCCTCCTCATCCTCTTCCTCCTCCTTCATCTTCTGCATACCATATTTCCCTGTCGCCATTTCTGAGAGGAAAAGAAAACTGACCATTAGGCCATGACCAACAACTTCATGGGCTGCTTGGCTCCAGCCCCCACCACCTGCCTTCCCAGGTACACAGGCCCACAGGGCCCTCAGGTGGGGGAGGGGCTTTCTGCATATCCACCCCCACTGCTTTCTGCCTTCCCAGCTTTTCTCATCCCTTGCTGTTATGTAAACACATTTCCTGCTCTTCAATTCAGTGGTCAGACATTGGTCTGAGTGGAAAAAAGGAGAAAATGGACTCAGAGTAGTAGCAGGGAATCCCAGTCTGAAAACTACCAATCACATGGCTCAGATTTCTACCCATTCTGCTTGTAAAATCATAGGCCTGCCAAGTGGGAGGGGCTTTTCAAAGGTATTAAAGCTTCTTCTATTCAAACCAGGAATCTTCTCGCCAGAATCTTGAATGGGGCAAGAGTCACTCTAGGGACTAAAGAAACTTCAGGAACAGCTCTATGTGCTGTTTTGTGTTCCATTGGCTCTAGAATGTGGTCCAGTGGCTTTTGAAGGGATAATTTCTGATATGAATGAAGTCAGACACCCCTGTGCTCAAAATTTACCATGATTCTCCATTTCATACTGGATCAAGTCAGTGTCCAAGAAGCCTCTCATTACGCTCTTGTCTGTCCCTGTACCTTCTTTTGCCTTGTCTCCTCATCATTCCCTGGGTCACTCTTTTGCAGCCTTGCCTCTTTCCCAGAAGCTCCTTAAACACACCACCCTGGCCTTGCGCTGGCTGTTGCTGCTGCCTGACTGTCCTCAGAGAGCCACATGATTCAAAGAAGCTTTGGCTTGGAAGTCACTTACTCACTGAGAGCGTCCATCCTGACAATCTGTGACCTCTCCTTCCTGCATCCTCACACAAACCCTAAGCTGCTCCCCTTTTTACTCACTCTCTGTTTAAAATGAAATCTTATCAATAACTTACCTATTTGCTGCTGTTAGACAGGCACACAGAGATTATATGTTGGGTCCATATTTCACTGTGTCCACAGCAGTGCTTGACACACAGTTAGGAATTCAGAAAATACCTGTGTAGGAGGAAATGAAGGAATGGATTTCTGTCAACAACTTCTCTGATGTTTTCTCTCCTCCAACTTCATATCTTCCTGTGCATTGGGAAATGCAAAGGAAATGTTATTGCTTTTTTTTCTTTGTTACTTTCTATGTTCCCCGAAGATGGAAGGATTTAGCTTATTTTGTTGAATGATATATTCAGAGAGGAGAGCTTTTCCTGCCTTTGCTGGAAATGAAGAGAACAGTGGAAAGATTTACACAGTTGGCCTGATTCTCAGTGTCATCATATAGGATGGCCATTCACCAGAGGTTGACACTGTAGATTTATGACTAGTTACTTTTTCTCTGAACATATATACCATTTTGCCCAATAAATGCATTGCTACCTGGTGGCTATGGAACCCAGAAGAATTAATTATTTCACATAATCCCACATTAAAGGGACAGAGTGGGACATTACCACTGATGGTAGCAGCTAATGGGTGTTCGGTGCTCATTATCTGCCGGGAGCGCTGTATAATTACTCTCCCCAATTACAGTGACCTGTGAAAGAGGGACCTGTGACTACTCTCCCCCTTCCCCACTCCGTTTAAACACGAGAAGCCTGGGGCTCAGAGAAGTGGTATCTTCTCACAGCCAGTGGCATCTTGTCACAACTAGATCAAGGCAGAGAAGGAACAGATCCCAGAAACAAGCTTGTAACCCATGAGCCTAGAGTAACAAGTGCCTGCAGCAGGGATTTCCATATGTGACCTCATTTCATCCGGTGGCAATCCTCCAAGGTAATTAATTATCCCACATTTTAAAAAACGGTAAAACAGGCTTTTTACTGTGTTGTTAAGTGGCACTTAGGATTCAAAACCAGAATAAGCATGCTTATTTTAAAAAAAAATTGTGAAGCTGGTGGTGTTGGATATGAGTCACTGGGCTGAAGATATTTCATGCTTCTAGCTTCCATTATACTTTTGAGACCTAATGTATCACAAGGTATATTGCTCAGCCTTAGAGGCTAAAACACATTGCACTTGCTTAGGAGTACTGTGCGTTTAAGTTTTGGAAGAACATTTCACTTAATTCAAACATCAAAGCAGTAAATATAGTAAAGCCAGGGTACACTAAACATATTAACAGCTATGATATTAATGTTTCTTTCCCTATACTACAAATGTTAGCCAACAGTACCAGATCTCAGCCTGATAGTCCTTTGTCTAGCCATTTTTATTTGATTTTTATTGTTATTATAAAGGTGATGTACAGAGGGGTTGCAGTTACATAAGTCAGGTAATGAGGACATTTCAGATTTTCCTTCCTGTCCATATCCACAAGTTGTATAGCTCATTTTCAACATAGTGTCCAGTGAGTACCACTGCTGCACTTGCTCACACTTTGTCCTTCCATTTCTGCGCTTCCTTCACCCTCCCAAAGACGGATGAACAAGACCAAAAGAAAAGAAAAGAAAACAACATTAGTTGTTTTCCTTTCCTGGAGTTCATTTCGATAAATATTATTTTATGTGATCAGAGGCACATAGGCATTGTGCCTTTATGTTTCTCCCGTAGGAGCATCCTCCTTTGGTCTCACTGGGTGTGAATGCCTAGAATTCTGCATGTTCATAGCCTGGTCATTTTTTTTAAACTATCTACTTTCTCTGTGTTCATGACATAGAGAAGTGCGGGAAAGTACTTAATCCCTCCCACTCCATAAAGTAAGTTAATAACATCGAGAAACCTTGCAGTGTTATTTCATGTGAAGTCATCTTATTTTTTTAAACTTTAATTGATTGTAAAGCTGCTGTACAGAGGGGTCACAGTTACATGAGTAGGGCCATGAGTACGTTTCCTATCAGAGGGGTCATAGTTACATGAGTAGGGCAATGAGTGCATTTCTTGCTGAGCATTGCTACCCCTCCCTTGTTGTTCTCCCACTATCCCTTTCCTTCCTCACCCATCTCATTCCTCCTCCCCACCACCCGAAGTTGTAAAGTTGTAGAGTTCATTTCCAATATACTGTCCTGTGGGTATCATTGTTGCAATGGGTCATCCTGTGTCCTTGTTTTAGCATTTCGTTATTCCCCTTTCCCTCCCCAAATTAGACAAATGTATACACAAGATACAGGGTACCAAAATCAAGCACAGTGACATCAGGGGATATATCATAGGGAGAAGAGTATACAAAGGAAACAAAAAAATCGCATAGTACATTAAAAATTACAACAAAGAAAGACTTCTCGTGTCTATATCTTGGGGTTCATTTCACTTAGCATCATCTTATATGGTCATATGGACATAGTGAAAGGATCCCTCTCGACCATCCCAGGGGACCAGACAGAGGCAGGCAGGCACAGGAGAAACATTATTGTAAGGTTTATTAGAGGGGCCATATTTCCCCAGGAGAGGGAGCACATGGCGTCTGCCCCCATCCAAATTGCAGGTAGGTCTCAGGGGAAGTGAGGGCAGAAGTGAGGTAAAGGCATGCGCAGGTGGGTCTGGGCGGAGAGAGGGAGGGGCCAGCTGTAGGGCGGAATTCCAGGACAGGGAAAAGCTCAGGTCTGGGTGGAGCTGAGGACCAAAGGTGGGGATAAGACTAACACATAGCTTTTGAGCTTTTCTGCTCATCTGAAAAAATTATCCTAGACCTATACTAATTATTTCAAATGAGGAAAACCATGGGACCTACATTTCTTTCAGCCTAGCTTACTTCACTTAATATGATTTTTTCCAAGTCTTTTCATTTCCTAACAAATGGGGCAATGTCATTCTTTCTGATGGAAGCATAGAATTCCATATATAGGACATATTTTCTTGATCCATTCATCTACTGAGGGGCATCTGTGTTAGTTCCATATCTTAGCTATTGTGAATAATTCTGCAATAAACATAGTTGTGCTGGTAGTTTTAGTATAGCCTTGTGATCGTTTGGGTGAATGCCCCAAAGTGAGATTGCTGGGTCATAGGGGAGCTCTATGTGGAGGAACCTCTTTTGAGGAACCTCCATACTGCTTTCCAAAGTGGTTGAACAAGTTTACACTCCCACCAACAATGCAGTAGGGTTCCCTAATAGCCACAACCCCTCCAGCATCTGTTGTTATTAGAGTTCTTGATTATAGCCATTCTAACTGGAGTGAGGTGATATCTCAATGTTGTTTTGATTTACATTTCTTTTATTGCCAGAGAAGTTGTCTATTGGCCATTCTTATTTCTTCTTCAGAAAAGTCTCCCTTTAAGTCTTTAGCCCACTTATTAATGGGCAAGTTGTTTCTTTGAGGATTTGTTTTTGGAAGATTTAATTTTTTGAGTTCTAAGTATGTTTTAGATATGAGGCCCTTGTCTGTTATATGGCTACTGAAGATCTTATCCCAGTCCATGGGCTTTCTATTGATCTTACTAGCTATGTCCTTTGTCATGCAGAAGCTTTCCAAATAGCAAAAACAATCCTTAGCAGAAAGGACAGTGCTGGAGGAATATCAATACCAGACTTCAAACTTTACTACAAAGCCATAGTAATCAAAACAGCTTGGTACTGGCACAAGAACAGACCAGAGGATCAATGGAATAGAACTGAAGACCCAGAAATGAACCACAGACCTATAGCCAGCTAATCTTTGACAAAGGAACCAAAAAATAGAATGGAAGAAAGACAGCCTCTTCAGTAAGTGGTGCTGGCAAAATTGGTTAATCACTTGTAGAAAACTGAAATTAGATCCTTATATATCACCCTGCACCAGAATTAACTCCAAATGGATCAAAAACCTTGGAAGTAAAATCAGACACACTGAAAACATTACAGAAAGGAATAGGAGAAACTCTAGGGCTCCTTGACACAGGCCAAAATTTTCTTAATAAAAACCCAGAAACACAACAAATCAAAGAAAAGTTGGATAAATGGGATTGAAGTCATCTTTATAAACTCTTTATACACTTAGTCAACTATTTTTTTTCATAAATAGTTTAAGTCAATAGAACATTCCTTGTCATGATACACTCGCCTTTTTGGTAAAAGCGAAGGTGCTGTTGACTTCTCTTCAGGAGTTAGTATTGCAACTTAAATGACTTGAGAAATGCTCTGGTTGTGGGTGCTTATAGTGCTTTTATCAACCCTGAACAACAGATGAATTTTAAGAGAAAACAAGCCCTTGGTAAGTTTCTATTTTTAATTCAGTAACTAATGATGAATCAAAATGTTTCTTCCAACCCAATTACCCAATAAAAATTTCCATAGTAACCATTACATTCCACCACATAGCCTTCGTGTTTGCACTAAAATCTTCCTTGGGAGCTGCTGCCACCACCTCCGTGATGGCCATCTGCTCTGCAGGGAGAGGGGGAGGAGGAGGAGGAGAAGAAGATGGGGGAGATTGGCAAGGAAAAGGGAATTTTGTTTGTGCAAACCACTGGGGGTGGAGCTTGGAGACAGAGTTATATCGGTAGAAGAATCTTTGTTGTGTTTGTCTCCATCATTTTGGAGAAGCTCAACCCAGGAGCTTCCACCCAGGCCAAAATGCAAGTGAGACTCTTGGGGACCTCTTCCTTTTCACCTTCCCTTACCCCCAACAATGTAAACAGTATCACCTTTCCTGCCCTTCTCTGCCCAGGATGACTGTTGTTTGGTTCTTTTGTTCTCTCCTCCAAGTTTCATTAAAATATTTCATCCCAAAGAACTTTTTCCTGACTACTTGTCTCACATAGAGATTCCTAGAGATGGGACCTGTGACCAATTGGCCATTAGAATCTAAGAGCCTTTTAGATACTATCTGGGCATCACCAAATATTTGTGAAATGAATGGAGAAAGGAGGAAAGCAACTATGAGATTGTCATCCATGCAATGATCTAAATGGTACTAACTAAATACTTTGTCATTCATTCAACAAATTCATCTATTGAGCAAGTACCACAGGCTGACTATGCTAGTCACAGCAAGGAGCATCTGGTTATTGTTACAGGATAGATCTTATATGAAACTGATTTAGAGAGGGAAATAGGAGTGTTGGAAGGTTTCTTAGGGTCGGTGCTAGGATCAATACCCACGGGAGGGAAGAGGGGAAATCAGAAATAGACAAAGGGGCACAATGAATTGTGGTGTCATTTCAACCAGGAACTCAGTCCTAAAGGCAGTTCTGGAGTTTTCTGGCACATTCTTCATTGGAGTCTTGATCTTATCTCCCTCCATCCTCATCTGTTTGGGCCTGTGACCTTGGCCGAGAAGACTGTTTTGCTGAGGTGATCCTCAAAGGAGATTGTCAGCTGAGGACTTTCTGCCAGCATGAAGAACTTATTTCTGAAGGACGTTGGTGGGTCACCTCAAATTCTACCACAGTCTGCCTCTTAGGTCACTGGGGTCTCCCCTTCACACCGGTCTGCAAGCCATTCCCCTAGCATTCCAGTAGGCTTCTCTTCGGTGGGAAGGTTAGAAGTTGAAGACAAATGGCACCAGTAGCCATCACCACTATTACAGCTGTTTCTTGCAACCTCATCTGGATGCACATTGTCTCTCTTCTCTTTAATTTACCTTAGATTCTCCTTACCCTCAGCGAGCACCTCTGGAGGTCATGGTGACTCACCTGGTTATGTGACCAGACCCTGAGTTGAGGCTGAGTCTCTGGTTATCTTACTCTTAAGTCAAGATCATATCCCTTCCCTGAGTTGAACCTGTGACTGCTGGCCACTTGGCATGAAGCGCCCATAATGCTCCAATGAAAAGTCATCGTTTCGAGTTCATTGGGAACTGGGAAAAACCAGTCCATTTTGGCAATCTGAAATTCTACAGATATAGCACTGAGGGTTTCAGAATCCTGCCACGGGGATCTGTGGGAGGCATGAGGAGTGAGGTCCCTCCCACACCCACCACCACTGATTTCCTGTGTTTGCTGCTATTGGGGAGACACATCACCACATACAGGGCCTTGATTTGGGTCTAGAACATGCCTTTTAGAGATCAGTGACCACAGGATTATTAACCCCCCTACACACACCCACAGCTTTACCATGGTCCTCCTGCATTCTTTCTGGCAACAGTGACTGAGATGGAGTGAGTGACAGAGCCAGCAGAATCCTGAAGCCTCGTGCCACCCCCCCCCCACCTCTCTACTGTATCTTTTCTTAATTTGATGCACTAGGATTGGAAGCACCATGGTAGATACCCATGGTATACCATCTGTCCCCAGAGCTGTAGCACAATTCCCCAGGTGCACACTGTCCCTTCCTAACCTCCGACAGGGAGCTCATCTGTGAGGCCAAGGCAGACCCCCAGTTGTCCCATGGCCTGGGTGTCCGGAGCTGAGAGCGTAGTCAAGATGGCAGTTTTATCAGTGACCTGCCCATGACCTGATCAGAAGAACAATCCAGTCTCTTTGGGCCCTTTATTCCCTCCAGCTCCATCCATAACGTATTTGAAATGCAATGTCTGACAGGCCCCGGATAAAACGGGAAGAGAATTGAATCAATGTCCACTTTGGTCTTCAAAGCATATCTGATTTGCCTTACTGTGAATATTTATAGACTTCATTTCCAAAGCATTGTTGAAAATATCCCTGGGTCCATGTGACAAGCTTTGTCAGAAAAAGCATCCGATTCTTTTTTGACAGCCAGCAACTGCGGGATCATTCATTCATCATTTCATCTAACCAATATGTTGTACGCACCTCTCATTGCTATGAGAGGTGCCATGAGCTGTGTGCATCTTCCAAAGACCAGAAACAGAAAAGCTTGTGGCTTTCTTTTCCAGTGTGTGCCTCTTTCATGAACTTCCTTGCTCCCAATGTAGTGGCCAAAACTACCCTTATTTAGGAGCCACTTTTATAAGGCTAGAAGCTGCTTCTTCACATTCAAAATAGTGATAAGATGATGGGAAATTTGGCAATTATGAGTTTCAATATGACAAAACTATCAATACAATCTTCACTCACTTTATGAACATCTATGATTTCTACCCTGGGCCATTAATAACTCCTAATACCTACTACCTAATTCAGTAACATGATCTTTTTTTAGTTGAAAGTTTAATCAATCAGTTCAAGATATTTCTGCATGAAATATTTCATGCATATCTATCGTTATGTACATTCAGTAATAGTTGTGAGTCTGCTGTTTCCCAACATGGCTTTTCATTTTAGAGTCTGTCTTCAGTGGATATAGTTTCCTTCTTCCCTTCTTTGGACTACAAGTAAAGATTCTCATATATTGACCTTTTGAAGAGCAAGTACAGTGATTGGTTTTGAATGATCAGCATCATCAAGGAAACTAAAATGCTCTATGTGAGCAGAATGTCCATGGAAGGTTGTCATCTGGCCTTGACACATGACTATCCTGTGTTCTTTTGGAAACCATCAGACCTGGTGTTTCTTAAGGGGATCTGACTAGCACTGCTAAGAGAACTATTGTTATTACTTTTTTCTTCATTTGCTTGCTATTGTTTGATATTGGTCACCATTCTTGTGATTTCTCCATGGCACCACCAGCAGTGGTGACAATGTGAAGACGCAAGTTTCCCAGGACTGCCTGTTCTATGTGCAAATGGAAACATGCTAGGTCTGGAATTCTGCCCCATTTACATAAGCCTCTTTGAGTAAAAGTAAGCCTTTTACTAATAAAAAGTAAGCTGTGGGAAAACAGGGCATTCAGAGCAAATGAACTTGAAGACCCACTACCCAGGAAATCAGTTCCCTTGACAAGGGCATTCACTTCCCCTGGAGAAATGCCCTTCCTTGCAGCCGGAAGCACTCAGAGGTCACTTGTGCCCCTACAGTGACTCTCTTCCCAGATCTCCCAGCTGCTCCTGGAGACTGCTTTAGCATGTCCTGTCAACAAACATCTACTGAATGACCACTGTGTGTCAAGTGGAGGGACAGAGGAGAGGCAGGCAGCAGCCACTGCCCTCAGGACTACACAGACAGACTCAGGAACTGACAGCAGCTGGGAGACAAATTGACAAGAGTGTGCTCTCGCAGCAAATGAGAGCAAGGGACAGTCCAGGGGCTGGGAGGATCTTAAAAATGCTTCTCCTGCATCTTGATTGCCAGGAAGCTAGCTCTGCATGTGCACACGTGTGTGTGTGTGTGAGTGTGTGTGTGTGTGTGTGTGTGTGTGTGTGTGAGAGAGAGAGAGAGAGAGAGAGAGAGAGAGAGAGAGAGACACAAAATAGGGCTTGGATCATTCAAATGTCCAGCAAGAAACAAGTGGTCAGGGGAATAAATGAAGGAGTAAAGTATAAAGACAAGGAAAAGGCACCCAAGTTTCTAGCCACAGCAAAGCTATTTAAACTCCCAGTGCAGTTGGCTTTGCTCAGTTACCCATGTGACCAGAAGCCATAGAAAACAAAAGGGAGAAATGAGGATTGAGTGAGGGAATGGGACGGGAGAAGAAGAGCACAGATCTCCTTGCCTTCCTGGTCTTCCAGTTACTGGATGCAGAGGGCATCAGAGTTCATGGCTGCCATTTTGGGAAGCTATCCATCACTGCACACCTGGAAAATGCTCTGTAAACCACAGTTTTGATCCCCTCATTTAGTCTTTAGCATCCCCCTGCAAGCATTATCGTCCACTCACTTCCAGGCTCCACACCCCTCCAGTGTGATTTTCCAAGGCTTGTTTCCCTGCATCCTCATGATAACTTTAGATTGCATGTTTAATCTTTCTCTCATAAAGAAGCACTGAGTCCAGGGAAATATACACTCCAGAAAGACAGAGACTGGTTCTCTATCCCCATTGGGAGGCCTACCACAATTATACTGAACATCAGTTAGAGGCTTTGTGAGGATGAGAATCAAGATTAAATTTTCACTGCCAAACTCTGAAATCCTAGACCACAAAACCATTCTGCATGGTTGAAAAGGAACAGCCAAGTATAAGCACATCCCTTGTTCCCTGTGAGTGTTCACAAGAGTCTGCTCAGCTGAGGGTTCGGTTAAGGGAAAGCAAATTACTCATATACCCTTAGATTTCCCCCACCAAATTCATTCATTTATTCATTTCAGCAAGTTTATCTGAAGCCTGCAGAACTGTTACTCTGTAAGCTGCAAGAGAGGAGAGCCTGTATTTTGCACACACACACACACACACACACACACACACACACACACACACACACACACACACACACTCCACACATACACACAAACAGGCTCCAT
Organism: Dipodomys spectabilis; assembly: GCF_019054845.1. Classification (NCBI taxonomy): domain Eukaryota; kingdom Metazoa; phylum Chordata; class Mammalia; order Rodentia; family Heteromyidae; genus Dipodomys; species Dipodomys spectabilis. Next base: position 1,940,964 of record NW_024870941.1, on the reverse strand, counting down.
GTCCTGGCCTTTCAAGATTCCAGACAACTGGGAAAACAAAAAAATGACCAACCTTCTTTCTCTGCTGTTATTCCAGAATGATGGGGAAGCAGCCATGAACAGGTTTTGTTTTAGATTTTTTCTACAGTAAACATATAACAGTTTAAAAAAAATAAAGTAATTATTTTAGGCTTTGCAAAGAACATAGCTAATTCCTGCCTCCCTCTTCCTCTTCCTTTTGTCCTCCTCTGCCTCCCACTATTTGTTGCTCGTCTTCCTTCCTTAAAACTGTGAAAGCCAATTTTTATTACCTTTAAGTAGCTGTACCAAGGAGTTGCCATTTAACCAGCAGTTTATGAATGTATCTTGACCATCATAACTCCTTTCAACACTCCTCCTCATCCCTCCCCTACCCATATACCTTTCTTTCTCTCTTCTTAATTTTGTGGGATATGCTTTGGATTCTTGTCTGCATTTCTCCCTCTTCTCTCCATTTGTCTACTCCTTTCCCCTTAATCCTACTCCACTCCTTTCAAGTACTGTTTTCTCATGTATTATTTTGCTGAATTTTTATTTTGCTTCCTAAGGAATTACACTATTTGAGATCTCCCTTGAATCTACCATATTTCAGTTAATACATTTGTATACGCTTGAATATCTCTCAACATATTTACTTACGAGTTCGTATGCTAAATCTAGCTTCTGCATAAAAGGGAAAAAGCACAGGTCTTGTCTCTCTGTGCCTGACTTACCTCACTTAATGTATTTTTTCCAAGTCTTTCCATTTCTTTACAAGTAGTACAATATCATTCTTTCTACAATAGGAATAAAATTCCATTGCATATGTATAACAACACTCTCTCTTGATCATTTGTCCATTGAGGAGCATCTGGGCTGATTCTACACCTTGGCTATGGTGAGCTACAAGGAAGCAGATCTTGGACTGGTTGAATCTGTATGTCATTCTCCGACCTCTAACACCTAACACTGATACAAGCTCTCATCCAGATTGGGAAACAAAGTTCTGTGCTCCACACAAACTAGCACCTTTGTCCACTGTGCTATATCACTTTCTAGCTCTGCAAGCCTTAACCTCTCCAAATCTCCGTTTTCTGTGATATGGAACTAATATGACCAAACAGGATTGCTCCTGGATTGTCCACTGAAATAGCATGAGAAAAGGTCAGCTCACAGTGGGCAGATCACAGCTGGAGTGAGCAGACAGTGCTCAGGTCCCTTTGTGGAGATGTTGGCAACAGTCTCTAAAGGTTAGCATCAGCTCAGGCCAGAGAGACACTGCAAACAGTTACAGCTGCTGTTCTGGCCACCTCTCTGAATACAGTAGCATAGGCATTTAAGACTGATTAATATCAAAAGCGCTCTTCTTTAGTTTATAAAATTTGTAATGCCATCTACTACATTTCTCATATTTTAATAAAATCTCTTCACTTTTCACCTTTGCTAGTTTTAAAGGGTTGAAGTACTTATTCTCTAGGCCTTTATTTTTGACCTTTAACATTATTTTTTACTTCTTTCATGATGTCTCGGGCTTTTTCTTTTTTTAACTATTAAAAACAACATTTATACCCATTCTCTCTTTCTTTCTTTTTTCCATTGTACTTGTTTGCATCCTACTTTTGGTAACATTTGTAAAGACTGCCCTGTCATGCCCTAAGAGGTCAGTCTCTGGAGACCGGATTCCTTCCTGGGGGTTTCCATCACTCACTGTCATTTACGGCTGACTTCAATATGTCTAGTCTTCTGTATACATTGTGTGGATTTTCACTTGTTTACCGCTTTATTCTTCTGCCATTTTGAAAGCTTTATTATGTGCTGTTTGTCATTCTTTTTCCAATTCACTGTGTGCTATTTATCCATGGCAGGCAGGAAGCGTGGGCCCGGACCTGACAGCTGCAGGGAGATCCCGCCACCCTGGCAGAGGATGCTGGCTGTAGCCATTTGTCCTCCCACTGGGCTCCAGCCTCTTCTCCCTTCACTGACTCCTTAAAGAGGCTGAATACATCTCAAGTGCCTTGTAAACCATTGGCTTGGTCAAGCTATTCAGTGGGTCACTGTAAAGACATAAGAGAGAACTGAAGCAATCATTACCATTGCCATTTCACCAACAAAATACAACCTGGGAAATGCAATGAGATTCTACCTTGTTTTTGTTAAGTGGCTATTGTGAAAAAAAAAACAACAAATATTGGATGGGGAGAAAAGGGGAAATTGTTAGTAGGGGTGTAAATTAGTACAACCATTATGGAAAATGATATGGAGGCTTCTCAAAATAAGTCAAAATGGAACTATCATATGATCCATTAATCTCACTGTTGAGATTAATGCAGATGAAATTAAATCAGTATGTCGAAGTTATATCTGCCTCAATATATTCACAATAGCCATCATATAGAAACAGCCTACATGCCCCTCAGTGAATGAACAGATGAAGAAAATGTGATCTATATGTGTCACAGAATACTATTTGGCTACCTAAGGATAAAATCTGGTCATGTGCAATCCTGTTCACTTCATAGTTCTCTTGCAATGAATGCACCTTAAAGATATTTAAGTGAAATAAGCCAAGTACAGACAGACAAGTACCACAAAGATCTCATGTATATGTGAAATCTAAACAAGCCGATTTCAAAAAAAAAAACAACTTAGTAGAATGGTAGAAGATAGAGAGTGGTCAAATAAGTTCTATTGTTCTATTTCATAATAATGTCTTAACAATAGGTATTGTATAATCCCAAATCATCATATATAACAAACAAATGAAAGGCATTCATTACAAGTAAGTAAATCCTAATTGCAATTGATGATAAATGCATAGGATGCAAGAATTAAAAAATGGCAAGGAATACTTACTTTGATATAATAATCAGGGAGCATCCCTGAAAAAACTAATAGAGCAGGCTGGGAAGGTGGCTCAGTGGTAGAGTGCTTGCCTTGCATGCCTGAGGCCCTGGGTTCAATTCCTCAGCACCACATAAGCAGAAAAAGCTGGAGTGGCACTATGGCTCAAGTAGTAGAGCGCTTGCGCATGGACAGCGCCCAGACCCAGAGTTCAGGCCCCATGACCGACAAAAAATAAAAACAAAAACAAAAAACGAATAGAGCTAACAACAGGAGAAGAAGAGGGTCACCAAACAAGAGAAAGGGAAGGGCAACCAAGGCACTAGGAATAGTAGTTCAGTCGTGCTAAGATAGGAAAAGCCTCAGGTAGGAAAAGAAGTAAACAAGATTGGTTGAGGAAAAATGGGAAAATACTAAAGCAGCAATAAGTGAGCTAGAAGACAAGCAGACTGTGCATTGTCATGATGAATAGTTGAACTGTTATTTGCTTTTAGCGTTATATTTACTTGTATATCTATTCAAATGTATATATGTAGTAGATATCACATGCACATACACAAAATGTAAATAATGGTGGATGTAAACTGAGATTTCAGTGTCTGTTCCCAAAATTATCCAGTATTTGCTTCATGAGTTAGCACCTTTGAAATGATAGCCTTTTGCTACATTCCTTCCTAAAAAGCAGCTCAGTTGTTCAAGTTTATCATTTAATTTGCTCTGTCTTTATAGAGATTCAGTTAATTTCCAACAATGTGCTATTATAACAATACTCTGCCCCATTAGATCTTTGCACATGAGTAGCCAATATTGACAAACTCCAGTGGAGTTATTGGGCTATGAGTTTGAACATTGTCTAGATATTGTCAAATTCATATTCTCCCCAATTATGTATGAGAAGTGACTATTTTCTCAAGAACCTGGCCAGAGTAGTGTATTATTTTGATATGTGACAATGTTTGATAGTTGACAATTTGATAAGTTAAAAGTGACTTTGTATGCTATCTCAGATATCTATGAACAATATATTGTCTAGTTTAGCTTGTTATTAAACTACTTATCACTGGAATCATGCTTTTTAATTATTCAACATTAATTGAATATAATATAATTTAATTCTTATACATTTTTATGCCTATGCCAATAGGTTGCTTCTTTAAAATGATGAGGATTTGTTTCAATACAAGACAAAATATTTATCCACTCTAATGTTGATTGACATGTAGATTTATATTCCAAACCCATATGGAAAACAGTGCTTTGAAATGCTTGGTAATGTCTCCTTGGACAGTTGGGAAAAGGCGGCTCACGGTGGGCAGTGGGAAGATGCAGCTGTAGAAATATGAAAAATTGGCATTAATGTTTGCGGTTGAAATAGCTGCATCCATACACATTCCCACCAGCAGTCTTAATTATTTGACTTTTTTTCACTTTTTAGGACCAATATGATGGGTGAAAACAGTGGGCTTTAATTTCTAATTCTCAGTTTACTAATAATGTTGCACTTATTTTTATATTATTATTTTCTGAATATTGAAACATATGTTTACATCTTTTCCCCTTGTTTTTCATTGTTTGTTATATTTTCTTACATATTTATATAATTTCCTGCTTGTAGGCAAAATTTAATTTTTTATTGGGTGTATGTGCTACAAATAACTTTTCTCATTTTACATTTAAGGGTATTTCCATCTTAATTATGTTGCCTTTTGGTGGAATAGACCTCTTAGTTTTAAGAAATATACTTTTCTGTTCTTTATGGATTTTATTCTTCATGCTCTTTTGAACAACTCATCAAAGTAATGAAAATATTCTCATAGATTGCCTTCTAAAATTTTACAGTTTTACATTTCATCTAAGACTTTAATCCATGTGCAATATTCCAATTTGGGGAAATTAGCAAGGATTTAAATTTGTTTTATCAAGAAGGTAGCATACCTTTACAACCCTTTCTAGAGCTCTACTTATGGCTGAAATGCTCAATTGTCAGATGAGTATATTTGTATATCTGAGCTCTCAGTTCATAGCCACCACTCATTTTGTGAATTATGCATATAGCATAATGTCTTAATTTCTGTAATTAAATAAGTCATTTGTGGTACTGAGAATCTTCCCATTTTGTTCTTCTTTAGTAATATCTTGTATATTTTTAGCCCTTTGGCACTTCATATAAATTTTAGAATCATGTCAAATTCTATTGGATAAAAAGATGCCTACTGAGATTTGGAAATTTTATTACAGTAATTCATGCCTATCCATAACATGGTATGAATGTTGCATTTGTTTAGGTCTTCTTTGATGGTTTTAAATTAAATTGCTTTCTTAATTAAGAAGTTCATGTTATTTTGATGGATAATGTTTTAGATATTTTATGATTTGGTAACATAGCATATATTTTGTATATGTAATTAACTTTCATGTACAATAAATACACATATACAATATATACACAATACATAAAAACATACATATATGTATAAGAAGATATATATGGATAAGAATATATATGTACATGAAAGTTTATTTTATGTCTTCTAGGAGTCCATGAGACATAAGAATTCACTGTTTTGGGGGTTAGGGATTTAGCTCAGTGGAAAAACACTCATCCGGCAATTGCTAAGGCCTTGAGTTTGGTGTTCAGCTCTGGGAGAAAATGAAGTTTTGTTTTGACTCAACATCATTGCTAAGCTCTTGCTCACTCTACAGTTTTTCTGTAAGTTTTTTTATATAGATAATTATTTCAACTGTAAATAATGGCAGCATATTTTTCTTTGCTTCACTCCATCTATTTTGAGGTTTGTAGATTCTTCTGTCTTAATGATGTGCCAGGGTTTCAGAATATTGAAGATCTTTGATGATAAATAAATCCCGATGCTTATGAAAATGCTTTCAACCTTTGATAACTGAGTCGCATATTTATTTAGGTGTTCCTTCCTTCTTTGTCTCCTTCCTTGCTTGCTTGCTTGCTTTTTTTCTTTTTTTACTTTTGTTTATGTAAACATCCTGAATAGTGGTTAGGAAAATTGATTTCTAATCTCATGAACTTTTAATAAAGGAAGAGTTATTCAACTTTTCAACATGTTTTCTTAACATTGTGGTATGAGTACATATTTTTAAGCTCCAAATATGGCAAATTATATTTGAATTCACAATGTGGATCTTTTGGGAAAGTCAGTATACTCAATTTGAATTTTCTTTTCTATGCATAATTGGCTTCAATGTGCAATTATTATGTGGAAGAACATCCCTCTGTGTTTATAAGTGATATTTACCTGTTACCTAGTTCTTTGTTTCGGGGGTGAGGGGGCGGTCATGGGGCTTGAACTCTGGGCCTAGGCGTTGTCTCTCAGCTAGCTCTTCAGCTCAAGGCGAGAGCTCTATTACTTGAGCATAACGCCACTTCCGGTTTTCTGAGTGGTTTATTGGAGATAAGAGTTTCATGGACTTTCCTGCTGGGGCTGGCTTTGAACCATGATCCTCAGATCTCAGCCTCCTGAGTAGCTAGGATTACAGGTGTGAGCCACCAGCGCCCGGCTTGTTATCTACTTCTTTTAGTAAAGATTTTATTATTGTTAAGTAGTTGTATAAAGGAATTGCCCTTCAGCATAACAGTTTATGATTTCAATGTGTCTTGAGAACATCACCTCTTTGAACATTTTCTCCCATCCCTCCCAACCCACTCTCCTCAATTTTCTTAATTTTTAGGGTACATACTGAATATTTTGCCATTCGACAAAGCAGTTTATGTATACAGTGCAGTTTATGTATACAGTGCAGTTTATGTGTACAATGCAGTTTACGTGTACAGTGCAGTTTATGTGTACAGTGCAGTTTATGTGTACAGTGCACTTTATGTGTACAGTGCAGTTTATGTGTACAGTGCAGTTTATGTGTACAGTGCAGTTTATGTGTACAATGCAGTTTATGTGTACAATGCATCGTGATCTGTGTCATCCCTTCGACAGCTTCACCCCTCTTTGGCCCACCCCTTCCCTTATTTTTCTCAATTGTGTGGTATACACAGTGAATTATTGTCTGCCTTCTCCCTCCTTCCCCCTTCATTAGTCTTCCCCTCCCCTTGGCCCCGCCCTCCCCTCTTCCAAGTACCTGTGTCCTGGTACTTGTTTTGTTGGGGCTTGACTTAGTCTTTTAAAAGAATTATATCATTCATGTTCTCCATAGAGCCTATTCTACTTCAGTTAATTCATTTGTAACCACCTGCTTACCACAGGTGCATTTACTTGTAGATTTATAGGCACATTCAAGTTACCACACATGATAGAAACCATGCAACCTACGTCTCTCTGCATCTGACTTACTTAAGTTAATATAATTTTTCCATGTCTCTCTATTTCCTTATGAATGATACAATGTCATGCTTTCTGATGGAAGAGTGTCAATTTCCTTATGAATGATACAATGTCATGCTTTCTGATGGAAAAGTGGAATTTCCACTCTGTGTGTGTGTGTGTGTGTGTGTGTGTGTGTGTGTGTGTGTGTGTGTGTGTGTGTATTAGTTTAGGCACTAAACTAATGCTAGCCTGAGATGGAGGCTCAGGCAGGAAGTACATACAAGACCAGCCTGCTTAGACAGTGATACTCTATCTCAAACAAAAAGAGAATTGGGGAGTGGTTTTTAATATTTTCTATCCTCTATAAGAGATAAAATATTTAAATTATTTATCTCACAGTAATTTGTAGAGTACTTTGGTGATAGCATTGGGGTTTATTGCTTTGTTTGCAGAAAGATTTTTAATTATGATTGTATTTGTTTAATTTTGTTCTTTACTTTTTGAATCAGCTTCTGTAAAGATGTGCTTTTCATAAACACCACAATTCTATTTAAGATCTTATTAACATTAAAGTTCATAGCACACTTTTATTGCTGTCTATTGAATTCTGCAATGTCTTTAATTGCCCAATTTTCTCTTCTTAATATTGCTTATTTGTACCTTTTCTCTTTCTTAAACTTGTAAGAAGTGTTTCTGTTTTTCCAGTCTTCTCAGAGAATATATTACTGACTTTTCTGATCCTCTCTATCATCATTTATTTTTATTTTGTTACTCGTTGCTTCTATTTTTTAAATTTTTTTCTTTACACATAATTTTGGTTTAGTCTGGTTTTTGTTTGGTTTGGCTTGGTTTTACTAACATATTTCTTTTCAGACTTGTAAACAATGAAGTATTTGTGATTATAATGTTTTCTGTGAGGACTGCAAAATTTCATGCCTGTGCTGTTTTCAATAGTTTGGGACCATGCTTATTTTCCATTCTAATGCAGTTCTAGATTATGATTTACTGAAAATTGAATTTCTACACATTTGATGTTTTTCTACATTGCCTTGTAATTCAATTTCATTGTGGCCCTCTACTATGCTTACGTGATACTAGTTTCTCAAGATTTCCTTAAGCTAGTTTCAGGTTCTATCATGAGATCTTGCCTTACAATTTTCAATATGTATGTAGAAAGAGTTTGTACTATCCATACTGGCTGGTACTCTGTTCCATTTCAAATTTTTTACCTGAAGGAATATTCAAATTGCCTCTTATCTTCAATTCTATTTTTATCTATTTGATATAGTAACTTTGAAAAGTGTATTGAAACAGACCTCTATAGTGGCGGATTTATAAAGAATTACAGAGATTTACATACATTTATATCATAGATTGCATTGCATATTTGAGGCTGTATTGTTAAATGTGTTCAACTTCAGAATTTTTTATATCTTCTTGGTGAATGAACACTTTTATCATTATGTAGAGACCCCACGTATATATCATAATGCTCCTATCTTTAATCTTGTTCTTTTTCTTGCTTGCTCTTGTTTCTCTTTCTATGCTTATTTCATTCATTACTAGCTTACTTACTTTTATATCACATATCAATTATACTATCTGCTCTAATTTTTGTCTGCTAATCCCAGTATCTTACTCATCAAAATAGGTGTCTTGGTTTTCTTTTCCCTTGAGAATGCATCACATTCTAATGTCTGTGGCATATGATTTTATGTTATATTCAGGACACTGTGAATGCTGTATGATTAAGAAATGATGCCTTTTGTTTTGTTTAATTTTAGCAGGTGATTGATATAATCGCAATTAATGAATCTCTCTCTCTCTCTCTCTCTCTCTCTCTCTCTCTCTCTCTCTCTCTCTCTCTCTCTCTCTCTCTCTTTCTCTCTTTCTCCCTCTCTCTCTCTCTCCAGTTGAAGGACTGAGGATGTAGCTCAATGATAGAGTACTTGTCTAGCATACACAAGGCCCTGGCTTGATCCCCAGCACTCCAAGAAAATCATTTAAATCTCAGCTCAGTTCTAATATCCCTGACTCAGCCACTCACCATCTACACTGTGGGTGTGTGGCTCAGAGAAAGCTTCTATGAGAATTCCGTGCTTCCTCTCACTGGCTCTTTGGAAGATTCTCTCACTTTCTAGCAGACACAGCTGTACTTTGTTCTTTGGGCACTTGGACTTCCTGAGCTTTAACTGCCCTGCATGTGTAAATCGAGAAATGTAATTCCCTTTCTCCATATTTTGACTTTCTTCCAGAATAGTCCTTGCATTTTTCATAGGAATGTGGTACAAAAGGGGTCAAAAAGAAAAGTAGGAATCTTAATTCAAGGGTCAAGGAAGATTTTCGTGCCTAGTTATAGGATATCAGAAAAGGAGATCAAAAGAAGTAGAGAACATGATAGCTTTTCTTGAGTTAGAAACAAGGGATTCTGCATAAGGGAACTAAAGCATACTGACATCAAAATACAGCATTTTTGTTTCTCACTGAATAATACTGTTCCTGTTTCTTATTGGCCTCTTCTGCTTCCTCCCACCCAAGTCTCAGTCTATTGAAGGCTCCAGCGTTCAGCTAATGGAGGAAAAAGGTGTGGCAAATTGAGGAAAAAAGAACCAGCCAACCAGATCTCCCTACTGTGACCTGGTAGTCCCTCAGGGCTCCACTCCAGGCTCAGGCCCAACTTGGGGAAAAGAAACTTCAAATTGGACAGAGAGGTTATGAGGGCTAGCTTTTCTCTGAAGATCTTAAAGAAGGATAGGGTCCCATTAATATGCAGCAGAAGTGTTTGGATTACTAATTAAAATTTCCCTCTGATATTTGTTTATTTATCTATTTGCTTTTGTGCATTTTCTTTCTTTGCTTAACAAACAGCTCTTGTCTAAACTGACCGCGTTGTGTTTGAAATTCTCTTGTAGGTTGTGGCCCAGGCCATTCTATTCATGTGTATGAACACAGCTGGAATCTTCATCAGTTATCTGTCCGATCGGGCCCAACGCCAAGCTTTCCTGGAGACACGGAGGTGTGTAGAGGCCCGGCTGCGCCTGGAGACAGAGAACCAAAGACAGGTAAAAGCCATGCGCCTTTGTTATCCTTGAGTCCGTCTCCAGGATACAGAGATTTTTTCTTCCTTTCAAACATATTCTGATTTGCAAGGGTCTAAAATAGTTATTTGATTCCTAAGCTAAAATGGATTGGTCTTATCTTCCACACTAATTATTTGCTTCCTACAAGAAATAACTGGCACTCACCAAATATCGTTCTAACACCTTTGGCTAATATCTGTATGACAAACATTGTCATTTATAAAATCATCTTTGGCCTTTTTTCTTGGAACACTACACAGTGAATTTAAATTATGAAGTAGACTCATGGAAGAATCTTTTATTCTCTCTCTTTTTCTTTTTTTTTATTGTGAAAATACTATACAGAGAGGTTACAATTACATGGGCAAGATAATGAGTACATTTCTCATCAAGCATTGTTGCCTCCTCCTTTGTTTCCCCTTCCCATCTCCCCCCTCCCCCCTTCTCCACCCTGGCCTAGAATCTTATACTTGTCTAATTACTAATAATTTGCTCTAGTTTTCAGGAGAGATATTATTGTACAAGAAAAATGCTATAGACTTGATGTCAAATTCAGAACCAGGGATGTAGTCGGCAACACAGGTTGGATGAAGGTGGTGTGAATGGTGGAGCAATGAGTTCCTGTTTGAACTGGTTGAAATAAAAAGTGATCTTGAGTAGGCTGATGGAGTCGCTATTAAAAATAGCTGTGCTCTCCAGTGATAAGTTTCTCCAAAATGAAATGAATTTCCAAAAGATAATGATTTGCTTCTAAAAAAGCCACTCATGTATTCAAAACCATATCTACCAGTGCTTCTGAAAAGTGATGATTAAAAAGAAATATCCAGATTGTGTTGGAAATGGGTTTCAAAATCAACATGTAGTCTCCTAACTTTACATGCTTTGGGGAATTCTAGGCACAGTAAATATTAGTTATGTCATACTAGGCCCTGTTTCTTAAGGTTCTATCATTTTTGTTGTTGTTGTTGTTGTTTTGGGGGCTTGAACTCTGGGCCTGAGTGCTGTCCCTCAGCTCTTCAGCCCAAGGCTAGCGCTCTACCACTTGAGCCACAACACCACTTCCAGCTTTTTTTTCTGCTGATGTGGTGCTGAGGAATGGAACCCAGGGCCTCATGCATGCGAGGCAAGTGCTCTACCACTGAGCCACCTTCCCAGCTGAAGATTATATCTTATTGCACATAATACTGTTGTGAGCACATTTGCTACTTTAAACTTCATGCACTCATCATTTGAGAAATTATGAGTAAAATATCTGAAAGACTGGACATTTTCTTTCTGATTACTTTGAGTGGATTATGAGGAAAGCACAAGTCAAGTAAGCAAGTGAATCGGGGACTGGGTGACAATGGCAAACAGGTCAGGTGCAACCTGCCATGACTCCCCTCCCCCTGCCATATGTGTGGCCATTGGAGGCAAAGTCTCAGAGGAAACCCCTGAACATGCAGATCCTACTCCAGTTTCACAGGATTCAGAAGAGATATTTCTAAGTTAGTGCCTACAAACAATTATAGGACCCCATTCATAGTTTTGTTATAGATCCTCCGAATAGCTCTTCGAATAATTTACAAGAATAATTTCATTTAAAAAAAGAAAACACTTTGTGCAATATGCATGAGTATCTCCCAGGACTCAGTATTATGTTCCCATGCAAAACAGAGCATTTGCCAGACTGGCCCATTACTCTTTCCATGGGACTTGTGCCAAGTAGGAGAATGCACTTATTAATAATGTATTCAACTTCTCCTGCTGTGCTACCACAACAAGAGCTGCATTGTGGGTAAGCTGTCGGATACCTCTTATGCAATATTTGCAAGATATCAGAGACACTGACAGTCCTTTCCTTAAATTCATACGATTCTTCTTGCTTTCCTGGTATTAAAGTTCTGATTCTAATGATCTTGGAATCCCTGTAATCTTGTAATTCAGCCTCATCGGGGTAATCTTTCAATACCTAATAATATAGAAGGGATAGAAAACGACATCTCAAATGTGGTGAAAAGATCTTGGTTCTGTTACTTCCTATCTGGCCACATATGTCACTGAACCCACAGGTCTAAGTTCTTCATCCATTCCTGAGGATGTGGCTTCCTCTCCCACAATGCATTTGCCTCAAGTTAAATAATGTGCTTCAGTAAATACAAAATTATAAGTCAATCTCATAGTTATCATGGATGATTTTATTTGACGGAAGCTTCTTAGGCTGTAGGTTTCTCCTAGCTCTATGTTCACAACTATAGCCAAGTATTCCTGTCATATGATTGCTTCTCCTTCTTCTAGGGTCCAAAATAGTTATCTCAGTACTACTCACTTCTAAAGTTACTTTCCATTGACATTCGAGCACTGCTGTAGGTCTGCACTATCCCTGAGAGTTCCTCAGTGAAGTCTAGGAGAAAAGATTCGGGCTTTTAAAGGAGAGTGCCCTGGGTTTAAAAATCTCTGCTTAGTTACTATTTTAGTGCACTTGAGCAAGCTCTGAGTCTTCATCTCTCCATCCATAGCAAGGAGATAATAATACCCTGCCTGAAAAGTCTCCTTAACATTTGCAATAGTGTGTGTAATGCCCTTGCAATTCAGTGAAGCGTTTCCATTAGCATTATTGTGTATAATTACTTATATGAGTCAGACAATATAGTTCAGTCTCAAGAGGACTCATTTGAGAAAACATTATGAATTGGCTTGTCTCCACTTAAATAACCAAAGGTTATTTATATGGAGGTGTTTCAGGATAGTTGTTCTCCTAGGGCAAAAATTAGGTATGCAGAAATCATTACACTACATTCATATCTTTTAGAAGATCATCATGTCATTGACAAATGTATTCTATTTACCTCATTGCAGAGCAAATTAGTTACTACAACTCTTAAAAATTCTACAGTCATCCAGGTACCTGTAGCTCATCCCCATTATGCTAGACATTCAAGAATCAGATCTGAGGATCACAGTTTGGTTCAAAGCCACCCTGGCAGGGACCTCTGTGAGACTCTTATCTCTAATTAACCACTAAAAACTGAAGTGGAGCTGTGGAGCAAGTGGTAGAGAACTAGCCTTGAGCACCAAAGCTCAAGGATAGTGCGTAGGGCCTGAGTTCAAGCCCCAGGAGTAGTGTGTGTGTGTGTGTGTGTGTGTGTGTGTGTGTGTGTGCGCACACACGTACGCACGCGCGCACGCACGCACACACACACACACACACACACACACACACACACACACACACACACAATTTTGTCATCAGCTGGGCACCTTTGGCTCATCCCTGA